>NW_026060262.1:0-600000 GCF_024166365.1 Elephas maximus indicus
GACAAGCCCTTCCAGCTCAAACTATGTCGTTGCTCCTCTGGAAGGATCCCTGCACCGCGGCGTAGTTTTTCCGAAGAAGCCCTGCGTTTGCAAGAGCAAATGAGGAATTCGTGGCAGGAAAGAGGAAGGAAAGAAAGTTTCTCTCCCTCTGCCTGCTTTGCTCAGAGGACTGCATGAAGTCAGGGAGTTCTCCCTTTCACTGTTAAACGTGCGGGCTGCTGTTGCCTGTGCGCTCTCTGCTTTGCAAAAGAGTCTGCAGTTCCACGCTTTGAACCGTGGAAAGGCGCCGGGCTCTGCTAAGACTTCCCCCGGCGCTTCGTTTTGCCCTGGGCCAAAGCGAGCCTTCACAATAGCTGAACGCTAACACTGCATACTCGTTCCACTTCCAGAACAGGGCTACCGCGAGGCAGTTCTCCGGGGGAAAACGGCCCTTCGCGAAGGGCAGATCTGCCGAGCTCATTGCGGGAAAGCGAAAGCAAAGGACGCTTTTCTCCCTCTAACCGCTTTCGTCAGAGGAACGGGGGAAGTCACAGTGTTCTTTCTCTCACTGAGATACACACAATCTGACGTTGCCTCTGAGCTCCGTTGCTGGCAAAGAACTGAAAGTGACATACATTCCTGTGGGGAAACACAGGGCTTTGCTAGGATTTCTCTAGGCAGTGTGTTTTCCCTGGGCCTCACTGTAGCAACACTATCTCGCCAGGGCAACACTGCGTGGGATTTCCTCTGCCAGGAGAGAGCTGCTGCTTTGAAGTTTCTGCTGGGAAACCTTGATTTGGCAAGTGCGAATTGACCGCATTCAGGCAGAAAGAAAAGAGAATAGCAAGAGGCCTTTTCTCCCCGGCTGCTCTGCCAAGCCCTTCCAGCTCAAACTATGTCGTTGCTCCTCTGGAAGGATCCCTGCACCGCGGCGTAGTTTTTCCGAAGAAGCCCTGCGTTTGCAAGAGCAAATGAGGAATTCGTGGCAGGAAAGAGGAAGGGGAAAGAAAGTTTCTCTCCCTCTGCCTGCTTTGCTCAGAGGACTGGATGTAGTCAGGGAGTTCTCCCTTTCACTGAGAAACGTGCGGGCTGCTGTTGCCTGTGCGCTCTCTTCTTTGCAAAAGAGTCTGCAGTTCCACGCTTTGAACCGTGGAAAGGCGCCGGGCTCTGCTAAGACTTCCCCCGGCGCTTCGTTTGCCCTGGGTCAAAGCGAGCCTTCACAATAGCTGAACGCTTACACTGCATACTCGTTCCACTTCCAGAACAGGGCTACCGCGAGGCAGTTCTCCGGGGGAAAACGGCCCTTCGCGAAGGGCAGATCTGCCGAGCTCATTGCGGGAAAGCGAAAGCAAAGGACGCTTTTCTCCCTCTAACCGCTTTCGTCAGAGGAACGGGGGAAGTCACAGTGTTCTTTCTCTCCCTGAGATACACACAATCTGACGTTGCCTCTGAGCTCCGTTGCTGGCAAAGAACTGTAACGGACATACATTCCTGTGGGGAAACACAGAGCATTGCTAGGATTTCTCTAGGCAGTGTGTTTTCCCTGGGCCTCACTGTAGCAACACTATCTCGCCAGGGCAACACTGCGTGGGATTTCCTCTGCCAGGAGAGAGCTGCTGCTTTGAAGTTTCTGCTGGGAAACCTTGCTTTGGCAAGTGCCAATTGACCGCATTCAGGCAGAAAGAAAAGAGAATAGCAAGAGGCCTTTTCTCCCCGGCTGCTTTCCCAAGCCCTTCCAGCTCAAACTATGTCGTTGCTCCTCTGGAAGGATCCCTGCACCGCGACGTAGTTTCTCAGAAGAAGCCCTGCGTTTGCACGAGCAAATGAGGAATTCGTTGCAGGAAAGAGGAAGGAAAAAAAGTTTCTCTCCCTCTGCCTGCTTTGCTCAGAGGACTGGATGTAGTCAGGGAGTTCTCCCTTTCACTGAGAAACGTGCGGGCTGCTGTTGCCTGGGCGCTCTCTTCTTTGCAAAAGAGTCTGCAGTTCCACGCTTTGAACCGTGGAAAGGCGCCGGGCTCTGCTAAGACTTCCCCCGGCGCTTCGTTTGCCCTGGGCCAAAGCGAGCCTTCACAATAGCTGAACGCTAACACTGCATACTCGTTCCACTTCCAGAACAGGGCTACCGCGAGGCAGTTCTCCGGGGGAAAACGGCCCTTCGCGAAGGGCAGATCTGCCGAGCTCATTGCGGGAAAGCGAAAGCAAAGGACGCTTTTCTCCCTCTAACCGCTTTCGTCAGAGGAACGGGGGAAGTCACAGTGTTCTTTCTCTCACTGAGATACACACAATCTGACGTTGCCTCTGAGCTCCGTTGCTGGCAAAGAACTGAAACTGACATACATTCCTGTGGGGAAACACAGGGCTTTGCTAGGATTTCTCTAGGCAGTGTGTTTTCCCTGGACCTCACTGCAGCAACACTATCTCGCCAGGGCAACACTGCGTGGGATTTCCTCTTCCAAGAGAGCTGCTGCTTTGTAGTTTGTGCTGGGAAACCTTGCTTTGGCAAGTGCGAATTGACCGCATTCAGGCAGAAAGAAAAGAGAACAGCAAGAGGCCTTTTTTCCCCGGCTGCTTTCCCAAGCCCTTCCAGCTCAAACTATGTCGTTGCTCCTCTGGAAGGATCCCTGCACCGCGACGTAGTTTCTCAGAAGAAGCCCTGCGTTTGCAAGAGCAAAGGAGCAATTCGTTGCAGGAAAGAGGAAGGAAAGAAAGTTTCTCTCCCTCTGCCTGCTTTGCTCAGAGAACTGGATGAAGTCAGGGAGTTCTCCCTTTCACTGAGAAACGTGCGGGCTGCTGTTGCCTGTGCGCTCTCTTCTTTGCAAAAGAGTCTGCAGTTCCACGCTTTGAACCGTGGAAAGGCGCCGGGCTCTGCTAAGACTTCCCCCGGCGCTTCGTTTGCCCTGGGCCAAAGCGAGCCTTCACAATAGCTGAACGCTAACACTGCATACTCGTTCCACTTCCAGAACAGGGCTACCGCGAGGCAGTTCTCCGGGGGAAAACGGCCCTTCGCGAAGGGCAGATCTGCCGAGCTCATTGCGGGAAAGCGAAAGCAAAGGACGCTTTTCTCCCTCTAACTGCTTTCGTCAGAGGAACGGGGGAAGTCACAGTGTTCTTTCTCTCCCTGAGATACACACAATCTGACGTTGCCTCTGAGCTCCGTTGCTGGCAAAGAACTGTAACGGACATACATTCCTGTGGGGAAACACAGGGCTTTGCTAGGATTTCTCTAGGCAGTGTGTTTTCCCTGGGCCTCACTGTAGCAACACTATCTCGCCAGGGCAACACTGCGTGGGATTTCCTCTGCCAGGAGAGAGCTGCTGCTTTGAAGTTTCTGCTGGGAAACCTTGCTTTGGCAAGTGCCAATTGACCGCATTCAGGCAGAAAGAAAAGAGAATAGCAAGAGGCCTTTTCTCCCCGGCTGCTCTGACAAGCCCTTCCAGCTCAAACTATGTCGTTGCTCCTCTGGAAGGATCCCTGCACCGCGGCGTAGTTTTTCCGAAGAAGCCCTGCGTTTGCAAGAGCAAATGAGGAATTCGTGGCAGGAAAGAGGAAGGAAAGAAAGTTTCTCTCCCTCTGCCTGCTTTGCTCAGAGGACTGCATGAAGTCAGGGAGTTCTCCCTTTCACTGTTAAACGTGCGGGCTGCTGTTGCCTGTGCGCTCTCTGCTTTGCAAAAGAGTCTGCAGTTCCACGCTTTGAACCGTGGAAAGGCGCCGGGCTCTGCTAAGACTTCCCCCGGCGCTTCGTTTGCCCTGGGCCAAAGCGAGCCTTCACAATAGCTGAACGCTAACACTGCATACTCGTTCCACTTCCAGAACAGGGCTACCGCGAGGCAGTTCTCCGGGGGAAAACGGCCCTTCGCGAAGGGCAGATCTGCCGAGCTCATTGCGGGAAAGCGAAAGCAAAGGACGCTTTTCTCCCTCTAACCGCTTTCGTCAGAGGAACGGGGGAAGTCACAGTGTTCTTTCTCTCACTGAGATACACACAATCTGACGTTGCCTCTGAGCTCCGTTGCTGGCAAAGAACTGAAAGTGACATACATTCCTGTGGGGAAACACAGGGCTTTGCTAGGATTTCTCTAGGCAGTGTGTTTTCCCTGGGCCTCACTGTAGCAACACTATCTCGCCAGGGCAACACTGCGTGGGATTTCCTCTGCCAGGAGAGAGCTGCTGCTTTGAAGTTTCTGCTGGGAAACCTTGATTTGGCAAGTGCGAATTGACCGCATTCAGGCAGAAAGAAAAGAGAATAGCAAGAGGCCTTTTCTCCCCGGCTGCTCTGCCAAGCCCTTCCAGCTCAAACTATGTCGTTGCTCCTCTGGAAGGATCCCTGCACCGCGGCGTAGTTTTTCCGAAGAAGCCCTGCGTTTGCAAGAGCAAATGAGGAATTCGTGGCAGGAAAGAGGAAGGAAAAAAAGTTTCTCTCCCTCTGCCTGCTTTGCTCAGAGGACTGGATGTAGTCAGGGAGTTCTCCCTTTCACTGAGAAACGTGCGGGCTGCTGTTGCCTGGGCGCTCTCTTCTTTGCAAAAGAGTCTGCAGTTCCAAGCTTTGAACCGTGGAAAGGCGCCGGGCTCTGCTAAGACTTCCCCCGGCGCTTCGTTTGCCCTGGGCCAAAGCGAGCCTTCACAATAGCTGAACGCTAACACTGCATACTCGTTCCACTTCCAGAACAGGGCTACCGCGAGGCAGTTCTCCGGGGGAAAACAGCCCTTCGCGAAGGGCAGATCTGCCGAGCTCATTGCGGGAAAGCGAAAGCAAAGGACGCTTTTCTCCCTCTAACCGCTTTCGTCAGAGGAACGGGGGAAGTCACAGTGTTCTTTCTCTCACTGAGATACACACAATCTGACGTTGCCTCTGAGCTCCGTTGCTGGCAAAGAACTGAAAGTGACATACATTCCTGTGGGGAAACACAGGGCTTTGCTAGGATTTCTCTAGGCAGTGTGTTTTCCCTGGACCTCACTGCAGCAACACTATCTCGCCAGGGCAACACTGCGTGGGATTTCCTCTTCCAAGAGAGCTGCTGCTTTGTAGTTTGTGCTGGGAAACCTTGCTTTGGCAAGTGCGAATTGACCGCATTCAGGCAGAAAGAAAAGAGAACAGCAAGAGGCCTTTTTTCCCCGGCTGCTTTCCCAAGCCCTTCCAGCTCAAACTATGTCGTTGCTCCTCTGGAAGGATCCCTGCACCGCGACGTAGTTTCTCAGAAGAAGCCCTGCGTTTGCAAGAGCAAAGGAGCAATTCGTTGCAGGAAAGAGGAAGGAAAGAAAGTTTCTCTCCCTCTGCCTGCTTTGCTCAGAGAACTGGATGAAGTCAGGGAGTTCTCCCTTTCACTGAGAAACGTGTGGGCTGCTGTTGCCTGTGCGCTCTCTTCTTTGCAAAAGAGTCTGCAGTTCCACGCTTTGAACCGTGGAAAGGCGCCGGGCTCTGCTAAGACTTCCCCCGGCGCTTCGTTTGCCCTGGGCCAAAGCGAGCCTTCACAATAGCTGAACGCTTACACTGCATACTCGTTCCACTTCCAGAACAGGGCTACCCCGAGGCAGTTCTCCGGGGGAAAACGGCCCTTCGCGAAGGGCAGATCTGCCGAGCTCATTGCGGGAAAGCGAAAGCAAAGGACGCTTTTCTCCCTCTAACCGCTTTCGTCAGAGGAACGGGGGAAGTCACAGTGTTCTTTCTCTCCCTGAGATACACACAATCTGACGTTGCCTCTGAGCTCCGTTGCTGGCAAAGAACTGTAACGGACATACATTCCTGTGGGGAAACACAGGGCATTGCTAGGATTTCTCTAGGCAGTGTGTTTTCCCTGGGCCTCAAGGTAGCAACACTATCTCGCCAGGGCAACACTGCGTGGGATTTCCTCTGCCAGGAGAGAGCTGCTGCTTTGAAGTTTCTGCTGGGAAACCTTGCTTTGGCAAGTGCCAATTGACCGCATTCAGGCAGAAAGAAAAGAGAACAGCAAGAGGCCTTTTCTCCCCGGCTGCTCTGACAAGCCCTTCCAGCTCAAACTATGTCGTTGCTCCTCTGGAAGGATCCCTGCACCGCGGCGTAGTTTTTCCGAAGAAGCCCTGCGTTTGCAAGAGCAAATGAGGAATTCGTGGCAGGAAAGAGGAAGGAAAGAAAGTTTCTCTCCCTCTGCCTGCTTTGCTCAGAGGACTGCATGAAGTCAGGGAGTTCTCCCTTTCACTGTTAAACGTGCGGGCTGCTGTTGCCTGTGCGCTCTCTGCTTTGCAAAAGAGTCTGCAGTTCCACGCTTTGAACCGTGGAAAGGCGCCGGGCTCTGCTAAGACTTCCCCCGGCGCTTCGTTTGCCCTGGGCCAAAGCGAGCCTTCACAATAGCTGAACGCTAACACTGCATACTCGTTCCACTTCCAGAACAGGGCTACCGCGAGGCAGTTCTCCGGGGGAAAACGGCCCTTCGCGAAGGGCAGATCTGCCGAGCTCATTGCGGGAAAGCGAAAGCAAAGGACGCTTTTCTCCCTCTAACCGCTTTCGTCAGAGGAACGGGGGAAGTCACAGTGTTCTTTCTCTCACTGAGATACACACAATCTGACGTTGCCTCTGAGCTCCGTTGCTGGCAAAGAACTGAAAGTGACATACATTCCTGTGGGGAAACACAGGGCTTTGCTAGGATTTCTCTAGGCAGTGTGTTTTCCCTGGGCCTCACTGTAGCAACACTATCTCGCCAGGGCAACACTGCGTGGGATTTCCTCTGCCAGGAGAGAGCTGCTGCTTTGAAGTTTCTGCTGGGAAACCTTGATTTGGCAAGTGCGAATTGACCGCATTCAGGCAGAAAGAAAAGAGAATAGCAAGAGGCCTTTTCTCCCCGGCTGCTCTGCCAAGCCCTTCCAGCTCAAACTATGTCGTTGCTCCTCTGGAAGGATCCCTGCACCGCGGCGTAGTTTTTCCGAAGAAGCCCTGCGTTTGCAAGAGCAAATGAGGAATTCGTGGCAGGAAAGAGGAAGGAAAGAAAGTTTCTCTCCCTCTGCCTGCTTTGCTCAGAGGACTGGATGTAGTCAGGGAGTTCTCCCTTTCACTGAGAAACGTGCGGGCTGCTGTTGCCTGTGCGCTCTCTTCTTTGCAAAAGAGTCTGCAGTTCCACGCTTTGAACCGTGGAAAGGCGCCGGGCTCTGCTAAGACTTCCCCCGGCGCTTCGTTTGCCCTGGGTCAAAGCGAGCCTTCACAATAGCTGAACGCTTACACTGCATACTCGTTCCACTTCCAGAACAGGGCTACCGCGAGGCAGTTCTCCGGGGGAAAACGGCCCTTCGCGAAGGGCAGATCTGCCGAGCTCATTGCGGGAAAGCGAAAGCAAAGGACGCTTTTCTCCCTCTAACCGCTTTCGTCAGAGGAACGGGGGAAGTCACAGTGTTCTTTCTCTCCCTGAGATACACACAATCTGACGTTGCCTCTGAGCTCCGTTGCTGGCAAAGAACTGTAACGGACATACATTCCTGTGGGGAAACACAGAGCATTGCTAGGATTTCTCTAGGCAGTGTGTTTTCCCTGGGCCTCACTGTAGCAACACTATCTCGCCAGGGCAACACTGCGTGGGATTTCCTCTGCCAGGAGAGAGCTGCTGCTTTGAAGTTTCTGCTGGGAAACCTTGCTTTGGCAAGTGCCAATTGACCGCATTCAGGCAGAAAGAAAAGAGAATAGCAAGAGGCCTTTTCTCCCCGGCTGCTTTCCCAAGCCCTTCCAGCTCAAACTATGTCGTTGCTCCTCTGGAAGGATCCCTGCACCGCGACGTAGTTTCTCAGAAGAAGCCCTGCGTTTGCACGAGCAAATGAGGAATTCGTTGCAGGAAAGAGGAAGGAAAAAAAGTTTCTCTCCCTCTGCCTGCTTTGCTCAGAGGACTGGATGTAGTCAGGGAGTTCTCCCTTTCACTGAGAAACGTGCGGGCTGCTGTTGCCTGGGCGCTCTCTTCTTTGCAAAAGAGTCTGCAGTTCCACGCTTTGAACCGTGGAAAGGCGCCGGGCTCTGCTAAGACTTCCCCCGGCGCTTCGTTTGCCCTGGGCCAAAGCGAGCCTTCACAATAGCTGAACGCTAACACTGCATACTCGTTCCACTTCCAGAACAGGGCTACCGCGAGGCAGTTCTCCGGGGGAAAACGGCCCTTCGCGAAGGGCAGATCTGCCGAGCTCATTGCGGGAAAGCGAAAGCAAAGGACGCTTTTCTCCCTCTAACCGCTTTCGTCAGAGGAACGGGGGAAGTCACAGTGTTCTTTCTCTCACTGAGATACACACAATCTGACGTTGCCTCTGAGCTCCGTTGCTGGCAAAGAACTGAAACTGACATACATTCCTGTGGGGAAACACAGGGCTTTGCTAGGATTTCTCTAGGCAGTGTGTTTTCCCTGGACCTCACTGCAGCAACACTATCTCGCCAGGGCAACACTGCGTGGGATTTCCTCTTCCAAGAGAGCTGCTGCTTTGTAGTTTGTGCTGGGAAACCTTGCTTTGGCAAGTGCGAATTGACCGCATTCAGGCAGAAAGAAAAGAGAACAGCAAGAGGCCTTTTTTCCCCGGCTGCTTTCCCAAGCCCTTCCAGCTCAAACTATGTCGTTGCTCCTCTGGAAGGATCCCTGCACCGCGACGTAGTTTCTCAGAAGAAGCCCTGCGTTTGCAAGAGCAAAGGAGCAATTCGTTGCAGGAAAGAGGAAGGAAAGAAAGTTTCTCTCCCTCTGCCTGCTTTGCTCAGAGAACTGGATGAAGTCAGGGAGTTCTCCCTTTCACTGAGAAACGTGCGGGCTGCTGTTGCCTGTGCGCTCTCTTCTTTGCAAAAGAGTCTGCAGTTCCACGCTTTGAACCGTGGAAAGGCGCCGGGCTCTGCTAAGACTTCCCCCGGCGCTTCGTTTGCCCTGGGCCAAAGCGAGCCTTCACAATAGCTGAACGCTAACACTGCATACTCGTTCCACTTCCAGAACAGGGCTACCGCGAGGCAGTTCTCCGGGGGAAAACGGCCCTTCGCGAAGGGCAGATCTGCCGAGCTCATTGCGGGAAAGCGAAAGCAAAGGACGCTTTTCTCCCTCTAACTGCTTTCGTCAGAGGAACGGGGGAAGTCACAGTGTTCTTTCTCTCCCTGAGATACACACAATCTGACGTTGCCTCTGAGCTCCGTTGCTGGCAAAGAACTGTAACGGACATACATTCCTGTGGGGAAACACAGGGCTTTGCTAGGATTTCTCTAGGCAGTGTGTTTTCCCTGGGCCTCACTGTAGCAACACTATCTCGCCAGGGCAACACTGCGTGGGATTTCCTCTGCCAGGAGAGAGCTGCTGCTTTGAAGTTTCTGCTGGGAAACCTTGCTTTGGCAAGTGCCAATTGACCGCATTCAGGCAGAAAGAAAAGAGAATAGCAAGAGGCCTTTTCTCCCCGGCTGCTCTGACAAGCCCTTCCAGCTCAAACTATGTCGTTGCTCCTCTGGAAGGATCCCTGCACCGCGGCGTAGTTTTTCCGAAGAAGCCCTGCGTTTGCAAGAGCAAATGAGGAATTCGTGGCAGGAAAGAGGAAGGAAAGAAAGTTTCTCTCCCTCTGCCTGCTTTGCTCAGAGGACTGCATGAAGTCAGGGAGTTCTCCCTTTCACTGTTAAACGTGCGGGCTGCTGTTGCCTGTGCGCTCTCTGCTTTGCAAAAGAGTCTGCAGTTCCACGCTTTGAACCGTGGAAAGGCGCCGGGCTCTGCTAAGACTTCCCCCGGCGCTTCGTTTGCC
This sequence comes from Elephas maximus indicus, assembly GCF_024166365.1. NCBI lineage: Eukaryota > Metazoa > Chordata > Mammalia > Proboscidea > Elephantidae > Elephas > Elephas maximus. The sequence continues at coordinate 9,673 of NW_026060262.1, forward strand.
CTGGGCCAAAGCGAGCCTTCACAATAGCTGAACGCTAACACTGCATACTCGTTCCACTTCCAGAACAGGGCTACCGCGAGGCAGTTCTCCGGGGGAAAACGGCCCTTCGCGAAGGGCAGATCTGCCGAGCTCATTGCGGGAAAGCGAAAGCAAAGGACGCTTTTCTCCCTCTAACCGCTTTCGTCAGAGGAACGGGGGAAGTCACAGTGTTCTTTCTCTCACTGAGATACACACAATCTGACGTTGCCTCTGAGCTCCGTTGCTGGCAAAGAACTGAAAGTGACATACATTCCTGTGGGGAAACACAGGGCTTTGCTAGGATTTCTCTAGGCAGTGTGTTTTCCCTGGGCCTCACTGTAGCAACACTATCTCGCCAGGGCAACACTGCGTGGGATTTCCTCTGCCAGGAGAGAGCTGCTGCTTTGAAGTTTCTGCTGGGAAACCTTGATTTGGCAAGTGCGAATTGACCGCATTCAGGCAGAAAGAAAAGAGAATAGCAAGAGGCCTTTTCTCCCCGGCTGCTCTGCCAAGCCCTTCCAGCTCAAACTATGTCGTTGCTCCTCTGGAAGGATCCCTGCACCGCGGCGTAGTTTTTCCGAAGAAGCCCTGCGTTTGCAAGAGCAAATGAGGAATTCGTGGCAGGAAAGAGGAAGGAAAAAAAGTTTCTCTCCCTCTGCCTGCTTTGCTCAGAGGACTGGATGTAGTCAGGGAGTTCTCCCTTTCACTGAGAAACGTGCGGGCTGCTGTTGCCTGGGCGCTCTCTTCTTTGCAAAAGAGTCTGCAGTTCCAAGCTTTGAACCGTGGAAAGGCGCCGGGCTCTGCTAAGACTTCCCCCGGCGCTTCGTTTGCCCTGGGCCAAAGCGAGCCTTCACAATAGCTGAACGCTAACACTGCATACTCGTTCCACTTCCAGAACAGGGCTACCGCGAGGCAGTTCTCCGGGGGAAAACAGCCCTTCGCGAAGGGCAGATCTGCCGAGCTCATTGCGGGAAAGCGAAAGCAAAGGACGCTTTTCTCCCTCTAACCGCTTTCGTCAGAGGAACGGGGGAAGTCACAGTGTTCTTTCTCTCACTGAGATACACACAATCTGACGTTGCCTCTGAGCTCCGTTGCTGGCAAAGAACTGAAAGTGACATACATTCCTGTGGGGAAACACAGGGCTTTGCTAGGATTTCTCTAGGCAGTGTGTTTTCCCTGGACCTCACTGCAGCAACACTATCTCGCCAGGGCAACACTGCGTGGGATTTCCTCTTCCAAGAGAGCTGCTGCTTTGTAGTTTGTGCTGGGAAACCTTGCTTTGGCAAGTGCGAATTGACCGCATTCAGGCAGAAAGAAAAGAGAACAGCAAGAGGCCTTTTTTCCCCGGCTGCTTTCCCAAGCCCTTCCAGCTCAAACTATGTCGTTGCTCCTCTGGAAGGATCCCTGCACCGCGACGTAGTTTCTCAGAAGAAGCCCTGCGTTTGCAAGAGCAAAGGAGCAATTCGTTGCAGGAAAGAGGAAGGAAAGAAAGTTTCTCTCCCTCTGCCTGCTTTGCTCAGAGAACTGGATGAAGTCAGGGAGTTCTCCCTTTCACTGAGAAACGTGTGGGCTGCTGTTGCCTGTGCGCTCTCTTCTTTGCAAAAGAGTCTGCAGTTCCACGCTTTGAACCGTGGAAAGGCGCCGGGCTCTGCTAAGACTTCCCCCGGCGCTTCGTTTGCCCTGGGCCAAAGCGAGCCTTCACAATAGCTGAACGCTTACACTGCATACTCGTTCCACTTCCAGAACAGGGCTACCCCGAGGCAGTTCTCCGGGGGAAAACGGCCCTTCGCGAAGGGCAGATCTGCCGAGCTCATTGCGGGAAAGCGAAAGCAAAGGACGCTTTTCTCCCTCTAACCGCTTTCGTCAGAGGAACGGGGGAAGTCACAGTGTTCTTTCTCTCCCTGAGATACACACAATCTGACGTTGCCTCTGAGCTCCGTTGCTGGCAAAGAACTGTAACGGACATACATTCCTGTGGGGAAACACAGGGCATTGCTAGGATTTCTCTAGGCAGTGTGTTTTCCCTGGGCCTCAAGGTAGCAACACTATCTCGCCAGGGCAACACTGCGTGGGATTTCCTCTGCCAGGAGAGAGCTGCTGCTTTGAAGTTTCTGCTGGGAAACCTTGCTTTGGCAAGTGCCAATTGACCGCATTCAGGCAGAAAGAAAAGAGAACAGCAAGAGGCCTTTTCTCCCCGGCTGCTCTGACAAGCCCTTCCAGCTCAAACTATGTCGTTGCTCCTCTGGAAGGATCCCTGCACCGCGGCGTAGTTTTTCCGAAGAAGCCCTGCGTTTGCAAGAGCAAATGAGGAATTCGTGGCAGGAAAGAGGAAGGAAAGAAAGTTTCTCTCCCTCTGCCTGCTTTGCTCAGAGGACTGCATGAAGTCAGGGAGTTCTCCCTTTCACTGTTAAACGTGCGGGCTGCTGTTGCCTGTGCGCTCTCTGCTTTGCAAAAGAGTCTGCAGTTCCACGCTTTGAACCGTGGAAAGGCGCCGGGCTCTGCTAAGACTTCCCCCGGCGCTTCGTTTGCCCTGGGCCAAAGCGAGCCTTCACAATAGCTGAACGCTAACACTGCATACTCGTTCCACTTCCAGAACAGGGCTACCGCGAGGCAGTTCTCCGGGGGAAAACGGCCCTTCGCGAAGGGCAGATCTGCCGAGCTCTATGCGGGAAAGCGAAAGCAAAGGACGCTTTTCTCCCTCTAACCGCTTTCGTCAGAGGAACGGGGGAAGTCACAGTGTTCTTTCTCTCACTGAGATACACACAATCTGACGTTGCCTCTGAGCTCCGTTGCTGGCAAAGAACTGAAAGTGACATACATTCCTGTGGGGAAACACAGGGCTTTGCTAGGATTTCTCTAGGCAGTGTGTTTTCCCTGGGCCTCACTGTAGCAACACTATCTCGCCAGGGCAACACTGCGTGGGATTTCCTCTGCCAGGAGAGAGCTGCTGCTTTGAAGTTTCTGCTGGGAAACCTTGATTTGGCAAGTGCGAATTGACCGCATTCAGGCAGAAAGAAAAGAGAATAGCAAGAGGCCTTTTCTCCCCGGCTGCTCTGCCAAGCCCTTCCAGCTCAAACTATGTCGTTGCTCCTCTGGAAGGATCCCTGCACCGCGGCGTAGTTTTTCCGAAGAAGCCCTGCGTTTGCAAGAGCAAATGAGGAATTCGTGGCAGGAAAGAGGAAGGAAAGAAAGTTTCTCTCCCTCTGCCTGCTTTGCTCAGAGGACTGGATGTAGTCAGGGAGTTCTCCCTTTCACTGAGAAACGTGCGGGCTGCTGTTGCCTGTGCGCTCTCTTCTTTGCAAAAGAGTCTGCAGTTCCACGCTTTGAACCGTGGAAAGGCGCCGGGCTCTGCTAAGACTTCCCCCGGCGCTTCGTTTGCCCTGGGTCAAAGCGAGCCTTCACAATAGCTGAACGCTTACACTGCATACTCGTTCCACTTCCAGAACAGGGCTACCGCGAGGCAGTTCTCCGGGGGAAAACGGCCCTTCGCGAAGGGCAGATCTGCCGAGCTCATTGCGGGAAAGCGAAAGCAAAGGACGCTTTTCTCCCTCTAACCGCTTTCGTCAGAGGAACGGGGGAAGTCACAGTGTTCTTTCTCTCCCTGAGATACACACAATCTGACGTTGCCTCTGAGCTCCGTTGCTGGCAAAGAACTGTAACGGACATACATTCCTGTGGGGAAACACAGAGCATTGCTAGGATTTCTCTAGGCAGTGTGTTTTCCCTGGGCCTCACTGTAGCAACACTATCTCGCCAGGGCAACACTGCGTGGGATTTCCTCTGCCAGGAGAGAGCTGCTGCTTTGAAGTTTCTGCTGGGAAACCTTGCTTTGGCAAGTGCCAATTGACCGCATTCAGGCAGAAAGAAAAGAGAATAGCAAGAGGCCTTTTCTCCCCGGCTGCTTTCCCAAGCCCTTCCAGCTCAAACTATGTCGTTGCTCCTCTGGAAGGATCCCTGCACCGCGACGTAGTTTCTCAGAAGAAGCCCTGCGTTTGCACGAGCAAATGAGGAATTCGTTGCAGGAAAGAGGAAGGAAAAAAAGTTTCTCTCCCTCTGCCTGCTTTGCTCAGAGGACTGGATGTAGTCAGGGAGTTCTCCCTTTCACTGAGAAACGTGCGGGCTGCTGTTGCCTGGGCGCTCTCTTCTTTGCAAAAGAGTCTGCAGTTCCACGCTTTGAACCGTGGAAAGGCGCCGGGCTCTGCTAAGACTTCCCCCGGCGCTTCGTTTGCCCTGGGCCAAAGCGAGCCTTCACAATAGCTGAACGCTAACACTGCATACTCGTTCCACTTCCAGAACAGGGCTACCGCGAGGCAGTTCTCCGGGGGAAAACGGCCCTTCGCGAAGGGCAGATCTGCCGAGCTCATTGCGGGAAAGCGAAAGCAAAGGACGCTTTTCTCCCTCTAACCGCTTTCGTCAGAGGAACGGGGGAAGTCACAGTGTTCTTTCTCTCACTGAGATACACACAATCTGACTTTGCCTCTGAGCTCCGTTGCTGGCAAAGAACTGAAACTGACATACATTCCTGTGGGGAAACACAGGGCTTTGCTAGGATTTCTCTAGGCAGTGTGTTTTCCCTGGACCTCACTGCAGCAACACTATCTCGCCAGGGCAACACTGCGTGGGATTTCCTCTTCCAAGAGAGCTGCTGCTTTGTAGTTTGTGCTGGGAAACCTTGCTTTGGCAAGTGCGAATTGACCGCATTCAGGCAGAAAGAAAAGAGAACAGCAAGAGGCCTTTTTTCCCCGGCTGCTTTCCCAAGCCCTTCCAGCTCAAACTATGTCGTTGCTCCTCTGGAAGGATCCCTGCACCGCGACGTAGTTTCTCAGAAGAAGCCCTGCGTTTGCAAGAGCAAAGGAGCAATTCGTTGCAGGAAAGAGGAAGGAAAGAAAGTTTCTCTCCCTCTGCCTGCTTTGCTCAGAGAACTGGATGAAGTCAGGGAGTTCTCCCTTTCACTGAGAAACGTGCGGGCTGCTGTTGCCTGTGCGCTCTCTTCTTTGCAAAAGAGTCTGCAGTTCCACGCTTTGAACCGTGGAAAGGCGCCGGGCTCTGCTAAGACTTCCCCCGGCGCTTCGTTTGCCCTGGGCCAAAGCGAGCCTTCACAATAGCTGAACGCTAACACTGCATACTCGTTCCACTTCCAGAACAGGGCTACCGCGAGGCAGTTCTCCGGGGGAAAACGGCCCTTCGCGAAGGGCAGATCTGCCGAGCTCATTGCGGGAAAGCGAAAGCAAAGGACGCTTTTCTCCCTCTAACTGCTTTCGTCAGAGGAACGGGGGAAGTCACAGTGTTCTTTCTCTCCCTGAGATACACACAATCTGACGTTGCCTCTGAGCTCCGTTGCTGGCAAAGAACTGTAACGGACATACATTCCTGTGGGGAAACACAGGGCTTTGCTAGGATTTCTCTAGGCAGTGTGTTTTCCCTGGGCCTCACTGTAGCAACACTATCTCGCCAGGGCAACACTGCGTGGGATTTCCTCTGCCAGGAGAGAGCTGCTGCTTTGAAGTTTCTGCTGGGAAACCTTGCTTTGGCAAGTGCCAATTGACCGCATTCAGGCAGAAAGAAAAGAGAATAGCAAGAGGCCTTTTCTCCCCGGCTGCTCTGACAAGCCCTTCCAGCTCAAACTATGTCGTTGCTCCTCTGGAAGGATCCCTGCACCGCGGCGTAGTTTTTCCGAAGAAGCCCTGCGTTTGCAAGAGCAAATGAGGAATTCGTGGCAGGAAAGAGGAAGGAAAGAAAGTTTCTCTCCCTCTGCCTGCTTTGCTCAGAGGACTGCATGAAGTCAGGGAGTTCTCCCTTTCACTGTTAAACGTGCGGGCTGCTGTTGCCTGTGCGCTCTCTGCTTTGCAAAAGAGTCTGCAGTTCCACGCTTTGAACCGTGGAAAGGCGCCGGGCTCTGCTAAGACTTCCCCCGGCGCTTCGTTTGCCCTGGGCCAAAGCGAGCCTTCACAATAGCTGAACGCTAACACTGCATACTCGTTCCACTTCCAGAACAGGGCTACCGCGAGGCAGTTCTCCGGGGGAAAACGGCCCTTCGCGAAGGGCAGATCTGCCGAGCTCATTGCGGGAAAGCGAAAGCAAAGGACGCTTTTCTCCCTCTAACCGCTTTCGTCAGAGGAACGGGGGAAGTCACAGTGTTCTTTCTCTCACTGAGATACACACAATCTGACGTTGCCTCTGAGCTCCGTTGCTGGCAAAGAACTGAAAGTGACATACATTCCTGTGGGGAAACACAGGGCTTTGCTAGGATTTCTCTAGGCAGTGTGTTTTCCCTGGGCCTCACTGTAGCAACACTATCTCGCCAGGGCAACACTGCGTGGGATTTCCTCTGCCAGGAGAGAGCTGCTGCTTTGAAGTTTCTGCTGGGAAACCTTGATTTGGCAAGTGCGAATTGACCGCATTCAGGCAGAAAGAAAAGAGAATAGCAAGAGGCCTTTTCTCCCCGGCTGCTCTGCCAAGCCCTTCCAGCTCAAACTATGTCGTTGCTCCTCTGGAAGGATCCCTGCACCGCGGCGTAGTTTTTCCGAAGAAGCCCTGCGTTTGCAAGAGCAAATGAGGAATTCGTGGCAGGAAAGAGGAAGGAAAAAAAGTTTCTCTCCCTCTGCCTGCTTTGCTCAGAGGACTGGATGTAGTCAGGGAGTTCTCCCTTTCACTGAGAAACGTGCGGGCTGCTGTTGCCTGGGCGCTCTCTTCTTTGCAAAAGAGTCTGCAGTTCCAAGCTTTGAACCGTGGAAAGGCGCCGGGCTCTGCTAAGACTTCCCCCGGCGCTTCGTTTGCCCTGGGCCAAAGCGAGCCTTCACAATAGCTGAACGCTAACACTGCATACTCGTTCCACTTCCAGAACAGGGCTACCGCGAGGCAGTTCTCCGGGGGAAAACAGCCCTTCGCGAAGGGCAGATCTGCCGAGCTCATTGCGGGAAAGCGAAAGCAAAGGACGCTTTTCTCCCTCTAACCGCTTTCGTCAGAGGAACGGGGGAAGTCACAGTGTTCTTTCTCTCACTGAGATACACACAATCTGACGTTGCCTCTGAGCTCCGTTGCTGGCAAAGAACTGAAAGTGACATACATTCCTGTGGGGAAACACAGGGCTTTGCTAGGATTTCTCTAGGCAGTGTGTTTTCCCTGGACCTCACTGCAGCAACACTATCTCGCCAGGGCAACACTGCGTGGGATTTCCTCTTCCAAGAGAGCTGCTGCTTTGTAGTTTGTGCTGGGAAACCTTGCTTTGGCAAGTGCGAATTGACCGCATTCAGGCAGAAAGAAAAGAGAACAGCAAGAGGCCTTTTTTCCCCGGCTGCTTTCCCAAGCCCTTCCAGCTCAAACTATGTCGTTGCTCCTCTGGAAGGATCCCTGCACCGCGACGTAGTTTCTCAGAAGAAGCCCTGCGTTTGCAAGAGCAAAGGAGCAATTCGTTGCAGGAAAGAGGAAGGAAAGAAAGTTTCTCTCCCTCTGCCTGCTTTGCTCAGAGAACTGGATGAAGTCAGGGAGTTCTCCCTTTCACTGAGAAACGTGTGGGCTGCTGTTGCCTGTGCGCTCTCTTCTTTGCAAAAGAGTCTGCAGTTCCACGCTTTGAACCGTGGAAAGGCGCCGGGCTCTGCTAAGACTTCCCCCGGCGCTTCGTTTGCCCTGGGCCAAAGCGAGCCTTCACAATAGCTGAACGCTTACACTGCATACTCGTTCCACTTCCAGAACAGGGCTACCCCGAGGCAGTTCTCCGGGGGAAAACGGCCCTTCGCGAAGGGCAGATCTGCCGAGCTCATTGCGGGAAAGCGAAAGCAAAGGACGCTTTTCTCCCTCTAACCGCTTTCGTCAGAGGAACGGGGGAAGTCACAGTGTTCTTTCTCTCCCTGAGATACACACAATCTGACGTTGCCTCTGAGCTCCGTTGCTGGCAAAGAACTGTAACGGACATACATTCCTGTGGGGAAACACAGGGCATTGCTAGGATTTCTCTAGGCAGTGTGTTTTCCCTGGGCCTCAAGGTAGCAACACTATCTCGCCAGGGCAACACTGCGTGGGATTTCCTCTGCCAGGAGAGAGCTGCTGCTTTGAAGTTTCTGCTGGGAAACCTTGCTTTGGCAAGTGCCAATTGACCGCATTCAGGCAGAAAGAAAAGAGAACAGCAAGAGGCCTTTTCTCCCCGGCTGCTCTGACAAGCCCTTCCAGCTCAAACTATGTCGTTGCTCCTCTGGAAGGATCCCTGCACCGCGGCGTAGTTTTTCCGAAGAAGCCCTGCGTTTGCAAGAGCAAATGAGGAATTCGTGGCAGGAAAGAGGAAGGAAAGAAAGTTTCTCTCCCTCTGCCTGCTTTGCTCAGAGGACTGCATGAAGTCAGGGAGTTCTCCCTTTCACTGTTAAACGTGCGGGCTGCTGTTGCCTGTGCGCTCTCTGCTTTGCAAAAGAGTCTGCAGTTCCACGCTTTGAACCGTGGAAAGGCGCCGGGCTCTGCTAAGACTTCCCCCGGCGCTTCGTTTGCCCTGGGCCAAAGCGAGCCTTCACAATAGCTGAACGCTAACACTGCATACTCGTTCCACTTCCAGAACAGGGCTACCGCGAGGCAGTTCTCCGGGGGAAAACGGCCCTTCGCGAAGGGCAGATCTGCCGAGCTCTATGCGGGAAAGCGAAAGCAAAGGACGCTTTTCTCCCTCTAACCGCTTTCGTCAGAGGAACGGGGGAAGTCACAGTGTTCTTTCTCTCACTGAGATACACACAATCTGACGTTGCCTCTGAGCTCCGTTGCTGGCAAAGAACTGAAAGTGACATACATTCCTGTGGGGAAACACAGGGCTTTGCTAGGATTTCTCTAGGCAGTGTGTTTTCCCTGGGCCTCACTGTAGCAACACTATCTCGCCAGGGCAACACTGCGTGGGATTTCCTCTGCCAGGAGAGAGCTGCTGCTTTGAAGTTTCTGCTGGGAAACCTTGATTTGGCAAGTGCGAATTGACCGCATTCAGGCAGAAAGAAAAGAGAATAGCAAGAGGCCTTTTCTCCCCGGCTGCTCTGCCAAGCCCTTCCAGCTCAAACTATGTCGTTGCTCCTCTGGAAGGATCCCTGCACCGCGGCGTAGTTTTTCCGAAGAAGCCCTGCGTTTGCAAGAGCAAATGAGGAATTCGTGGCAGGAAAGAGGAAGGAAAGAAAGTTTCTCTCCCTCTGCCTGCTTTGCTCAGAGGACTGGATGTAGTCAGGGAGTTCTCCCTTTCACTGAGAAACGTGCGGGCTGCTGTTGCCTGTGCGCTCTCTTCTTTGCAAAAGAGTCTGCAGTTCCACGCTTTGAACCGTGGAAAGGCGCCGGGCTCTGCTAAGACTTCCCCCGGCGCTTCGTTTGCCCTGGGTCAAAGCGAGCCTTCACAATAGCTGAACGCTTACACTGCATACTCGTTCCACTTCCAGAACAGGGCTACCGCGAGGCAGTTCTCCGGGGGAAAACGGCCCTTCGCGAAGGGCAGATCTGCCGAGCTCATTGCGGGAAAGCGAAAGCAAAGGACGCTTTTCTCCCTCTAACCGCTTTCGTCAGAGGAACGGGGGAAGTCACAGTGTTCTTTCTCTCCCTGAGATACACACAATCTGACGTTGCCTCTGAGCTCCGTTGCTGGCAAAGAACTGTAACGGACATACATTCCTGTGGGGAAACACAGAGCATTGCTAGGATTTCTCTAGGCAGTGTGTTTTCCCTGGGCCTCACTGTAGCAACACTATCTCGCCAGGGCAACACTGCGTGGGATTTCCTCTGCCAGGAGAGAGCTGCTGCTTTGAAGTTTCTGCTGGGAAACCTTGCTTTGGCAAGTGCCAATTGACCGCATTCAGGCAGAAAGAAAAGAGAATAGCAAGAGGCCTTTTCTCCCCGGCTGCTTTCCCAAGCCCTTCCAGCTCAAACTATGTCGTTGCTCCTCTGGAAGGATCCCTGCACCGCGACGTAGTTTCTCAGAAGAAGCCCTGCGTTTGCACGAGCAAATGAGGAATTCGTTGCAGGAAAGAGGAAGGAAAAAAAGTTTCTCTCCCTCTGCCTGCTTTGCTCAGAGGACTGGATGTAGTCAGGGAGTTCTCCCTTTCACTGAGAAACGTGCGGGCTGCTGTTGCCTGGGCGCTCTCTTCTTTGCAAAAGAGTCTGCAGTTCCACGCTTTGAACCGTGGAAAGGCGCCGGGCTCTGCTAAGACTTCCCCCGGCGCTTCGTTTGCCCTGGGCCAAAGCGAGCCTTCACAATAGCTGAACGCTAACACTGCATACTCGTTCCACTTCCAGAACAGGGCTACCGCGAGGCAGTTCTCCGGGGGAAAACGGCCCTTCGCGAAGGGCAGATCTGCCGAGCTCATTGCGGGAAAGCGAAAGCAAAGGACGCTTTTCTCCCTCTAACCGCTTTCGTCAGAGGAACGGGGGAAGTCACAGTGTTCTTTCTCTCACTGAGATACACACAATCTGACTTTGCCTCTGAGCTCCGTTGCTGGCAAAGAACTGAAACTGACATACATTCCTGTGGGGAAACACAGGGCTTTGCTAGGATTTCTCTAGGCAGTGTGTTTTCCCTGGACCTCACTGCAGCAACACTATCTCGCCAGGGCAACACTGCGTGGGATTTCCTCTTCCAAGAGAGCTGCTGCTTTGTAGTTTGTGCTGGGAAACCTTGCTTTGGCAAGTGCGAATTGACCGCATTCAGGCAGAAAGAAAAGAGAACAGCAAGAGGCCTTTTTTCCCCGGCTGCTTTCCCAAGCCCTTCCAGCTCAAACTATGTCGTTGCTCCTCTGGAAGGATCCCTGCACCGCGACGTAGTTTCTCAGAAGAAGCCCTGCGTTTGCAAGAGCAAAGGAGCAATTCGTTGCAGGAAAGAGGAAGGAAAGAAAGTTTCTCTCCCTCTGCCTGCTTTGCTCAGAGAACTGGATGAAGTCAGGGAGTTCTCCCTTTCACTGAGAAACGTGCGGGCTGCTGTTGCCTGTGCGCTCTCTTCTTTGCAAAAGAGTCTGCAGTTCCACGCTTTGAACCGTGGAAAGGCGCCGGGCTCTGCTAAGACTTCCCCCGGCGCTTCGTTTGCCCTGGGCCAAAGCGAGCCTTCACAATAGCTGAACGCTAACACTGCATACTCGTTCCACTTCCAGAACAGGGCTACCGCGAGGCAGTTCTCCGGGGGAAAACGGCCCTTCGCGAAGGGCAGATCTGCCGAGCTCATTGCGGGAAAGCGAAAGCAAAGGACGCTTTTCTCCCTCTAACTGCTTTCGTCAGAGGAACGGGGGAAGTCACAGTGTTCTTTCTCTCCCTGAGATACACACAATCTGACGTTGCCTCTGAGCTCCGTTGCTGGCAAAGAACTGTAACGGACATACATTCCTGTGGGGAAACACAGGGCTTTGCTAGGATTTCTCTAGGCAGTGTGTTTTCCCTGGGCCTCACTGTAGCAACACTATCTCGCCAGGGCAACACTGCGTGGGATTTCCTCTGCCAGGAGAGAGCTGCTGCTTTGAAGTTTCTGCTGGGAAACCTTGCTTTGGCAAGTGCCAATTGACCGCATTCAGGCAGAAAGAAAAGAGAATAGCAAGAGGCCTTTTCTCCCCGGCTGCTCTGACAAGCCCTTCCAGCTCAAACTATGTCGTTGCTCCTCTGGAAGGATCCCTGCACCGCGGCGTAGTTTTTCCGAAGAAGCCCTGCGTTTGCAAGAGCAAATGAGGAATTCGTGGCAGGAAAGAGGAAGGAAAGAAAGTTTCTCTCCCTCTGCCTGCTTTGCTCAGAGGACTGCATGAAGTCAGGGAGTTCTCCCTTTCACTGTTAAACGTGCGGGCTGCTGTTGCCTGTGCGCTCTCTGCTTTGCAAAAGAGTCTGCAGTTCCACGCTTTGAACCGTGGAAAGGCGCCGGGCTCTGCTAAGACTTCCCCCGGCGCTTCGTTTGCCCTGGGCCAAAGCGAGCCTTCACAATAGCTGAACGCTAACACTGCATACTCGTTCCACTTCCAGAACAGGGCTACCGCGAGGCAGTTCTCCGGGGGAAAACGGCCCTTCGCGAAGGGCAGATCTGCCGAGCTCATTGCGGGAAAGCGAAAGCAAAGGACGCTTTTCTCCCTCTAACCGCTTTCGTCAGAGGAACGGGGGAAGTCACAGTGTTCTTTCTCTCACTGAGATACACACAATCTGACGTTGCCTCTGAGCTCCGTTGCTGGCAAAGAACTGAAAGTGACATACATTCCTGTGGGGAAACACAGGGCTTTGCTAGGATTTCTCTAGGCAGTGTGTTTTCCCTGGGCCTCACTGTAGCAACACTATCTCGCCAGGGCAACACTGCGTGGGATTTCCTCTGCCAGGAGAGAGCTGCTGCTTTGAAGTTTCTGCTGGGAAACCTTGATTTGGCAAGTGCGAATTGACCGCATTCAGGCAGAAAGAAAAGAGAATAGCAAGAGGCCTTTTCTCCCCGGCTGCTCTGCCAAGCCCTTCCAGCTCAAACTATGTCGTTGCTCCTCTGGAAGGATCCCTGCACCGCGGCGTAGTTTTTCCGAAGAAGCCCTGCGTTTGCAAGAGCAAATGAGGAATTCGTGGCAGGAAAGAGGAAGGAAAGAAAGTTTCTCTCCCTCTGCCTGCTTTGCTCAGAGGACTGGATGTAGTCAGGGAGTTCTCCCTTTCACTGAGAAACGTGCGGGCTGCTGTTGCCTGTGCGCTCTCTTCTTTGCAAAAGAGTCTGCAGTTCCACGCTTTGAACCGTGGAAAGGCGCCGGGCTCTGCTAAGACTTCCCCCGGCGCTTCGTTTGCCCTGGGCCAGAGCGAGCCTTCACAATAGCTGAACGCTAACACTGCATACTCGTTCCACTTCCAGAACAGGGCTACCGCGAGGCAGTTCTCCGGGGGAAAACGGCCCTTCGCGAAGGGCAGATCTGCCGAGCTCATTGCGGGAAAGCGAAAGCAAAGGACGCTTTTCTCCCTCTAACCGCTTTCGTCAGAGGAACGGGGGAAGTCACAGTGTTCTTTCTCTCACTGAGATACACACAATCTGACGTTGCCTCTGAGCTCCGTTGCTGGCAAAGAACTGAAAGTGACATACATTCCTGTGGGGAAACACAGGGCTTTGCTAGGATTTCTCTAGGCAGTGTGATTTCCCTGGGCCTCACTGTAGCAACACTATCTCGCCAGGGCAACACTGCGTGGGATTTCCTCTGCCAGGAGAGAGCTGCTGCTTTGTAGTTTGTGCTGGGAAACCTTGCTTTGGCAAGTGCGAATTGACCGCATTCAGGCAGAAAGAAAAGAGAACAGCAAGAGGCCTTTTCTCCCCGGCTGCTTTCCCAAGCCCTTCCAGCTCAAACTATGTCGTTGCTCCTCTGGAAGGATCCCTGCACCGCGACGTAGTTTCTCAGAAGAAGCCCTGCGTTTGCACGAGCAAATGAGGAATTCGTTGCAGGAAAGAGGAAGGAAAAAAAGTTTCTCTCCCTCTGCCTGCTTTGCTCAGAGGACTGGATGTAGTCAGGGAGTTCTCCCTTTCACTGAGAAACGTGCGGGCTGCTGTTGCCTGGGCGCTCTCTTCTTTGCAAAAGAGTCTGCAGTTCCACGCTTTGAACCGTGGAAAGGCGCCGGGCTCTGCTAAGACTTCCCCCGGCGCTTCGTTTGCCCTGGGCCAAAGCGAGCCTTCACAATAGCTGAACGCTAACACTGCATACTCGTTCCACTTCCAGAACAGGGCTACCGCGAGGCAGTTCTCCGGGGGAAAACAGCCCTTCGCGAAGGGCAGATCTGCCGAGCTCATTGCGGGAAAGCGAAAGCAAAGGACGCTTTTCTCCCTCTAACCGCTTTCGTCAGAGGAACGGGGGAAGTCACAGTGTTCTTTCTCTCACTGAGATACACACAATCTGACGTTGCCTCTGAGCTCCGTTGCTGGCAAAGAACTGAAAGTGACATACATTCCTGTGGGGAAACACAGGGCTTTGCTAGGATTTCTCTAGGCAGTGTGTTTTCCCTGGACCTCACTGCAGCAACACTATCTCGCCAGGGCAACACTGCGTGGGATTTCCTCTTCCAAGAGAGCTGCTGCTTTGTAGTTTGTGCTGGGAAACCTTGCTTTGGCAAGTGCGAATTGACCGCATTCAGGCAGAAAGAAAAGAGAACAGCAAGAGGCCTTTTTTCCCCGGCTGCTTTCCCAAGCCCTTCCAGCTCAAACTATGTCGTTGCTCCTCTGGAAGGATCCCTGCACCGCGACGTAGTTTCTCAGAAGAAGCCCTGCGTTTGCAAGAGCAAAGGAGCAATTCGTTGCAGGAAAGAGGAAGGAAAGAAAGTTTCTCTCCCTCTGCCTGCTTTGCTCAGAGAACTGGATGAAGTCAGGGAGTTCTCCCTTTCACTGAGAAACGTGTGGGCTGCTGTTGCCTGTGCGCTCTCTTCTTTGCAAAAGAGTCTGCAGTTCCAGGCTTTGAACCGTGGAAAGGCGCCGGGCTCTGCTAAGACTTCCCCCGGCGCTTCGTTTGCCCTGGGCCAAAGCGAGCCTTCACAATAGCTGAACGCTAACACTGCATACTCGTTCCACTTCCAGAACAGGGCTACCGCGAGGCAGTTCTCCGGGGGAAAACGGCCCTTCGCGAAGGGCAGATCTGCCGAGCTCATTGCGGGAAAGCGAAAGCAAAGGACGCTTTTCTCCCTCTAACCGCTTTCGTCAGAGGAACGGGGGAAGTCACAGTGTTCTTTCTCTCCCTGAGATACACACAATCTGACGTTGCCTCTGAGCTCCGTTGCTGGCAAAGAACTGTAACGGACATACATTCCTGTGGGGAAACACAGGGCTTTGCTAGGATTTCTCTAGGCAGTGTGTTTTCCCTGGGCCTCACTGTAGCAACACTATCTCGCCAGGGCAACACTGCGTGGGATTTCCTCTGCCAGGAGAGAGCTGCTGCTTTGTAGTTTGTGCTGGGAAACCTTGCTTTGGCAAGTGCGAATTGACCGCATTCAGGCAGAAAGAAAAGAGAACAGCAAGAGGCCTTTTCTCCCCGGCTGCTTTCCCAAGCCCTTCCAGCTCAAACTATGTCGTTGCTCCTCTGGAAGGATCCCTGCACCGCGACGTAGTTTCTCAGAAGAAGCCCTGCGTTTGCACGAGCAAATGAGGAATTCGTTGCAGGAAAGAGGAAGGAAAGAAAGTTTCTCTCCCTCTGCCTGCTTTGCTCAGAGGACTGGATGTAGTCAGGGAGTTCTCCCTTTCACTGAGAAACGTGCGGGCTGCTGTTGCCTGTGCGCTCTCTTCTTTGCAAAAGAGTCTGCAGTTCCACGCTTTGAACCGTGGAAAGGCGCCGGGCTCTGCTAAGACTTCCCCCGGCGCTTCGTTTGCCCTGGGCCAAAGCGAGCCTTCACAATAGCTGAACGCTTACACTGCATACTCGTTCCACTTCCAGAACAGGGCTACCCCGAGGCAGTTCTCCGGGGGAAAACGGCCCTTCGCGAAGGGCAGATCTGCCGAGCTCATTGCGGGAAAGCGAAAGCAAAGGACGCTTTTCTCCCTCTAACCGCTTTCGTCAGAGGAACGGGGGAAGTCACAGTGTTCTTTCTCTCCCTGAGATACACACAATCTGACGTTGCCTCTGAGCTCCGTTGCTGGCAAAGAACTGTAACGGACATACATTCCTGTGGGGAAACACAGGGCATTGCTAGGATTTCTCTAGGCAGTGTGTTTTCCCTGGGCCTCAAGGTAGCAACACTATCTCGCCAGGGCAACACTGCGTGGGATTTCCTCTGCCAGGAGAGAGCTGCTGCTTTGAAGTTTCTGCTGGGAAACCTTGCTTTGGCAAGTGCCAATTGACCGCATTCAGGCAGAAAGAAAAGAGAACAGCAAGAGGCCTTTTCTCCCCGGCTGCTCTGACAAGCCCTTCCAGCTCAAACTATGTCGTTGCTCCTCTGGAAGGATCCCTGCACCGCGGCGTAGTTTTTCCGAAGAAGCCCTGCGTTTGCAAGAGCAAATGAGGAATTCGTGGCAGGAAAGAGGAAGGAAAGAAAGTTTCTCTCCCTCTGCCTGCTTTGCTCAGAGGACTGCATGAAGTCAGGGAGTTCTCCCTTTCACTGTTAAACGTGCGGGCTGCTGTTGCCTGTGCGCTCTCTGCTTTGCAAAAGAGTCTGCAGTTCCACGCTTTGAACCGTGGAAAGGCGCCGGGCTCTGCTAAGACTTCCCCCGGCGCTTCGTTTGCCCTGGGCCAAAGCGAGCCTTCACAATAGCTGAACGCTAACACTGCATACTCGTTCCACTTCCAGAACAGGGCTACCGCGAGGCAGTTCTCCGGGGGAAAACGGCCCTTCGCGAAGGGCAGATCTGCCGAGCTCATTGCGGGAAAGCGAAAGCAAAGGACGCTTTTCTCCCTCTAACCGCTTTCGTCAGAGGAACGGGGGAAGTCACAGTGTTCTTTCTCTCACTGAGATACACACAATCTGACGTTGCCTCTGAGCTCCGTTGCTGGCAAAGAACTGAAAGTGACATACATTCCTGTGGGGAAACACAGGGCTTTGCTAGGATTTCTCTAGGCAGTGTGTTTTCCCTGGGCCTCACTGTAGCAACACTATCTCGCCAGGGCAACACTGCGTGGGATTTCCTCTGCCAGGAGAGAGCTGCTGCTTTGAAGTTTCTGCTGGGAAACCTTGCTTTGGCAAGTGCCAATTGACCGCATTCAGGCAGAAAGAAAAGAGAATAGCAAGAGGCCTTTTCTCCCCGGCTGCTTTCCCAAGCCCTTCCAGCTCAAACTATGTCGTTGCTCCTCTGGAAGGATCCCTGCACCGCGACGTAGTTTCTCAGAAGAAGCCCTGCGTTTGCACGAGCAAATGAGGAATTCGTTGCAGGAAAGAGGAAGGAAAAAAAGTTTCTCTCCCTCTGCCTGCTTTGCTCAGAGGACTGGATGTAGTCAGGGAGTTCTCCCTTTCACTGAGAAACGTGCGGGCTGCTGTTGCCTGGGCGCTCTCTTCTTTGCAAAAGAGTCTGCAGTTCCACGCTTTGAACCGTGGAAAGGCGCCGGGCTCTGCTAAGACTTCCCCCGGCGCTTCGTTTGCCCTGGGCCAAAGCGAGCCTTCACAATAGCTGAACGCTAACACTGCATACTCGTTCCACTTCCAGAACAGGGCTACCGCGAGGCAGTTCTCCGGGGGAAAACGGCCCTTCGCGAAGGGCAGATCTGCCGAGCTCATTGCGGGAAAGCGAAAGCAAAGGACGCTTTTCTCCCTCTAACCGCTTTCGTCAGAGGAACGGGGGAAGTCACAGTGTTCTTTCTCTCACTGAGATACACACAATCTGACTTTGCCTCTGAGCTCCGTTGCTGGCAAAGAACTGAAACTGACATACATTCCTGTGGGGAAACACAGGGCTTTGCTAGGATTTCTCTAGGCAGTGTGTTTTCCCTGGACCTCACTGCAGCAACACTATCTCGCCAGGGCAACACTGCGTGGGATTTCCTCTTCCAAGAGAGCTGCTGCTTTGTAGTTTGTGCTGGGAAACCTTGCTTTGGCAAGTGCGAATTGACCGCATTCAGGCAGAAAGAAAAGAGAACAGCAAGAGGCCTTTTTTCCCCGGCTGCTTTCCCAAGCCCTTCCAGCTCAAACTATGTCGTTGCTCCTCTGGAAGGATCCCTGCACCGCGACGTAGTTTCTCAGAAGAAGCCCTGCGTTTGCAAGAGCAAAGGAGCAATTCGTTGCAGGAAAGAGGAAGGAAAGAAAGTTTCTCTCCCTCTGCCTGCTTTGCTCAGAGAACTGGATGAAGTCAGGGAGTTCTCCCTTTCACTGAGAAACGTGCGGGCTGCTGTTGCCTGTGCGCTCTCTTCTTTGCAAAAGAGTCTGCAGTTCCACGCTTTGAACCGTGGAAAGGCGCCGGGCTCTGCTAAGACTTCCCCCGGCGCTTCGTTTGCCCTGGGCCAAAGCGAGCCTTCACAATAGCTGAACGCTAACACTGCATACTCGTTCCACTTCCAGAACAGGGCTACCGCGAGGCAGTTCTCCGGGGGAAAACGGCCCTTCGCGAAGGGCAGATCTGCCGAGCTCATTGCGGGAAAGCGAAAGCAAAGGACGCTTTTCTCCCTCTAACTGCTTTCGTCAGAGGAACGGGGGAAGTCACAGTGTTCTTTCTCTCCCTGAGATACACACAATCTGACGTTGCCTCTGAGCTCCGTTGCTGGCAAAGAACTGTAACGGACATACATTCCTGTGGGGAAACACAGGGCTTTGCTAGGATTTCTCTAGGCAGTGTGTTTTCCCTGGGCCTCACTGTAGCAACACTATCTCGCCAGGGCAACACTGCGTGGGATTTCCTCTGCCAGGAGAGAGCTGCTGCTTTGAAGTTTCTGCTGGGAAACCTTGCTTTGGCAAGTGCCAATTGACCGCATTCAGGCAGAAAGAAAAGAGAATAGCAAGAGGCCTTTTCTCCCCGGCTGCTCTGACAAGCCCTTCCAGCTCAAACTATGTCGTTGCTCCTCTGGAAGGATCCCTGCAACGCGGCGTAGTTTTTCCGAAGAAGCCCTGCGTTTGCAAGAGCAAATGAGGAATTCGTGGCAGGAAAGAGGAAGGAAAGAAAGTTTCTCTCCCTCTGCCTGCTTTGCTCAGAGGACTGCATGAAGTCAGGGAGTTCTCCCTTTCACTGTTAAACGTGCGGGCTGCTGTTGCCTGTGCGCTCTCTGCTTTGCAAAAGAGTCTGCAGTTCCACGCTTTGAACCGTGGAAAGGCGCCGGGCTCTGCTAAGACTTCCCCCGGCGCTTCGTTTGCCCTGGGCCAAAGCGAGCCTTCACAATAGCTGAACGCTAACACTGCATACTCGTTCCACTTCCAGAACAGGGCTACCGCGAGGCAGTTCTCCGGGGGAAAACGGCCCTTCGCGAAGGGCAGATCTGCCGAGCTCATTGCGGGAAAGCGAAAGCAAAGGACGCTTTTCTCCCTCTAACCGCTTTCGTCAGAGGAACGGGGGAAGTCACAGTGTTCTTTCTCTCACTGAGATACACACAATCTGACGTTGCCTCTGAGCTCCGTTGCTGGCAAAGAACTGAAAGTGACATACATTCCTGTGGGGAAACACAGGGCTTTGCTAGGATTTCTCTAGGCAGTGTGTTTTCCCTGGGCCTCACTGTAGCAACACTATCTCGCCAGGGCAACACTGCGTGGGATTTCCTCTGCCAGGAGAGAGCTGCTGCTTTGAAGTTTCTGCTGGGAAACCTTGATTTGGCAAGTGCGAATTGACCGCATTCAGGCAGAAAGAAAAGAGAATAGCAAGAGGCCTTTTCTCCCCGGCTGCTCTGCCAAGCCCTTCCAGCTCAAACTATGTCGTTGCTCCTCTGGAAGGATCCCTGCACCGCGGCGTAGTTTTTCCGAAGAAGCCCTGCGTTTGCAAGAGCAAATGAGGAATTCGTGGCAGGAAAGAGGAAGGAAAGAAAGTTTCTCTCCCTCTGCCTGCTTTGCTCAGAGGACTGGATGTAGTCAGGGAGTTCTCCCTTTCACTGAGAAACGTGCGGGCTGCTGTTGCCTGTGCGCTCTCTTCTTTGCAAAAGAGTCTGCAGTTCCACGCTTTGAACCGTGGAAAGGCGCCGGGCTCTGCTAAGACTTCCCCCGGCGCTTCGTTTGCCCTGGGCCAGAGCGAGCCTTCACAATAGCTGAACGCTAACACTGCATACTCGTTCCACTTCCAGAACAGGGCTACCGCGAGGCAGTTCTCCGGGGGAAAACGGCCCTTCGCGAAGGGCAGATCTGCCGAGCTCATTGCGGGAAAGCGAAAGCAAAGGACGCTTTTCTCCCTCTAACCGCTTTCGTCAGAGGAACGGGGGAAGTCACAGTGTTCTTTCTCTCACTGAGATACACACAATCTGACGTTGCCTCTGAGCTCCGTTGCTGGCAAAGAACTGAAAGTGACATACATTCCTGTGGGGAAACACAGGGCTTTGCTAGGATTTCTCTAGGCAGTGTGATTTCCCTGGGCCTCACTGTAGCAACACTATCTCGCCAGGGCAACACTGCGTGGGATTTCCTCTGCCAGGAGAGAGCTGCTGCTTTGTAGTTTGTGCTGGGAAACCTTGCTTTGGCAAGTGCGAATTGACCGCATTCAGGCAGAAAGAAAAGAGAACAGCAAGAGGCCTTTTTTCCCCGGCTGCTTTCCCAAGCCCTTCCAGCTCAAACTATGTCGTTGCTCCTCTGGAAGGATCCCTGCACCGCGACGTAGTTTCTCAGAAGAAGCCCTGCGTTTGCAAGAGCAAAGGAGCAATTCTTTGCAGGAAAGAGGAAGGAAAGAAAGTTTCTCTCCCTCTGCCTGCTTTGCTCAGAGAACTGGATGAAGTCAGGGAGTTCTCCCTTTCACTGAGAAACGTGCGGGCTGCTGTTGCCTGTGCGCTCTCTTCTTTGCAAAAGAGTCTGCAGTTCCACGCTTTGAACCGTGGAAAGGCGCCGGGCTCTGCTAAGACTTCCCCCGGCGCTTCGTTTGCCCTGGGCCAAAGCGAGCCTTCACAATAGCTGAACGCTAACACTGCATACTCGTTCCACTTCCAGAACAGGGCTACCGCGAGGCAGTTCTCCGGGGGAAAACGGCCCTTCGCGAAGGGCAGATCTGCCGAGCTCATTGCGGGAAAGCGAAAGCAAAGGACGCTTTTCTCCCTCTAACTGCTTTCGTCAGAGGAACGGGGGAAGTCACAGTGTTCTTTCTCTCCCTGAGATACACACAATCTGACGTTGCCTCTGAGCTCCGTTGCTGGCAAAGAACTGTAACGGACATACATTCCTGTGGGGAAACACTGGGCTTTGCTAGGATTTCTCTAGGCAGTGTGTTTTCCCTGGGCCTCACTGTAGCAACACTATCTCGCCAGGGCAACACTGCGTGGGATTTCCTCTGCCAGGAGAGAGCTGCTGCTTTGAAGTTTCTGCTGGGAAACCTTGCTTTGGCAAGTGCCAATTGACCGCATTCAGGCAGAAAGAAAAGAGAATAGCAAGAGGCCTTTTCTCCCCGGCTGCTCTGACAAGCCCTTCCAGCTCAAACTATGTCGTTGCTCCTCTGGAAGGATCCCTGCACCGCGGCGTAGTTTTTCCGAAGAAGCCCTGCGTTTGCAAGAGCAAATGAGGAATTCGTGGCAGGAAAGAGGAAGGAAAGAAAGTTTCTCTCCCTCTGCCTGCTTTGCTCAGAGGACTGCATGAAGTCAGGGAGTTCTCCCTTTCACTGTTAAACGTGCGGGCTGCTGTTGCCTGTGCGCTCTCTGCTTTGCAAAAGAGTCTGCAGTTCCACGCTTTGAACCGTGGAAAGGCGCCGGGCTCTGCTAAGACTTCCCCCGGCGCTTCGTTTGCCCTGGGCCAAAGCGAGCCTTCACAATAGCTGAACGCTAACACTGCATACTCGTTCCACTTCCAGAACAGGGCTACCGCGAGGCAGTTCTCCGGGGGAAAACGGCCCTTCGCGAAGGGCAGATCTGCCGAGCTCATTGCGGGAAAGCGAAAGCAAAGGACGCTTTTCTCCCTCTAACCGCTTTCGTCAGAGGAACGGGGGAAGTCACAGTGTTCTTTCTCTCACTGAGATACACACAATCTGACGTTGCCTCTGAGCTCCGTTGCTGGCAAAGAACTGAAAGTGACATACATTCCTGTGGGGAAACACAGGGCTTTGCTAGGATTTCTCTAGGCAGTGTGTTTTCCCTGGGCCTCACTGTAGCAACACTATCTCGCCAGGGCAACACTGCGTGGGATTTCCTCTGCCAGGAGAGAGCTGCTGCTTTGAAGTTTCTGCTGGGAAACCTTGATTTGGCAAGTGCGAATTGACCGCATTCAGGCAGAAAGAAAAGAGAATAGCAAGAGGCCTTTTCTCCCCGGCTGCTCTGCCAAGCCCTTCCAGCTCAAACTATGTCGTTGCTCCTCTGGAAGGATCCCTGCACCGCGGCGTACTTTTTCCGAAGAAGCCCTGCGTTTGCAAGAGCAAATGAGGAATTCGTGGCAGGAAAGAGGAAGGAAAGAAAGTTTCTCTCCCTCTGCCTGCTTTGCTCAGAGGACTGGATGTAGTCAGGGAGTTCTCCCTTTCACTGAGAAACGTGCGGGCTGCTGTTGCCTGTGCGCTCTCTTCTTTGCAAAAGAGTCTGCAGTTCCACGCTTTGAACCGTGGAAAGGCGCCGGGCTCTGCTAAGACTTCCCCCGGCGCTTCGTTTGCCCTGGGCCAAAGCGAGCCTTCACAATAGCTGAACGCTTACACTGCATACTCGTTCCACTTCCAGAACAGGGCTACCGCGAGGCAGTTCTCCGGGGGAAAACGGCCCTTCGCGAAGGGCAGATCTGCCGAGCTCATTGCGGGAAAGCGAAAGCAAAGGACGCTTTTCTCCCTCTAACCGCTTTCGTCAGAGGAACGGGGGAAGTCACAGTGTTCTTTCTCTCCCTGAGATACACACAATCTGACGTTGCCTCTGAGCTCCGTTGCTGGCAAAGAACTGTAACGGACATACATTCCTGTGGGGAAACACAGAGCATTGCTAGGATTTCTCTAGGCAGTGTGTTTTCCCTGGGCCTCACTGTAGCAACACTATCTCGCCAGGGCAACACTGCGTGGGATTTCCTCTGCCAGGAGAGAGCTGCTGCTTTGAAGTTTCTGCTGGGAAACCTTGCTTTGGCAAGTGCCAATTGACCGCATTCAGGCAGAAAGAAAAGAGAATAGCAAGAGGCCTTTTCTCCCCGGCTGCTTTCCCAAGCCCTTCCAGCTCAAACTATGTCGTTGCTCCTCTGGAAGGATCCCTGCACCGCGGCGTAGTTTCTCAGAAGAAGCCCTGCGTTTGCACGAGCAAATGAGGAATTCGTGGCAGGAAAGAGGAAGGAAAGAAAGTTTCTCTCCCTCTGCCTGCTTTGCTCAGAGGACTGGATGTAGTCAGGGAGTTCTCCCTTTCACTGAGAAACGTGCGGGCTGCTGTTGCCTGGGCGCTCTCTGCTTTGCAAAAGAGTCTGCAGTTCCACGCTTTGAACCGTGGAAAGGCGCCGGGCTCTGCTAAGACTTCCCCCGGCGCTTCGTTTGCCCTGGGCCAAAGCGAGCCTTCACAATAGCTGAACGCTAACACTGCATACTCGTTCCACTTCCAGAACAGGGCTACCGCGAGGCAGTTCTCCGGGGGAAAACGGCCCTTCGCGAAGGGCAGATCTGCCGAGCTCATTGCGGGAAAGCGAAAGCAAAGGACGCTTTTCTCCCTCTAACTGCTTTCGTCAGAGGAACGGGGGAAGTCACAGTGTTCTTTCTCTCCCTGAGATACACACAATCTGACGTTGCCTCTGAGCTCCGTTGCTGGCAAAGAACTGTAACGGACATACATTCCTGTGGGGAAACACAGGGCTTTGCTAGGATTTCTCTAGGCAGTGTGTTTTCCCTGGGCCTCACTGTAGCAACACTATCTCGCCAGGGCAACACTGCGTGGGATTTCCTCTGCCAGGAGAGAGCTGCTGCTTTGAAGTTTCTGCTGGGAAACCTTGCTTTGGCAAGTGCCAATTGACCGCATTCAGGCAGAAAGAAAAGAGAATAGCAAGAGGCCTTTTCTCCCCGGCTGCTCTGACAAGCCCTTCCAGCTCAAACTATGTCGTTGCTCCTCTGGAAGGATCCCTGCACCGCGGCGTAGTTTTTCCGAAGAAGCCCTGCGTTTGCAAGAGCAAATGAGGAATTCGTGGCAGGAAAGAGGAAGGAAAGAAAGTTTCTCTCCCTCTGCCTGCTTTGCTCAGAGGACTGCATGAAGTCAGGGAGTTCTCCCTTTCACTGTTAAACGTGCGGGCTGCTGTTGCCTGTGCGCTCTCTGCTTTGCAAAAGAGTCTGCAGTTCCACGCTTTGAACCGTGGAAAGGCGCCGGGCTCTGCTAAGACTTCCCCCGGCGCTTCGTTTGCCCTGGGCCAAAGCGAGCCTTCACAATAGCTGAACGCTAACACTGCATACTCGTTCCACTTCCAGAACAGGGCTACCGCGAGGCAGTTCTCCGGGGGAAAACGGCCCTTCGCGAAGGGCAGATCTGCCGAGCTCATTGCGGGAAAGCGAAAGCAAAGGACGCTTTTCTCCCTCTAACCGCTTTCGTCAGAGGAACGGGGGAAGTCACAGTGTTCTTTCTCTCACTGAGATACACACAATCTGACGTTGCCTCTGAGCTCCGTTGCTGGCAAAGAACTGAAAGTGACATACATTCCTGTGGGGAAACACAGGGCTTTGCTAGGATTTCTCTAGGCAGTGTGTTTTCCCTGGGCCTCACTGTAGCAACACTATCTCGCCAGGGCAACACTGCGTGGGATTTCCTCTGCCAGGAGAGAGCTGCTGCTTTGAAGTTTCTGCTGGGAAACCTTGATTTGGCAAGTGCGAATTGACCGCATTCAGGCAGAAAGAAAAG
Organism: Elephas maximus indicus; assembly: GCF_024166365.1. NCBI lineage: Eukaryota > Metazoa > Chordata > Mammalia > Proboscidea > Elephantidae > Elephas > Elephas maximus. The sequence goes on from NW_026060262.1 coordinate 33,951, forward strand.
AGAATAGCAAGAGGCCTTTTCTCCCCGGCTGCTCTGCCAAGCCCTTCCAGCTCAAACTATGTCGTTGCTCCTCTGGAAGGATCCCTGCACCGCGGCGTAGTTTTTCCGAAGAAGCCCTGCGTTTGCAAGAGCAAATGAGGAATTCGTGGCAGGAAAGAGGAAGGAAAGAAAGTTTCTCTCCCTCTGCCTGCTTTGCTCAGAGGACTGGATGTAGTCAGGGAGTTCTCCCTTTCACTGAGAAACGTGCGGGCTGCTGTTGCCTGTGCGCTCTCTTCTTTGCAAAAGAGTCTGCAGTTCCACGCTTTGAACCGTGGAAAGGCGCCGGGCTCTGCTAAGACTTCCCCCGGCGCTTCGTTTGCCCTGGGCCAGAGCGAGCCTTCACAATAGCTGAACGCTAACACTGCATACTCGTTCCACTTCCAGAACAGGGCTACCGCGAGGCAGTTCTCCGGGGGAAAACGGCCCTTCGCGAAGGGCAGATCTGCCGAGCTCATTGCGGGAAAGCGAAAGCAAAGGACGCTTTTCTCCCTCTAACCGCTTTCGTCAGAGGAACGGGGGAAGTCACAGTGTTCTTTCTCTCACTGAGATACACACAATCTGACGTTGCCTCTGAGCTCCGTTGCTGGCAAAGAACTGAAAGTGACATACATTCCTGTGGGGAAACACAGGGCTTTGCTAGGATTTCTCTAGGCAGTGTGATTTCCCTGGGCCTCACTGTAGCAACACTATCTCGCCAGGGCAACACTGCGTGGGATTTCCTCTGCCAGGAGAGAGCTGCTGCTTTGTAGTTTGTGCTGGGAAACCTTGCTTTGGCAAGTGCGAATTGACCGCATTCAGGCAGAAAGAAAAGAGAACAGCAAGAGGCCTTTTTTCCCCGGCTGCTTTCCCAAGCCCTTCCAGCTCAAACTATGTCGTTGCTCCTCTGGAAGGATCCCTGCACCGCGACGTAGTTTCTCAGAAGAAGCCCTGCGTTTGCAAGAGCAAAGGAGCAATTCTTTGCAGGAAAGAGGAAGGAAAGAAAGTTTCTCTCCCTCTGCCTGCTTTGCTCAGAGAACTGGATGAAGTCAGGGAGTTCTCCCTTTCACTGAGAAACGTGCGGGCTGCTGTTGCCTGTGCGCTCTCTTCTTTGCAAAAGAGTCTGCAGTTCCACGCTTTGAACCGTGGAAAGGCGCCGGGCTCTGCTAAGACTTCCCCCGGCGCTTCGTTTGCCCTGGGCCAAAGCGAGCCTTCACAATAGCTGAACGCTAACACTGCATACTCGTTCCACTTCCAGAACAGGGCTACCGCGAGGCAGTTCTCCGGGGGAAAACGGCCCTTCGCGAAGGGCAGATCTGCCGAGCTCATTGCGGGAAAGCGAAAGCAAAGGACGCTTTTCTCCCTCTAACTGCTTTCGTCAGAGGAACGGGGGAAGTCACAGTGTTCTTTCTCTCCCTGAGATACACACAATCTGACGTTGCCTCTGAGCTCCGTTGCTGGCAAAGAACTGTAACGGACATACATTCCTGTGGGGAAACACTGGGCTTTGCTAGGATTTCTCTAGGCAGTGTGTTTTCCCTGGGCCTCACTGTAGCAACACTATCTCGCCAGGGCAACACTGCGTGGGATTTCCTCTGCCAGGAGAGAGCTGCTGCTTTGAAGTTTCTGCTGGGAAACCTTGCTTTGGCAAGTGCCAATTGACCGCATTCAGGCAGAAAGAAAAGAGAATAGCAAGAGGCCTTTTCTCCCCGGCTGCTCTGACAAGCCCTTCCAGCTCAAACTATGTCGTTGCTCCTCTGGAAGGATCCCTGCACCGCGGCGTAGTTTTTCCGAAGAAGCCCTGCGTTTGCAAGAGCAAATGAGGAATTCGTGGCAGGAAAGAGGAAGGAAAGAAAGTTTCTCTCCCTCTGCCTGCTTTGCTCAGAGGACTGCATGAAGTCAGGGAGTTCTCCCTTTCACTGTTAAACGTGCGGGCTGCTGTTGCCTGTGCGCTCTCTGCTTTGCAAAAGAGTCTGCAGTTCCACGCTTTGAACCGTGGAAAGGCGCCGGGCTCTGCTAAGACTTCCCCCGGCGCTTCGTTTGCCCTGGGCCAAAGCGAGCCTTCACAATAGCTGAACGCTAACACTGCATACTCGTTCCACTTCCAGAACAGGGCTACCGCGAGGCAGTTCTCCGGGGGAAAACGGCCCTTCGCGAAGGGCAGATCTGCCGAGCTCATTGCGGGAAAGCGAAAGCAAAGGACGCTTTTCTCCCTCTAACCGCTTTCGTCAGAGGAACGGGGGAAGTCACAGTGTTCTTTCTCTCCCTGAGATACACACAATCTGACGTTGCCTCTGAGCTCCGTTGCTGGCAAAGAACTGTAACGGACATACATTCCTGTGGGGAAACACAGAGCATTGCTAGGATTTCTCTAGGCAGTGTGTTTTCCCTGGGCCTCACTGTAGCAACACTATCTCGCCAGGGCAACACTGCGTGGGATTTCCTCTGCCAGGAGAGAGCTGCTGCTTTGAAGTTTCTGCTGGGAAACCTTGCTTTGGCAAGTGCCAATTGACCGCATTCAGGCAGAAAGAAAAGAGAATAGCAAGAGGCCTTTTCTCCCCGGCTGCTTTCCCAAGCCCTTCCAGCTCAAACTATGTCGTTGCTCCTCTGGAAGGATCCCTGCACCGCGGCGTAGTTTCTCAGAAGAAGCCCTGCGTTTGCACGAGCAAATGAGGAATTCGTGGCAGGAAAGAGGAAGGAAAGAAAGTTTCTCTCCCTCTGCCTGCTTTGCTCAGAGGACTGGATGTAGTCAGGGAGTTCTCCCTTTCACTGAGAAACGTGCGGGCTGCTGTTGCCTGGGCGCTCTCTTCTTTGCAAAAGAGTCTGCAGTTCCACGCTTTGAACCGTGGAAAGGCGCCGGGCTCTGCTAAGACTTCCCCCGGCGCTTCGTTTGCCCTGGGCCAAAGCGAGCCTTCACAATAGCTGAACGCTAACACTGCATACTCGTTCCACTTCCAGAACAGGGCTACCGCGAGGCAGTTCTCCGGGGGAAAACGGCCCTTCGCGAAGGGCAGATCTGCCGAGCTCATTGCGGGAAAGCGAAAGCAAAGGACGCTTTTCTCCCTCTAACCGCTTTCGTCAGAGGAACGGGGGAAGTCACAGTGTTCTTTCTCTCACTGAGATACACACAATCTGACGTTGCCTCTGAGCTCCGTTGCTGGCAAAGAACTGAAACAGACATACATTCCTGTGGGGAAACACAGGGCTTTGCTAGGATTTCTCTAGGCAGTGTGTTTTCCCTGGACCTCACTGCAGCAACACTATCTCGCCAGGGCAACACTGCGTGGGATTTCCTCTGCCAGGAGAGAGCTGCTGCTTTGTAGTTTGTGCTGGGAAACCTTGCTTTGGCAAGTGCGAATTGACCGCATTCAGGCAGAAAGAAAAGAGAACAGCAAGAGGCCTTTTCTCCCTGGCTGCTTTCCCAAGCCCTTCCAGCTCAAACTATGTCGTTGCTCCTCTGGAAGGATCCCTGCACCGCGGCGTAGTTTTTCCGAAGAAGCCCTGCGTTTGCAAGAGCAAATGAGGAATTTGTGGCAGGAAAGAGGAAGGAAAGAAAGTTTCTCTCCCTCTGCCTGCTTTGCTCAGAGGACTGCATGAAGTCAGGGAGTTCTCCCTTTCACTGTTAAACGTGCGGGCTGCTGTTGCCTGTGCGCTCTCTGCTTTGCAAAAGAGTCTGCAGTTCCACGCTTTGAACCGTGGAAAGGCGCCGGGCTCTGCTAAGACTTCCCCCGGCGCTTCGTTTGCCCTGGGCCAAAGCGAGCCTTCACAATAGCTGAACGCTAACACTGCATACTCGTTCCACTTCCAGAACAGGGCTACCGCGAGGCAGTTCTCCGGGGGAAAACGGCCCTTCGCGAAGGGCAGATCTGCCGAGCTCATTGCGGGAAAGCGAAAGCAAAGGACGCTTTTCTCCCTCTAACCGCTTTCGTCAGAGGAACGGGGGAAGTCACAGTGTTCTTTCTCTCCCTGAGATACACACAATCTGACGTTGCCTCTGAGCTCCGTTGCTGGCAAAGAACTGTAACGGACATACATTCCTGTGGGGAAACACAGAGCATTGCTAGGATTTCTCTAGGCAGTGTGTTTTCCCTGGGCCTCACTGTAGCAACACTATCTCGCCAGGGCAACACTGCGTGGGATTTCCTCTGCCAGGAGAGAGCTGCTGCTTTGAAGTTTCTGCTGGGAAACCTTGCTTTGGCAAGTGCCAATTGACCGCATTCAGGCAGAAAGAAAAGAGAATAGCAAGAGGCCTTTTCTCCCCGGCTGCTTTCCCAAGCCCTTCCAGCTCAAACTATGTCGTTGCTCCTCTGGAAGGATCCCTGCACCGCGGCGTAGTTTCTCAGAAGAAGCCCTGCGTTTGCACGAGCAAATGAGGAATTCGTGGCAGGAAAGAGGAAGGAAAGAAAGTTTCTCTCCCTCTGCCTGCTTTGCTCAGAGGACTGGATGTAGTCAGGGAGTTCTCCCTTTCACTGAGAAACGTGCGGGCTGCTGTTGCCTGGGCGCTCTCTTCTTTGCAAAAGAGTCTGCAGTTCCACGCTTTGAACCGTGGAAAGGCGCCGGGCTCTGCTAAGACTTCCCCCGGCGCTTCGTTTGCCCTGGGCCAAAGCGAGCCTTCACAATAGCTGAACGCTAACACTGCATACTCGTTCCACTTCCAGAACAGGGCTACCGCGAGGCAGTTCTCCGGGGGAAAACGGCCCTTCGCGAAGGGCAGATCTGCCGAGCTCATTGCGGGAAAGCGAAAGCAAAGGACGCTTTTCTCCCTCTAACCGCTTTCGTCAGAGGAACGGGGGAAGTCACAGTGTTCTTTCTCTCACTGAGATACACACAATCTGACGTTGCCTCTGAGCTCCGTTGCTGGCAAAGAACTGAAAGTGACATACATTCCTGTGGGGAAACACAGGGCTTTGCTAGGATTTCTCTAGGCAGTGTGATTTCCCTGGGCCTCACTGTAGCAACACTATCTCGCCAGGGCAACACTGCGTGGGATTTCCTCTGCCAGGAGAGAGCTGCTGCTTTGTAGTTTGTGCTGGGAAACCTTGCTTTGGCAAGTGCGAATTGACCGCATTCAGGCAGAAAGAAAAGAGAACAGCAAGAGGCCTTTTCTCCCCGGCTGCTTTCCCAAGCCCTTCCAGCTCAAACTATGTCGTTGCTCCTCTGGAAGGATCCCTGCACCGCGACGTAGTTTCTCAGAAGAAGCCCTGCGTTTGCACGAGCAAATGAGGAATTCGTTGCAGGAAAGAGGAAGGAAAAAAAGTTTCTCTCCCTCTGCCTGCTTTGCTCAGAGGACTGGATGTAGTCAGGGAGTTCTCCCTTTCACTGAGAAACGTGCGGGCTGCTGTTGCCTGGGCGCTCTCTTCTTTGCAAAAGAGTCTGCAGTTCCACGCTTTGAACCGTGGAAAGGCGCCGGGCTCTGCTAAGACTTCCCCCGGCGCTTCGTTTGCCCTGGGCCAAAGCGAGCCTTCACAATAGCTGAACGCTAACACTGCATACTCGTTCCACTTCCAGAACAGGGCTACCGCGAGGCAGTTCTCCGGGGGAAAACGGCCCTTCGCGAAGGGCAGATCTGCCGAGCTCATTGCGGGAAAGCGAAAGCAAAGGACGCTTTTCTCCCTCTAACCGCTTTCGTCAGAGGAACGGGGGAAGTCACAGTGTTCTTTCTCTCACTGAGATACACACAATCTGACGTTGCCTCTGAGCTCCGTTGCTGGCAAAGAACTGAAACTGACATACATTCCTGTGGGGAAACACAGGGCTTTGCTAGGATTTCTCTAGGCAGTGTGTTTTCCCTGGACCTCACTGCAGCAACACTATCTCGCCAGGGCAACACTGCGTGGGATTTCCTCTTCCAAGAGAGCTGCTGCTTTGTAGTTTGTGCTGGGAAACCTTGCTTTGGCAAGTGCGAATTGACCGCATTCAGGCAGAAAGAAAAGAGAACAGCAAGAGGCCTTTTTTCCCCGGCTGCTTTCCCAAGCCCTTCCAGCTCAAACTATGTCGTTGCTCCTCTGGAAGGATCCCTGCACCGCGACGTAGTTTCTCAGAAGAAGCCCTGCGTTTGCAAGAGCAAAGGAGCAATTCGTTGCAGGAAAGAGGAAGGAAAGAAAGTTTCTCTCCCTCTGCCTGCTTTGCTCAGAGAACTGGATGAAGTCAGGGAGTTCTCCCTTTCACTGAGAAACGTGCGGGCTGCTGTTGCCTGTGCGCTCTCTTCTTTGCAAAAGAGTCTGCAGTTCCACGCTTTGAACCGTGGAAAGGCGCCGGGCTCTGCTAAGACTTCCCCCGGCGCTTCGTTTGCCCTGGGCCAAAGCGAGCCTTCACAATAGCTGAACGCTAACACTGCATACTCGTTCCACTTCCAGAACAGGGCTACCGCGAGGCAGTTCTCCGGGGGAAAACGGCCCTTCGCGAAGGGCAGATCTGCCGAGCTCATTGCGGGAAAGCGAAAGCAAAGGACGCTTTTCTCCCTCTAACTGCTTTCGTCAGAGGAACGGGGGAAGTCACAGTGTTCTTTCTCTCCCTGAGATACACACAATCTGACGTTGCCTCTGAGCTCCGTTGCTGGCAAAGAACTGTAACGGACATACATTCCTGTGGGGAAACACTGGGCTTTGCTAGGATTTCTCTAGGCAGTGTGTTTTCCCTGGGCCTCACTGTAGCAACACTATCTCGCCAGGGCAACACTGCGTGGGATTTCCTCTGCCAGGAGAGAGCTGCTGCTTTGAAGTTTCTGCTGGGAAACCTTGCTTTGGCAAGTGCCAATTGACCGCATTCAGGCAGAAAGAAAAGAGAATAGCAAGAGGCCTTTTCTCCCCGGCTGCTCTGACAAGCCCTTCCAGCTCAAACTATGTCGTTGCTCCTCTGGAAGGATCCCTGCACCGCGGCGTAGTTTTTCCGAAGAAGCCCTGCGTTTGCAAGAGCAAATGAGGAATTCGTGGCAGGAAAGAGGAAGGAAAGAAAGTTTCTCTCCCTCTGCCTGCTTTGCTCAGAGGACTGCATGAAGTCAGGGAGTTCTCCCTTTCACTGTTAAACGTGCGGGCTGCTGTTGCCTGTGCGCTCTCTGCTTTGCAAAAGAGTCTGCAGTTCCACGCTTTGAACCGTGGAAAGGCGCCGGGCTCTGCTAAGACTTCCCCCGGCGCTTCGTTTGCCCTGGGCCAAAGCGAGCCTTCACAATAGCTGAACGCTAACACTGCATACTCGTTCCACTTCCAGAACAGGGCTACCGCGAGGCAGTTCTCCGGGGGAAAACGGCCCTTCGCGAAGGGCAGATCTGCCGAGCTCATTGCGGGAAAGCGAAAGCAAAGGACGCTTTTCTCCCTCTAACCGCTTTCGTCAGAGGAACGGGGGAAGTCACAGTGTTCTTTCTCTCCCTGAGATACACACAATCTGACGTTGCCTCTGAGCTCCGTTGCTGGCAAAGAACTGAAAGTGACATACATTCCTGTGGGGAAACACAGGGCTTTGCTAGGATTTCTCTAGGCAGTGTGTTTTCCCTGGGCCTCACTGTAGCAACACTATCTCGCCAGGGCAACACTGCGTGGGATTTCCTCTGCCAGGAGAGAGCTGCTGCTTTGAAGTTTCTGCTGGGAAACCTTGCTTTGGCAAGTGCCAATTGACCGCATTCAGGCAGAAAGAAAAGAGAATAGCAAGAGGCCTTTTCTCCCCGGCTGCTTTCCCAAGCCCTTCCAGCTCAAACTATGTCGTTGCTCCTCTGGAAGGATCCCTGCACCGCGGCGTAGTTTCTCAGAAGAAGCCCTGCGTTTGCACGAGCAAATGAGGAATTCGTGGCAGGAAAGAGGAAGGAAAGAAAGTTTCTCTCCCTCTGCCTGCTTTGCTCAGAGGACTGGATGTAGTCAGGGAGTTCTCCCTTTCACTGAGAAACGTGCGGGCTGCTGTTGCCTGGGCGCTCTCTTCTTTGCAAAAGAGTCTGCAGTTCCACGCTTTGAACCGTGGAAAGGCGCCGGGCTCTGCTAAGACTTCCCCCGGCGCTTCGTTTGCCCTGGGCCAAAGCGAGCCTTCACAATAGCTGAACGCTAACACTGCATACTCGTTCCACTTCCAGAACAGGGCTACCGCGAGGCAGTTCTCCGGGGGAAAACGGCCCTTCGCGAAGGGCAGATCTGCCGAGCTCATTGCGGGAAAGCGAAAGCAAAGGACGCTTTTCTCCCTCTAACCGCTTTCGTCAGAGGAACGGGGGAAGTCACAGTGTTCTTTCTCTCACTGAGATACACACAATCTGACGTTGCCTCTGAGCTCCGTTGCTGGCAAAGAACTGAAACGGACATACATTCCTGTGGGGAAACACAGGGCTTTGCTAGGATTTCTCTAGGCAGTGTGTTTTCCCTGGACCTCACTGCAGCAACACTATCTCGCCAGGGCAACACTGCGTGGGATTTCCTCTGCCAGGAGAGAGCTGCTGCTTTGTAGTTTGTGCTGGGAAACCTTGCTTTGGCAAGTGCGAATTGACCGCATTCAGGCAGAAAGAAAAGAGAACAGCAAGAGGCCTTTTCTCCCTGGCTGCTTTCCCAAGCCCTTCCAGCTCAAACTATGTCGTTGCTCCTCTGGAAGGATCCCTGCACCGCGGCGTAGTTTTTCCGAAGAAGCCCTGCGTTTGCAAGAGCAAATGAGGAATTTGTGGCAGGAAAGAGGAAGGAAAGAAAGTTTCTCTCCCTCTGCCTGCTTTGCTCAGAGGACTGCATGAAGTCAGGGAGTTCTCCCTTTCACTGTTAAACGTGCGGGCTGCTGTTGCCTGTGCGCTCTCTGCTTTGCAAAAGAGTCTGCAGTTCCACGCTTTGAACCGTGGAAAGGCGCCGGGCTCTGCTAAGACTTCCCCCGGCGCTTCGTTTGCCCTGGGCCAAAGCGAGCCTTCACAATAGCTGAACGCTAACACTGCATACTCGTTCCACTTCCAGAACAGGGCTACCGCGAGGCAGTTCTCCGGGGGAAAACGGCCCTTCGCGAAGGGCAGATCTGCCGAGCTCATTGCGGGAAAGCGAAAGCAAAGGACGCTTTTCTCCCTCTAACCGCTTTCGTCAGAGGAACGGGGGAAGTCACAGTGTTCTTTCTCTCACTGAGATACACACAATCTGACGTTGCCTCTGAGCTCCGTTGCTGGCAAAGAACTGAAAGTGACATACATTCCTGTGGGGAAACACAGGGCTTTGCTAGGATTTCTCTAGGCAGTGTGATTTCCCTGGGCCTCACTGTAGCAACACTATCTCGCCAGGGCAACACTGCGTGGGATTTCCTCTGCCAGGAGAGAGCTGCTGCTTTGTAGTTTGTGCTGGGAAACCTTGCTTTGGCAAGTGCGAATTGACCGCATTCAGGCAGAAAGAAAAGAGAACAGCAAGAGGCCTTTTCTCCCCGGCTGCTTTCCCAAGCCCTTCCAGCTCAAACTATGTCGTTGCTCCTCTGGAAGGATCCCTGCACCGCGGCGTAGTTTCTCAGAAGAAGCCCTGCGTTTGCACGAGCAAATGAGGAATTCGTGGCAGGAAAGAGGAAGGAAAGAAAGTTTCTCTCCCTCTGCCTGCTTTGCTCAGAGGACTGGATGTAGTCAGGGAGTTCTCCCTTTCACTGAGAAACGTGCGGGCTGCTGTTGCCTGTGCGCTCTCTTCTTTGCAAAAGAGTCTGCAGTTCCACGCTTTGAACCGTGGAAAGGCGCCGGGCTCTGCTAAGACTTCCCCCGGCGCTTCGTTTGCCCTGGGCCAGAGCGAGCCTTCACAATAGCTGAACGCTAACACTGCATACTCGTTCCACTTCCAGAACAGGGCTACCGCGAGGCAGTTCTCCGGGGGAAAACGGCCCTTCGCGAAGGGCAGATCTGCCGAGCTCATTGCGGGAAAGCGAAAGCAAAGGACGCTTTTCTCCCTCTAACTGCTTTCGTCAGAGGAACGGGGGAAGTCACAGTGTTCTTTCTCTCACTGAGATACACACAATCTGACGTTGCCTCTGAGCTCCGTTGCTGGCAAAGAACTGAAACTGACATACATTCCTGTGGGGAAACACAGGGCTTTGCTAGGATTTCTCTAGGCAGTGTGTTTTCCCTGGACCTCACTGCAGCAACACTATCTCGCCAGGGCAACACTGCGTGGGATTTCCTCTTCCAAGAGAGCTGCTGCTTTGTAGTTTGTGCTGGGAAACCTTGCTTTGGCAAGTGCGAATTGACCGCATTCAGGCAGAAAGAAAAGAGAACAGCAAGAGGCCTTTTTTCCCCGGCTGCTTTCCCAAGCCCTTCCAGCTCAAACTATGTCGTTGCTCCTCTGGAAGGATCCCTGCACCGCGACGTAGTTTCTCAGAAGAAGCCCTGCGTTTGCAAGAGCAAAGGAGCAATTCGTTGCAGGAAAGAGGAAGGAAAGAAAGTTTCTCTCCCTCTGCCTGCTTTGCTCAGAGAACTGGATGAAGTCAGGGAGTTCTCCCTTTCACTGAGAAACGTGCGGGCTGCTGTTGCCTGTGCGCTCTCTTCTTTGCAAAAGAGTCTGCAGTTCCACGCTTTGAACCGTGGAAAGGCGCCGGGCTCTGCTAAGACTTCCCCCGGCGCTTCGTTTGCCCTGGGCCAAAGCGAGCCTTCACAATAGCTGAACGCTAACACTGCATACTCGTTCCACTTCCAGAACAGGGCTACCGCGAGGCAGTTCTCCGGGGGAAAACAGCCCTTCGCGAAGGGCAGATCTGCCGAGCTCATTGCGGGAAAGCGAAAGCAAAGGACGCTTTTCTCCCTCTAACCGCTTTCGTCAGAGGAACGGGGGAAGTCACAGTGTTCTTTCTCTCACTGAGATACACACAATCTGACGTTGCCTCTGAGCTCCGTTGCTGGCAAAGAACTGAAACTGACATACATTCCTGTGGGGAAACACAGGGCTTTGCTAGGATTTCTCTAGGCAGTGTGTTTTCCCTGGACCTCACTGCAGCAACACTATCTCGCCAGGGCAACACTGCGTGGGATTTCCTCTTCCAAGAGAGCTGCTGCTTTGTAGTTTGTGCTGGGAAACCTTGCTTTGGCAAGTGCGAATTGACCGCATTCAGGCAGAAAGAAAAGAGAACAGCAAGAGGCCTTTTTTCCCCGGCTGCTTTCCCAAGCCCTTCCAGCTCAAACTATGTCGTTGCTCCTCTGGAAGGATCCCTGCACCGCGACGTAGTTTCTCAGAAGAAGCCCTGCGTTTGCACGAGCAAATGAGGAATTCGTTGCAGGAAAGAGGAAGGAAAAAAAGTTTCTCTCCCTCTGCCTGCTTTGCTCAGAGGACTGGATGTAGTCAGGGAGTTCTCCCTTTCACTGAGAAACGTGCGGGCTGCTGTTGCCTGGGCGCTCTCTTCTTTGCAAAAGAGTCTGCAGTTCCACGCTTTGAACCGTGGAAAGGCGCCGGGCTCTGCTAAGACTTCCCCCGGCGCTTCGTTTGCCCTGGGCCAAAGCGAGCCTTCACAATAGCTGAACGCTAACACTGCATACTCGTTCCACTTCCAGAACAGGGCTACCGCGAGGCAGTTCTCCGGGGGAAAACGGCCCTTCGCGAAGGGCAGATCTGCCGAGCTCATTGCGGGAAAGCGAAAGCAAAGGACGCTTTTCTCCCTCTAACCGCTTTCGTCAGAGGAACGGGGGAAGTCACAGTGTTCTTTCTCTCACTGAGATACACACAATCTGACGTTGCCTCTGAGCTCCGTTGCTGGCAAAGAACTGAAACTGACATACATTCCTGTGGGGAAACACAGGGCTTTGCTAGGATTTCTCTAGGCAGTGTGTTTTCCCTGGACCTCACTGCAGCAACACTATCTCGCCAGGGCAACACTGCGTGGGATTTCCTCTTCCAAGAGAGCTGCTGCTTTGTAGTTTGTGCTGGGAAACCTTGCTTTGGCAAGTGCGAATTGACCGCATTCAGGCAGAAAGAAAAGAGAACAGCAAGAGGCCTTTTTTCCCCGGCTGCTTTCCCAAGCCCTTCCAGCTCAAACTATGTCGTTGCTCCTCTGGAAGGATCCCTGCACCGCGACGTAGTTTCTCAGAAGAAGCCCTGCGTTTGCAAGAGCAAAGGAGCAATTCGTTGCAGGAAAGAGGAAGGAAAGAAAGTTTCTCTCCCTCTGCCTGCTTTGCTCAGAGAACTGGATGAAGTCAGGGAGTTCTCCCTTTCACTGAGAAACGTGCGGGCTGCTGTTGCCTGTGCGCTCTCTTCTTTGCAAAAGAGTCTGCAGTTCCACGCTTTGAACCGTGGAAAGGCGCCGGGCTCTGCTAAGACTTCCCCCGGCGCTTCGTTTGCCCTGGGCCAAAGCGAGCCTTCACAATAGCTGAACGCTAACACTGCATACTCGTTCCACTTCCAGAACAGGGCTACCGCGAGGCAGTTCTCCGGGGGAAAACGGCCCTTCGCGAAGGGCAGATCTGCCGAGCTCATTGCGGGAAAGCGAAAGCAAAGGACGCTTTTCTCCCTCTAACCGCTTTCGTCAGAGGAACGGGGGAAGTCACAGTGTTCTTTCTCTCACTGAGATACACACAATCTGACGTTGCCTCTGAGCTCCGTTGCTGGCAAAGAACTGAAACTGACATACATTCCTGTGGGGAAACACAGGGCTTTGCTAGGATTTCTCTAGGCAGTGTGTTTTCCCTGGACCTCACTGCAGCAACACTATCTCGCCAGGGCAACACTGCGTGGGATTTCCTCTGCCAGGAGAGAGCTGCTGCTTTGTAGTTTGTGCTGGGAAACCTTGCTTTGGCAAGTGCGAATTGACCGCATTCAGGCAGAAAGAAAAGAGAACAGCAAGAGGCCTTTTCTCCCTGGCTGCTTTCCCAAGCCCTTCCAGCTCAAACTATGTCGTTGCTCCTCTGGAAGGATCCCTGCACCGCGGCGTAGTTTTTCCGAAGAAGCCCTGCGTTTGCACGAGCAAATGAGGAATTCGTGGCAGGAAAGAGGAAGGAAAGAAAGTTTCTCTCCCTCTGCCTGCTTTGCTCAGAGGACTGGATGTAGTCAGGGAGTTCTCCCTTTCACTGAGAAACGTGCGGGCTGCTGTTGCCTGTGCGCTCTCTTCTTTGCAAAAGAGTCTGCAGTTCCACGCTTTGAACCGTGGAAAGGCGCCGGGCTCTGCTAAGACTTCCCCCGGCGCTTCGTTTGCCCTGGGCCAGAGCGAGCCTTCACAATAGCTGAACGCTAACACTGCATACTCGTTCCACTTCCAGAACAGGGCTACCGCGAGGCAGTTCTCCGGGGGAAAACGGCCCTTCGCGAAGGGCAGATCTGCCGAGCTCATTGCGGGAAAGCGAAAGCAAAGGACGCTTTTCTCCCTCTAACTGCTTTCGTCAGAGGAACGGGGGAAGTCACAGTGTTCTTTCTCTCACTGAGATACACACAATCTGACGTTGCCTCTGAGCTCCGTTGCTGGCAAAGAACTGAAACTGACATACATTCCTGTGGGGAAACACAGGGCTTTGCTAGGATTTCTCTAGGCAGTGTGTTTTCCCTGGACCTCACTGCAGCAACACTATCTCGCCAGGGCAACACTGCGTGGGATTTCCTCTTCCAAGAGAGCTGCTGCTTTGTAGTTTGTGCTGGGAAACCTTGCTTTGGCAAGTGCGAATTGACCGCATTCAGCAGAAAGAAAAGAGAACAGCAAGAGGCCTTTTTTCCCCGGCTGCTTTCCCAAGCCCTTCCAGCTCAAACTATGTCGTTGCTCCTCTGGAAGGATCCCTGCACCGCGACGTAGTTTCTCAGAAGAAGCCCTGCGTTTGCAAGAGCAAAGGAGCAATTCGTTGCAGGAAAGAGGAAGGAAAGAAAGTTTCTCTCCCTCTGCCTGCTTTGCTCAGAGAACTGGATGAAGTCAGGGAGTTCTCCCTTTCACTGAGAAACGTGCGGGCTGCTGTTGCCTGTGCGCTCTCTTCTTTGCAAAAGAGTCTGCAGTTCCACGCTTTGAACCGTGGAAAGGCGCCGGGCTCTGCTAAGACTTCCCCCGGCGCTTCGTTTGCCCTGGGCCAAAGCGAGCCTTCACAATAGCTGAACGCTAACACTGCATACTCGTTCCACTTCCAGAACAGGGCTACCGCGAGGCAGTTCTCCGGGGGAAAACAGCCCTTCGCGAAGGGCAGATCTGCCGAGCTCATTGCGGGAAAGCGAAAGCAAAGGACGCTTTTCTCCCTCTAACCGCTTTCGTCAGAGGAACGGGGGAAGTCACAGTGTTCTTTCTCTCACTGAGATACACACAATCTGACGTTGCCTCTGAGCTCCGTTGCTGGCAAAGAACTGAAACTGACATACATTCCTGTGGGGAAACACAGGGCTTTGCTAGGATTTCTCTAGGCAGTGTGTTTTCCCTGGACCTCACTGCAGCAACACTATCTCGCCAGGGCAACACTGCGTGGGATTTCCTCTTCCAAGAGAGCTGCTGCTTTGTAGTTTGTGCTGGGAAACCTTGCTTTGGCAAGTGCGAATTGACCGCATTCAGGCAGAAAGAAAAGAGAACAGCAAGAGGCCTTTTTTCCCCGGCTGCTTTCCCAAGCCCTTCCAGCTCAAACTATGTCGTTGCTCCTCTGGAAGGATCCCTGCACCGCGACGTAGTTTCTCAGAAGAAGCCCTGCGTTTGCAAGAGCAAAGGAGCAATTCGTTGCAGGAAAGAGGAAGGAAAGAAAGTTTCTCTCCCTCTGCCTGCTTTGCTCAGAGAACTGGATGAAGTCAGGGAGTTCTCCCTTTCACTGAGAAACGTGCGGGCTGCTGTTGCCTGTGCGCTCTCTTCTTTGCAAAAGAGTCTGCAGTTCCACGCTTTGAACCGTGGAAAGGCGCCGGGCTCTGCTAAGACTTCCCCCGGCGCTTCGTTTGCCCTGGGCCAAAGCGAGCCTTCACAATAGCTGAACGCTAACACTGCATACTCGTTCCACTTCCAGAACAGGGCTACCGCGAGGCAGTTCTCCGGGGGAAAACGGCCCTTCGCGAAGGGCAGATCTGCCGAGCTCATTGCGGGAAAGCGAAAGCAAAGGACGCTTTTCTCCCTCTAACTGCTTTCGTCAGAGGAACGGGGGAAGTCACAGTGTTCTTTCTCTCCCTGAGATACACACAATCTGACGTTGCCTCTGAGCTCCGTTGCTGGCAAAGAACTGTAACGGACATACATTCCTGTGGGGAAACACTGGGCTTTGCTAGGATTTCTCTAGGCAGTGTGTTTTCCCTGGGCCTCACTGTAGCAACACTATCTCGCCAGGGCAACACTGCGTGGGATTTCCTCTGCCAGGAGAGAGCTGCTGCTTTGAAGTTTCTGCTGGGAAACCTTGCTTTGGCAAGTGCCAATTGACCGCATTCAGGCAGAAAGAAAAGAGAATAGCAAGAGGCCTTTTCTCCCCGGCTGCTCTGACAAGCCCTTCCAGCTCAAACTATGTCGTTGCTCCTCTGGAAGGATCCCTGCACCGCGGCGTAGTTTTTCCGAAGAAGCCCTGCGTTTGCAAGAGCAAATGAGGAATTCGTGGCAGGAAAGAGGAAGGAAAGAAAGTTTCTCTCCCTCTGCCTGCTTTGCTCAGAGGACTGCATGAAGTCAGGGAGTTCTCCCTTTCACTGTTAAACGTGCGGGCTGCTGTTGCCTGTGCGCTCTCTGCTTTGCAAAAGAGTCTGCAGTTCCACGCTTTGAACCGTGGAAAGGCGCCGGGCTCTGCTAAGACTTCCCCCGGCGCTTCGTTTGCCCTGGGCCAAAGCGAGCCTTCACAATAGCTGAACGCTAACACTGCATACTCGTTCCACTTCCAGAACAGGGCTACCGCGAGGCAGTTCTCCGGGGGAAAACGGCCCTTCGCGAAGGGCAGATCTGCCGAGCTCATTGCGGGAAAGCGAAAGCAAAGGACGCTTTTCTCCCTCTAACCGCTTTCGTCAGAGGAACGGGGGAAGTCACAGTGTTCTTTCTCTCACTGAGATACACACAATCTGACGTTGCCTCTGAGCTCCGTTGCTGGCAAAGAACTGAAAGTGACATACATTCCTGTGGGGAAACACAGGGCTTTGCTAGGATTTCTCTAGGCAGTGTGTTTTCCCTGGGCCTCACTGTAGCAACACTGTCTCGCCAGGGCAACACTGCGTGGGATTTCCTCTGCCAGGAGAGAGCTGCTGCTTTGAAGTTTCTGCTGGGAAACCTTGATTTGGCAAGTGCGAATTGACCGCATTCAGGCAGAAAGAAAAGAGAATAGCAAGAGGCCTTTTCTCCCCGGCTGCTCTGCCAAGCCCTTCCAGCTCAAACTATGTCGTTGCTCCTCTGGAAGGATCCCTGCACCGCGGCGTACTTTTTCCGAAGAAGCCCTGCGTTTGCAAGAGCAAATGAGGAATTCGTGGCAGGAAAGAGGAAGGAAAGAAAGTTTCTCTCCCTCTGCCTGCTTTGCTCAGAGGACTGGATGTAGTCAGGGAGTTCTCCCTTTCACTGAGAAACGTGCGGGCTGCTGTTGCCTGTGCGCTCTCTTCTTTGCAAAAGAGTCTGCAGTTCCACGCTTTGAACCGTGGAAAGGCGCCGGGCTCTGCTAAGACTTCCCCCGGCGCTTCGTTTGCCCTGGGCCAAAGCGAGCCTTCACAATAGCTGAACGCTTACACTGCATACTCGTTCCACTTCCAGAACAGGGCTACCGCGAGGCAGTTCTCCGGGGGAAAACGGCCCTTCGCGAAGGGCAGATCTGCCGAGCTCATTGCGGGAAAGCGAAAGCAAAGGACGCTTTTCTCCCTCTAACCGCTTTCGTCAGAGGAACGGGGGAAGTCACAGTGTTCTTTCTCTCCCTGAGATACACACAATCTGACGTTGCCTCTGAGCTCCGTTGCTGGCAAAGAACTGTAACGGACATACATTCCTGTGGGGAAACACAGAGCATTGCTAGGATTTCTCTAGGCAGTGTGTTTTCCCTGGGCCTCACTGTAGCAACACTATCTCGCCAGGGCAACACTGCGTGGGATTTCCTCTGCCAGGAGAGAGCTGCTGCTTTGAAGTTTCTGCTGGGAAACCTTGCTTTGGCAAGTGCCAATTGACCGCATTCAGGCAGAAAGAAAAGAGAATAGCAAGAGGCCTTTTCTCCCCGGCTGCTTTCCCAAGCCCTTCCAGCTCAAACTATGTCGTTGCTCCTCTGGAAGGATCCCTGCACCGCGGCGTAGTTTCTCAGAAGAAGCCCTGCGTTTGCACGAGCAAATGAGGAATTCGTGGCAGGAAAGAAGAAGGAAAGAAAGTTTCTCTCCCTCTGCCTGCTTTGCTCAGAGGACTGGATGTAGTCAGGGAGTTCTCCCTTTCACTGAGAAACGTGCGGGCTGCTGTTGCCTGGGCGCTCTCTTCTTTGCAAAAGAGTCTGCAGTTCCACGCTTTGAACCGTGGAAAGGCGCCGGGCTCTGCTAAGACTTCCCCCGGCGCTTCGTTTGCCCTGGGCCAAAGCGAGCCTTCACAATAGCTGAACGCTAACACTGCATACTCGTTCCACTTCCAGAACAGGGCTACCGCGAGGCAGTTCTCCGGGGGAAAACGGCCCTTCGCGAAGGGCAGATCTGCCGAGCTCATTGCGGGAAAGCGAAAGCAAAGGACGCTTTTCTCCCTCTAACCGCTTTCGTCAGAGGAACGGGGGAAGTCACAGTGTTCTTTCTCTCACTGAGATACACACAATCTGACGTTGCCTCTGAGCTCCGTTGCTGGCAAAGAACTGAAACTGACATACATTCCTGTGGGGAAACACAGGGCTTTGCTAGGATTTCTCTAGGCAGTGTGTTTTCCCTGGACCTCACTGCAGCAACACTATCTCGCCAGGGCAACACTGCGTGGGATTTCCTCTGCCAGGAGAGAGCTGCTGCTTTGTAGTTTGTGCTGGGAAACCTTGCTTTGGCAAGTGCGAATTGACCGCATTCAGGCAGAAAGAAAAGAGAACAGCAAGAGGCCTTTTCTCCCTGGCTGCTCTGCCAAGCCCTTCCAGCTCAAACTATGTCGTTGCTCCTCTGGAAGGATCCCTGCACCGCGGCGTAGTTTTTCCGAAGAAGCCCTGCGTTTGCAAGAGCAAATGAGGAATTTGTGGCAGGAAAGAGGAAGGAAAGAAAGTTTCTCTCCCTCTGCCTGCTTTGCTCAGAGGACTGCATGAAGTCAGGGAGTTCTCCCTTTCACTGTTAAACGTGCGGGCTGCTGTTGCCTGTGCGCTCTCTGCTTTGCAAAAGAGTCTGCAGTTCCACGCTTTGAACCGTGGAAAGGCGCCGGGCTCTGCTAAGACTTCCCCCGGCGCTTCGTTTGCCCTGGGCCAAAGCGAGCCTTCACAATAGCTGAACGCTAACACTGCATACTCGTTCCACTTCCAGAACAGGGCTACCGCGAGGCAGTTCTCCGGGGGAAAACGGCCCTTCGCGAAGGGCAGATCTGCCGAGCTCATTGCGGGAAAGCGAAAGCAAAGGACGCTTTTCTCCCTCTAACCGCTTTCGTCAGAGGAACGGGGGAAGTCACAGTGTTCTTTCTCTCACTGAGATACACACAATCTGACGTTGCCTCTGAGCTCCGTTGCTGGCAAAGAACTGAAAGTGACATACATTCCTGTGGGGAAACACAGGGCTTTGCTAGGATTTCTCTAGGCAGTGTGATTTCCCTGGGCCTCACTGTAGCAACACTATCTCGCCAGGGCAACACTGCGTGGGATTTCCTCTGCCAGGAGAGAGCTGCTGCTTTGTAGTTTGTGCTGGGAAACCTTGCTTTGGCAAGTGCGAATTGACCGCATTCAGGCAGAAAGAAAAGAGAACAGCAAGAGGCCTTTTCTCCCTGGCTGCTTTCCCAAGCCCTTCCAGCTCAAACTATGTCGTTGCTCCTCTGGAAGGATCCCTGCACCGCGGCGTAGTTTTTCCGAAGAAGCCCTGCGTTTGCAAGAGCAAATGAGGAATTTGTGGCAGGAAAGAGGAAGGAAAGAAAGTTTCTCTCCCTCTGCCTGCTTTGCTCAGAGGACTGCATGAAGTCAGGGAGTTCTCCCTTTCACTGTTAAACGTGCGGGCTGCTGTTGCCTGTGCGCTCTCTGCTTTGCAAAAGAGTCTGCAGTTCCACGCTTTGAACCGTGGAAAGGCGCCGGGCTCTGCTAAGACTTCCCCCGGCGCTTCGTTTGCCCTGGGCCAAAGCGAGCCTTCACAATAGCTGAACGCTAACACTGCATACTCGTTCCACTTCCAGAACAGGGCTACCGCGAGGCAGTTCTCCGGGGGAAAACGGCCCTTCGCGAAGGGCAGATCTGCCGAGCTCATTGCGGGAAAGCGAAAGCAAAGGACGCTTTTCTCCCTCTAACCGCTTTCGTCAGAGGAACGGGGGAAGTCACAGTGTTCTTTCTCTCCCTGAGATACACACAATCTGACGTTGCCTCTGAGCTCCGTTGCTGGCAAAGAACTGTAACGGACATACATTCCTGTGGGGAAACACAGAGCATTGCTAGGATTTCTCTAGGCAGTGTGTTTTCCCTGGGCCTCACTGTAGCAACACTATCTCGCCAGGGCAACACTGCGTGGGATTTCCTCTGCCAGGAGAGAGCTGCTGCTTTGAAGTTTCTGCTGGGAAACCTTGCTTTGGCAAGTGCCAATTGACCGCATTCAGGCAGAAAGAAAAGAGAATAGCAAGAGGCCTTTTCTCCCCGGCTGCTTTCCCAAGCCCTTCCAGCTCAAACTATGTCGTTGCTCCTCTGGAAGGATCCCTGCACCGCGGCGTAGTTTCTCAGAAGAAGCCCTGCGTTTGCACGAGCAAATGAGGAATTCGTGGCAGGAAAGAGGAAGGAAAGAAAGTTTCTCTCCCTCTGCCTGCTTTGCTCAGAGGACTGGATGTAGTCAGGGAGTTCTCCCTTTCACTGAGAAACGTGCGGGCTGCTGTTGCCTGTGCGCTCTCTTCTTTGCAAAAGAGTCTGCAGTTCCACGCTTTGAACCGTGGAAAGGCGCCGGGCTCTGCTAAGACTTCCCCCGGCGCTTCGTTTGCCCTGGGCCAAAGCGAGCCTTCACAATAGCTGAACGCTAACACTGCATACTCGTTCCACTTCCAGAACAGGGCTACCGCGAGGCAGTTCTCCGGGGGAAAACGGCCCTTCGCGAAGGGCAGATCTGCCGAGCTCATTGCGGGAAAGCGAAAGCAAAGGACGCTTTTCTCCCTCTAACCGCTTTCGTCAGAGGAACGGGGGAAGTCACAGTGTTCTTTCTCTCACTGAGATACACACAATCTGACGTTGCCTCTGAGCTCCGTTGCTGGCAAAGAACTGAAACTGACATACATTCCTGTGGGGAAACACAGGGCTTTGCTAGGATTTCTCTAGGCAGTGTGTTTTCCCTGGACCTCACTGCAGCAACACTATCTCGCCAGGGCAACACTGCGTGGGATTTCCTCTGCCAGGAGAGAGCTGCTGCTTTGTAGTTTGTGCTGGGAAACCTTGCTTTGGCAAGTGCGAATTGACCGCATTCAGGCAGAAAGAAAAGAGAACAGCAAGAGGCCTTTTCTCCCTGGCTGCTCTGCCAAGCCCTTCCAGCTCAAACTATGTCGTTGCTCCTCTGGAAGGATCCCTGCACCGCGGCGTAGTTTTTCCGAAGAAGCCCTGCGTTTGCAAGAGCAAATGAGGAATTCGTGGCAGGAAAGAGGAAGGAAAGAAAGTTTCTCTCCCTCTGCCTGCTTTGCTCAGAGGACTGCATGAAGTCAGGGAGTTCTCCCTTTCACTGTTAAACGTGCGGGCTGCTGTTGCCTGTGCGCTCTCTGCTTTGCAAAAGAGTCTGCAGTTCCACGCTTTGAACCGTGGAAAGGCGCCGGGCTCTGCTAAGACTTCCCCCGGCGCTTCGTTTGCCCTGGGCCAAAGCGAGCCTTCACAATAG
This sequence comes from Elephas maximus indicus, assembly GCF_024166365.1. Classification (NCBI taxonomy): domain Eukaryota; kingdom Metazoa; phylum Chordata; class Mammalia; order Proboscidea; family Elephantidae; genus Elephas; species Elephas maximus. Next base: position 54,725 of record NW_026060262.1, read on the forward strand.
CTGAACGCTAACACTGCATACTCGTTCCACTTCCAGAACAGGGCTACCGCGAGGCAGTTCTCCGGGGGAAAACGGCCCTTCGCGAAGGGCAGATCTGCCGAGCTCATTGCGGGAAAGCGAAAGCAAAGGACGCTTTTCTCCCTCTAACCGCTTTCGTCAGAGGAACGGGGGAAGTCACAGTGTTCTTTCTCTCACTGAGATACACACAATCTGACGTTGCCTCTGAGCTCCGTTGCTGGCAAAGAACTGAAAGTGACATACATTCCTGTGGGGAAACACAGGGCTTTGCTAGGATTTCTCTAGGCAGTGTGTTTTCCCTGGGCCTCACTGTAGCAACACTGTCTCGCCAGGGCAACACTGCGTGGGATTTCCTCTGCCAGGAGAGAGCTGCTGCTTTGAAGTTTCTGCTGGGAAACCTTGATTTGGCAAGTGCGAATTGACCGCATTCAGGCAGAAAGAAAAGAGAATAGCAAGAGGCCTTTTCTCCCCGGCTGCTCTGCCAAGCCCTTCCAGCTCAAACTATGTCGTTGCTCCTCTGGAAGGATCCCTGCACCGCGGCGTACTTTTTCCGAAGAAGCCCTGCGTTTGCAAGAGCAAATGAGGAATTCGTGGCAGGAAAGAGGAAGGAAAGAAAGTTTCTCTCCCTCTGCCTGCTTTGCTCAGAGGACTGGATGTAGTCAGGGAGTTCTCCCTTTCACTGAGAAACGTGCGGGCTGCTGTTGCCTGTGCGCTCTCTTCTTTGCAAAAGAGTCTGCAGTTCCACGCTTTGAACCGTGGAAAGGCGCCGGGCTCTGCTAAGACTTCCCCCGGCGCTTCGTTTGCCCTGGGCCAAAGCGAGCCTTCACAATAGCTGAACGCTTACACTGCATACTCGTTCCACTTCCAGAACAGGGCTACCGCGAGGCAGTTCTCCGGGGGAAAACGGCCCTTCGCGAAGGGCAGATCTGCCGAGCTCATTGCGGGAAAGCGAAAGCAAAGGACGCTTTTCTCCCTCTAACCGCTTTCGTCAGAGGAACGGGGGAAGTCACAGTGTTCTTTCTCTCCCTGAGATACACACAATCTGACGTTGCCTCTGAGCTCCGTTGCTGGCAAAGAACTGTAACGGACATACATTCCTGTGGGGAAACACAGAGCATTGCTAGGATTTCTCTAGGCAGTGTGTTTTCCCTGGGCCTCACTGTAGCAACACTATCTCGCCAGGGCAACACTGCGTGGGATTTCCTCTGCCAGGAGAGAGCTGCTGCTTTGAAGTTTCTGCTGGGAAACCTTGCTTTGGCAAGTGCCAATTGACCGCATTCAGGCAGAAAGAAAAGAGAATAGCAAGAGGCCTTTTCTCCCCGGCTGCTTTCCCAAGCCCTTCCAGCTCAAACTATGTCGTTGCTCCTCTGGAAGGATCCCTGCACCGCGGCGTAGTTTCTCAGAAGAAGCCCTGCGTTTGCACGAGCAAATGAGGAATTCGTGGCAGGAAAGAAGAAGGAAAGAAAGTTTCTCTCCCTCTGCCTGCTTTGCTCAGAGGACTGGATGTAGTCAGGGAGTTCTCCCTTTCACTGAGAAACGTGCGGGCTGCTGTTGCCTGGGCGCTCTCTTCTTTGCAAAAGAGTCTGCAGTTCCACGCTTTGAACCGTGGAAAGGCGCCGGGCTCTGCTAAGACTTCCCCCGGCGCTTCGTTTGCCCTGGGCCAAAGCGAGCCTTCACAATAGCTGAACGCTAACACTGCATACTCGTTCCACTTCCAGAACAGGGCTACCGCGAGGCAGTTCTCCGGGGGAAAACGGCCCTTCGCGAAGGGCAGATCTGCCGAGCTCATTGCGGGAAAGCGAAAGCAAAGGACGCTTTTCTCCCTCTAACCGCTTTCGTCAGAGGAACGGGGGAAGTCACAGTGTTCTTTCTCTCACTGAGATACACACAATCTGACGTTGCCTCTGAGCTCCGTTGCTGGCAAAGAACTGAAACTGACATACATTCCTGTGGGGAAACACAGGGCTTTGCTAGGATTTCTCTAGGCAGTGTGTTTTCCCTGGACCTCACTGCAGCAACACTATCTCGCCAGGGCAACACTGCGTGGGATTTCCTCTGCCAGGAGAGAGCTGCTGCTTTGTAGTTTGTGCTGGGAAACCTTGCTTTGGCAAGTGCGAATTGACCGCATTCAGGCAGAAAGAAAAGAGAACAGCAAGAGGCCTTTTCTCCCTGGCTGCTCTGCCAAGCCCTTCCAGCTCAAACTATGTCGTTGCTCCTCTGGAAGGATCCCTGCACCGCGGCGTAGTTTTTCCGAAGAAGCCCTGCGTTTGCAAGAGCAAATGAGGAATTTGTGGCAGGAAAGAGGAAGGAAAGAAAGTTTCTCTCCCTCTGCCTGCTTTGCTCAGAGGACTGCATGAAGTCAGGGAGTTCTCCCTTTCACTGTTAAACGTGCGGGCTGCTGTTGCCTGTGCGCTCTCTGCTTTGCAAAAGAGTCTGCAGTTCCACGCTTTGAACCGTGGAAAGGCGCCGGGCTCTGCTAAGACTTCCCCCGGCGCTTCGTTTGCCCTGGGCCAAAGCGAGCCTTCACAATAGCTGAACGCTAACACTGCATACTCGTTCCACTTCCAGAACAGGGCTACCGCGAGGCAGTTCTCCGGGGGAAAACGGCCCTTCGCGAAGGGCAGATCTGCCGAGCTCATTGCGGGAAAGCGAAAGCAAAGGACGCTTTTCTCCCTCTAACCGCTTTCGTCAGAGGAACGGGGGAAGTCACAGTGTTCTTTCTCTCACTGAGATACACACAATCTGACGTTGCCTCTGAGCTCCGTTGCTGGCAAAGAACTGAAAGTGACATACATTCCTGTGGGGAAACACAGGGCTTTGCTAGGATTTCTCTAGGCAGTGTGATTTCCCTGGGCCTCACTGTAGCAACACTATCTCGCCAGGGCAACACTGCGTGGGATTTCCTCTGCCAGGAGAGAGCTGCTGCTTTGTAGTTTGTGCTGGGAAACCTTGCTTTGGCAAGTGCGAATTGACCGCATTCAGGCAGAAAGAAAAGAGAACAGCAAGAGGCCTTTTCTCCCTGGCTGCTTTCCCAAGCCCTTCCAGCTCAAACTATGTCGTTGCTCCTCTGGAAGGATCCCTGCACCGCGGCGTAGTTTTTCCGAAGAAGCCCTGCGTTTGCAAGAGCAAATGAGGAATTTGTGGCAGGAAAGAGGAAGGAAAGAAAGTTTCTCTCCCTCTGCCTGCTTTGCTCAGAGGACTGCATGAAGTCAGGGAGTTCTCCCTTTCACTGTTAAACGTGCGGGCTGCTGTTGCCTGTGCGCTCTCTGCTTTGCAAAAGAGTCTGCAGTTCCACGCTTTGAACCGTGGAAAGGCGCCGGGCTCTGCTAAGACTTCCCCCGGCGCTTCGTTTGCCCTGGGCCAAAGCGAGCCTTCACAATAGCTGAACGCTAACACTGCATACTCGTTCCACTTCCAGAACAGGGCTACCGCGAGGCAGTTCTCCGGGGGAAAACGGCCCTTCGCGAAGGGCAGATCTGCCGAGCTCATTGCGGGAAAGCGAAAGCAAAGGACGCTTTTCTCCCTCTAACCGCTTTCGTCAGAGGAACGGGGGAAGTCACAGTGTTCTTTCTCTCCCTGAGATACACACAATCTGACGTTGCCTCTGAGCTCCGTTGCTGGCAAAGAACTGTAACGGACATACATTCCTGTGGGGAAACACAGAGCATTGCTAGGATTTCTCTAGGCAGTGTGTTTTCCCTGGGCCTCACTGTAGCAACACTATCTCGCCAGGGCAACACTGCGTGGGATTTCCTCTGCCAGGAGAGAGCTGCTGCTTTGAAGTTTCTGCTGGGAAACCTTGCTTTGGCAAGTGCCAATTGACCGCATTCAGGCAGAAAGAAAAGAGAATAGCAAGAGGCCTTTTCTCCCCGGCTGCTTTCCCAAGCCCTTCCAGCTCAAACTATGTCGTTGCTCCTCTGGAAGGATCCCTGCACCGCGGCGTAGTTTCTCAGAAGAAGCCCTGCGTTTGCACGAGCAAATGAGGAATTCGTGGCAGGAAAGAGGAAGGAAAGAAAGTTTCTCTCCCTCTGCCTGCTTTGCTCAGAGGACTGGATGTAGTCAGGGAGTTCTCCCTTTCACTGAGAAACGTGCGGGCTGCTGTTGCCTGTGCGCTCTCTTCTTTGCAAAAGAGTCTGCAGTTCCACGCTTTGAACCGTGGAAAGGCGCCGGGCTCTGCTAAGACTTCCCCCGGCGCTTCGTTTGCCCTGGGCCAAAGCGAGCCTTCACAATAGCTGAACGCTAACACTGCATACTCGTTCCACTTCCAGAACAGGGCTACCGCGAGGCAGTTCTCCGGGGGAAAACGGCCCTTCGCGAAGGGCAGATCTGCCGAGCTCATTGCGGGAAAGCGAAAGCAAAGGACGCTTTTCTCCCTCTAACCGCTTTCGTCAGAGGAACGGGGGAAGTCACAGTGTTCTTTCTCTCACTGAGATACACACAATCTGACGTTGCCTCTGAGCTCCGTTGCTGGCAAAGAACTGAAACTGACATACATTCCTGTGGGGAAACACAGGGCTTTGCTAGGATTTCTCTAGGCAGTGTGTTTTCCCTGGACCTCACTGCAGCAACACTATCTCGCCAGGGCAACACTGCGTGGGATTTCCTCTGCCAGGAGAGAGCTGCTGCTTTGTAGTTTGTGCTGGGAAACCTTGCTTTGGCAAGTGCGAATTGACCGCATTCAGGCAGAAAGAAAAGAGAACAGCAAGAGGCCTTTTCTCCCTGGCTGCTCTGCCAAGCCCTTCCAGCTCAAACTATGTCGTTGCTCCTCTGGAAGGATCCCTGCACCGCGGCGTAGTTTTTCCGAAGAAGCCCTGCGTTTGCAAGAGCAAATGAGGAATTTGTGGCAGGAAAGAGGAAGGAAAGAAAGTTTCTCTCCCTCTGCCTGCTTTGCTCAGAGGACTGCATGAAGTCAGGGAGTTCTCCCTTTCACTGTTAAACGTGCGGGCTGCTGTTGCCTGTGCGCTCTCTGCTTTGCAAAAGAGTCTGCAGTTCCACGCTTTGAACCGTGGAAAGGCGCCGGGCTCTGCTAAGACTTCCCCCGGCGCTTCGTTTGCCCTGGGCCAAAGCGAGCCTTCACAATAGCTGAACGCTAACACTGCATACTCGTTCCACTTCCAGAACAGGGCTACCGCGAGGCAGTTCTCCGGGGGAAAACGGCCCTTCGCGAAGGGCAGATCTGCCGAGCTCATTGCGGGAAAGCGAAAGCAAAGGACGCTTTTCTCCCTCTAACCGCTTTCGTCAGAGGAACGGGGGAAGTCACAGTGTTCTTTCTCTCACTGAGATACACACAATCTGACGTTGCCTCTGAGCTCCGTTGCTGGCAAAGAACTGAAAGTGACATACATTCCTGTGGGGAAACACAGGGCTTTGCTAGGATTTCTCTAGGCAGTGTGATTTCCCTGGGCCTCACTGTAGCAACACTATCTCGCCAGGGCAACACTGCGTGGGATTTCCTCTGCCAGGAGAGAGCTGCTGCTTTGTAGTTTGTGCTGGGAAACCTTGCTTTGGCAAGTGCGAATTGACCGCATTCAGGCAGAAAGAAAAGAGAACAGCAAGAGGCCTTTTCTCCCCGGCTGCTTTCCCAAGCCCTTCCAGCTCAAACTATGTCGTTGCTCCTCTGGAAGGATCCCTGCACCGCGGCGTAGTTTCTCAGAAGAAGCCCTGCGTTTGCACGAGCAAATGAGGAATTCGTGGCAGGAAAGAGGAAGGAAAGAAAGTTTCTCTCCCTCTGCCTGCTTTGCTCAGAGGACTGGATGTAGTCAGGGAGTTCTCCCTTTCACTGAGAAACGTGCGGGCTGCTGTTGCCTGTGCGCTCTCTTCTTTGCAAAAGAGTCTGCAGTTCCACGCTTTGAACCGTGGAAAGGCGCCGGGCTCTGCTAAGACTTCCCCCGGCGCTTCGTTTGCCCTGGGCCAAAGCGAGCCTTCACAATAGCTGAACGCTAACACTGCATACTCGTTCCACTTCCAGAACAGGGCTACCGCGAGGCAGTTCTCCGGGGGAAAACGGCCCTTCGCGAAGGGCAGATCTGCCGAGCTCATTGCGGGAAAGCGAAAGCAAAGGACGCTTTTCTCCCTCTAACTGCTTTCGTCAGAGGAACGGGGGAAGTCACAGTGTTCTTTCTCTCCCTGAGATACACACAATCTGACGTTGCCTCTGAGCTCCGTTGCTGGCAAAGAACTGTAACGGACATACATTCCTGTGGGGAAACACAGGGCTTTGCTAGGATTTCTCTAGGCAGTGTGTTTTCCCTGGGCCTCACTGTAGCAACACTATCTCGCCAGGGCAACACTGCGTGGGATTTCCTCTGCCAGGAGAGAGCTGCTGCTTTGTAGTTTGTGCTGGGAAACCTTGCTTTGGCAAGTGCGAATTGACCGCATTCAGGCAGAAAGAAAAGAGAATAGCAAGAGGCCTTTTCTCCCCGGCTGCTCTGCCAAGCCCTTCCAGCTCAAACTATGTCGTTGCTCCTCTGGAAGGATCCCTGCACCGCGGCGTACTTTTTCCGAAGAAGCCCTGCGTTTGCACGAGCAAATGAGGAATTCGTGGCAGGAAAGAGGAAGGAAAGAAAGTTTCTCTCCCTCTGCCTGCTTTGCTCAGAGGACCGGATGAAGTCAGGGAGTTCTCCCTTTCACTGAGAAACGTGCGGGCTGCTGTTGCCTGGGCGCTCTCTTCTTTGCAAAAGAGTCTGCAGTTCCACGCTTTGAACCGTGGAAAGGCGCCGGGCTCTGCTAAGATTTCCCCCGGCGCTTCGTTTGCCCTGGGCCAAAGCGAGCCTTCACAATAGCTGAACGCTAACACTGCATACTCGTTCCACTTCCAGAACCGGGCTACGGCGAGGCAGTTCTCCGGGGGAAAACGGCCCTTCGCGAAGGGCAGATCTGCCGAGCTCATTGCGGGAAAGCGAAAGCAAAGGACGCTTTTCTCCCTCTAACCGCTTTCGTCAGAGGAACGGGGGAAGTCACAGTGTTCTTTCTCTCCCTGAGATACACACAATCTGACGTTGCCTCTGAGCTCCGTTGCTGGCAAAGAACTGAAAGTGACATACATTCCTGTGGGGAAACACAGGGCTTTGCTAGGATTTCTCTAGGCAGTGTGTTTTCCCTGGGCCTCACTGTAGCAACACTATCTCGCCAGGGCAACACTGCATGGCACTTCCTCTGCCAGGAGAGAGCTGCTGCTTTGTAGTTTGTGCTGGGAAACCTTGCTTTGGCAAGTGCGAATTGACCGCATTCAGGCAGAAAGAAAAGAGAATAGCAAGAGGCCTTTTCTCCCCGGCTGCTCTGCCAAGCCCTTCCAGCTCAAACTATGTCGTTGCTCCTCTGGAAGGATCCCTGCACCGCGGCGTACTTTTTCCGAAGAAGCCCTGCGTTTGCAAGAGCAAATGAGGAATTCGTGGCAGGAAAGAGGAAGGAAAGAGTTTCTCTCCCTCTGCCTGCTTTGCTCAGAGGACCGGATGAAGTCAGGGAGTTCTCCCTTTCACTGAGAAACGTGCGGGCTGCTGTTGCCTGGGCGCTCTCTTCTTTGCAAAAGAGTCTGCAGTTCCACGCTTTGAACCGTGGAAAGGCGCCGGGCTCTGCTAAGATTTCCCCCGGCGCTTCGTTTGCCCTGGGCCAAAGCGAGCCTTCACAATAGCTGAACGCTAACACTGCATACTCGTTCCACTTCCAGAACCGGGCTACGGCGAGGCAGTTCTCCGGGGGAAAACGGCCCTTCGCGAAGGGCAGATCTGCCGAGCTCCTTGCGGGAAAGCGAAAGCAAAGGACGCTTTTCTCCCTCTAACCGCTTTCGTCAGAGGAACGGGGGAAGTCACAGTGTTCTTTCTCTCCCTGAGATACACACAATCTGACGTTGCCTCTGAGCGCCGTTGCTGGCAAAGAACTGAAAGTGACATACATTCCTGTGGGGAAACAGGGCTTTGCTAGGATTTCTCTAGGCAGTGTGTTTTCCCTGGGCCTCACTGTAGCAACACTATCTCGCAAGGGCAACACTGCATGGGATTTCCTCCGCCAGGAGAGAGCTGCTGCTTTGTAGTTTGTGCTGGGAAACCTTGCTTTGGCAAGTGCGAATTGACCGCATTCAGGCAGAAAGAAAAGAGAATAGCAAGAGGCCTTTTCTCCCCGGCTGCTCTGCCAAGCCCTTCCAGCTCAAACTATGTCGTTGCTCCTCTGGAAGGATCCCTGCACCGCGGCGTAGTTTTTCCGAAGAAGCCCTGCGTTTGCAAGAGCAAATGAGGAATTCGTGGCAGGAAAGAGGAAGGAAAGAAAGTTTCTCTCCCTCTGCCTGCTTTGCTCAGAGGACCGGATGAAGTCAGGGAGTTCTCCCTTTCACTGAGAAACGTGCGGGCTGCTGTTGCCTGGGCGCTCTCTTCTTTGCAAAAGAGTCTGCAGTTCCACGCTTTGAACCGTGGAAAGGCGCCGGGCTCTGCTAAGATTTCCCCCGGCGCTTCGTTTGCCCTGGGCCAAAGCGAGCCTTCACAATAGCTGAACGCTAACACTGCATACTCGTTCTACTTCCAGAACCGGGCTTCGGCGAGGCAGTTCTCCCGGGGAAAACGGCCCTTCGCGAAGGGCAGATCTGCCGAGCTCCTTGCGGGAAAGCGAAAGCAAAGGACGCTTTTCTCCCTCTAACCGCTTTCGTCAGAGGAACGGGGGAAGTCACAGTGTTCTTTCTCTCCCCGAGATACACACAATCTGACGTTGCCTCTGAGCTCCGTTGCTGGCAAAGAACTGAAAGTGACATACATTCCTGTGGGGAAACACAGGGCTTTGCTAGGATTTCTCTAGGCAGTGTGTTTTCCCTGGGCCTCACTGCAGCAACACTATCTCGCCAGGGCAACACTGCATGGCACTTCCTCTGCCAGGAGAGAGCTGCTGCTTTGTAGTTTGTGCTGGGAAACCTTGCTTTGGCAAGTGCGAATTGACCGCATTCAGGCAGAAAGAAAAGAGAATAGCAAGAGGCCTTTCTCCCCGGCTGCTCTGCCAAGCCCTTCCAGCTCAAACTATGTCGTTGCTCCTCTGGAAGGATCCCTGTACCGCGGCGTACTTTTTCCGAAGAAGCCCTGCGTTTGCACGAGCAAATGAGGAATTCGTGGCAGGAAAGAGGAAGGAAAGAAAGTTTCTCTCCCTCTGCCTGCTTTGCTCAGAGGACCGGATGAAGTCAGGGAGTTCTCCCTTTCACTGAGAAACGTGCGGGCTGCTGTTGCCTGGGCGCTCTCTTCTTTGCAAAAGAGTCTGCAGTTCCACGCTTTGAACCGTGGAAAGGCGCCGGGCTCTGCTAAGATTTCCCCCGGCGCTTCTTTTGCCCTGGGCCAAAGCGAGCCTTCACAATAGCTGAACGCTAACACTGCATACTCGTTCCACTTCCAGAACCGGGCTACGGCGAGGCAGTTCTAAGGGGTAAAACGGCCCTTCGCGAAGGGCAGATCTGCCGAGCTCATTGCGGGAAAGCGAAAGCAAAGGACGCTTTTCTGCCTCTAACCGCTTTCGTCAGAGGAACGGGGGAAGTCACAGTGTTCTTTCTCTCCCTGAGATACACACAATCTGACGTTGCCTCTGAGCTCCGTTGCTGGCAAAGAACTGAAAGTGACATACATTCCTGTGGGGAAACACAGGGCTTTGCTAGGATTTCTCTAGGCAGTGTGTTTTCCCTGGGCCTCACTGTAGCAACACTATCTCGCAAGGGCAGAACTGCATGGGATTTCCTCCGCCAGGAGAGAGTTGCTGCTTTGTAGTTTGTGCTGGGAAACCTTGCTTTGGCAAGTGCGAATTGACCGCATTCAGGCAGAAAGAAAAGAGAATAGCAAGAGGCCTTTTCTCCCCGGCTGCTCTGCCAAGCCCTTCCAGCTCAAACTATGTCGTTGCTCCTCTGGAAGGATCCCTGCACCGCGGCGTACTTTTTCCGAAGAAGCCCTGCGTTTGCACGAGCAAATGAGGAATTCGTGGCAGGAAAGAGGAAGGAAAGAAAGTTTCTCTCCCTCTGCCTGCTTTGCTCAGAGGACCGGATGAAGTCAGGGAGTTCTCCCTTTCACTGAGAAACGTGCGGGCTGCTGTTGCCTGGGCGCTCTCTTCTTTGCAAAAGAGTCTGCAGTTCCACGCTTTGAACTGTGGAAAGGCGCCGGGCTCTGCTAAGATTTCCCCCGGCGCTTCGTTTGCCCTGGGCCAAAGCGAGCCTTCACAATAGCTGAACGCTAACACTGCATACTCGTTCCACTTCCAGAACCGGGCTACGGCGAGGCAGTTCTCCGGGGGAAAACGGCCCTTCGCGAAGGGCAGATCTGCCGAGCTCATTGCGGGAAAGCGAAAGCAAAGGACGCTTTTCTCCCTCTAACCGCTTTCGTCAGAGGAACGGGGGAAGTCACAGTGTTCTTTCTCTCCCTGAGATACACACAATCTGACGTTGCCTCTGAGCTCCGTTGCTGGCAAAGAACTGAAAGTGACATACATTCCTGTGGGGAAACACAGGGCTTTGCTAGGATTTCTCTAGGCAGTGTGTTTTCCCTGGGCCTCACTGTAGCAACACTATCTCGCCAGGGCAACACTGCATGGCACTTCCTCTGCCAGGAGAGAGCTGCTGCTTTGTAGTTTGTGCTGGGAAACCTTGCTTTGGCAAGTGCGAATTGACCGCATTCAGGCAGAAAGAAAAGAGAATAGCAAGAGGCCTTTTCTCCCCGGCTGCTCTGCCAAGCCCTTCCAGCTCAAACTATGTCGTTGCTCCTCTGGAAGGATCCCTGCACCGCGGCGTAGTTTTTCCGAAGAAGCCCTGCGTTTGCAAGAGCAAATGAGGAATTCGTGGCAGGAAAGAGGAAGGAAAGAGTTTCTCTCCCTCTGCCTGCTTTGCTCAGAGGACCGGATGAAGTCAGGGAGTTCTCACTTTCACTGAGAAACGTGCGGGCTGCTGTTGCCTGGGCGCTCTCTTCTTTGCAAAAGAGTCTGCAGTTCCACGCTTTGAACCGTGGAAAGGCGCCGGGCTCTGCTAAGATTTCCCCCGGCGCTTCGTTTGCCCTGGGCCAAAGCGAGCCTTCACAATAGCTGAACGCTAACACTGCATACTCGTTCCACTTCCAGAACAGGGCTACCGCGAGGCAGTTCTCCGGGGGAAAACGGCCCTTCGCGAAGGGCAGATCTGCCGAGCTCATTGCGGGAAAGCGAAAGCAAAGGACGCTTTTCTCCCTCTAACCGCTTTCGTGAGAGGAACGGGGGAAGTCACAGTGTTCTTTCTCTCACTGAGATACACACAATCTGACGTTGCCTCTGAGCTCCGTTGCTGGCAAAGAACTGAAACTGACATACATTCCTGTGGGGAAACACAGGGCTTTGCTAGGATTTCTCTAGGCAGTGTGTTTTCCCTGGACCTCACTGCAGCAACACTATCTCGCCAGGGCAACACTGCGTGGGATTTCCTCTTCCAAGAGAGCTGCTGCTTTGTAGTTTGTGCTGGGAAACCTTGCTTTGGCAAGTGCCAATTGACCGCATTCAGGCAGAAAGAAAAGAGAACAGCAAGAGGCCTTTTTTCCCCGGCTGCTTTCCCAAGCCCTTCCAGCTCAAACTATGTCGTTGCTCCTCTGGAAGGATCCCTGCACCGCGACGTAGTTTCTCAGAAGAAGCCCTGCGTTTGCAAGAGCAAAGGAGCAATTCGTTGCAGGAAAGAGGAAGGAAAGAAAGTTTCTCTCCCTCTGCCTGCTTTGCTCAGAGAACTGGATGAAGTCAGGGAGTTCTCCCTTTCACTGAGAAACGTGCGGGCTGCTGTTGCCTGTGCGCTCTCTTCTTTGCAAAAGAGTCTGCAGTTCCACGCTTTGAACCGTGGAAAGGCGCCGGGCTCTGCTAAGACTTCCCCCGGCGCTTCGTTTGCCCTGGGCCAAAGCGAGCCTTCACAATAGCTGAACGCTAACACTGCATACTCGTTCCACTTCCAGAACAGGGCTACCGCGAGGCAGTTCTCCGGGGGAAAACGGCCCTTCGCGAAGGGCAGATCTGCCGAGCTCATTGCGGGAAAGCGAAAGCAAAGGACGCTTTTCTCCCTCTAACTGCTTTCGTCAGAGGAACGGGGGAAGTCACAGTGTTCTTTCTCTCCCTGAGATACACACAATCTGACGTTGCCTCTGAGCTCCGTTGCTGGCAAAGAACTGTAACGGACATACATTCCTGTGGGGAAACACAGGGCTTTGCTAGGATTTCTCTAGGCAGTGTGTTTTCCCTGGGCCTCACTGTAGCAACACTATCTCGCCAGGGCAACACTGCGTGGGATTTCCTCTGCCAGGAGAGAGCTGCTGCTTTGTAGTTTGTGCTGGGAAACCTTGCTTTGGCAAGTGCGAATTGACCGCATTCAGGCAGAAAGAAAAGAGAATAGCAAGAGGCCTTTTCTCCCCGGCTGCTCTGCCAAGCCCTTCCAGCTCAAACTATGTCGTTGCTCCTCTGGAAGGATCCCTGCACCGCGGCGTACTTTTTCCGAAGAAGCCCTGCGTTTGCACGAGCAAATGAGGAATTCGTGGCAGGAAAGAGGAAGGAAAGAAAGTTTCTCTCCCTCTGCCTGCTTTGCTCAGAGGACCGGATGAAGTCAGGGAGTTCTCCCTTTCACTGAGAAACGTGCGGGCTGCTGTTGCCTGGGCGCTCTCTTCTTTGCAAAAGAGTCTGCAGTTCCACGCTTTGAACCGTGGAAAGGCGCCGGGCTCTGCTAAGATTTCCCCCGGCGCTTCGTTTGCCCTGGGCCAAAGCGAGCCTTCACAATAGCTGAACGCTAACACTGCATACTCGTTCCACTTCCAGAACCGGGCTACGGCGAGGCAGTTCTCCGGGGGAAAACGGCCCTTCGCGAAGGGCAGATCTGCCGAGCTCCTTGCGGGAAAGCGAAAGCAAAGGACGCTTTTCTCCCTCTAACCGCTTTCGTCAGAGGAACGGGGGAAGTCACAGTGTTCTTTCTCTCCCTGAGATACACACAATCTGACGTTGCCTCTGAGCTCCGTTGCTGGCAAAGAACTGAAAGTGACATACATTCCTGTGGGGAAACACAGGGCTTTGCTAGGATTTCTCTAGGCAGTGTGTTTTCCCTGGGCCTCACTGTAGCAACACTATCTCGCCAGGGCAACACTGCATGGCACTTCCTCTGCCAGGAGAGAGCTGCTGCTTTGTAGTTTGTGCTGGGAAACCTTGCTTTGGCAAGTGCGAATTGACCGCATTCAGGCAGAAAGAAAAGAGAATAGCAAGAGGCCTTTTCTCCCCGGCTGCTCTGCCAAGCCCTTCCAGCTCAAACTATGTCGTTGCTCCTCTGGAAGGATCCCTGCACCGCGGCGTAGTTTTTCCGAAGAAGCCCTGCGTTTGCAAGAGCAAATGAGGAATTCGTGGCAGGAAAGAGGAAGGAAAGAAAGTTTCTCTCCCTCTGCCTGCTTTGCTCAGAGGACCGGATGAAGTCAGGGAGTTCTCCCTTTCACTGAGAAACGTGCGGGCTGCTGTTGCCTGGGCGCTCTCTTCTTTGCAAAAGAGTCTGCAGTTCCACGCTTTGAACCGTGGAAAGGCGCCGGGCTCTGCTAAGATTTCCCCCGGCGCTTCGTTTGCCCTGGGCCAAAGCGAGCCTTCACAATAGCTGAACGCTAACACTGCATACTCGTTCTACTTCCAGAACCGGGCTTCGGCGAGGCAGTTCTCCCGGGGAAAACGGCCCTTCGCGAAGGGCAGATCTGCCGAGCTCCTTGCGGGAAAGCGAAAGCAAAGGACGCTTTTCTCCCTCTAACCGCTTTCGTCAGAGGAACGGGGGAAGTCACAGTGTTCTTTCTCTCCCCGAGATACACACAATCTGACGTTGCCTCTGAGCTCCGTTGCTGGCAAAGAACTGAAAGTGACATACATTCCTGTGGGGAAACACAGGGCTTTGCTAGGATTTCTCTAGGCAGTGTGTTTTCCCTGGGCCTCACTGCAGCAACACTATCTCGCCAGGGCAACACTGCATGGCACTTCCTCTGCCAGGAGAGAGCTGCTGCTTTGTAGTTTGTGCTGGGAAACCTTGCTTTGGCAAGTGCGAATTGACCGCATTCAGGCAGAAAGAAAAGAGAATAGCAAGAGGCCTTTCTCCCCGGCTGCTCTGCCAAGCCCTTCCAGCTCAAACTATGTCGTTGCTCCTCTGGAAGGATCCCTGTACCGCGGCGTACTTTTTCCGAAGAAGCCCTGCGTTTGCACGAGCAAATGAGGAATTCGTGGCAGGAAAGAGGAAGGAAAGAAAGTTTCTCTCCCTCTGCCTGCTTTGCTCAGAGGACCGGATGAAGTCAGGGAGTTCTCCCTTTCACTGAGAAACGTGCGGGCTGCTGTTGCCTGGGCGCTCTCTTCTTTGCAAAAGAGTCTGCAGTTCCACGCTTTGAACCGTGGAAAGGCGCCGGGCTCTGCTAAGATTTCCCCCGGCGCTTCGTTTGCCCTGGGCCAAAGCGAGCCTTCACAATAGCTGAACGCTAACACTGCATACTCGTTCCACTTCCAGAACCGGGCTACGGCGAGGCAGTTCTCCGGGGGAAAACGGCCCTTCGCGAAGGGCAGATCTGCCGAGCTCATTGCGGGAAAGCGAAAGCAAAGGACGCTTTTCTGCCTCTAACCGCTTTCGTCAGAGGAACGGGGGAAGTCACAGTGTTCTTTCTCTCCCTGAGATACACACAATCTGACGTTGCCTCTGAGCTCCGTTGCTGGCAAAGAACTGAAAGTGACATACATTCCTGTGGGGAAACACAGGGCTTTGCTAGGATTTCTCTAGGCAGTGTGTTTTCCCTGGGCCTCACTGTAGCAACACTATCTCGCAAGGGCAGAACTGCATGGGATTTCCTCCGCCAGGAGAGAGTTGCTGCTTTGTAGTTTGTGCTGGGAAACCTTGCTTTGGCAAGTGCGAATTGACCGCATTCAGGCAGAAAGAAAAGAGAATAGCAAGAGGCCTTTTCTCCCCGGCTGCTCTGCCAAGCCCTTCCAGCTCAAACTATGTCGTTGCTCCTCTGGAAGGATCCCTGCACCGCGGCGTACTTTTTCCGAAGAAGCCCTGCGTTTGCACGAGCAAATGAGGAATTCGTGGCAGGAAAGAGGAAGGAAAGAAAGTTTCTCTCCCTCTGCCTGCTTTGCTCAGAGGACCGGATGAAGTCAGGGAGTTCTCCCTTTCACTGAGAAACGTGCGGGCTGCTGTTGCCTGGGCGCTCTCTTCTTTGCAAAAGAGTCTGCAGTTCCACGCTTTGAACCGTGGAAAGGCGCCGGGCTCTGCTAAGATTTCCCCCGGCGCTTCGTTTGCCCTGGGCCAAAGCGAGCCTTCACAATAGCTGAACGCTAACACTGCATACTCGTTCCACTTCCAGAACCGGGCTACGGCGAGGCAGTTCTCCGGGGGAAAACGGCCCTTCGCGAAGGGCAGATCTGCCGAGCTCATTGCGGGAAAGCGAAAGCAAAGGACGCTTTTCTCCCTCTAACCGCTTTCGTCAGAGGAACGGGGGAAGTCACAGTGTTCTTTCTCTCCCTGAGATACACACAATCTGACGTTGCCTCTGAGCTCCGTTGCTGGCAAAGAACTGAAAGTGACATACATTCCTGTGGGGAAACACAGGGCTTTGCTAGGATTTCTCTAGGCAGTGTGTTTTCCCTGGGCCTCACTGTAGCAACACTATCTCGCCAGGGCAACACTGCATGGCACTTCCTCTGCCAGGAGAGAGCTGCTGCTTTGTAGTTTGTGCTGGGAAACCTTGCTTTGGCAAGTGCGAATTGACCGCATTCAGGCAGAAAGAAAAGAGAATAGCAAGAGGCCTTTTCTCCCCGGCTGCTCTGCCAAGCCCTTCCAGCTCAAACTATGTCGTTGTTCCTCTGGAAGGATCCCTGCACCGCGGCGTAGTTTTTCCGAAGAAGCCCTGCGTTTGCAAGAGCAAATGAGGAATTCGTGGCAGGAAAGAGGAAGGAAAGAAAGTTTCTCTCCCTCTGCCTGCTTTGCTCAGAGGACCGGATGAAGTCAGGGAGTTCTCCCTTTCACTGAGAAACGTGCGGGCTGCTGTTGCCTGGGCGCTCTCTTCTTTGCAAAAGAGTCTGCAGTTCCACGCTTTGAACCGTGGAAAGGCGCCGGGCTCTGCTAAGATTTCCCCCGGCGCTTCGTTTGCCCTGGGCCAAAGCGAGCCTTCACAATAGCTGAACGCTAACACTGCATACTCGTTCTACTTCCAGAACCGGGCTTCGGCGAGGCAGTTCTCCCGGGGAAAACGGCCCTTCGCGAAGGGCAGATCTGCCGAGCTCCTTGCGGGAAAGCGAAAGCAAAGGACGCTTTTCTCCCTCTAACCGCTTTCGTCAGAGGAACGGGGGAAGTCACAGTGTTCTTTCTCTCCCCGAGATACACACAATCTGACGTTGCCTCTGAGCTCCGTTGCTGGCAAAGAACTGAAAGTGACATACATTCCTGTGGGGAAACACAGGGCTTTGCTAGGATTTCTCTAGGCAGTGTGTTTTCCCTGGGCCTCACTGCAGCAACACTATCTCGCCAGGGCAACACTGCATGGCACTTCCTCTGCCAGGAGAGAGCTGCTGCTTTGTAGTTTGTGCTGGGAAACCTTGCTTTGGCAAGTGCGAATTGACCGCATTCAGGCAGAAAGAAAAGAGAATAGCAAGAGGCCTTTCTCCCCGGCTGCTCTGCCAAGCCCTTCCAGCTCAAACTATGTCGTTGCTCCTCTGGAAGGATCCCTGTACCGCGGCGTACTTTTTCCGAAGAAGCCCTGCGTTTGCACGAGCAAATGAGGAATTCGTGGCAGGAAAGAGGAAGGAAAGAAAGTTTCTCTCCCTCTGCCTGCTTTGCTCAGAGGACCGGATGAAGTCAGGGAGTTCTCCCTTTCACTGAGAAACGTGCGGGCTGCTGTTGCCTGGGCGCTCTCTTCTTTGCAAAAGAGTCTGCAGTTCCACGCTTTGAACCGTGGAAAGGCGCCGGGCTCTGCTAAGATTTCCCCCGGCGCTTCGTTTGCCCTGGGCCAAAGCGAGCCTTCACAATAGCTGAACGCTAACACTGCATACTCGTTCCACTTCCAGAACCGGGCTACGGCGAGGCAGTTCTCCGGGGGAAAACGGCCCTTCGCGAAGGGCAGATCTGCCGAGCTCATTGCGGGAAAGCGAAAGCAAAGGACGCTTTTCTGCCTCTAACCGCTTTCGTCAGAGGAACGGGGGAAGTCACAGTGTTCTTTCTCTCCCTGAGATACACACAATCTGACGTTGCCTCTGAGCTCCGTTGCTGGCAAAGAACTGAAAGTGACATACATTCCTGTGGGGAAACACAGGGCTTTGCTAGGATTTCTCTAGGCAGTGTGTTTTCCCTGGGCCTCACTGTAGCAACACTATCTCGCAAGGGCAGAACTGCATGGGATTTCCTCCGCCAGGAGAGAGTTGCTGCTTTGTAGTTTGTGCTGGGAAACCTTGCTTTGGCAAGTGCGAATTGACCGCATTCAGGCAGAAAGAAAAGAGAATAGCAAGAGGCCTTTTCTCCCCGGCTGCTCTGCCAAGCCCTTCCAGCTCAAACTATGTCGTTGCTCCTCTGGAAGGATCCCTGCACCGCGGCGTACTTTTTCCGAAGAAGCCCTGCGTTTGCACGAGCAAATGAGGAATTCGTGGCAGGAAAGAGGAAGGAAAGAAAGTTTCTCTCCCTCTGCCTGCTTTGCTCAGAGGACCGGATGAAGTCAGGGAGTTCTCCCTTTCACTGAGAAACGTGCGGGCTGCTGTTGCCTGGGCGCTCTCTTCTTTGCAAAAGAGTCTGCAGTTCCACGCTTTGAACCGTGGAAAGGCGCCGGGCTCTGCTAAGATTTCCCCCGGCGCTTCGTTTGCCCTGGGCCAAAGCGAGCCTTCACAATAGCTGAACGCTAACACTGCATACTCGTTCCACTTCCAGAACAGGGCTACCGCGAGGCAGTTCTCCGGGGGAAAACGGCCCTTCGCGAAGGGCAGATCTGCCGAGCTCATTGCGGGAAAGCGAAAGCAAAGGACGCTTTTCTCCCTCTAACCGCTTTCGTCAGAGGAACGGGGGAAGTCACAGTGTTCTTTCTCTCACTGAGATACACACAATCTGACGTTGCCTCTGAGCTCCGTTGCTGGCAAAGAACTGAAACTGACATACATTCCTGTGGGGAAACACAGGGCTTTGCTAGGATTTCTCTAGGCAGTGTGTTTTCCCTGGACCTCACTGCAGCAACACTATCTCGCCAGGGCAACACTGCGTGGGATTTCCTCTTCCAAGAGAGCTGCTGCTTTGTAGTTTGTGCTGGGAAACCTTGCTTTGGCAAGTGCCAATTGACCGCATTCAGGCAGAAAGAAAAGAGAACAGCAAGAGGCCTTTTTTCCCCGGCTGCTTTCCCAAGCCCTTCCAGCTCAAACTATGTCGTTGCTCCTCTGGAAGGATCCCTGCACCGCGACGTAGTTTCTCAGAAGAAGCCCTGCGTTTGCAAGAGCAAAGGAGCAATTCGTTGCAGGAAAGAGGAAGGAAAGAAAGTTTCTCTCCCTCTGCCTGCTTTGCTCAGAGAACTGGATGAAGTCAGGGAGTTCTCCCTTTCACTGAGAAACGTGCGGGCTGCTGTTGCCTGTGCGCTCTCTTCTTTGCAAAAGAGTCTGCAGTTCCACGCTTTGAACCGTGGAAAGGCGCCGGGCTCTGCTAAGACTTCCCCCGGCGCTTCGTTTGCCCTGGGCCAAAGCGAGCCTTCACAATAGCTGAACGCTAACACTGCATACTCGTTCCACTTCCAGAACAGGGCTACCGCGAGGCAGTTCTCCGGGGGAAAACGGCCCTTCGCGAAGGGCAGATCTGCCGAGCTCATTGCGGGAAAGCGAAAGCAAAGGACGCTTTTCTCCCTCTAACTGCTTTCGTCAGAGGAACGGGGGAAGTCACAGTGTTCTTTCTCTCCCTGAGATACACACAATCTGACGTTGCCTCTGAGCTCCGTTGCTGGCAAAGAACTGTAACGGACATACATTCCTGTGGGGAAACACAGGGCTTTGCTAGGATTTCTCTAGGCAGTGTGTTTTCCCTGGGCCTCACTGTAGCAACACTATCTCGCCAGGGCAACACTGCATGGCACTTCCTCTGCCAGGAGAGAGCTGCTGCTTTGTAGTTTGTGCTGGGAAACCTTGCTTTGGCAAGTGCGAATTGACCGCATTCAGGCAGAAAGAAAAGAGAATAGCAAGAGGCCTTTTCTCCCCGGCTGCTCTGCCAAGCCCTTCCAGCTCAAACTATGTCGTTGCTCCTCTGGAAGGATCCCTGCACCGCGGCGTACTTTTTCCGAAGAAGCCCTGCGTTTGCAAGAGCAAATGAGGAATTCGTGGCAGGAAAGAGGAAGGAAAGAAAGTTTCTCTCCCTCTGCCTGCTTTGCTCAGAGGACCGGATGAAGTCAGGGAGTTCTCCCTTTCACTGAGAAACGTGCGGGCTGCTGTTGCCTGGGCGCTCTCTTCTTTGCAAAAGAGTCTGCAGTTCCACGCTTTGAACCGTGGAAAGGCGCCGGGCTCTGCTAAGATTTCCCCCGGCGCTTCGTTTGCCCTGGGCCAAAGCGAGCCTTCACAATAGCTGAACGCTAACACTGCATACTCGTTCTACTTCCAGAACCGGGCTTCGGCGAGGCAGTTCTCCCGGGGAAAACGGCCCTTCGCGAAGGGCAGATCTGCCGAGCTCCTTGCGGGAAAGCGAAAGCAAAGGACGCTTTTCTCCCTCTAACCGCTTTCGTCAGAGGAACGGGGGAAGTCACAGTGTTCTTTCTCTCCCCGAGATACACACAATCTGACGTTGCCTCTGAGCTCCGTTGCTGGCAAAGAACTGAAAGTGACATACATTCCTGTGGGGAAACACAGGGCTTTGCTAGGATTTCTCTAGGCAGTGTGTTTTCCCTGGGCCTCACTGCAGCAACACTATCTCGCCAGGGCAACACTGCATGGCACTTCCTCTGCCAGGAGAGAGCTGCTGCTTTGTAGTTTGTGCTGGGAAACCTTGCTTTGGCAAGTGCGAATTGACCGCATTCAGGCAGAAAGAAAAGAGAATAGCAAGAGGCCTTTCTCCCCGGCTGCTCTGCCAAGCCCTTCCAGCTCAAACTATGTCGTTGCTCCTCTGGAAGGATCCCTGTACCGCGGCGTACTTTTTCCGAAGAAGCCCTGCGTTTGCACGAGCAAATGAGGAATTCGTGGCAGGAAAGAGGAAGGAAAGAAAGTTTCTCTCCCTCTGCCTGCTTTGCTCAGAGGACCGGATGAAGTCAGGGAGTTCTCCCTTTCACTGAGAAACGTGCGGGCTGCTGTTGCCTGGGCGCTCTCTTCTTTGCAAAAGAGTCTGCAGTTCCACGCTTTGAACCGTGGAAAGGCGCCGGGCTCTGCTAAGATTTCCCCCGGCGCTTCGTTTGCCCTGGGCCAAAGCGAGCCTTCACAATAGCTGAACGCTAACACTGCATACTCGTTCCACTTCCAGAACCGGGCTACGGCGAGGCAGTTCTCCGGGGTAAAACGGCCCTTCGCGAAGGGCAGATCTGCCGAGCTCATTGCGGGAAAGCGAAAGCAAAGGACGCTTTTCTGCCTCTAACCGCTTTCGTCAGAGGAACGGGGGAAGTCACAGTGTTCTTTCTCTCCCTGAGATACACACAATCTGACGTTGCCTCTGAGCTCCGTTGCTGGCAAAGAACTGAAAGTGACATACATTCCTGTGGGGAAACACAGGGCTTTGCTAGGATTTCTCTAGGCAGTGTGTTTTCCCTGGGCCTCACTGTAGCAACACTATCTCGCAAGGGCAGAAATGCATGGGATTTCCTCCGCCAGGAGAGAGTTGCTGCTTTGTAGTTTGTGCTGGGAAACCTTGCTTTGGCAAGTGCGAATTGACCGCATTCAGGCAGAAAGAAAAGAGAATAGCAAGAGGCCTTTTCTCCCCGGCTGCTCTGCCAAGCCCTTCCAGCTCAAACTATGTCGTTGCTCCTCTGGAAGGATCCCTGCACCGCGGCGTACTTTTTCCGA
Organism: Elephas maximus indicus; assembly: GCF_024166365.1. Lineage (NCBI taxonomy): Eukaryota > Metazoa > Chordata > Mammalia > Proboscidea > Elephantidae > Elephas > Elephas maximus. The sequence goes on from NW_026060262.1 coordinate 75,683, forward strand.
AGAAGCCCTGCGTTTGCACGAGCAAATGAGGAATTCGTGGCAGGAAAGAGGAAGGAAAGAGTTTCTCTCCCTCTGCCTGCTTTGCTCAGAGGACCGGATGAAGTCAGGGAGTTCTCCCTTTCACTGAGAAACGTGCGGGCTGCTGTTGCCTGGGCGCTCTCTTCTTTGCAAAAGAGTCTGCAGTTCCACGCTTTGAACCGTGGAAAGGCGCCGGGCTCTGCTAAGATTTCCCCCGGCGCTTCGTTTGCCCTGGGCCAAAGCGAGCCTTCACAATAGCTGAACGCTAACACTGCATACTCGTTCCACTTCCAGAACCGGGCTACGGCGAGGCAGTTCTCCGGGGGAAAACGGCCCTTCGCGAAGGGCAGATCTGCCGAGCTCCTTGCGGGAAAGCGAAAGCAAAGGACGCTTTTCTCCCTCTAACCGCTTTCGTCAGAGGAACGGGGGAAGTCACAGTGTTCTTTCTCTCCCTGAGATACACACAATCTGACGTTGCCTCTGAGCTCCGTTGCTGGCAAAGAACTGAAAGTGACATACATTCCTGTGGGGAAACACAGGGCTTTGCTAGGATTTCTCTAGGCAGTGTGTTTTCCCTGGGCCTCACTGTAGCAACACTATCTCGCCAGGGCAACACTGCATGGCACTTCCTCTGCCAGGAGAGAGCTGCTGCTTTGTAGTTTGTGCTGGGAAACCTTGCTTTGGCAAGTGCGAATTGACCGCATTCAGGCAGAAAGAAAAGAGAATAGCAAGAGGCCTTTTCTCCCCGGCTGCTCTGCCAAGCCCTTCCAGCTCAAACTATGTCGTTGCTCCTCTGTAAGGATCCCTGCACCGCGGCGTAGTTTTTCCGAAGAAGCCCTGCGTTTGCAAGAGCAAATGAGGAATTCGTGGCAGGAAAGAGGAAGGAAAGAAAGTTTCTCTCCCTCTGCCTGCTTTGCTCAGAGGACCGGATGAAGTCAGGGAGTTCTCCCTTTCACTGAGAAACGTGCGGGCTGCTGTTGCCTGGGCGCTCTCTTCTTTGCAAAAGAGTCTGCAGTTCCACGCTTTGAACCGTGGAAAGGCGCCGGGCTCTGCTAAGATTTCCCCCGGCGCTTCGTTTGCCCTGGGCCAAAGCGAGCCTTCACAATAGCTGAACGCTAACACTGCATACTCGTTCTACTTCCAGAACCGGGCTTCGGCGAGGCAGTTCTCCCGGGGAAAACGGCCCTTCGCGAAGGGCAGATCTGCCGAGCTCCTTGCGGGAAAGCGAAAGCAAAGGACGCTTTTCTCCCTCTAACCGCTTTCGTCAGAGGAACGGGGGAAGTCACAGTGTTCTTTCTCTCCCCGAGATACACACAATCTGACGTTGCCTCTGAGCTCCGTTGCTGGCAAAGAACTGAAAGTGACATACATTCCTGTGGGGAAACACAGGGCTTTGCTAGGATTTCTCTAGGCAGTGTGTTTTCCCTGGGCCTCACTGCAGCAACACTATCTCGCCAGGGCAACACTGCATGGCACTTCCTCTGCCAGGAGAGAGCTGCTGCTTTGTAGTTTGTGCTGGGAAACCTTGCTTTGGCAAGTGCGAATTGACCGCATTCAGGCAGAAAGAAAAGAGAATAGCAAGAGGCCTTTCTCCCCGGCTGCTCTGCCAAGCCCTTCCAGCTCAAACTATGTCGTTGCTCCTCTGGAAGGATCCCTGTACCGCGGCGTACTTTTTCCGAAGAAGCCCTGCGTTTGCACGAGCAAATGAGGAATTCGTGGCAGGAAAGAGGAAGGAAAGAAAGTTTCTCTCCCTCTGCCTGCTTTGCTCAGAGGACCGGATGAAGTCAGGGAGTTCTCCCTTTCACTGAGAAACGTGCGGGCTGCTGTTGCCTGGGCGCTCTCTTCTTTGCAAAAGAGTCTGCAGTTCCACGCTTTGAACCGTGGAAAGGCGCCGGGCTCTGCTAAGATTTCCCCCGGCGCTTCGTTTGCCCTGGGCCAAAGCGAGCCTTCACAATAGCTGAACGCTAACACTGCATACTCGTTCCACTTCCAGAACCGGGCTACGGCGAGGCAGTTCTCCGGGGTAAAACGGCCCTTCGCGAAGGGCAGATCTGCCGAGCTCATTGCGGGAAAGCGAAAGCAAAGGACGCTTTTCTGCCTCTAACCGCTTTCGTCAGAGGAACGGGGGAAGTCACAGTGTTCTTTCTCTCCCTGAGATACACACAATCTGACGTTGCCTCTGAGCTCCGTTGCTGGCAAAGAACTGAAAGTGACATACATTCCTGTGGGGAAACACAGGGCTTTGCTAGGATTTCTCTAGGCAGTGTGTTTTCCCTGGGCCTCACTGTAGCAACACTATCTCGCAAGGGCAGAACTGCATGGGATTTCCTCCGCCAGGAGAGAGTTGCTGCTTTGTAGTTTGTGCTGGGAAACCTTGCTTTGGCAAGTGCGAATTGACCGCATTCAGGCAGAAAGAAAAGAGAATAGCAAGAGGCCTTTTCTCCCCGGCTGCTCTGCCAAGCCCTTCCAGCTCAAACTATGTCGTTGCTCCTCTGGAAGGATCCCTGCACCGCGGCGTACTTTTTCCGAAGAAGCCCTGCGTTTGCACGAGCAAATGAGGAATTCGTGGCAGGAAAGAGGAAGGAAAGAAAGTTTCTCTCCCTCTGCCTGCTTTGCTCAGAGGACCGGATGAAGTCAGGGAGTTCTCCCTTTCACTGAGAAACGTGCGGGCTGCTGTTGCCTGGGCGCTCTCTTCTTTGCAAAAGAGTCTGCAGTTCCACGCTTTGAACCGTGGAAAGGCGCCGGGCTCTGCTAAGATTTCCCCCGGCGCTTCGTTTGCCCTGGGCCAAAGCGAGCCTTCACAATAGCTGAACGCTAACACTGCATACTCGTTCCACTTCCAGAACCGGGCTACGGCGAGGCAGTTCTCCGGGGGAAAACGGCCCTTCGCGAAGGGCAGATCTGCCGAGCTCATTGCGGGAAAGCGAAAGCAAAGGACGCTTTTCTCCCTCTAACCGCTTTCGTCAGAGGAACGGGGGAAGTCACAGTGTTCTTTCTCTCCCTGAGATACACACAATCTGACGTTGCCTCTGAGCTCCGTTGCTGGCAAAGAACTGAAAGTGACATACATTCCTGTGGGGAAACACAGGGCTTTGCTAGGATTTCTCTAGGCAGTGTGTTTTCCCTGGGCCTCACTGTAGCAACACTATCTCGCCAGGGCAACACTGCATGGCACTTCCTCTGCCAGGAGAGAGCTGCTGCTTTGTAGTTTGTGCTGGGAAACCTTGCTTTGGCAAGTGCGAATTGACCGCATTCAGGCAGAAAGAAAAGAGAATAGCAAGAGGCCTTTTCTCCCCGGCTGCTCTGCCAAGCCCTTCCAGCTCAAACTATGTCGTTGCTCCTCTGGAAGGATCCCTGCACCGCGGCGTAGTTTTTCCGAAGAAGCCCTGCGTTTGCAAGAGCAAATGAGGAATTCGTGGCAGGAAAGAGGAAGGAAAGAGTTTCTCTCCCTCTGCCTGCTTTGCTCAGAGGACCGGATGAAGTCAGGGAGTTCTCCCTTTCACTGAGAAACGTGCGGGCTGCTGTTGCCTGGGCGCTCTCTTCTTTGCAAAAGAGTCTGCAGTTCCACGCTTTGAACCGTGGAAAGGCGCCGGGCTCTGCTAAGATTTCCCCCGGCGCTTCGTTTGCCCTGGGCCAAAGCGAGCCTTCACAATAGCTGAACGCTAACACTGCATACTCGTTCCACTTCCAGAACCGGGCTACGGCGAGGCAGTTCTCCGGGGGAAAACGGCCCTTCGCGAAGGGCAGATCTGCCGAGCTCATTGCGGGAAAGCGAAAGCAAAGGACGCTTTTCTCCCTCTAACCGCTTTCGTCAGAGGAACGGGGGAAGTCACAGTGTTCTTTCTCTCCCTGAGATACACACAATCTGACGTTGCCTCTGAGCTCCGTTGCTGGCAAAGAACTGAAAGTGACATACATTCCTGTGGGGAAACACAGGGCTTTGCTAGGATTTCTCTAGGCAGTGTGTTTTCCCTGGGCCTCACTGTAGCAACACTATCTCGCCAGGGCAACACTGCATGGCACTTCCTCTGCCAGGAGAGAGCTGCTGCTTTGTAGTTTGTGCTGGGAAACCTTGCTTTGGCAAGTGCGAATTGACCGCATTCAGGCAGAAAGAAAAGAGAATAGCAAGAGGCCTTTTCTCCCCGGCTGCTCTGCCAAGCCCTTCCAGCTCAAACTATGTCGTTGCTCCTCTGGAAGGATCCCTGCACCGCGGCGTAGTTTTTCCGAAGAAGCCCTGCGTTTGCAAGAGCAAATGAGGAATTCGTGGCAGGAAAGAGGAAGGAAAGAAAGTTTCTCTCCCTCTGCCTGCTTTGCTCAGAGGACCGGATGAAGTCAGGGAGTTCTCCCTTTCACTGAGAAACGTGCGGGCTGCTGTTGCCTGGGCGCTCTCTTCTTTGCAAAAGAGTCTGCAGTTCCACGCTTTGAACCGTGGAAAGGCGCCGGGCTCTGCTAAGATTTCCCCCGGCGCTTCGTTTGCCCTGGGCCAAAGCGAGCCTTCACAATAGCTGAACGCTAACACTGCATACTCGTTCCACTTCCAGAACCGGGCTACGGCGAGGCAGTTCTCCGGGGGAAAACGGCCCTTCGCGAAGGGCAGATCTGCCGAGCTCATTGCGGGAAAGCGAAAGCAAAGGACGCTTTTCTCCCTCTAACCGCTTTCGTCAGAGGAACGGGGGAAGTCACAGTGTTCTTTCTCTCCCTGAGATACACACAATCTGACGTTGCCTCTGAGCTCCGTTGCTGGCAAAGAACTGAAAGTGACATACATTCCTGTGGGGAAACACAGGGCTTTGCTAGGATTTCTCTAGGCAGTGTGTTTTCCCTGGGCCTCACTGTAGCAACACTATCTCGCCAGGGCAACACTGCATGGCACTTCCTCTGCCAGGAGAGAGCTGCTGCTTTGTAGTTTGTGCTGGGAAACCTTGCTTTGGCAAGTGCGAATTGACCGCATTCAGGCAGAAAGAAAAGAGAATAGCAAGAGGCCTTTTCTCCCCGGCTGCTCTGCCAAGCCCTTCCAGCTCAAACTATGTCGTTGCTCCTCTGGAAGGATCCCTGCACCGCGGCGTAGTTTTTCCGAAGAAGCCCTGCGTTTGCAAGAGCAAATGAGGAATTCGTGGCAGGAAAGAGGAAGGAAAGAAAGTTTCTCTCCCTCTGCCTGCTTTGCTCAGAGGACCGGATGAAGTCAGGGAGTTCTCCCTTTCACTGAGAAACGTGCGGGCTGCTGTTGCCTGGGCGCTCTCTTCTTTGCAAAAGAGTCTGCAGTTCCACGCTTTGAACCGTGGAAAGGCGCCGGGCTCTGCTAAGATTTCCCCCGGCGCTTCGTTTGCCCTGGGCCAAAGCGAGCCTTCACAATAGCTGAACGCTAACACTGCATACTCGTTCCACTTCCAGAACCGGGCTACGGCGAGGCAGTTCTCCGGGGGAAAACGGCCCTTCGCGAAGGGCAGATCTGCCGAGCTCATTGCGGGAAAGCGAAAGCAAAGGACGCTTTTCTCCCTCTAACCGCTTTCGTCAGAGGAACGGGGGAAGTCACAGTGTTCTTTCTCTCCCTGAGATACACACAATCTGACGTTGCCTCTGAGCTCCGTTGCTGGCAAAGAACTGAAAGTGACATACATTCCTGTGGGGAAACACAGGGCTTTGCTAGGATTTCTCTAGGCAGTGTGTTTTCCCTGGGCCTCACTGTAGCAACACTATCTCGCCAGGGCAACACTGCATGGCACTTCCTCTGCCAGGAGAGAGCTGCTGCTTTGTAGTTTGTGCTGGGAAACCTTGCTTTGGCAAGTGCGAATTGACCGCATTCAGGCAGAAAGAAAAGAGAATAGCAAGAGGCCTTTTCTCCCCGGCTGCTCTGCCAAGCCCTTCCAGCTCAAACTATGTCGTTGCTCCTCTGGAAGGATCCCTGCACCGCGGCGTAGTTTTTCCGAAGAAGCCCTGCGTTTGCAAGAGCAAATGAGGAATTCGTGGCAGGAAAGAGGAAGGAAAGAAAGTTTCTCTCCCTCTGCCTGCTTTGCTCAGAGGACCGGATGAAGTCAGGGAGTTCTCCCTTTCACTGAGAAACGTGCGGGCTGCTGTTGCCTGGGCGCTCTCTTCTTTGCAAAAGAGTCTGCAGTTCCACGCTTTGAACCGTGGAAAGGCGCCGGGCTCTGCTAAGATTTCCCCCGGCGCTTCGTTTGCCCTGGGCCAAAGCGAGCCTTCACAATAGCTGAACGCTAACACTGCATACTCGTTCCACTTCCAGAACCGGGCTACGGCGAGGCAGTTCTCCGGGGGAAAACGGCCCTTCGCGAAGGGCAGATCTGCCGAGCTCATTGCGGGAAAGCGAAAGCAAAGGACGCTTTTCTCCCTCTAACCGCTTTCGTCAGAGGAACGGGGGAAGTCACAGTGTTCTTTCTCTCCCTGAGATACACACAATCTGACGTTGCCTCTGAGCTCCGTTGCTGGCAAAGAACTGAAAGTGACATACATTCCTGTGGGGAAACACAGGGCTTTGCTAGGATTTCTCTAGGCAGTGTGTTTTCCCTGGGCCTCACTGTAGCAACACTATCTCGCCAGGGCAACACTGCATGGCACTTCCTCTGCCAGGAGAGAGCTGCTGCTTTGTAGTTTGTGCTGGGAAACCTTGCTTTGGCAAGTGCGAATTGACCGCATTCAGGCAGAAAGAAAAGAGAATAGCAAGAGGCCTTTTCTCCCCGGCTGCTCTGCCAAGCCCTTCCAGCTCAAACTATGTCGTTGCTCCTCTGGAAGGATCCCTGCACCGCGGCGTAGTTTTTCCGAAGAAGCCCTGCGTTTGCAAGAGCAAATGAGGAATTCGTGGCAGGAAAGAGGAAGGAAAGAAAGTTTCTCTCCCTCTGCCTGCTTTGCTCAGAGGACCGGATGAAGTCAGGGAGTTCTCCCTTTCACTGAGAAACGTGCGGGCTGCTGTTGCCTGGGCGCTCTCTTCTTTGCAAAAGAGTCTGCAGTTCCACGCTTTGAACCGTGGAAAGGCGCCGGGCTCTGCTAAGATTTCCCCCGGCGCTTCGTTTGCCCTGGGCCAAAGCGAGCCTTCACAATAGCTGAACGCTAACACTGCATACTCGTTCCACTTCCAGAACCGGGCTACGGCGAGGCAGTTCTCCGGGGGAAAACGGCCCTTCGCGAAGGGCAGATCTGCCGAGCTCCTTGCGGGAAAGCGAAAGCAAAGGACGCTTTTCTCCCTCTAACCGCTTTCGTCAGAGGAACGGGGGAAGTCACAGTGTTCTTTCTCTCCCCGAGATACACACAATCTGACGTTGCCTCTGAGCTCCGTTGCTGGCAAAGAACTGAAAGTGACATACATTCCTGTGGGGAAACACAGGGCTTTGCTAGGATTTCTCTAGGCAGTGTGTTTTCCCTGGGCCTCACTGTAGCAACACTATCTCGCAAGGGCAGAACTGCATGGGATTTCCTCCGCCAGGAGAGAGCTGCTGCTTTGTAGTTTGTGCTGGGAAACCTTGCTTTGGCAAGTGCGAATTGACCGCATTCAGGCAGAAAGAAAAGAGAATAGCAAGAGGCCTTTTCTCCCCGGCTGCTCTGCCAAGCCCTTCCAGCTCAAACTATGTCGTTGCTCCTCTGGAAGGATCCCTGCACCGCGGCGTAGTTTTTCGTAAGAAGCCCTGCGTTTGCACGAGCAAATGAGGAATTCGTGGCAGGAAAGAGGAAGGAAAGAAAGTTTCTCTCCCTCTGCCTGCTTTGCTCAGAGGACCGGATGAAGTCAGGGAGTTCTCCCTTTCACTGAGAAACGTGCGGGCTGCTGTTGCCTGGGCGCTCTCTTCTTTGCAAAAGAGTCTGCAGTTCCACGCTTTGAACCGTGGAAAGGCGCCGGGCTCTGCTAAGATTTCCCCCGGCGCTTCGTTTGCCCTGGGCCAAAGCGAGCCTTCACAATAGCTGAACGCTAACACTGCATACTCGTTCTACTTCCAGAACCGGGCTTCGGCGAGGCAGTTCTCCCGGGGAAAACGGCCCTTCGCGAAGGGCAGATCTGCCGAGCTCCTTGCGGGAAAGCGAAAGCAAAGGACGCTTTTTTCCCTCTAACCGCTTTCGTCAGAGGAACGGGGGAAGGCACAGTGTTCTTTCTCTCCCTGAGATACACACAATCTGATGTTGCCTCTGAGCTCCGTTGCTGGCAAAGAACTGAAAGTGACATACATTCCTGTGGGGAAACACAGGGCTTTGCTAGGATTTCTCTAGGCAGTGTGTTTTCCCTGGGCCTCACTGTAGCAACACTATCTCGCAAGGGCAGAACTGCATGGCACTTCCTCCGCCAGGAGAGAGCTGCTGCTTTGTAGTTTGTGCTGGGAAACCTTGCTTTGGCAAGTGCGAATTGACCGCATTCAGGCAGAAAGAAAAGAGAATAGCAAGAGGCCTTTTCTCCCCGGCTGCTCTGCCAAGCCCTTCCAGCTCAAACTATGTCGTTGCTCCTCTGGAAGGATCCCTGCACCGCGGCGTAGTTTTTCCGAAGAAGCCCTGCGTTTGCAAGAGCAAATGAGGAATTCGTGGCAGGAAAGAGGAAGGAAAGAAAGTTTCTCTCCCTCTGCCTGCTTTGCTCAGAGGACCGGATGAAGTCAGGGAGTTCTCCCTTTCACTGAGAAACGTGCGGGCTGCTGTTGCCTGGGCGCTCTCTTCTTTGCAAAAGAGTCTGCAGTTCCACGCTTTGAACCGTGGAAAGGCGCCGGGCTCTGCTAAGATTTCCCCCGGCGCTTCGTTTGCCCTGGGCCAAAGCGAGCCTTCACAATAGCTGAACGCTAACACTGCATACTCGTTCCACTTCCAGAACCGGGCTACGGCGAGGCAGTTCTCCGGGGGAAAACGGCCCTTCGCGAAGGGCAGATCTGCCGAGCTCCTTGCGGGAAAGCGAAAGCAAAGGACGCTTTTCTCCCTCTAACCGCTTTCGTCAGAGGAACGGGGGAAGTCACAGTGTTCTTTCTCTCCCTGAGATACACACAATCTGACGTTGCCTCTGAGCGCCGTTGCTGGCAAAGAACTGAAAGTGACATACATTCCTGTGGGGAAACACAGGGCTTTGCTAGGATTTCTCTAGGCAGTGTGTTTTCCCTGGGCCTCACTGTAGCAACACTATCTCGCAAGGGCAGAACTGCATGGCACTTCCTCCGCCAGGAGAGAGCTGCTGCTTTGTAGTTTGTGCTGGGAAACCTTGCTTTGGCAAGTGCGAATTGACCGCATTCAGGCAGAAAGAAAAGAGAATAGCAAGAGGCCTTTTCTCCCCGGCTGCTCTGCCAAGCCCTTCCAGCTCAAACTATGTCGTTGCTCCTCTGGAAGGATCCCTGCACCGCGGCGTAGTTTTTCCGAAGAAGCCCTGCGTTTGCAAGAGCAAATGAGGAATTCGTGGCAGGAAAGAGGAAGGAAAGAGTTTCTCTCCCTCTGCCTGCTTTGCTCAGAGGACCGGATGAAGTCAGGGAGTTCTCCCTTTCACTGAGAAACGTGCGGGCTGCTGTTGCCTGGGCGCTCTCTTCTTTGCAAAAGAGTCTGCAGTTCCACGCTTTGAACCGTGGAAAGGCGCCGGGCTCTGCTAAGATTTCGCCCGGCGCTTCGTTTGCCCTGGGCCAAAGCGAGCCTTCACAATAGCTGAACGCTAACACTGCATACTCGTTCCACTTCCAGAACCGGGCTACGGCGAGGCAGTTCTCCGGGGGAAAACGGCCCTTCGCGAAGGGCAGATCTACCGAGCTCCTTGCGGGAAAGCGAAAGCAAAGGACGCTTTTCTCCCTCTAACCGCTTTCGTCAGAGGAACGGGGGAAGTCACAGTGTTCTTTCTCTCCCTGAGATACACACAATCTGACGTTGCCTCTGAGCTCCGTTGCTGGCAAAGAACTGAAAGTGACATACATTCCTGTGGGGAAACACAGGGCTTTGCTAGGATTTCTCTAGGCAGTGTGTTTTCCCTGGGCCTCACTGTAGCAACACTATCTCGCCAGGGCAACACTGCATGGCACTTCCTCTGCCAGGAGAGAGCTGCTGCTTTGTAGTTTGTGCTGGGAAACCTTGCTTTGGCAAGTGCGAATTGACCGCATTCAGGCAGAAAGAAAAGAGAATAGCAAGAGGCCTTTTCTCCCCGGCTGCTCTGCCAAGCCCTTCCAGCTCAAACTATGTCGTTGCTCCTCTGGAAGGATCCCTGCACCGCGGCGTAGTTTTTCCTAAGAAGCCCTGCGTTTGCAAGAGCAAATGAGGAATTCGTGGCAGGAAAGAGGAAGGAAAGAAAGTTTCTCTCCCTCTGCCTGCTTTGCTCAGAGGTCCGGATGAAGTCAGGGAGTTCTCCCTTTCACTGAGAAACGTGCGGGCTGCTGTTGCCTGGGCACTCTCTTCTTTGCAAAAGAGTCTGCAGTTCCACGCTTTGAACCGTGGAAAGGCGCCGGGCTCTGCTAAGATTTCCCCCGGCGCTTCGTTTGCCCTGGGCCAAAGCGAGCCTTCACAATAGCTGAACGCTAACACTGCATACTCGTTCCACTTCCAGAACCGGGCTACGGCGAGGCAGTTCTCCGGGGGAAAACGGCCCTTCGCGAAGGGCAGATCTGCCGAGCTCATTGCGGGAAAGCGAAAGCAAAGGACGCTTTTCTCCCTCTAACCGCTTTCGTCAGAGGAACGGGGGAAGTCACAGTGTTCTTTCTCTCCCCGAGATACACACAATCTGACGTTGCCTCTGAGCTCCGTTGCTGGCAAAGAACTGAAAGTGACATACATTCCTGTGGGGAAACACAGGGCTTTGCTAGGATTTCTCTAGGCAGTGTGTTTTCCCTGGGCCTCACTGTAGCAACACTATCTCGCCAGGGCAACACTGCATGGCACTTCCTCTGCCAGGAGAGAGCTGCTGCTTTGTAGTTTGTGCTGGGAAACCTTGCTTTGGCAAGTGCGAATTGACCGCATTCAGGCAGAAAGAAAAGAGAATAGCAAGAGGCCTTTTCTCCCCGGCTGCTCTGCCAAGCCCTTCCAGCTCAAACTATGTCGTTGCTCCTCTGGAAGGATCCCTGCACCGCGGCGTAGTTTTTCCGAAGAAGCCCTGCGTTTGCAAGAGCAAATGAGGAATTCGTGGCAGGAAAGAGGAAGGAAAGAGTTTCTCTCCCTCTGCCTGCTTTGCTCAGAGGACCGGATGAAGTCAGGGAGTTCTCCCTTTCACTGAGAAACGTGCGGGCTGCTGTTGCCTGGGCGCTCTCTTCTTTGCAAAAGAGTCTGCAGTTCCACGCTTTGAACCGTGGAAAGGCGCCGGGCTCTGCTAAGATTTCGCCCGGCGCTTCGTTTGCCCTGGGCCAAAGCGAGCCTTCACAATAGCTGAACGCTAACACTGCATACTCGTTCCACTTCCAGAACCGGGCTACGGCGAGGCAGTTCTCCGGGGGAAAACGGCCCTTCGCGAAGGGCAGATCTACCGAGCTCCTTGCGGGAAAGCGAAAGCAAAGGACGCTTTTCTCCCTCTAACCGCTTTCGTCAGAGGAACGGGGGAAGTCACAGTGTTCTTTCTCTCCCTGAGATACACACAATCTGACGTTGCCTCTGAGCTCCGTTGCTGGCAAAGAACTGAAAGTGACATACATTCCTGTGGGGAAACACAGGGCTTTGCTAGGATTTCTCTAGGCAGTGTGTTTTCCCTGGGCCTCACTGTAGCAACACTATCTCGCCAGGGCAACACTGCATGGCACTTCCTCTGCCAGGAGAGAGCTGCTGCTTTGTAGTTTGTGCTGGGAAACCTTGCTTTGGCAAGTGCGAATTGACCGCATTCAGGCAGAAAGAAAAGAGAATAGCAAGAGGCCTTTTCTCCCCGGCTGCTCTGCCAAGCCCTTCCAGCTCAAACTATGTCGTTGCTCCTCTGGAAGGATCCCTGCACCGCGGCGTAGTTTTTCCGAAGAAGCCCTGCGTTTGCAAGAGCAAATGAGGAATTCGTGGCAGGAAAGAGGAAGGAAAGAAAGTTTCTCTCCCTCTGCCTGCTTTGCTCAGAGGACCGGATGAAGTCAGGGAGTTCTCCCTTTCACTGAGAAACGTGCGGGCTGCTGTTGCCTGGGCGCTCTCTTCTTTGCAAAAGAGTCTGCAGTTCCACGCTTTGAACCGTGGAAAGGCGCCGGGCTCTGCTAAGATTTCCCCCGGCGCTTCGTTTGCCCTGGGCCAAAGCGAGCCTTCACAATAGCTGAACGCTAACACTGCATACTCGTTCTACTTCCAGAACCGGGCTTCGGCGAGGCAGTTCTCCCGGGGAAAACGGCCCTTCGCGAAGGGCAGATCTGCCGAGCTCATTGCGGGAAAGCGAAAGCAAAGGACGCTTTTCTCCCTCTAACCGCTTTCGGCAGAGGAACGGGGGAAGTCACAGTGTTCTTTCTCTCCCCGAGATACACACAATCTGACGTTGCCTCTGAGCTCCGTTGCTGGCAAAGAACTGAAAGTGACATACATTCCTGTGGGGAAACACAGGGCTTTGCTAGGATTTCTCTAGGCAGTGTGTTTTCCCTGGGCCTCACTGCAGCAACACTATCTCGCCAGGGCAACACTGCATGGCACTTCCTCTGCCAGGAGAGAGCTGCTGCTTTGTAGTTTGTGCTGGGAAACCTTGCTTTGGCAAGTGCGAATTGACCGCATTCAGGCAGAAAGAAAAGAGAATAGCAAGAGGCCTTTCTCCCCGGCTGCTCTGCCAAGCCCTTCCAGCTCAAACTATGTCGTTGCTCCTCTGGAAGGATCCCTGTACCGCGGCGTACTTTTTCCGAAGAAGCCCTGCGTTTGCACGAGCAAATGAGGAATTCGTGGCAGGAAAGAGGAAGGAAAGAAAGTTTCTCTCCCTCTGCCTGCTTTGCTCAGAGGACCGGATGAAGTCAGGGAGTTCTCCCTTTCACTGAGAAACGTGCGGGCTGCTGTTGCCTGGGCGCTCTCTTCTTTGCAAAAGAGTCTGCAGTTCCACGCTTTGAACCGTGGAAAGGCGCCGGGCTCTGCTAAGATTTCCCCCGGCGCTTCGTTTGCCCTGGGCCAAAGCGAGCCTTCACAATAGCTGAACGCTAACACTGCATACTCGTTCCACTTCCAGAACCGGGCTACGGCGAGGCAGTTCTCCGGGGGAAAACGGCCCTTCGCGAAGGGCAGATCTGCCGAGCTCATTGCGGGAAAGCGAAAGCAAAGGACGCTTTTCTGCCTCTAACCGCTTTCGTCAGAGGAACGGGGGAAGTCACAGTGTTCTTTCTCTCCCTGAGATACACACAATCTGACGTTGCCTCTGAGCTCCGTTGCTGGCAAAGAACTGAAAGTGACATACATTCCTGTGGGGAAACACAGGGCTTTGCTAGGATTTCTCTAGGCAGTGTGTTTTCCCTGGGCCTCACTGTAGCAACACTATCTCGCAAGGGCAGAACTGCATGGGATTTCCTCCGCCAGGAGAGAGTTGCTGCTTTGTAGTTTGTGCTGGGAAACCTTGCTTTGGCAAGTGCGAATTGACCGCATTCAGGCAGAAAGAAAAGAGAATAGCAAGAGGCCTTTTCTCCCCGGCTGCTCTGCCAAGCCCTTCCAGCTCAAACTATGTCGTTGCTCCTCTGGAAGGATCCCTGCACCGCGGCGTACTTTTTCCGAAGAAGCCCTGCGTTTGCACGAGCAAATGAGGAATTCGTGGCAGGAAAGAGGAAGGAAAGAAAGTTTCTCTCCCTCTGCCTGCTTTGCTCAGAGGACCGGATGAAGTCAGGGAGTTCTCCCTTTCACTGAGAAACGTGCGGGCTGCTGTTGCCTGGGCGCTCTCTTCTTTGCAAAAGAGTCTGCAGTTCCACGCTTTGAACCGTGGAAAGGCGCCGGGCTCTGCTAAGATTTCCCCCGGCGCTTCGTTTGCCCTGGGCCAAAGCGAGCCTTCACAATAGCTGAACGCTAACACTGCATACTCGTTCCACTTCCAGAACCGGGCTACGGCGAGGCAGTTCTCCGGGGGAAAACGGCCCTTCGCGAAGGGCAGATCTGCCGAGCTCATTGCGGGAAAGCGAAAGCAAAGGACGCTTTTCTCCCTCTAACCGCTTTCGTCAGAGGAACGGGGGAAGTCACAGTGTTCTTTCTCTCCCTGAGATACACACAATCTGACGTTGCCTCTGAGCTCCGTTGCTGGCAAAGAACTGAAAGTGACATACATTCCTGTGGGGAAACACAGGGCTTTGCTAGGATTTCTCTAGGCAGTGTGTTTTCCCTGGGCCTCACTGTAGCAACACTATCTCGCCAGGGCAACACTGCATGGCACTTCCTCTGCCAGGAGAGAGCTGCTGCTTTGTAGTTTGTGCTGGGAAACCTTGCTTTGGCAAGTGCGAATTGACCGCATTCAGGCAGAAAGAAAAGAGAATAGCAAGAGGCCTTTTCTCCCCGGCTGCTCTGCCAAGCCCTTCCAGCTCAAACTATGTCGTTGCTCCTCTGGAAGGATCCCTGCACCGCGGCGTAGTTTTTCCGAAGAAGCCCTGCGTTTGCAAGAGCAAATGAGGAATTCGTGGCAGGAAAGAGGAAGGAAAGAGTTTCTCTCCCTCTGCCTGCTTTGCTCAGAGGACCGGATGAAGTCAGGGAGTTCTCCCTTTCACTGAGAAACGTGCGGGCTGCTGTTGCCTGGGCGCTCTCTTCTTTGCAAAAGAGTCTGCAGTTCCACGCTTTGAACCGTGGAAAGGCGCCGGGCTCTGCTAAGATTTCCCCCGGCGCTTCGTTTGCCCTGGGCCAAAGCGAGCCTTCACAATAGCTGAACGCTAACACTGCATACTCGTTCCACTTCCAGAACCGGGCTACGGCGAGGCAGTTCTCCGGGGGAAAACGGCCCTTCGCGAAGGGCAGATCTGCCGAGCTCATTGCGGGAAAGCGAAAGCAAAGGACGCTTTTCTCCCTCTAACCGCTTTCGTCAGAGGAACGGGGGAAGTCACAGTGTTCTTTCTCTCCCTGAGATACACACAATCTGACGTTGCCTCTGAGCTCCGTTGCTGGCAAAGAACTGAAAGTGACATACATTCCTGTGGGGAAACACAGGGCTTTGCTAGGATTTCTCTAGGCAGTGTGTTTTCCCTGGGCCTCACTGTAGCAACACTATCTCGCCAGGGCAACACTGCATGGCACTTCCTCTGCCAGGAGAGAGCTGCTGCTTTGTAGTTTGTGCTGGGAAACCTTGCTTTGGCAAGTGCGAATTGACCGCATTCAGGCAGAAAGAAAAGAGAATAGCAAGAGGCCTTTTCTCCCCGGCTGCTCTGCCAAGCCCTTCCAGCTCAAACTATGTCGTTGCTCCTCTGGAAGGATCCCTGCACCGCGGCGTAGTTTTTCCGAAGAAGCCCTGCGTTTGCAAGAGCAAATGAGGAATTCGTGGCAGGAAAGAGGAAGGAAAGAAAGTTTCTCTCCCTCTGCCTGCTTTGCTCAGAGGACCGGATGAAGTCAGGGAGTTCTCCCTTTCACTGAGAAACGTGCGGGCTGCTGTTGCCTGGGCGCTCTCTTCTTTGCAAAAGAGTCTGCAGTTCCACGCTTTGAACCGTGGAAAGGCGCCGGGCTCTGCTAAGATTTCCCCCGGCGCTTCGTTTGCCCTGGGCCAAAGCGAGCCTTCACAATAGCTGAACGCTAACACTGCATACTCGTTCCACTTCCAGAACCGGGCTACGGCGAGGCAGTTCTCCGGGGGAAAACGGCCCTTCGCGAAGGGCAGATCTGCCGAGCTCATTGCGGGAAAGCGAAAGCAAAGGACGCTTTTCTCCCTCTAACCGCTTTCGTCAGAGGAACGGGGGAAGTCACAGTGTTCTTTCTCTCCCTGAGATACACACAATCTGACGTTGCCTCTGAGCTCCGTTGCTGGCAAAGAACTGAAAGTGACATACATTCCTGTGGGGAAACACAGGGCTTTGCTAGGATTTCTCTAGGCAGTGTGTTTTCCCTGGGCCTCACTGTAGCAACACTATCTCGCCAGGGCAACACTGCATGGCACTTCCTCTGCCAGGAGAGAGCTGCTGCTTTGTAGTTTGTGCTGGGAAACCTTGCTTTGGCAAGTGCGAATTGACCGCATTCAGGCAGAAAGAAAAGAGAATAGCAAGAGGCCTTTTCTCCCCGGCTGCTCTGCCAAGCCCTTCCAGCTCAAACTATGTCGTTGCTCCTCTGGAAGGATCCCTGCACCGCGGCGTAGTTTTTCCGAAGAAGCCCTGCGTTTGCAAGAGCAAATGAGGAATTCGTGGCAGGAAAGAGGAAGGAAAGAAAGTTTCTCTCCCTCTGCCTGCTTTGCTCAGAGGTCCGGATGAAGTCAGGGAGTTCTCCCTTTCACTGAGAAACGTGCGGGCTGCTGTTGCCTGGGCACTCTCTTCTTTGCAAAAGAGTCTGCAGTTCCACGCTTTGAACCGTGGAAAGGCGCCGGGCTCTGCTAAGATTTCCCCCGGCGCTTCGTTTGCCCTGGGCCAAAGCGAGCCTTCACAATAGCTGAACGCTAACACTGCATACTCGTTCCACTTCCAGAACCGGGCTACGGCGAGGCAGTTCTCCGGGGGAAAACGGCCCTTCGCGAAGGGCAGATCTGCCGAGCTCATTGCGGGAAAGCGAAAGCAAAGGACGCTTTTCTCCCTCTAACCGCTTTCGTCAGAGGAACGGGGGAAGTCACAGTGTTCTTTCTCTCCCCGAGATACACACAATCTGACGTTGCCTCTGAGCTCCGTTGCTGGCAAAGAACTGAAAGTGACATACATTCCTGTGGGGAAACACAGGGCTTTGCTAGGATTTCTCTAGGCAGTGTGTTTTCCCTGGGCCTCACTGTAGCAACACTATCTCGCCAGGGCAACACTGCATGGCACTTCCTCTGCCAGGAGAGAGCTGCTGCTTTGTAGTTTGTGCTGGGAAACCTTGCTTTGGCAAGTGCGAATTGACCGCATTCAGGCAGAAAGAAAAGAGAATAGCAAGAGGCCTTTTCTCCCCGGCTGCTCTGCCAAGCCCTTCCAGCTCAAACTATGTCGTTGCTCCTCTGGAAGGATCCCTGCACCGCGGCGTAGTTTTTCCGAAGAAGCCCTGCGTTTGCAAGAGCAAATGAGGAATTCGTGGCAGGAAAGAGGAAGGAAAGAGTTTCTCTCCCTCTGCCTGCTTTGCTCAGAGGACCGGATGAAGTCAGGGAGTTCTCCCTTTCACTGAGAAACGTGCGGGCTGCTGTTGCCTGGGCGCTCTCTTCTTTGCAAAAGAGTCTGCAGTTCCACGCTTTGAACCGTGGAAAGGCGCCGGGCTCTGCTAAGATTTCGCCCGGCGCTTCGTTTGCCCTGGGCCAAAGCGAGCCTTCACAATAGCTGAACGCTAACACTGCATACTCGTTCCACTTCCAGAACCGGGCTACGGCGAGGCAGTTCTCCGGGGGAAAACGGCCCTTCGCGAAGGGCAGATCTACCGAGCTCCTTGCGGGAAAGCGAAAGCAAAGGACGCTTTTCTCCCTCTAACCGCTTTCGTCAGAGGAACGGGGGAAGTCACAGTGTTCTTTCTCTCCCTGAGATACACACAATCTGACGTTGCCTCTGAGCTCCGTTGCTGGCAAAGAACTGAAAGTGACATACATTCCTGTGGGGAAACACAGGGCTTTGCTAGGATTTCTCTAGGCAGTGTGTTTTCCCTGGGCCTCACTGTAGCAACACTATCTCGCCAGGGCAACACTGCATGGCACTTCCTCTGCCAGGAGAGAGCTGCTGCTTTGTAGTTTGTGCTGGGAAACCTTGCTTTGGCAAGTGCGAATTGACCGCATTCAGGCAGAAAGAAAAGAGAATAGCAAGAGGCCTTTTCTCCCCGGCTGCTCTGCCAAGCCCTTCCAGCTCAAACTATGTCGTTGCTCCTCTGGAAGGATCCCTGCACCGCGGCGTAGTTTTTCCGAAGAAGCCCTGCGTTTGCAAGAGCAAATGAGGAATTCGTGGCAGGAAAGAGGAAGGAAAGAAAGTTTCTCTCCCTCTGCCTGCTTTGCTCAGAGGACCGGATGAAGTCAGGGAGTTCTCCCTTTCACTGAGAAACGTGCGGGCTGCTGTTGCCTGGGCGCTCTCTTCTTTGCAAAAGAGTCTGCAGTTCCACGCTTTGAACCGTGGAAAGGCGCCGGGCTCTGCTAAGATTTCCCCCGGCGCTTCGTTTGCCCTGGGCCAAAGCGAGCCTTCACAATAGCTGAACGCTAACACTGCATACTCGTTCTACTTCCAGAACCGGGCTTCGGCGAGGCAGTTCTCCCGGGGAAAACGGCCCTTCGCGAAGGGCAGATCTGCCGAGCTCATTGCGGGAAAGCGAAAGCAAAGGACGCTTTTCTCCCTCTAACCGCTTTCGGCAGAGGAACGGGGGAAGTCACAGTGTTCTTTCTCTCCCCGAGATACACACAATCTGACGTTGCCTCTGAGCTCCGTTGCTGGCAAAGAACTGAAAGTGACATACATTCCTGTGGGGAAACACAGGGCTTTGCTAGGATTTCTCTAGGCAGTGTGTTTTCCCTGGGCCTCACTGCAGCAACACTATCTCGCCAGGGCAACACTGCATGGCACTTCCTCTGCCAGGAGAGAGCTGCTGCTTTGTAGTTTGTGCTGGGAAACCTTGCTTTGGCAAGTGCGAATTGACCGCATTCAGGCAGAAAGAAAAGAGAATAGCAAGAGGCCTTTCTCCCCGGCTGCTCTGCCAAGCCCTTCCAGCTCAAACTATGTCGTTGCTCCTCTGGAAGGATCCCTGTACCGCGGCGTACTTTTTCCGAAGAAGCCCTGCGTTTGCACGAGCAAATGAGGAATTCGTGGCAGGAAAGAGGAAGGAAAGAAAGTTTCTCTCCCTCTGCCTGCTTTGCTCAGAGGACCGGATGAAGTCAGGGAGTTCTCCCTTTCACTGAGAAACGTGCGGGCTGCTGTTGCCTGGGCGCTCTCTTCTTTGCAAAAGAGTCTGCAGTTCCACGCTTTGAACCGTGGAAAGGCGCCGGGCTCTGCTAAGATTTCCCCCGGCGCTTCGTTTGCCCTGGGCCAAAGCGAGCCTTCACAATAGCTGAACGCTAACACTGCATACTCGTTCCACTTCCAGAACCGGGCTACGGCGAGGCAGTTCTCCGGGGGAAAACGGCCCTTCGCGAAGGGCAGATCTGCCGAGCTCATTGCGGGAAAGCGAAAGCAAAGGACGCTTTTCTGCCTCTAACCGCTTTCGTCAGAGGAACGGGGGAAGTCACAGTGTTCTTTCTCTCCCTGAGATACACACAATCTGACGTTGCCTCTGAGCTCCGTTGCTGGCAAAGAACTGAAAGTGACATACATTCCTGTGGGGAAACACAGGGCTTTGCTAGGATTTCTCTAGGCAGTGTGTTTTCCCTGGGCCTCACTGTAGCAACACTATCTCGCAAGGGCAGAACTGCATGGGATTTCCTCCGCCAGGAGAGAGTTGCTGCTTTGTAGTTTGTGCTGGGAAACCTTGCTTTGGCAAGTGCGAATTGACCGCATTCAGGCAGAAAGAAAAGAGAATAGCAAGAGGCCTTTTCTCCCCGGCTGCTCTGCCAAGCCCTTCCAGCTCAAACTATGTCGTTGCTCCTCTGGAAGGATCCCTGCACCGCGGCGTACTTTTTCCGAAGAAGCCCTGCGTTTGCACGAGCAAATGAGGAATTCGTGGCAGGAAAGAGGAAGGAAAGAAAGTTTCTCTCCCTCTGCCTGCTTTGCTCAGAGGACCGGATGAAGTCAGGGAGTTCTCCCTTTCACTGAGAAACGTGCGGGCTGCTGTTGCCTGGGCGCTCTCTTCTTTGCAAAAGAGTCTGCAGTTCCACGCTTTGAACCGTGGAAAGGCGCCGGGCTCTGCTAAGATTTCCCCCGGCGCTTCGTTTGCCCTGGGCCAAAGCGAGCCTTCACAATAGCTGAACGCTAACACTGCATACTCGTTCCACTTCCAGAACCGGGCTACGGCGAGGCAGTTCTCCGGGGGAAAACGGCCCTTCGCGAAGGGCAGATCTGCCGAGCTCATTGCGGGAAAGCGAAAGCAAAGGACGCTTTTCTCCCTCTAACCGCTTTCGTCAGAGGAACGGGGGAAGTCACAGTGTTCTTTCTCTCCCTGAGATACACACAATCTGACGTTGCCTCTGAGCTCCGTTGCTGGCAAAGAACTGAAAGTGACATACATTCCTGTGGGGAAACACAGGGCTTTGCTAGGATTTCTCTAGGCA
This sequence comes from Elephas maximus indicus, assembly GCF_024166365.1. Classification (NCBI taxonomy): domain Eukaryota; kingdom Metazoa; phylum Chordata; class Mammalia; order Proboscidea; family Elephantidae; genus Elephas; species Elephas maximus. The sequence goes on from NW_026060262.1 coordinate 95,802, forward strand.
GTGTGTTTTCCCTGGGCCTCACTGTAGCAACACTATCTCGCCAGGGCAACACTGCATGGCACTTCCTCTGCCAGGAGAGAGCTGCTGCTTTGTAGTTTGTGCTGGGAAACCTTGCTTTGGCAAGTGCGAATTGACCGCATTCAGGCAGAAAGAAAAGAGAATAGCAAGAGGCCTTTTCTCCCCGGCTGCTCTGCCAAGCCCTTCCAGCTCAAACTATGTCGTTGCTCCTCTGGAAGGATCCCTGCACCGCGGCGTAGTTTTTCCGAAGAAGCCCTGCGTTTGCAAGAGCAAATGAGGAATTCGTGGCAGGAAAGAGGAAGGAAAGAGTTTCTCTCCCTCTGCCTGCTTTGCTCAGAGGACCGGATGAAGTCAGGGAGTTCTCCCTTTCACTGAGAAACGTGCGGGCTGCTGTTGCCTGGGCGCTCTCTTCTTTGCAAAAGAGTCTGCAGTTCCACGCTTTGAACCGTGGAAAGGCGCCGGGCTCTGCTAAGATTTCCCCCGGCGCTTCGTTTGCCCTGGGCCAAAGCGAGCCTTCACAATAGCTGAACGCTAACACTGCATACTCGTTCCACTTCCAGAACCGGGCTACGGCGAGGCAGTTCTCCGGGGGAAAACGGCCCTTCGCGAAGGGCAGATCTGCCGAGCTCATTGCGGGAAAGCGAAAGCAAAGGACGCTTTTCTCCCTCTAACCGCTTTCGTCAGAGGAACGGGGGAAGTCACAGTGTTCTTTCTCTCCCTGAGATACACACAATCTGACGTTGCCTCTGAGCTCCGTTGCTGGCAAAGAACTGAAAGTGACATACATTCCTGTGGGGAAACACAGGGCTTTGCTAGGATTTCTCTAGGCAGTGTGTTTTCCCTGGGCCTCACTGTAGCAACACTATCTCGCCAGGGCAACACTGCATGGCACTTCCTCTGCCAGGAGAGAGCTGCTGCTTTGTAGTTTGTGCTGGGAAACCTTGCTTTGGCAAGTGCGAATTGACCGCATTCAGGCAGAAAGAAAAGAGAATAGCAAGAGGCCTTTTCTCCCCGGCTGCTCTGCCAAGCCCTTCCAGCTCAAACTATGTCGTTGCTCCTCTGGAAGGATCCCTGCACCGCGGCGTAGTTTTTCCGAAGAAGCCCTGCGTTTGCAAGAGCAAATGAGGAATTCGTGGCAGGAAAGAGGAAGGAAAGAAAGTTTCTCTCCCTCTGCCTGCTTTGCTCAGAGGACCGGATGAAGTCAGGGAGTTCTCCCTTTCACTGAGAAACGTGCGGGCTGCTGTTGCCTGGGCGCTCTCTTCTTTGCAAAAGAGTCTGCAGTTCCACGCTTTGAACCGTGGAAAGGCGCCGGGCTCTGCTAAGATTTCCCCCGGCGCTTCGTTTGCCCTGGGCCAAAGCGAGCCTTCACAATAGCTGAACGCTAACACTGCATACTCGTTCCACTTCCAGAACCGGGCTACGGCGAGGCAGTTCTCCGGGGGAAAACGGCCCTTCGCGAAGGGCAGATCTGCCGAGCTCATTGCGGGAAAGCGAAAGCAAAGGACGCTTTTCTCCCTCTAACCGCTTTCGTCAGAGGAACGGGGGAAGTCACAGTGTTCTTTCTCTCCCTGAGATACACACAATCTGACGTTGCCTCTGAGCTCCGTTGCTGGCAAAGAACTGAAAGTGACATACATTCCTGTGGGGAAACACAGGGCTTTGCTAGGATTTCTCTAGGCAGTGTGTTTTCCCTGGGCCTCACTGTAGCAACACTATCTCGCCAGGGCAACACTGCATGGCACTTCCTCTGCCAGGAGAGAGCTGCTGCTTTGTAGTTTGTGCTGGGAAACCTTGCTTTGGCAAGTGCGAATTGACCGCATTCAGGCAGAAAGAAAAGAGAATAGCAAGAGGCCTTTTCTCCCCGGCTGCTCTGCCAAGCCCTTCCAGCTCAAACTATGTCGTTGCTCCTCTGGAAGGATCCCTGCACCGCGGCGTAGTTTTTCCGAAGAAGCCCTGCGTTTGCAAGAGCAAATGAGGAATTCGTGGCAGGAAAGAGGAAGGAAAGAAAGTTTCTCTCCCTCTGCCTGCTTTGCTCAGAGGACCGGATGAAGTCAGGGAGTTCTCCCTTTCACTGAGAAACGTGCGGGCTGCTGTTGCCTGGGCGCTCTCTTCTTTGCAAAAGAGTCTGCAGTTCCACGCTTTGAACCGTGGAAAGGCGCCGGGCTCTGCTAAGATTTCCCCCGGCGCTTCGTTTGCCCTGGGCCAAAGCGAGCCTTCACAATAGCTGAACGCTAACACTGCATACTCGTTCCACTTCCAGAACCGGGCTACGGCGAGGCAGTTCTCCGGGGGAAAACGGCCCTTCGCGAAGGGCAGATCTGCCGAGCTCATTGCGGGAAAGCGAAAGCAAAGGACGCTTTTCTCCCTCTAACCGCTTTCGTCAGAGGAACGGGGGAAGTCACAGTGTTCTTTCTCTCCCTGAGATACACACAATCTGACGTTGCCTCTGAGCTCCGTTGCTGGCAAAGAACTGAAAGTGACATACATTCCTGTGGGGAAACACAGGGCTTTGCTAGGATTTCTCTAGGCAGTGTGTTTTCCCTGGGCCTCACTGTAGCAACACTATCTCGCCAGGGCAACACTGCATGGCACTTCCTCTGCCAGGAGAGAGCTGCTGCTTTGTAGTTTGTGCTGGGAAACCTTGCTTTGGCAAGTGCGAATTGACCGCATTCAGGCAGAAAGAAAAGAGAATAGCAAGAGGCCTTTTCTCCCCGGCTGCTCTGCCAAGCCCTTCCAGCTCAAACTATGTCGTTGCTCCTCTGGAAGGATCCCTGCACCGCGGCGTAGTTTTTCCGAAGAAGCCCTGCGTTTGCAAGAGCAAATGAGGAATTCGTGGCAGGAAAGAGGAAGGAAAGAAAGTTTCTCTCCCTCTGCCTGCTTTGCTCAGAGGACCGGATGAAGTCAGGGAGTTCTCCCTTTCACTGAGAAACGTGCGGGCTGCTGTTGCCTGGGCGCTCTCTTCTTTGCAAAAGAGTCTGCAGTTCCACGCTTTGAACCGTGGAAAGGCGCCGGGCTCTGCTAAGATTTCCCCCGGCGCTTCGTTTGCCCTGGGCCAAAGCGAGCCTTCACAATAGCTGAACGCTAACACTGCATACTCGTTCCACTTCCAGAACCGGGCTACGGCGAGGCAGTTCTCCGGGGGAAAACGGCCCTTCGCGAAGGGCAGATCTGCCGAGCTCATTGCGGGAAAGCGAAAGCAAAGGACGCTTTTCTCCCTCTAACCGCTTTCGTCAGAGGAACGGGGGAAGTCACAGTGTTCTTTCTCTCCCTGAGATACACACAATCTGACGTTGCCTCTGAGCTCCGTTGCTGGCAAAGAACTGAAAGTGACATACATTCCTGTGGGGAAACACAGGGCTTTGCTAGGATTTCTCTAGGCAGTGTGTTTTCCCTGGGCCTCACTGTAGCAACACTATCTCGCCAGGGCAACACTGCATGGCACTTCCTCTGCCAGGAGAGAGCTGCTGCTTTGTAGTTTGTGCTGGGAAACCTTGCTTTGGCAAGTGCGAATTGACCGCATTCAGGCAGAAAGAAAAGAGAATAGCAAGAGGCCTTTTCTCCCCGGCTGCTCTGCCAAGCCCTTCCAGCTCAAACTATGTCGTTGCTCCTCTGGAAGGATCCCTGCACCGCGGCGTAGTTTTTCCGAAGAAGCCCTGCGTTTGCAAGAGCAAATGAGGAATTCGTGGCAGGAAAGAGGAAGGAAAGAAAGTTTCTCTCCCTCTGCCTGCTTTGCTCAGAGGACCGGATGAAGTCAGGGAGTTCTCCCTTTCACTGAGAAACGTGCGGGCTGCTGTTGCCTGGGCGCTCTCTTCTTTGCAAAAGAGTCTGCAGTTCCACGCTTTGAACCGTGGAAAGGCGCCGGGCTCTGCTAAGATTTCCCCCGGCGCTTCGTTTGCCCTGGGCCAAAGCGAGCCTTCACAATAGCTGAACGCTAACACTGCATACTCGTTCCACTTCCAGAACCGGGCTACGGCGAGGCAGTTCTCCGGGGGAAAACGGCCCTTCGCGAAGGGCAGATCTGCCGAGCTCCTTGCGGGAAAGCGAAAGCAAAGGACGCTTTTCTCCCTCTAACCGCTTTCGTCAGAGGAACGGGGGAAGTCACAGTGTTCTTTCTCTCCCTGAGATACACACAATCTGACGTTGCCTCTGAGCGCCGTTGCTGGCAAAGAACTGAAAGTGACATACATTCCTGTGGGGAAACACAGGGCTTTGCTAGGATTTCTCTAGGCAGTGTGTTTTCCCTGGGCCTCACTGTAGCAACACTATCTCGCAAGGGCAGAACTGCATGGCACTTCCTCCGCCAGGAGAGAGCTGCTGCTTTGTAGTTTGTGCTGGGAAACCTTGCTTTGGCAAGTGCGAATTGACCGCATTCAGGCAGAAAGAAAAGAGAATAGCAAGAGGCCTTTTCTCCCCGGCTGCTCTGCCAAGCCCTTCCAGCTCAAACTATGTCGTTGCTCCTCTGGAAGGATCCCTGCACCGCGGCGTAGTTTTTCCGAAGAAGCCCTGCGTTTGCAAGAGCAAATGAGGAATTCGTGGCAGGAAAGAGGAAGGAAAGAGTTTCTCTCCCTCTGCCTGCTTTGCTCAGAGGACCGGATGAAGTCAGGGAGTTCTCCCTTTCACTGAGAAACGTGCGGGCTGCTGTTGCCTGGGCGCTCTCTTCTTTGCAAAAGAGTCTGCAGTTCCACGCTTTGAACCGTGGAAAGGCGCCGGGCTCTGCTAAGATTTCGCCCGGCGCTTCGTTTGCCCTGGGCCAAAGCGAGCCTTCACAATAGCTGAACGCTAACACTGCATACTCGTTCCACTTCCAGAACCGGGCTACGGCGAGGCAGTTCTCCGGGGGAAAACGGCCCTTCGCGAAGGGCAGATCTACCGAGCTCCTTGCGGGAAAGCGAAAGCAAAGGACGCTTTTCTCCCTCTAACCGCTTTCGTCAGAGGAACGGGGGAAGTCACAGTGTTCTTTCTCTCCCTGAGATACACACAATCTGACGTTGCCTCTGAGCTCCGTTGCTGGCAAAGAACTGAAAGTGACATACATTCCTGTGGGGAAACACAGGGCTTTGCTAGGATTTCTCTAGGCAGTGTGTTTTCCCTGGGCCTCACTGTAGCAACACTATCTCGCCAGGGCAACACTGCATGGCACTTCCTCTGCCAGGAGAGAGCTGCTGCTTTGTAGTTTGTGCTGGGAAACCTTGCTTTGGCAAGTGCGAATTGACCGCATTCAGGCAGAAAGAAAAGAGAATAGCAAGAGGCCTTTTCTCCCCGGCTGCTCTGCCAAGCCCTTCCAGCTCAAACTATGTCGTTGCTCCTCTGGAAGGATCCCTGCACCGCGGCGTAGTTTTTCCTAAGAAGCCCTGCGTTTGCAAGAGCAAATGAGGAATTCGTGGCAGGAAAGAGGAAGGAAAGAAAGTTTCTCTCCCTCTGCCTGCTTTGCTCAGAGGTCCGGATGAAGTCAGGGAGTTCTCCCTTTCACTGAGAAACGTGCGGGCTGCTGTTGCCTGGGCACTCTCTTCTTTGCAAAAGAGTCTGCAGTTCCACGCTTTGAACCGTGGAAAGGCGCCGGGCTCTGCTAAGATTTCCCCCGGCGCTTCGTTTGCCCTGGGCCAAAGCGAGCCTTCACAATAGCTGAACGCTAACACTGCATACTCGTTCCACTTCCAGAACCGGGCTACGGCGAGGCAGTTCTCCGGGGGAAAACGGCCCTTCGCGAAGGGCAGATCTGCCGAGCTCATTGCGGGAAAGCGAAAGCAAAGGACGCTTTTCTCCCTCTAACCGCTTTCGTCAGAGGAACGGGGGAAGTCACAGTGTTCTTTCTCTCCCCGAGATACACACAATCTGACGTTGCCTCTGAGCTCCGTTGCTGGCAAAGAACTGAAAGTGACATACATTCCTGTGGGGAAACACAGGGCTTTGCTAGGATTTCTCTAGGCAGTGTGTTTTCCCTGGGCCTCACTGTAGCAACACTATCTCGCCAGGGCAACACTGCATGGCACTTCCTCTGCCAGGAGAGAGCTGCTGCTTTGTAGTTTGTGCTGGGAAACCTTGCTTTGGCAAGTGCGAATTGACCGCATTCAGGCAGAAAGAAAAGAGAATAGCAAGAGGCCTTTTCTCCCCGGCTGCTCTGCCAAGCCCTTCCAGCTCAAACTATGTCGTTGCTCCTCTGGAAGGATCCCTGCACCGCGGCGTAGTTTTTCCGAAGAAGCCCTGCGTTTGCAAGAGCAAATGAGGAATTCGTGGCAGGAAAGAGGAAGGAAAGAGTTTCTCTCCCTCTGCCTGCTTTGCTCAGAGGACCGGATGAAGTCAGGGAGTTCTCCCTTTCACTGAGAAACGTGCGGGCTGCTGTTGCCTGGGCGCTCTCTTCTTTGCAAAAGAGTCTGCAGTTCCACGCTTTGAACCGTGGAAAGGCGCCGGGCTCTGCTAAGATTTCGCCCGGCGCTTCGTTTGCCCTGGGCCAAAGCGAGCCTTCACAATAGCTGAACGCTAACACTGCATACTCGTTCCACTTCCAGAACCGGGCTACGGCGAGGCAGTTCTCCGGGGGAAAACGGCCCTTCGCGAAGGGCAGATCTACCGAGCTCCTTGCGGGAAAGCGAAAGCAAAGGACGCTTTTCTCCCTCTAACCGCTTTCGTCAGAGGAACGGGGGAAGTCACAGTGTTCTTTCTCTCCCTGAGATACACACAATCTGACGTTGCCTCTGAGCTCCGTTGCTGGCAAAGAACTGAAAGTGACATACATTCCTGTGGGGAAACACAGGGCTTTGCTAGGATTTCTCTAGGCAGTGTGTTTTCCCTGGGCCTCACTGTAGCAACACTATCTCGCCAGGGCAACACTGCATGGCACTTCCTCTGCCAGGAGAGAGCTGCTGCTTTGTAGTTTGTGCTGGGAAACCTTGCTTTGGCAAGTGCGAATTGACCGCATTCAGGCAGAAAGAAAAGAGAATAGCAAGAGGCCTTTTCTCCCCGGCTGCTCTGCCAAGCCCTTCCAGCTCAAACTATGTCGTTGCTCCTCTGGAAGGATCCCTGCACCGCGGCGTAGTTTTTCCGAAGAAGCCCTGCGTTTGCAAGAGCAAATGAGGAATTCGTGGCAGGAAAGAGGAAGGAAAGAAAGTTTCTCTCCCTCTGCCTGCTTTGCTCAGAGGACCGGATGAAGTCAGGGAGTTCTCCCTTTCACTGAGAAACGTGCGGGCTGCTGTTGCCTGGGCGCTCTCTTCTTTGCAAAAGAGTCTGCAGTTCCACGCTTTGAACCGTGGAAAGGCGCCGGGCTCTGCTAAGATTTCCCCCGGCGCTTCGTTTGCCCTGGGCCAAAGCGAGCCTTCACAATAGCTGAACGCTAACACTGCATACTCGTTCTACTTCCAGAACCGGGCTTCGGCGAGGCAGTTCTCCCGGGGAAAACGGCCCTTCGCGAAGGGCAGATCTGCCGAGCTCATTGCGGGAAAGCGAAAGCAAAGGACGCTTTTCTCCCTCTAACCGCTTTCGGCAGAGGAACGGGGGAAGTCACAGTGTTCTTTCTCTCCCCGAGATACACACAATCTGACGTTGCCTCTGAGCTCCGTTGCTGGCAAAGAACTGAAAGTGACATACATTCCTGTGGGGAAACACAGGGCTTTGCTAGGATTTCTCTAGGCAGTGTGTTTTCCCTGGGCCTCACTGCAGCAACACTATCTCGCCAGGGCAACACTGCATGGCACTTCCTCTGCCAGGAGAGAGCTGCTGCTTTGTAGTTTGTGCTGGGAAACCTTGCTTTGGCAAGTGCGAATTGACCGCATTCAGGCAGAAAGAAAAGAGAATAGCAAGAGGCCTTTCTCCCCGGCTGCTCTGCCAAGCCCTTCCAGCTCAAACTATGTCGTTGCTCCTCTGGAAGGATCCCTGTACCGCGGCGTACTTTTTCCGAAGAAGCCCTGCGTTTGCACGAGCAAATGAGGAATTCGTGGCAGGAAAGAGGAAGGAAAGAAAGTTTCTCTCCCTCTGCCTGCTTTGCTCAGAGGACCGGATGAAGTCAGGGAGTTCTCCCTTTCACTGAGAAACGTGCGGGCTGCTGTTGCCTGGGCGCTCTCTTCTTTGCAAAAGAGTCTGCAGTTCCACGCTTTGAACCGTGGAAAGGCGCCGGGCTCTGCTAAGATTTCCCCCGGCGCTTCGTTTGCCCTGGGCCAAAGCGAGCCTTCACAATAGCTGAACGCTAACACTGCATACTCGTTCCACTTCCAGAACCGGGCTACGGCGAGGCAGTTCTCCGGGGGAAAACGGCCCTTCGCGAAGGGCAGATCTGCCGAGCTCATTGCGGGAAAGCGAAAGCAAAGGACGCTTTTCTGCCTCTAACCGCTTTCGTCAGAGGAACGGGGGAAGTCACAGTGTTCTTTCTCTCCCTGAGATACACACAATCTGACGTTGCCTCTGAGCTCCGTTGCTGGCAAAGAACTGAAAGTGACATACATTCCTGTGGGGAAACACAGGGCTTTGCTAGGATTTCTCTAGGCAGTGTGTTTTCCCTGGGCCTCACTGTAGCAACACTATCTCGCAAGGGCAGAACTGCATGGGATTTCCTCCGCCAGGAGAGAGTTGCTGCTTTGTAGTTTGTGCTGGGAAACCTTGCTTTGGCAATTGCGAATTGACCGCATTCAGGCAGAAAGAAAAGAGAATAGCAAGAGGCCTTTTCTCCCCGGCTGCTCTGCCAAGCCCTTCCAGCTCAAACTATGTCGTTGCTCCTCTGGAAGGATCCCTGCACCGCGGCGTACTTTTTCCGAAGAAGCCCTGCGTTTGCACGAGCAAATGAGGAATTCGTGGCAGGAAAGAGGAAGGAAAGAAAGTTTCTCTCCCTCTGCCTGCTTTGCTCAGAGGACCGGATGAAGTCAGGGAGTTCTCCCTTTCACTGAGAAACGTGCGGGCTGCTGTTGCCTGGGCGCTCTCTTCTTTGCAAAAGAGTCTGCAGTTCCACGCTTTGAACTGTGGAAAGGCGCCGGGCTCTGCTAAGATTTCCCCCGGCGCTTCGTTTGCCCTGGGCCAAAGCGAGCCTTCACAATAGCTGAACGCTAACACTGCATACTCGTTCCACTTCCAGAACCGGGCTACGGCGAGGCAGTTCTCCGGGGGAAAACGGCCCTTCGCGAAGGGCAGATCTGCCGAGCTCATTGCGGGAAAGCGAAAGCAAAGGACGCTTTTCTCCCTCTAACCGCTTTCGTCAGAGGAACGGGGGAAGTCACAGTGTTCTTTCTCTCCCTGAGATACACACAATCTGACGTTGCCTCTGAGCTCCGTTGCTGGCAAAGAACTGAAAGTGACATACATTCCTGTGGGGAAACACAGGGCTTTGCTAGGATTTCTCTAGGCAGTGTGTTTTCCCTGGGCCTCACTGTAGCAACACTATCTCGCCAGGGCAACACTGCATGGCACTTCCTCTGCCAGGAGAGAGCTGCTGCTTTGTAGTTTGTGCTGGGAAACCTTGCTTTGGCAAGTGCGAATTGACCGCATTCAGGCAGAAAGAAAAGAGAATAGCAAGAGGCCTTTTCTCCCCGGCTGCTCTGCCAAGCCCTTCCAGCTCAAACTATGTCGTTGCTCCTCTGGAAGGATCCCTGCACCGCGGCGTAGTTTTTCCGAAGAAGCCCTGCGTTTGCAAGAGCAAATGAGGAATTCGTGGCAGGAAAGAGGAAGGAAAGAAAGTTTCTCTCCCTCTGCCTGCTTTGCTCAGAGGACCGGATGAAGTCAGGGAGTTCTCCCTTTCACTGAGAAACGTGCGGGCTGCTGTTGCCTGGGCGCTCTCTTCTTTGCAAAAGAGTCTGCAGTTCCACGCTTTGAACCGTGGAAAGGCGCCGGGCTCTGCTAAGATTTCCCCCGGCGCTTCGTTTGCCCTGGGCCAAAGCGAGCCTTCACAATAGCTGAACGCTAACACTGCATACTCGTTCCACTTCCAGAACCGGGCTACGGCGAGGCAGTTCTCCGGGGGAAAACGGCCCTTCGCGAAGGGCAGATCTGCCGAGCTCATTGCGGGAAAGCGAAAGCAAAGGACGCTTTTCTCCCTCTAACCGCTTTCGTCAGAGGAACGGGGGAAGTCACAGTGTTCTTTCTCTCCCTGAGATACACACAATCTGACGTTGCCTCTGAGCTCCGTTGCTGGCAAAGAACTGAAAGTGACATACATTCCTGTGGGGAAACACAGGGCTTTGCTAGGATTTCTCTAGGCAGTGTGTTTTCCCTGGGCCTCACTGTAGCAACACTATCTCGCCAGGGCAACACTGCATGGCACTTCCTCTGCCAGGAGAGAGCTGCTGCTTTGTAGTTTGTGCTGGGAAACCTTGCTTTGGCAAGTGCGAATTGACCGCATTCAGGCAGAAAGAAAAGAGAATAGCAAGAGGCCTTTTCTCCCCGGCTGCTCTGCCAAGCCCTTCCAGCTCAAACTATGTCGTTGCTCCTCTGGAAGGATCCCTGCACCGCGGCGTAGTTTTTCCGAAGAAGCCCTGCGTTTGCAAGAGCAAATGAGGAATTCGTGGCAGGAAAGAGGAAGGAAAGAAAGTTTCTCTCCCTCTGCCTGCTTTGCTCAGAGGACCGGATGAAGTCAGGGAGTTCTCCCTTTCACTGAGAAACGTGCGGGCTGCTGTTGCCTGGGCGCTCTCTTCTTTGCAAAAGAGTCTGCAGTTCCACGCTTTGAACCGTGGAAAGGCGCCGGGCTCTGCTAAGATTTCCCCCGGCGCTTCGTTTGCCCTGGGCCAAAGCGAGCCTTCACAATAGCTGAACGCTAACACTGCATACTCGTTCCACTTCCAGAACCGGGCTACGGCGAGGCAGTTCTCCGGGGGAAAACGGCCCTTCGCGAAGGGCAGATCTGCCGAGCTCATTGCGGGAAAGCGAAAGCAAAGGACGCTTTTCTCCCTCTAACCGCTTTCGTCAGAGGAACGGGGGAAGTCACAGTGTTCTTTCTCTCCCTGAGATACACACAATCTGACGTTGCCTCTGAGCTCCGTTGCTGGCAAAGAACTGAAAGTGACATACATTCCTGTGGGGAAACACAGGGCTTTGCTAGGATTTCTCTAGGCAGTGTGTTTTCCCTGGGCCTCACTGTAGCAACACTATCTCGCCAGGGCAACACTGCATGGCACTTCCTCTGCCAGGAGAGAGCTGCTGCTTTGTAGTTTGTGCTGGGAAACCTTGCTTTGGCAAGTGCGAATTGACCGCATTCAGGCAGAAAGAAAAGAGAATAGCAAGAGGCCTTTTCTCCCCGGCTGCTCTGCCAAGCCCTTCCAGCTCAAACTATGTCGTTGCTCCTCTGGAAGGATCCCTGCACCGCGGCGTAGTTTTTCCGAAGAAGCCCTGCGTTTGCAAGAGCAAATGAGGAATTCGTGGCAGGAAAGAGGAAGGAAAGAAAGTTTCTCTCCCTCTGCCTGCTTTGCTCAGAGGACCGGATGAAGTCAGGGAGTTCTCCCTTTCACTGAGAAACGTGCGGGCTGCTGTTGCCTGGGCGCTCTCTTCTTTGCAAAAGAGTCTGCAGTTCCACGCTTTGAACCGTGGAAAGGCGCCGGGCTCTGCTAAGATTTCCCCCGGCGCTTCGTTTGCCCTGGGCCAAAGCGAGCCTTCACAATAGCTGAACGCTAACACTGCATACTCGTTCCACTTCCAGAACCGGGCTACGGCGAGGCAGTTCTCCGGGGGAAAACGGCCCTTCGCGAAGGGCAGATCTGCCGAGCTCATTGCGGGAAAGCGAAAGCAAAGGACGCTTTTCTCCCTCTAACCGCTTTCGTCAGAGGAACGGGGGAAGTCACAGTGTTCTTTCTCTCCCTGAGATACACACAATCTGACGTTGCCTCTGAGCTCCGTTGCTGGCAAAGAACTGAAAGTGACATACATTCCTGTGGGGAAACACAGGGCTTTGCTAGGATTTCTCTAGGCAGTGTGTTTTCCCTGGGCCTCACTGTAGCAACACTATCTCGCCAGGGCAACACTGCATGGCACTTCCTCTGCCAGGAGAGAGCTGCTGCTTTGTAGTTTGTGCTGGGAAACCTTGCTTTGGCAAGTGCGAATTGACCGCATTCAGGCAGAAAGAAAAGAGAATAGCAAGAGGCCTTTTCTCCCCGGCTGCTCTGCCAAGCCCTTCCAGCTCAAACTATGTCGTTGCTCCTCTGGAAGGATCCCTGCACCGCGGCGTAGTTTTTCCGAAGAAGCCCTGCGTTTGCAAGAGCAAATGAGGAATTCGTGGCAGGAAAGAGGAAGGAAAGAAAGTTTCTCTCCCTCTGCCTGCTTTGCTCAGAGGACCGGATGAAGTCAGGGAGTTCTCCCTTTCACTGAGAAACGTGCGGGCTGCTGTTGCCTGGGCGCTCTCTTCTTTGCAAAAGAGTCTGCAGTTCCACGCTTTGAACCGTGGAAAGGCGCCGGGCTCTGCTAAGATTTCCCCCGGCGCTTCGTTTGCCCTGGGCCAAAGCGAGCCTTCACAATAGCTGAACGCTAACACTGCATACTCGTTCCACTTCCAGAACCGGGCTACGGCGAGGCAGTTCTCCGGGGGAAAACGGCCCTTCGCGAAGGGCAGATCTGCCGAGCTCCTTGCGGGAAAGCGAAAGCAAAGGACGCTTTTCTCCCTCTAACCGCTTTCGTCAGAGGAACGGGGGAAGTCACAGTGTTCTTTCTCTCCCCGAGATACACACAATCTGACGTTGCCTCTGAGCTCCGTTGCTGGCAAAGAACTGAAAGTGACATACATTCCTGTGGGGAAACACAGGGCTTTGCTAGGATTTCTCTAGGCAGTGTGTTTTCCCTGGGCCTCACTGTAGCAACACTATCTCGCAAGGGCAGAACTGCATGGGATTTCCTCCGCCAGGAGAGAGCTGCTGCTTTGTAGTTTGTGCTGGGAAACCTTGCTTTGGCAAGTGCGAATTGACCGCATTCAGGCAGAAAGAAAAGAGAATAGCAAGAGGCCTTTTCTCCCCGGCTGCTCTGCCAAGCCCTTCCAGCTCAAACTATGTCGTTGCTCCTCTGGAAGGATCCCTGCACCGCGGCGTAGTTTTTCGTAAGAAGCCCTGCGTTTGCACGAGCAAATGAGGAATTCGTGGCAGGAAAGAGGAAGGAAAGAAAGTTTCTCTCCCTCTGCCTGCTTTGCTCAGAGGACCGGATGAAGTCAGGGAGTTCTCCCTTTCACTGAGAAACGTGCGGGCTGCTGTTGCCTGGGCGCTCTCTTCTTTGCAAAAGAGTCTGCAGTTCCACGCTTTGAACCGTGGAAAGGCGCCGGGCTCTGCTAAGATTTCCCCCGGCGCTTCGTTTGCCCTGGGCCAAAGCGAGCCTTCACAATAGCTGAACGCTAACACTGCATACTCGTTCTACTTCCAGAACCGGGCTTCGGCGAGGCAGTTCTCCCGGGGAAAACGGCCCTTCGCGAAGGGCAGATCTGCCGAGCTCCTTGCGGGAAAGCGAAAGCAAAGGACGCTTTTTTCCCTCTAACCGCTTTCGTCAGAGGAACGGGGGAAGGCACAGTGTTCTTTCTCTCCCTGAGATACACACAATCTGATGTTGCCTCTGAGCTCCGTTGCTGGCAAAGAACTGAAAGTGACATACATTCCTGTGGGGAAACACAGGGCTTTGCTAGGATTTCTCTAGGCAGTGTGTTTTCCCTGGGCCTCACTGTAGCAACACTATCTCGCAAGGGCAGAACTGCATGGCACTTCCTCCGCCAGGAGAGAGCTGCTGCTTTGTAGTTTGTGCTGGGAAACCTTGCTTTGGCAAGTGCGAATTGACCGCATTCAGGCAGAAAGAAAAGAGAATAGCAAGAGGCCTTTTCTCCCCGGCTGCTCTGCCAAGCCCTTCCAGCTCAAACTATGTCGTTGCTCCTCTGGAAGGATCCCTGCACCGCGGCGTAGTTTTTCCGAAGAAGCCCTGCGTTTGCAAGAGCAAATGAGGAATTCGTGGCAGGAAAGAGGAAGGAAAGAAAGTTTCTCTCCCTCTGCCTGCTTTGCTCAGAGGACCGGATGAAGTCAGGGAGTTCTCCCTTTCACTGAGAAACGTGCGGGCTGCTGTTGCCTGGGCGCTCTCTTCTTTGCAAAAGAGTCTGCAGTTCCACGCTTTGAACCGTGGAAAGGCGCCGGGCTCTGCTAAGATTTCCCCCGGCGCTTCGTTTGCCCTGGGCCAAAGCGAGCCTTCACAATAGCTGAACGCTAACACTGCATACTCGTTCCACTTCCAGAACCGGGCTACGGCGAGGCAGTTCTCCGGGGGAAAACGGCCCTTCGCGAAGGGCAGATCTGCCGAGCTCCTTGCGGGAAAGCGAAAGCAAAGGACGCTTTTCTCCCTCTAACCGCTTTCGTCAGAGGAACGGGGGAAGTCACAGTGTTCTTTCTCTCCCTGAGATACACACAATCTGACGTTGCCTCTGAGCGCCGTTGCTGGCAAAGAACTGAAAGTGACATACATTCCTGTGGGGAAACACAGGGCTTTGCTAGGATTTCTCTAGGCAGTGTGTTTTCCCTGGGCCTCACTGTAGCAACACTATCTCGCAAGGGCAGAACTGCATGGCACTTCCTCCGCCAGGAGAGAGCTGCTGCTTTGTAGTTTGTGCTGGGAAACCTTGCTTTGGCAAGTGCGAATTGACCGCATTCAGGCAGAAAGAAAAGAGAATAGCAAGAGGCCTTTTCTCCCCGGCTGCTCTGCCAAGCCCTTCCAGCTCAAACTATGTCGTTGCTCCTCTGGAAGGATCCCTGCACCGCGGCGTAGTTTTTCCGAAGAAGCCCTGCGTTTGCAAGAGCAAATGAGGAATTCGTGGCAGGAAAGAGGAAGGAAAGAGTTTCTCTCCCTCTGCCTGCTTTGCTCAGAGGACCGGATGAAGTCAGGGAGTTCTCCCTTTCACTGAGAAACGTGCGGGCTGCTGTTGCCTGGGCGCTCTCTTCTTTGCAAAAGAGTCTGCAGTTCCACGCTTTGAACCGTGGAAAGGCGCCGGGCTCTGCTAAGATTTCGCCCGGCGCTTCGTTTGCCCTGGGCCAAAGCGAGCCTTCACAATAGCTGAACGCTAACACTGCATACTCGTTCCACTTCCAGAACCGGGCTACGGCGAGGCAGTTCTCCGGGGGAAAACGGCCCTTCGCGAAGGGCAGATCTACCGAGCTCCTTGCGGGAAAGCGAAAGCAAAGGACGCTTTTCTCCCTCTAACCGCTTTCGTCAGAGGAACGGGGGAAGTCACAGTGTTCTTTCTCTCCCTGAGATACACACAATCTGACGTTGCCTCTGAGCTCCGTTGCTGGCAAAGAACTGAAAGTGACATACATTCCTGTGGGGAAACACAGGGCTTTGCTAGGATTTCTCTAGGCAGTGTGTTTTCCCTGGGCCTCACTGTAGCAACACTATCTCGCCAGGGCAACACTGCATGGCACTTCCTCTGCCAGGAGAGAGCTGCTGCTTTGTAGTTTGTGCTGGGAAACCTTGCTTTGGCAAGTGCGAATTGACCGCATTCAGGCAGAAAGAAAAGAGAATAGCAAGAGGCCTTTTCTCCCCGGCTGCTCTGCCAAGCCCTTCCAGCTCAAACTATGTCGTTGCTCCTCTGGAAGGATCCCTGCACCGCGGCGTAGTTTTTCCTAAGAAGCCCTGCGTTTGCAAGAGCAAATGAGGAATTCGTGGCAGGAAAGAGGAAGGAAAGAAAGTTTCTCTCCCTCTGCCTGCTTTGCTCAGAGGTCCGGATGAAGTCAGGGAGTTCTCCCTTTCACTGAGAAACGTGCGGGCTGCTGTTGCCTGGGCACTCTCTTCTTTGCAAAAGAGTCTGCAGTTCCACGCTTTGAACCGTGGAAAGGCGCCGGGCTCTGCTAAGATTTCCCCCGGCGCTTCGTTTGCCCTGGGCCAAAGCGAGCCTTCACAATAGCTGAACGCTAACACTGCATACTCGTTCCACTTCCAGAACCGGGCTACGGCGAGGCAGTTCTCCGGGGGAAAACGGCCCTTCGCGAAGGGCAGATCTGCCGAGCTCATTGCGGGAAAGCGAAAGCAAAGGACGCTTTTCTCCCTCTAACCGCTTTCGTCAGAGGAACGGGGGAAGTCACAGTGTTCTTTCTCTCCCCGAGATACACACAATCTGACGTTGCCTCTGAGCTCCGTTGCTGGCAAAGAACTGAAAGTGACATACATTCCTGTGGGGAAACACAGGGCTTTGCTAGGATTTCTCTAGGCAGTGTGTTTTCCCTGGGCCTCACTGTAGCAACACTATCTCGCCAGGGCAACACTGCATGGCACTTCCTCTGCCAGGAGAGAGCTGCTGCTTTGTAGTTTGTGCTGGGAAACCTTGCTTTGGCAAGTGCGAATTGACCGCATTCAGGCAGAAAGAAAAGAGAATAGCAAGAGGCCTTTTCTCCCCGGCTGCTCTGCCAAGCCCTTCCAGCTCAAACTATGTCGTTGCTCCTCTGGAAGGATCCCTGCACCGCGGCGTAGTTTTTCCGAAGAAGCCCTGCGTTTGCAAGAGCAAATGAGGAATTCGTGGCAGGAAAGAGGAAGGAAAGAGTTTCTCTCCCTCTGCCTGCTTTGCTCAGAGGACCGGATGAAGTCAGGGAGTTCTCCCTTTCACTGAGAAACGTGCGGGCTGCTGTTGCCTGGGCGCTCTCTTCTTTGCAAAAGAGTCTGCAGTTCCACGCTTTGAACCGTGGAAAGGCGCCGGGCTCTGCTAAGATTTCGCCCGGCGCTTCGTTTGCCCTGGGCCAAAGCGAGCCTTCACAATAGCTGAACGCTAACACTGCATACTCGTTCCACTTCCAGAACCGGGCTACGGCGAGGCAGTTCTCCGGGGGAAAACGGCCCTTCGCGAAGGGCAGATCTACCGAGCTCCTTGCGGGAAAGCGAAAGCAAAGGACGCTTTTCTCCCTCTAACCGCTTTCGTCAGAGGAACGGGGGAAGTCACAGTGTTCTTTCTCTCCCTGAGATACACACAATCTGACGTTGCCTCTGAGCTCCGTTGCTGGCAAAGAACTGAAAGTGACATACATTCCTGTGGGGAAACACAGGGCTTTGCTAGGATTTCTCTAGGCAGTGTGTTTTCCCTGGGCCTCACTGTAGCAACACTATCTCGCCAGGGCAACACTGCATGGCACTTCCTCTGCCAGGAGAGAGCTGCTGCTTTGTAGTTTGTGCTGGGAAACCTTGCTTTGGCAAGTGCGAATTGACCGCATTCAGGCAGAAAGAAAAGAGAATAGCAAGAGGCCTTTTCTCCCCGGCTGCTCTGCCAAGCCCTTCCAGCTCAAACTATGTCGTTGCTCCTCTGGAAGGATCCCTGCACCGCGGCGTAGTTTTTCCGAAGAAGCCCTGCGTTTGCAAGAGCAAATGAGGAATTCGTGGCAGGAAAGAGGAAGGAAAGAAAGTTTCTCTCCCTCTGCCTGCTTTGCTCAGAGGACCGGATGAAGTCAGGGAGTTCTCCCTTTCACTGAGAAACGTGCGGGCTGCTGTTGCCTGGGCGCTCTCTTCTTTGCAAAAGAGTCTGCAGTTCCACGCTTTGAACCGTGGAAAGGCGCCGGGCTCTGCTAAGATTTCCCCCGGCGCTTCGTTTGCCCTGGGCCAAAGCGAGCCTTCACAATAGCTGAACGCTAACACTGCATACTCGTTCTACTTCCAGAACCGGGCTTCGGCGAGGCAGTTCTCCCGGGGAAAACGGCCCTTCGCGAAGGGCAGATCTGCCGAGCTCATTGCGGGAAAGCGAAAGCAAAGGACGCTTTTCTCCCTCTAACCGCTTTCGGCAGAGGAACGGGGGAAGTCACAGTGTTCTTTCTCTCCCCGAGATACACACAATCTGACGTTGCCTCTGAGCTCCGTTGCTGGCAAAGAACTGAAAGTGACATACATTCCTGTGGGGAAACACAGGGCTTTGCTAGGATTTCTCTAGGCAGTGTGTTTTCCCTGGGCCTCACTGCAGCAACACTATCTCGCCAGGGCAACACTGCATGGCACTTCCTCTGCCAGGAGAGAGCTGCTGCTTTGTAGTTTGTGCTGGGAAACCTTGCTTTGGCAAGTGCGAATTGACCGCATTCAGGCAGAAAGAAAAGAGAATAGCAAGAGGCCTTTCTCCCCGGCTGCTCTGCCAAGCCCTTCCAGCTCAAACTATGTCGTTGCTCCTCTGGAAGGATCCCTGTACCGCGGCGTACTTTTTCCGAAGAAGCCCTGCGTTTGCACGAGCAAATGAGGAATTCGTGGCAGGAAAGAGGAAGGAAAGAAAGTTTCTCTCCCTCTGCCTGCTTTGCTCAGAGGACCGGATGAAGTCAGGGAGTTCTCCCTTTCACTGAGAAACGTGCGGGCTGCTGTTGC
The DNA here is from genome assembly GCF_024166365.1 of Elephas maximus indicus. Lineage (NCBI taxonomy): Eukaryota > Metazoa > Chordata > Mammalia > Proboscidea > Elephantidae > Elephas > Elephas maximus. The sequence continues at coordinate 114,057 of NW_026060262.1, forward strand.
CTGGGCGCTCTCTTCTTTGCAAAAGAGTCTGCAGTTCCACGCTTTGAACCGTGGAAAGGCGCCGGGCTCTGCTAAGATTTCCCCCGGCGCTTCGTTTGCCCTGGGCCAAAGCGAGCCTTCACAATAGCTGAACGCTAACACTGCATACTCGTTCCACTTCCAGAACCGGGCTACGGCGAGGCAGTTCTCCGGGGGAAAACGGCCCTTCGCGAAGGGCAGATCTGCCGAGCTCATTGCGGGAAAGCGAAAGCAAAGGACGCTTTTCTGCCTCTAACCGCTTTCGTCAGAGGAACGGGGGAAGTCACAGTGTTCTTTCTCTCCCTGAGATACACACAATCTGACGTTGCCTCTGAGCTCCGTTGCTGGCAAAGAACTGAAAGTGACATACATTCCTGTGGGGAAACACAGGGCTTTGCTAGGATTTCTCTAGGCAGTGTGTTTTCCCTGGGCCTCACTGTAGCAACACTATCTCGCAAGGGCAGAACTGCATGGGATTTCCTCCGCCAGGAGAGAGTTGCTGCTTTGTAGTTTGTGCTGGGAAACCTTGCTTTGGCAATTGCGAATTGACCGCATTCAGGCAGAAAGAAAAGAGAATAGCAAGAGGCCTTTTCTCCCCGGCTGCTCTGCCAAGCCCTTCCAGCTCAAACTATGTCGTTGCTCCTCTGGAAGGATCCCTGCACCGCGGCGTACTTTTTCCGAAGAAGCCCTGCGTTTGCACGAGCAAATGAGGAATTCGTGGCAGGAAAGAGGAAGGAAAGAAAGTTTCTCTCCCTCTGCCTGCTTTGCTCAGAGGACCGGATGAAGTCAGGGAGTTCTCCCTTTCACTGAGAAACGTGCGGGCTGCTGTTGCCTGGGCGCTCTCTTCTTTGCAAAAGAGTCTGCAGTTCCACGCTTTGAACTGTGGAAAGGCGCCGGGCTCTGCTAAGATTTCCCCCGGCGCTTCGTTTGCCCTGGGCCAAAGCGAGCCTTCACAATAGCTGAACGCTAACACTGCATACTCGTTCCACTTCCAGAACCGGGCTACGGCGAGGCAGTTCTCCGGGGGAAAACGGCCCTTCGCGAAGGGCAGATCTGCCGAGCTCATTGCGGGAAAGCGAAAACAAAGGACGCTTTTCTCCCTCTAACCGCTTTCGTCAGAGGAACGGGGGAAGTCACAGTGTTCTTTCTCTCCCCGAGATACACACAATCTGACGTTGCCTCTGAGCTCCGTTGCTGGCAAAGAACTGAAAGTGACATACATTCCTGTGGGGAAACACAGGGCTTTGCTAGGATTTCTCTAGGCAGTGTGTTTTCCCTGGGCCTCACTGTAGCAACACTATCTCGCCAGGGCAACACTGCATGGCACTTCCTCTGCCAGGAGAGAGCTGCTGCTTTGTAGTTTGTGCTGGGAAACCTTGCTTTGGCAAGTGCGAATTGACCGCATTCAGGCAGAAAGAAAAGAGAATAGCAAGAGGCCTTTTCTCCCCGGCTGCTCTGCCAAGCCCTTCCAGCTCAAACTATGTCGTTGCTCCTCTGGAAGGATCCCTGCACCGCGGCGTAGTTTTTCCGAAGAAGCCCTGCGTTTGCAAGAGCAAATGAGGAATTCGTGGCAGGAAAGAGGAAGGAAAGAGTTTCTCTCCCTCTGCCTGCTTTGCTCAGAGGACCGGATGAAGTCAGGGAGTTCTCCCTTTCACTGAGAAACGTGCGGGCTGCTGTTGCCTGGGCGCTCTCTTCTTTGCAAAAGAGTCTGCAGTTCCACGCTTTGAACCGTGGAAAGGCGCCGGGCTCTGCTAAGATTTCCCCCGGCGCTTCGTTTGCCCTGGGCCAAAGCGAGCCTTCACAATAGCTGAACGCTAACACTGCATACTCGTTCCACTTCCAGAACCGGGCTACGGCGAGGCAGTTCTCCGGGGGAAAACGGCCCTTCGCGAAGGGCAGATCTGCCGAGCTCCTTGCGGGAAAGCGAAAGCAAAGGACGCTTTTCTCCCTCTAACCGCTTTCGTCAGAGGAACGGGGGAAGTCACAGTGTTCTTTCTCTCCCTGAGATACACACAATCTGACGTTGCCTCTGAGCTCCGTTGCTGGCAAAGAACTGAAAGTGACATACATTCCTGTGGGGAAACACAGGGCTTTGCTAGGATTTCTCTAGGCAGTGTGTTTTCCCTGGGCCTCACTGTAGCAACACTATCTCGCCAGGGCAACACTGCATGGCACTTCCTCTGCCAGGAGAGAGCTGCTGCTTTGTAGTTTGTGCTGGGAAACCTTGCTTTGGCAAGTGCGAATTGACCGCATTCAGGCAGAAAGAAAAGAGAATAGCAAGAGGCCTTTTCTCCCCGGCTGCTCTGCCAAGCCCTTCCAGCTCAAACTATGTCGTTGCTCCTCTGGAAGGATCCCTGCACCGCGGCGTACTTTTTCCGAAGAAGCCCTGCGTTTGCAAGAGCAAATGAGGAATTCGTGGCAGGAAAGAGGAAGGAAAGAAAGTTTCTCTCCCTCTGCCTGCTTTGCTCAGAGGACCGGATGAAGTCAGGGAGTTCTCCCTTTCACTGAGAAACGTGCGGGCTGCTGTTGCCTGGGCGCTCTCTTCTTTGCAAAAGAGTCTGCAGTTCCACGCTTTGAACCGTGGAAAGGCGCCGGGCTCTGCTAAGATTTCCCCCGGCGCTTCGTTTGCCCTGGGCCAAAGCGAGCCTTCACAATAGCTGAACGCTAACACTGCATACTCGTTCCACTTCCAGAACCGGGCTACGGCGAGGCAGTTCTCCGGGGGAAAACGGCCCTTCGCGAAGGGCAGATCTGCCGAGCTCATTGCGGGAAAGCGAAAGCAAAGGACGCTTTTCTGCCTCTAACCGCTTTCGTCAGAGGAACGGGGGAAGTCACAGTGTTCTTTCTCTCCCTGAGATACACACAATCTGACGTTGCCTCTGAGCTCCGTTGCTGGCAAAGAACTGAAAGTGACATACATTCCTGTGGGGAAACACAGGGCTTTGCTAGGATTTCTCTAGGCAGTGTGTTTTCCCTGGGCCTCACTGTAGCAACACTATCTCGCAAGGGCAGAACTGCATGGGATTTCCTCCGCCAGGAGAGAGTTGCTGCTTTGTAGTTTGTGCTGGGAAACCTTGCTTTGGCAATTGCGAATTGACCGCATTCAGGCAGAAAGAAAAGAGAATAGCAAGAGGCCTTTTCTCCCCGGCTGCTCTGCCAAGCCCTTCCAGCTCAAACTATGTCGTTGCTCCTCTGGAAGGATCCCTGCACCGCGGCGTACTTTTTCCGAAGAAGCCCTGCGTTTGCACGAGCAAATGAGGAATTCGTGGCAGGAAAGAGGAAGGAAAGAAAGTTTCTCTCCCTCTGCCTGCTTTGCTCAGAGGACCGGATGAAGTCAGGGAGTTCTCCCTTTCACTGAGAAACGTGCGGGCTGCTGTTGCCTGGGCGCTCTCTTCTTTGCAAAAGAGTCTGCAGTTCCACGCTTTGAACTGTGGAAAGGCGCCGGGCTCTGCTAAGATTTCCCCCGGCGCTTCGTTTGCCCTGGGCCAAAGCGAGCCTTCACAATAGCTGAACGCTAACACTGCATACTCGTTCCACTTCCAGAACCGGGCTACGGCGAGGCAGTTCTCCGGGGGAAAACGGCCCTTCGCGAAGGGCAGATCTGCCGAGCTCATTGCGGGAAAGCGAAAACAAAGGACGCTTTTCTCCCTCTAACCGCTTTCGTCAGAGGAACGGGGGAAGTCACAGTGTTCTTTCTCTCCCCGAGATACACACAATCTGACGTTGCCTCTGAGCTCCGTTGCTGGCAAAGAACTGAAAGTGACATACATTCCTGTGGGGAAACACAGGGCTTTGCTAGGATTTCTCTAGGCAGTGTGTTTTCCCTGGGCCTCACTGTAGCAACACTATCTCGCCAGGGCAACACTGCATGGCACTTCCTCTGCCAGGAGAGAGCTGCTGCTTTGTAGTTTGTGCTGGGAAACCTTGCTTTGGCAAGTGCGAATTGACCGCATTCAGGCAGAAAGAAAAGAGAATAGCAAGAGGCCTTTTCTCCCCGGCTGCTCTGCCAAGCCCTTCCAGCTCAAACTATGTCGTTGCTCCTCTGGAAGGATCCCTGCACCGCGGCGTAGTTTTTCCGAAGAAGCCCTGCGTTTGCAAGAGCAAATGAGGAATTCGTGGCAGGAAAGAGGAAGGAAAGAGTTTCTCTCCCTCTGCCTGCTTTGCTCAGAGGACCGGATGAAGTCAGGGAGTTCTCCCTTTCACTGAGAAACGTGCGGGCTGCTGTTGCCTGGGCGCTCTCTTCTTTGCAAAAGAGTCTGCAGTTCCACGCTTTGAACCGTGGAAAGGCGCCGGGCTCTGCTAAGATTTCCCCCGGCGCTTCGTTTGCCCTGGGCCAAAGCGAGCCTTCACAATAGCTGAACGCTAACACTGCATACTCGTTCCACTTCCAGAACCGGGCTACGGCGAGGCAGTTCTCCGGGGGAAAACGGCCCTTCGCGAAGGGCAGATCTGCCGAGCTCCTTGCGGGAAAGCGAAAGCAAAGGACGCTTTTCTCCCTCTAACCGCTTTCGTCAGAGGAACGGGGGAAGTCACAGTGTTCTTTCTCTCCCTGAGATACACACAATCTGACGTTGCCTCTGAGCTCCGTTGCTGGCAAAGAACTGAAAGTGACATACATTCCTGTGGGGAAACACAGGGCTTTGCTAGGATTTCTCTAGGCAGTGTGTTTTCCCTGGGCCTCACTGTAGCAACACTATCTCGCCAGGGCAACACTGCATGGCACTTCCTCTGCCAGGAGAGAGCTGCTGCTTTGTAGTTTGTGCTGGGAAACCTTGCTTTGGCAAGTGCGAATTGACCGCATTCAGGCAGAAAGAAAAGAGAATAGCAAGAGGCCTTTTCTCCCCGGCTGCTCTGCCAAGCCCTTCCAGCTCAAACTATGTCGTTGCTCCTCTGGAAGGATCCCTGCACCGCGGCGTAGTTTTTCCGAAGAAGCCCTGCGTTTGCAAGAGCAAATGAGGAATTCGTGGCAGGAAAGAGGAAGGAAAGAAAGTTTCTCTCCCTCTGCCTGCTTTGCTCAGAGGACCGGATGAAGTCAGGGAGTTCTCCCTTTCACTGAGAAACGTGCGGGCTGCTGTTGCCTGGGCGCTCTCTTCTTTGCAAAAGAGTCTGCAGTTCCACGCTTTGAACCGTGGAAAGGCGCCGGGCTCTGCTAAGATTTCCCCCGGCGCTTCGTTTGCCCTGGGCCAAAGCGAGCCTTCACAATAGCTGAACGCTAACACTGCATACTCGTTCCACTTCCAGAACCGGGCTACGGCGAGGCAGTTCTCCGGGGGAAAACGGCCCTTCGCGAAGGGCAGATCTGCCGAGCTCATTGCGGGAAAGCGAAAGCAAAGGACGCTTTTCTCCCTCTAACCGCTTTCGTCAGAGGAACGGGGGAAGTCACAGTGTTCTTTCTCTCCCTGAGATACACACAATGTGACGTTGCCTCTGAGCTCCGTTGCTGGCAAAGAACTGAAAGTGACATACATTCCTGTGGGGAAACACAGGGCTTTGCTAGGATTTCTCTAGGCAGGGTGTTTTCCCTGGGCCTCACTGTAGCAACACTATCTCGCCAGGGCAACACTGCATGGCACTTCCTCTGCCAGGAGAGAGCTGCTGCTTTGTAGTTTGTGCTGGGAAACCTTGCTTTGGCAAGTGCGAATTGACCGCATTCAGGCAGAAAGAAAAGAGAATAGCAAGAGGCCTTTTCTCCCCGGCTGCTCTGCCAAGCCCTTCCAGCTCAAACTATGTCGTTGCTCCTCTGGAAGGATCCCTGCACCGCGGCGTAGTTTTTCCGAAGAAGCCCTGCGTTTGCAAGAGCAAATGAGGAATTCGTGGCAGGAAAGAGGAAGGAAAGAAAGTTTCTCTCCCTCTGCCTGCTTTGCTCAGAGGACCGGATGAAGTCAGGGAGTTCTCCCTTTCACTGAGAAACGTGCGGGCTGCTGTTGCCTGGGCGCTCTCTTCTTTGCAAAAGAGTCTGCAGTTCCACGCTTTGAACTGTGGAAAGGCGCCGGGCTCTGCTAAGATTTCCCCCGGCGCTTCGTTTGCCCTGGGCCAAAGCGAGCCTTCACAATAGCTGAACGCTAACACTGCATACTCGTTCCACTTCCAGAACCGGGCTACGGCGAGGCAGTTCTCCGGGGGAAAACGGCCCTTCGCGAAGGGCAGATCTGCCGAGCTCCTTGCGGGAAAGCGAAAGCAAAGGACGCTTTTCTCCCTCTAACCGCTTTCGTCAGAGGAACGGGGGAAGTCACAGTGTTCTTTCTCTCCCCGAGATACACACAATCTGACGTTGCCTCTGAGCTCCGTTGCTGGCAAAGAACTGAAAGTGACATACATTCCTGTGGGGAAACACAGGGCTTTGCTAGGATTTCTCTAGGCAGTGTGTTTTCCCTGGGCCTCACTGTAGCAACACTATCTCGCAAGGGCAGAACTGCATGGGATTTCCTCCGCCAGGAGAGAGCTGCTGCTTTGTAGTTTGTGCTGGGAAACCTTGCTTTGGCAAGTGCGAATTGACCGCATTCAGGCAGAAAGAAAAGAGAATAGCAAGAGGCCTTTTCTCCCCGGCTGCTCTGCCAAGCCCTTCCAGCTCAAACTATGTCGTTGCTCCTCTGGAAGGATCCCTGCACCGCGGCGTAGTTTTTCCTAAGAAGCCCTGCGTTTGCACGAGCAAATGAGGAATTCGTGGCAGGAAAGAGGAAGGAAAGAAAGTTTCTCTCCCTCTGCCTGCTTTGCTCAGAGGACCGGATGAAGTCAGGGAGTTCTCCCTTTCACTGAGAAACGTGCGGGCTGCTGTTGCCTGGGCGCTCTCTTCTTTGCAAAAGAGTCTGCAGTTCCACGCTTTGAACCGTGGAAAGGCGCCGGGCTCTGCTAAGATTTCCCCCGGCGCTTCGTTTGCCCTGGGCCAAAGCGAGCCTTCACAATAGCTGAACGCTAACACTGCATACTCGTTCTACTTCCAGAACCGGGCTTCGGCGAGGCAGTTCTCCCGGGGAAAACGGCCCTTCGCGAAGGGCAGATCTGCCGAGCTCCTTGCGGGAAAGCGAAAGCAAAGGACGCTGTTTTCCCTCTAACCGCTTTCGTCAGAGGAACGGGGGAAGGCACAGTGTTCTTTCTCTCCCTGAGATACACACAATCTGATGTTGCCTCTGAGCTCCGTTGCTGGCAAAGAACTGAAAGTGACATACATTCCTGTGGGGAAACACAGGGCTTTGCTAGGATTTCTCTAGGCAGTGTGTTTTCCCTGGGCCTCACTGTAGCAACACTATCTCGCAAGGGCAGAACTGCATGGCACTTCCTCCGCCAGGAGAGAGCTGCTGCTTTGTAGTTTGTGCTGGGAAACCTTGCTTTGGCAAGTGCGAATTGACCGCATTCAGGCAGAAAGAAAAGAGAATAGCAAGAGGCCTTTTCTCCCCGGCTGCTCTGCCAAGCCCTTCCAGCTCAAACTATGTCGTTGCTCCTCTGGAAGGATCCCTGCACCGCGGCGTAGTTTTTCCGAAGAAGCCCTGCGTTTGCAAGAGCAAATGAGGAATTCGTGGCAGGAAAGAGGAAGGAAAGAAAGTTTCTCTCCCTCTGCCTGCTTTGCTCAGAGGACCGGATGAAGTCAGGGAGTTCTCCCTTTCACTGAGAAACGTGCGGGCTGCTGTTGCCTGGGCGCTCTCTTCTTTGCAAAAGAGTCTGCAGTTCCACGCTTTGAACCGTGGAAAGGCGCCGGGCTCTGCTAAGATTTCCCCCGGCGCTTCGTTTGCCCTGGGCCAAAGCGAGCCTTCACAATAGCTGAACGCTAACACTGCATACTCGTTCCACTTCCAGAACCGGGCTACGGCGAGGCAGTTCTCCGGGGGAAAACGGCCCTTCGCGAAGGGCAGATCTGCCGAGCTCCTTGCGGGAAAGCGAAAGCAAAGGACGCTTTTCTCCCTCTAACGGCTTTCGTCAGAGGAACGGGGGAAGTCACAGTGTTCTTTCTCTCCCTGAGATACACACAATCTGACGTTGCCTCTGAGCGCCGTTGCTGGCAAAGAACTGAAAGTGACATACATTCCTGTGGGGAAACACAGGGCTTTGCTAGGATTTCTCTAGGCAGTGTGTTTTCCCTGGGCCTCACTGTAGCAACACTATCTCGCAAGGGCAGAACTGCATGGCACTTCCTCCGCCAGGAGAGAGCTGCTGCTTTGTAGTTTGTGCTGGGAAACCTTGCTTTGGCAAGTGCGAATTGACCGCATTCAGGCAGAAAGAAAAGAGAATAGCAAGAGGCCTTTTCTCCCCGGCTGCTCTGCCAAGCCCTTCCAGCTCAAACTATGTCGTTGCTCCTCTGGAAGGATCCCTGCACCGCGGCGTAGTTTTTCCTAAGAAGCCCTGCGTTTGCAAGAGCAAATGAGGAATTCGTGGCAGGAAAGAGGAAGGAAAGAGTTTCTCTCCCTCTGCCTGCTTTGCTCAGAGGACCGGATGAAGTCAGGGAGTTCTCCCTTTCACTGAGAAACGTGCGGGCTGCTGTTGCCTGGGCGCTCTCTTCTTTGCAAAAGAGTCTGCAGTTCCACGCTTTGAACCGTGGAAAGGCGCCGGGCTCTGCTAAGATTTCGCCCGGCGCTTCGTTTGCCCTGGGCCAAAGCGAGCCTTCACAATAGCTGAACGCTAACACTGCATACTCGTTCCACTTCCAGAACCGGGCTACGGCGAGGCAGTTCTCCGGGGGAAAACGGCCCTTCGCGAAGGGCAGATCTACCGAGCTCCTTGCGGGAAAGCGAAAGCAAAGGACGCTTTTCTCCCTCTAACCGCTTTCGTCAGAGGAACGGGGGAAGTCACAGTGTTCTTTCTCTCCCTGAGATACACACAATCTGACGTTGCCTCTGAGCTCCGTTGCTGGCAAAGAACTGAAAGTGACATACATTCCTGTGGGGAAACACAGGGCTTTGCTAGGATTTCTCTAGGCAGTGTGTTTTCCCTGGGCCTCACTGTAGCAACACTATCTCGCCAGGGCAACACTGCATGGCACTTCCTCTGCCAGGAGAGAGCTGCTGCTTTGTAGTTTGTGCTGGGAAACCTTGCTTTGGCAAGTGCGAATTGACCGCATTCAGGCAGAAAGAAAAGAGAATAGCAAGAGGCCTTTTCTCCCCGGCTGCTCTGCCAAGCCCTTCCAGCTCAAACTATGTCGTTGCTCCTCTGGAAGGATCCCTGCACCGCGGCGTAGTTTTTCCTAAGAAGCCCTGCGTTTGCAAGAGCAAATGAGGAATTCGTGGCAGGAAAGAGGAAGGAAAGAAAGTTTCTCTCCCTCTGCCTGCTTTGCTCAGAGGACCGGATGAAGTCAGGGAGTTCTCCCTTTCACTGAGAAACGTGCGGGCTGCTGTTGCCTGGGCGCTCTCTTCTTTGCAAAAGAGTCTGCAGTTCCACGCTTTGAACCGTGGAAAGGCGCCGGGCTCTGCTAAGATTTCCCCCGGCGCTTCGTTTGCCCTGGGCCAAAGCGAGCCTTCACAATAGCTGAACGCTAACACTGCATACTCGTTCCACTTCCAGAACCGGGCTACGGCGAGGCAGTTCTCCGGGGGAAAACGGCCCTTCGCGAAGGGCAGATCTGCCGAGCTCATTGCGGGAAAGCGAAAGCAAAGGACGCTTTTCTCCCTCTAACCGCTTTCGTCAGAGGAACGGGGGAAGTCACAGTGTTCTTTCTCTCCCTGAGATACACACAATCTGACGTTGCCTCTGAGCTCCGTTGCTGGCAAAGAACTGAAAGTGACATACATTCCTGTGGGGAAACACAGGGCTTTGCTAGGATTTCTCTAGGCAGGGTGTTTTCCCTGGGCCTCACTGTAGCAACACTATCTCGCCAGGGCAACACTGCATGGCACTTCCTCTGCCAGGAGAGAGCTGCTGCTTTGTAGTTTGTGCTGGGAAACCTTGCTTTGGCAAGTGCGAATTGACCGCATTCAGGCAGAAAGAAAAGAGAATAGCAAGAGGCCTTTTCTCCCCGGCTGCTCTGCCAAGCCCTTCCAGCTCAAACTATGTCGTTGCTCCTCTGGAAGGATCCCTGCACCGCGGCGTAGTTTTTCCGAAGAAGCCCTGCGTTTGCAAGAGCAAATGAGGAATTCGTGGCAGGAAAGAGGAAGGAAAGAAAGTTTCTCTCCCTCTGCCTGCTTTGCTCAGAGGACCGGATGAAGTCAGGGAGTTCTCCCTTTCACTGAGAAACGTGCGGGCTGCTGTTGCCTGGGCGCTCTCTTCTTTGCAAAAGAGTCTGCAGTTCCACGCTTTGAACTGTGGAAAGGCGCCGGGCTCTGCTAAGATTTCCCCCGGCGCTTCGTTTGCCCTGGGCCAAAGCGAGCCTTCACAATAGCTGAACGCTAACACTGCATACTCGTTCCACTTCCAGAACCGGGCTACGGCGAGGCAGTTCTCCGGGGGAAAACGGCCCTTCGCGAAGGGCAGATCTGCCGAGCTCCTTGCGGGAAAGCGAAAGCAAAGGACGCTTTTCTCCCTCTAACCGCTTTCGTCAGAGGAACGGGGGAAGTCACAGTGTTCTTTCTCTCCCCGAGATACACACAATCTGACGTTGCCTCTGAGCTCCGTTGCTGGCAAAGAACTGAAAGTGACATACATTCCTGTGGGGAAACACAGGGCTTTGCTAGGATTTCTCTAGGCAGTGTGTTTTCCCTGGGCCTCACTGTAGCAACACTATCTCGCAAGGGCAGAACTGCATGGGATTTCCTCCGCCAGGAGAGAGCTGCTGCTTTGTAGTTTGTGCTGGGAAACCTTGCTTTGGCAAGTGCGAATTGACCGCATTCAGGCAGAAAGAAAAGAGAATAGCAAGAGGCCTTTTCTCCCCGGCTGCTCTGCCAAGCCCTTCCAGCTCAAACTATGTCGTTGCTCCTCTGGAAGGATCCCTGCACCGCGGCGTAGTTTTTCCTAAGAAGCCCTGCGTTTGCACGAGCAAATGAGGAATTCGTGGCAGGAAAGAGGAAGGAAAGAAAGTTTCTCTCCCTCTGCCTGCTTTGCTCAGAGGACCGGATGAAGTCAGGGAGTTCTCCCTTTCACTGAGAAACGTGCGGGCTGCTGTTGCCTGGGCGCTCTCTTCTTTGCAAAAGAGTCTGCAGTTCCACGCTTTGAACCGTGGAAAGGCGCCGGGCTCTGCTAAGATTTCCCCCGGCGCTTCGTTTGCCCTGGGCCAAAGCGAGCCTTCACAATAGCTGAACGCTAACACTGCATACTCGTTCTACTTCCAGAACCGGGCTTCGGCGAGGCAGTTCTCCCGGGGAAAACGGCCCTTCGCGAAGGGCAGATCTGCCGAGCTCCTTGCGGGAAAGCGAAAGCAAAGGACGCTTTTCTCCCTCTAACCGCTTTCGTCAGAGGAACGGGGGAAGGCACAGTGTTCTTTCTGTCCCTGAGATACACACAATCTGATGTTGCCTCTGAGCTCCGTGGCTGGCAAAGAACTGAAAGTGACATACATTCCTGTGGGGAAACACAGGGCTTTGCTAGGATTTCTCTAGGCAGTGTGTTTTCCCTGGGCCTCACTGCAGCAACACTATCTCGCCAGGGCAACACTGCATGGCACTTCCTCTGCCAGGAGAGAGCTGCTGCTTTGTAGTTTGTGCTGGGAAACCTTGCTTTGGCAAGTGCGAATTGACCGCATTCAGGCAGAAAGAAAAGAGAATAGCAAGAGGCCTTTCTCCCCGGCTGCTCTGCCAAGCCCTTCCAGCTCAAACTATGTCGTTGCTCCTCTGGAAGGATCCCTGTACCGCGGCGTACTTTTTCCGAAGAAGCCCTGCGTTTGCACGAGCAAATGAGGAATTCGTGGCAGGAAAGAGGAAGGAAAGAAAGTTTCTCTCCCTCTGCCTGCTTTGCTCAGAGGACCGGATGAAGTCAGGGAGTTCTCCCTTTCACTGAGAAACGTGCGGGCTGCTGTTGCCTGGGCGCTCTCTTCTTTGCAAAAGAGTCTGCAGTTCCACGCTTTGAACCGTGGAAAGGCGCCGGGCTCTGCTAAGATTTCCCCCGGCGCTTCGTTTGCCCTGGGCCAAAGCGAGCCTTCACAATAGCTGAACGCTAACACTGCATACTCGTTCCACTTCCAGAACCGGGCTACGGCGAGGCAGTTCTCCGGGGGAAAACGGCCCTTCGCGAAGGGCAGATCTGCCGAGCTCATTGCGGGAAAGCGAAAGCAAAGGACGCTTTTCTGCCTCTAACCGCTTTCGTCAGAGGAACGGGGGAAGTCACAGTGTTCTTTCTCTCCCTGAGATACACACAATCTGACGTTGCCTCTGAGCTCCGTTGCTGGCAAAGAACTGAAAGTGACATACATTCCTGTGGGGAAACACAGGGCTTTGCTAGGATTTCTCTAGGCAGTGTGTTTTCCCTGGGCCTCACTGTAGCAACACTATCTCGCAAGGGCAGAACTGCATGGGATTTCCTCCGCCAGGAGAGAGTTGCTGCTTTGTAGTTTGTGCTGGGAAACCTTGCTTTGGCAATTGCGAATTGACCGCATTCAGGCAGAAAGAAAAGAGAATAGCAAGAGGCCTTTTCTCCCCGGCTGCTCTGCCAAGCCCTTCCAGCTCAAACTATGTCGTTGCTCCTCTGGAAGGATCCCTGCACCGCGGCGTACTTTTTCCGAAGAAGCCCTGCGTTTGCACGAGCAAATGAGGAATTCGTGGCAGGAAAGAGGAAGGAAAGAAAGTTTCTCTCCCTCTGCCTGCTTTGCTCAGAGGACCGGATGAAGTCAGGGAGTTCTCCCTTTCACTGAGAAACGTGCGGGCTGCTGTTGCCTGGGCGCTCTCTTCTTTGCAAAAGAGTCTGCAGTTCCACGCTTTGAACTGTGGAAAGGCGCCGGGCTCTGCTAAGATTTCCCCCGGCGCTTCGTTTGCCCTGGGCCAAAGCGAGCCTTCACAATAGCTGAACGCTAACACTGCATACTCGTTCCACTTCCAGAACCGGGCTACGGCGAGGCAGTTCTCCGGGGGAAAACGGCCCTTCGCGAAGGGCAGATCTGCCGAGCTCATTGCGGGAAAGCGAAAACAGAGGACGCTTTTCTCCCTCTAACCGCTTTCGTCAGAGGAACGGGGGAAGTCACAGTGTTCTTTCTCTCCCCGAGATACACACAATCTGACGTTGCCTCTGAGCTCCGTTGCTGGCAAAGAACTGAAAGTGACATACATTCCTGTGGGGAAACACAGGGCTTTGCTAGGATTTCTCTAGGCAGTGTGTTTTCCCTGGGCCTCACTGTAGCAACACTATCTCGCCAGGGCAACACTGCATGGCACTTCCTCTGCCAGGAGAGAGCTGCTGCTTTGTAGTTTGTGCTGGGAAACCTTGCTTTGGCAAGTGCGAATTGACCGCATTCAGGCAGAAAGAAAAGAGAATAGCAAGAGGCCTTTTCTCCCCGGCTGCTCTGCCAAGCCCTTCCAGCTCAAACTATGTCGTTGCTCCTCTGGAAGGATCCCTGCACCGCGGCGTAGTTTTTCCGAAGAAGCCCTGCGTTTGCAAGAGCAAATGAGGAATTCGTGGCAGGAAAGAGGAAGGAAAGAAAGTTTCTCTCCCTCTGCCTGCTTTGCTCAGAGGACCGGATGAAGTCAGGGAGTTCTCCCTTTCACTGAGAAACGTGCGGGCTGCTGTTGCCTGGGCGCTCTCTTCTTTGCAAAAGAGTCTGCAGTTCCACGCTTTGAACCGTGGAAAGGCGCCGGGCTCTGCTAAGATTTCCCCCGGCGCTTCGTTTGCCCTGGGCCAAAGCGAGCCTTCACAATAGCTGAACGCTAACACTGCATACTCGTTCCACTTCCAGAACCGGGCTACGGCGAGGCAGTTCTCCGGGGGAAAACGGCCCTTCGCGAAGGGCAGATCTGCCGAGCTCCTTGCGGGAAAGCGAAAGCAAAGGACGCTTTTCTCCCTCTAACCGCTTTCGTCAGAGGAACGGGGGAAGTCACAGTGTTCTTTCTCTCCCTGAGATACACACAATCTGACGTTGCCTCTGAGCTCCGTTGCTGGCAAAGAACTGAAAGTGACATACATTCCTGTGGGGAAACACAGGGCTTTGCTAGGATTTCTCTAGGCAGTGTGTTTTCCCTGGGCCTCACTGTAGCAACACTATCTCGCCAGGGCAACACTGCATGGCACTTCCTCTGCCAGGAGAGAGCTGCTGCTTTGTAGTTTGTGCTGGGAAACCTTGCTTTGGCAAGTGCGAATTGACCGCATTCAGGCAGAAAGAAAAGAGAATAGCAAGAGGCCTTTTCTCCCCGGCTGCTCTGCCAAGCCCTTCCAGCTCAAACTATGTCGTTGCTCCTCTGGAAGGATCCCTGCACCGCGGCGTAGTTTTTCCGAAGAAGCCCTGCGTTTGCAAGAGCAAATGAGGAATTCGTGGCAGGAAAGAGGAAGGAAAGAAAGTTTCTCTCCCTCTGCCTGCTTTGCTCAGAGGACCGGATGAAGTCAGGGAGTTCTCCCTTTCACTGAGAAACGTGCGGGCTGCTGTTGCCTGGGCGCTCTCTTCTTTGCAAAAGAGTCTGCAGTTCCACGCTTTGAACCGTGGAAAGGCGCCGGGCTCTGCTAAGATTTCCCCCGGCGCTTCGTTTGCCCTGGGCCAAAGCGAGCCTTCACAATAGCTGAACGCTAACACTGCATACTCGTTCCACTTCCAGAACCGGGCTACGGCGAGGCAGTTCTCCGGGGGAAAACGGCCCTTCGCGAAGGGCAGATCTGCCGAGCTCATTGCGGGAAAGCGAAAGCAAAGGACGCTTTTCTCCCTCTAACCGCTTTCGTCAGAGGAACGGGGGAAGTCACAGTGTTCTTTCTCTCCCTGAGATACACACAATGTGACGTTGCCTCTGAGCTCCGTTGCTGGCAAAGAACTGAAAGTGACATACATTCCTGTGGGGAAACACAGGGCTTTGCTAGGATTTCTCTAGGCAGGGTGTTTTCCCTGGGCCTCACTGTAGCAACACTATCTCGCCAGGGCAACACTGCATGGCACTTCCTCTGCCAGGAGAGAGCTGCTGCTTTGTAGTTTGTGCTGGGAAACCTTGCTTTGGCAAGTGCGAATTGACCGCATTCAGGCAGAAAGAAAAGAGAATAGCAAGAGGCCTTTTCTCCCCGGCTGCTCTGCCAAGCCCTTCCAGCTCAAACTATGTCGTTGCTCCTCTGGAAGGATCCCTGCACCGCGGCGTAGTTTTTCCGAAGAAGCCCTGCGTTTGCAAGAGCAAATGAGGAATTCGTGGCAGGAAAGAGGAAGGAAAGAAAGTTTCTCTCCCTCTGCCTGCTTTGCTCAGAGGACCGGATGAAGTCAGGGAGTTCTCCCTTTCACTGAGAAACGTGCGGGCTGCTGTTGCCTGGGCGCTCTCTTCTTTGCAAAAGAGTCTGCAGTTCCACGCTTTGAACTGTGGAAAGGCGCCGGGCTCTGCTAAGATTTCCCCCGGCGCTTCGTTTGCCCTGGGCCAAAGCGAGCCTTCACAATAGCTGAACGCTAACACTGCATACTCGTTCCACTTCCAGAACCGGGCTACGGCGAGGCAGTTCTCCGGGGGAAAACGGCCCTTCGCGAAGGGCAGATCTGCCGAGCTCCTTGCGGGAAAGCGAAAGCAAAGGACGCTTTTCTCCCTCTAACCGCTTTCGTCAGAGGAACGGGGGAAGTCACAGTGTTCTTTCTCTCCCCGAGATACACACAATCTGACGTTGCCTCTGAGCTCCGTTGCTGGCAAAGAACTGAAAGTGACATACATTCCTGTGGGGAAACACAGGGCTTTGCTAGGATTTCTCTAGGCAGTGTGTTTTCCCTGGGCCTCACTGTAGCAACACTATCTCGCAAGGGCAGAACTGCATGGGATTTCCTCCGCCAGGAGAGAGCTGCTGCTTTGTAGTTTGTGCTGGGAAACCTTGCTTTGGCAAGTGCGAATTGACCGCATTCAGGCAGAAAGAAAAGAGAATAGCAAGAGGCCTTTTCTCCCCGGCTGCTCTGCCAAGCCCTTCCAGCTCAAACTATGTCGTTGCTCCTCTGGAAGGATCCCTGCACCGCGGCGTAGTTTTTCCTAAGAAGCCCTGCGTTTGCACGAGCAAATGAGGAATTCGTGGCAGGAAAGAGGAAGGAAAGAAAGTTTCTCTCCCTCTGCCTGCTTTGCTCAGAGGACCGGATGAAGTCAGGGAGTTCTCCCTTTCACTGAGAAACGTGCGGGCTGCTGTTGCCTGGGCGCTCTCTTCTTTGCAAAAGAGTCTGCAGTTCCACGCTTTGAACCGTGGAAAGGCGCCGGGCTCTGCTAAGATTTCCCCCGGCGCTTCGTTTGCCCTGGGCCAAAGCGAGCCTTCACAATAGCTGAACGCTAACACTGCATACTCGTTCTACTTCCAGAACCGGGCTTCGGCGAGGCAGTTCTCCCGGGGAAAACGGCCCTTCGCGAAGGGCAGATCTGCCGAGCTCCTTGCGGGAAAGCGAAAGCAAAGGACGCTGTTTTCCCTCTAACCGCTTTCGTCAGAGGAACGGGGGAAGGCACAGTGTTCTTTCTCTCCCTGAGATACACACAATCTGATGTTGCCTCTGAGCTCCGTTGCTGGCAAAGAACTGAAAGTGACATACATTCCTGTGGGGAAACACAGGGCTTTGCTAGGATTTCTCTAGGCAGGGTGTTTTCCCTGGGCCTCACTGTAGCAACACTATCTCGCCAGGGCAACACTGCATGGCACTTCCTCTGCCAGGAGAGAGCTGCTGCTTTGTAGTTTGTGCTGGGAAACCTTGCTTTGGCAAGTGCGAATTGACCGCATTCAGGCAGAAAGAAAAGAGAATAGCAAGAGGCCTTTTCTCCCCGGCTGCTCTGCCAAGCCCTTCCAGCTCAAACTATGTCGTTGCTCCTCTGGAAGGATCCCTGCACCGCGGCGTAGTTTTTCCGAAGAAGCCCTGCGTTTGCAAGAGCAAATGAGGAATTCGTGGCAGGAAAGAGGAAGGAAAGAAAGTTTCTCTCCCTCTGCCTGCTTTGCTCAGAGGACCGGATGAAGTCAGGGAGTTCTCCCTTTCACTGAGAAACGTGCGGGCTGCTGTTGCCTGGGCGCTCTCTTCTTTGCAAAAGAGTCTGCAGTTCCACGCTTTGAACTGTGGAAAGGCGCCGGGCTCTGCTAAGATTTCCCCCGGCGCTTCGTTTGCCCTGGGCCAAAGCGAGCCTTCACAATAGCTGAACGCTAACACTGCATACTCGTTCCACTTCCAGAACCGGGCTACGGCGAGGCAGTTCTCCGGGGGAAAACGGCCCTTCGCGAAGGGCAGATCTGCCGAGCTCCTTGCGGGAAAGCGAAAGCAAAGGACGCTTTTCTCCCTCTAACCGCTTTCGTCAGAGGAACGGGGGAAGTCACAGTGTTCTTTCTCTCCCCGAGATACACACAATCTGACGTTGCCTCTGAGCTCCGTTGCTGGCAAAGAACTGAAAGTGACATACATTCCTGTGGGGAAACACAGGGCTTTGCTAGGATTTCTCTAGGCAGTGTGTTTTCCCTGGGCCTCACTGTAGCAACACTATCTCGCAAGGGCAGAACTGCATGGGATTTCCTCCGCCAGGAGAGAGCTGCTGCTTTGTAGTTTGTGCTGGGAAACCTTGCTTTGGCAAGTGCGAATTGACCGCATTCAGGCAGAAAGAAAAGAGAATAGCAAGAGGCCTTTTCTCCCCGGCTGCTCTGCCAAGCCCTTCCAGCTCAAACTATGTCGTTGCTCCTCTGGAAGGATCCCTGCACCGCGGCGTAGTTTTTCCTAAGAAGCCCTGCGTTTGCACGAGCAAATGAGGAATTCGTGGCAGGAAAGAGGAAGGAAAGAAAGTTTCTCTCCCTCTGCCTGCTTTGCTCAGAGGACCGGATGAAGTCAGGGAGTTCTCCCTTTCACTGAGAAACGTGCGGGCTGCTGTTGCCTGGGCGCTCTCTTCTTTGCAAAAGAGTCTGCAGTTCCACGCTTTGAACCGTGGAAAGGCGCCGGGCTCTGCTAAGATTTCCCCCGGCGCTTCGTTTGCCCTGGGCCAAAGCGAGCCTTCACAATAGCTGAACGCTAACACTGCATACTCGTTCTACTTCCAGAACCGGGCTTCGGCGAGGCAGTTCTCCCGGGGAAAACGGCCCTTCGCGAAGGGCAGATCTGCCGAGCTCCTTGCGGGAAAGCGAAAGCAAAGGACGCTGTTTTCCCTCTAACCGCTTTCGTCAGAGGAACGGGGGAAGGCACAGTGTTCTTTCTCTCCCTGAGATACACACAATCTGATGTTGCCTCTGAGCTCCGTTGCTGGCAAAGAACTGAAAGTGACATACATTCCTGTGGGGAAACACAGGGCTTTGCTAGGATTTCTCTAGGCAGTGTGTTTTCCCTGGGCCTCACTGTAGCAACACTATCTCGCAAGGGCAGAACTGCATGGCACTTCCTCCGCCAGGAGAGAGCTGCTGCTTTGTAGTTTGTGCTGGGAAACCTTGCTTTGGCAAGTGCGAATTGACCGCATTCAGGCAGAAAGAAAAGAGAATAGCAAGAGGCCTTTTCTCCCCGGCTGCTCTGCCAAGCCCTTCCAGCTCAAACTATGTCGTTGCTCCTCTGGAAGGATCCCTGCACCGCGGCGTAGTTTTTCCGAAGAAGCCCTGCGTTTGCAAGAGCAAATGAGGAATTCGTGGCAGGAAAGA
Source organism: Elephas maximus indicus (assembly GCF_024166365.1). NCBI lineage: Eukaryota > Metazoa > Chordata > Mammalia > Proboscidea > Elephantidae > Elephas > Elephas maximus. The sequence continues at coordinate 132,648 of NW_026060262.1, forward strand.
GGAAGGAAAGAAAGTTTCTCTCCCTCTGCCTGCTTTGCTCAGAGGACCGGATGAAGTCAGGGAGTTCTCCCTTTCACTGAGAAACGTGCGGGCTGCTGTTGCCTGGGCGCTCTCTTCTTTGCAAAAGAGTCTGCAGTTCCACGCTTTGAACCGTGGAAAGGCGCCGGGCTCTGCTAAGATTTCCCCCGGCGCTTCGTTTGCCCTGGGCCAAAGCGAGCCTTCACAATAGCTGAACGCTAACACTGCATACTCGTTCCACTTCCAGAACCGGGCTACGGCGAGGCAGTTCTCCGGGGGAAAACGGCCCTTCGCGAAGGGCAGATCTGCCGAGCTCCTTGCGGGAAAGCGAAAGCAAAGGACGCTTTTCTCCCTCTAACGGCTTTCGTCAGAGGAACGGGGGAAGTCACAGTGTTCTTTCTCTCCCTGAGATACACACAATCTGACGTTGCCTCTGAGCGCCGTTGCTGGCAAAGAACTGAAAGTGACATACATTCCTGTGGGGAAACACAGGGCTTTGCTAGGATTTCTCTAGGCAGTGTGTTTTCCCTGGGCCTCACTGTAGCAACACTATCTCGCAAGGGCAGAACTGCATGGCACTTCCTCCGCCAGGAGAGAGCTGCTGCTTTGTAGTTTGTGCTGGGAAACCTTGCTTTGGCAAGTGCGAATTGACCGCATTCAGGCAGAAAGAAAAGAGAATAGCAAGAGGCCTTTTCTCCCCGGCTGCTCTGCCAAGCCCTTCCAGCTCAAACTATGTCGTTGCTCCTCTGGAAGGATCCCTGCACCGCGGCGTAGTTTTTCCTAAGAAGCCCTGCGTTTGCAAGAGCAAATGAGGAATTCGTGGCAGGAAAGAGGAAGGAAAGAGTTTCTCTCCCTCTGCCTGCTTTGCTCAGAGGACCGGATGAAGTCAGGGAGTTCTCCCTTTCACTGAGAAACGTGCGGGCTGCTGTTGCCTGGGCGCTCTCTTCTTTGCAAAAGAGTCTGCAGTTCCACGCTTTGAACCGTGGAAAGGCGCCGGGCTCTGCTAAGATTTCGCCCGGCGCTTCGTTTGCCCTGGGCCAAAGCGAGCCTTCACAATAGCTGAACGCTAACACTGCATACTCGTTCCACTTCCAGAACCGGGCTACGGCGAGGCAGTTCTCCGGGGGAAAACGGCCCTTCGCGAAGGGCAGATCTACCGAGCTCCTTGCGGGAAAGCGAAAGCAAAGGACGCTTTTCTCCCTCTAACCGCTTTCGTCAGAGGAACGGGGGAAGTCACAGTGTTCTTTCTCTCCCTGAGATACACACAATCTGACGTTGCCTCTGAGCTCCGTTGCTGGCAAAGAACTGAAAGTGACATACATTCCTGTGGGGAAACACAGGGCTTTGCTAGGATTTCTCTAGGCAGTGTGTTTTCCCTGGGCCTCACTGTAGCAACACTATCTCGCCAGGGCAACACTGCATGGCACTTCCTCTGCCAGGAGAGAGCTGCTGCTTTGTAGTTTGTGCTGGGAAACCTTGCTTTGGCAAGTGCGAATTGACCGCATTCAGGCAGAAAGAAAAGAGAATAGCAAGAGGCCTTTTCTCCCCGGCTGCTCTGCCAAGCCCTTCCAGCTCAAACTATGTCGTTGCTCCTCTGGAAGGATCCCTGCACCGCGGCGTAGTTTTTCCTAAGAAGCCCTGCGTTTGCAAGAGCAAATGAGGAATTCGTGGCAGGAAAGAGGAAGGAAAGAAAGTTTCTCTCCCTCTGCCTGCTTTGCTCAGAGGACCGGATGAAGTCAGGGAGTTCTCCCTTTCACTGAGAAACGTGCGGGCTGCTGTTGCCTGGGCGCTCTCTTCTTTGCAAAAGAGTCTGCAGTTCCACGCTTTGAACCGTGGAAAGGCGCCGGGCTCTGCTAAGATTTCCCCCGGCGCTTCGTTTGCCCTGGGCCAAAGCGAGCCTTCACAATAGCTGAACGCTAACACTGCATACTCGTTCCACTTCCAGAACCGGGCTACGGCGAGGCAGTTCTCCGGGGGAAAACGGCCCTTCGCGAAGGGCAGATCTGCCGAGCTCATTGCGGGAAAGCGAAAGCAAAGGACGCTTTTCTCCCTCTAACCGCTTTCGTCAGAGGAACGGGGGAAGTCACAGTGTTCTTTCTCTCCCTGAGATACACACAATCTGACGTTGCCTCTGAGCTCCGTTGCTGGCAAAGAACTGAAAGTGACATACATTCCTGTGGGGAAACACAGGGCTTTGCTAGGATTTCTCTAGGCAGTGTGTTTTCCCTGGGCCTCACTGTAGCAACACTATCTCGCCAGGGCAACACTGCATGGCACTTCCTCTGCCAGGAGAGAGCTGCTGCTTTGTAGTTTGTGCTGGGAAACCTTGCTTTGGCAAGTGCGAATTGACCGCATTCAGGCAGAAAGAAAAGAGAATAGCAAGAGGCCTTTTCTCCCCGGCTGCTCTGCCAAGCCCTTCCAGCTCAAACTATGTCGTTGCTCCTCTGGAAGGATCCCTGCACCGCGGCGTAGTTTTTCCGAAGAAGCCCTGCGTTTGCAAGAGCAAATGAGGAATTCGTGGCAGGAAAGAGGAAGGAAAGAGTTTCTCTCCCTCTGCCTGCTTTGCTCAGAGGACCGGATGAAGTCAGGGAGTTCTCCCTTTCACTGAGAAACGTGCGGGCTGCTGTTGCCTGGGCGCTCTCTTCTTTGCAAAAGAGTCTGCAGTTCCACGCTTTGAACCGTGGAAAGGCGCCGGGCTCTGCTAAGATTTCCCCCGGCGCTTCGTTTGCCCTGGGCCAAAGCGAGCCTTCACAATAGCTGAACGCTAACACTGCATACTCGTTCCACTTCCAGAACCGGGCTACGGCGAGGCAGTTCTCCGGGGGAAAACGGCCCTTCGCGAAGGGCAGATCTGCCGAGCTCATTGCGGGAAAGCGAAAGCAAAGGACGCTTTTCTCCCTCTAACCGCTTTCGTCAGAGGAACGGGGGAAGTCACAGTGTTCTTTCTCTCCCTGAGATACACACAATCTGACGTTGCCTCTGAGCTCCGTTGCTGGCAAAGAACTGAAAGTGACATACATTCCTGTGGGGAAACACAGGGCTTTGCTAGGATTTCTCTAGGCAGTGTGTTTTCCCTGGGCCTCACTGTAGCAACACTATCTCGCCAGGGCAACACTGCATGGCACTTCCTCTGCCAGGAGAGAGCTGCTGCTTTGTAGTTTGTGCTGGGAAACCTTGCTTTGGCAAGTGCGAATTGACCGCATTCAGGCAGAAAGAAAAGAGAATAGCAAGAGGCCTTTTCTCCCCGGCTGCTCTGCCAAGCCCTTCCAGCTCAAACTATGTCGTTGCTCCTCTGGAAGGATCCCTGCACCGCGGCGTAGTTTTTCCGAAGAAGCCCTGCGTTTGCAAGAGCAAATGAGGAATTCGTGGCAGGAAAGAGGAAGGAAAGAAAGTTTCTCTCCCTCTGCCTGCTTTGCTCAGAGGACCGGATGAAGTCAGGGAGTTCTCCCTTTCACTGAGAAACGTGCGGGCTGCTGTTGCCTGGGCGCTCTCTTCTTTGCAAAAGAGTCTGCAGTTCCACGCTTTGAACCGTGGAAAGGCGCCGGGCTCTGCTAAGATTTCCCCCGGCGCTTCGTTTGCCCTGGGCCAAAGCGAGCCTTCACAATAGCTGAACGCTAACACTGCATACTCGTTCCACTTCCAGAACCGGGCTACGGCGAGGCAGTTCTCCGGGGGAAAACGGCCCTTCGCGAAGGGCAGATCTGCCGAGCTCATTGCGGGAAAGCGAAAGCAAAGGACGCTTTTCTCCCTCTAACCGCTTTCGTCAGAGGAACGGGGGAAGTCACAGTGTTCTTTCTCTCCCTGAGATACACACAATGTGACGTTGCCTCTGAGCTCCGTTGCTGGCAAAGAACTGAAAGTGACATACATTCCTGTGGGGAAACACAGGGCTTTGCTAGGATTTCTCTAGGCAGGGTGTTTTCCCTGGGCCTCACTGTAGCAACACTATCTCGCCAGGGCAACACTGCATGGCACTTCCTCTGCCAGGAGAGAGCTGCTGCTTTGTAGTTTGTGCTGGGAAACCTTGCTTTGGCAAGTGCGAATTGACCGCATTCAGGCAGAAAGAAAAGAGAATAGCAAGAGGCCTTTTCTCCCCGGCTGCTCTGCCAAGCCCTTCCAGCTCAAACTATGTCGTTGCTCCTCTGGAAGGATCCCTGCACCGCGGCGTAGTTTTTCCGAAGAAGCCCTGCGTTTGCAAGAGCAAATGAGGAATTCGTGGCAGGAAAGAGGAAGGAAAGAAAGTTTCTCTCCCTCTGCCTGCTTTGCTCAGAGGACCGGATGAAGTCAGGGAGTTCTCCCTTTCACTGAGAAACGTGCGGGCTGCTGTTGCCTGGGCGCTCTCTTCTTTGCAAAAGAGTCTGCAGTTCCACGCTTTGAACTGTGGAAAGGCGCCGGGCTCTGCTAAGATTTCCCCCGGCGCTTCGTTTGCCCTGGGCCAAAGCGAGCCTTCACAATAGCTGAACGCTAACACTGCATACTCGTTCCACTTCCAGAACCGGGCTACGGCGAGGCAGTTCTCCGGGGGAAAACGGCCCTTCGCGAAGGGCAGATCTGCCGAGCTCCTTGCGGGAAAGCGAAAGCAAAGGACGCTTTTCTCCCTCTAACCGCTTTCGTCAGAGGAACGGGGGAAGTCACAGTGTTCTTTCTCTCCCCGAGATACACACAATCTGACGTTGCCTCTGAGCTCCGTTGCTGGCAAAGAACTGAAAGTGACATACATTCCTGTGGGGAAACACAGGGCTTTGCTAGGATTTCTCTAGGCAGTGTGTTTTCCCTGGGCCTCACTGTAGCAACACTATCTCGCAAGGGCAGAACTGCATGGGATTTCCTCCGCCAGGAGAGAGCTGCTGCTTTGTAGTTTGTGCTGGGAAACCTTGCTTTGGCAAGTGCGAATTGACCGCATTCAGGCAGAAAGAAAAGAGAATAGCAAGAGGCCTTTTCTCCCCGGCTGCTCTGCCAAGCCCTTCCAGCTCAAACTATGTCGTTGCTCCTCTGGAAGGATCCCTGCACCGCGGCGTAGTTTTTCCTAAGAAGCCCTGCGTTTGCACGAGCAAATGAGGAATTCGTGGCAGGAAAGAGGAAGGAAAGAAAGTTTCTCTCCCTCTGCCTGCTTTGCTCAGAGGACCGGATGAAGTCAGGGAGTTCTCCCTTTCACTGAGAAACGTGCGGGCTGCTGTTGCCTGGGCGCTCTCTTCTTTGCAAAAGAGTCTGCAGTTCCACGCTTTGAACCGTGGAAAGGCGCCGGGCTCTGCTAAGATTTCCCCCGGCGCTTCGTTTGCCCTGGGCCAAAGCGAGCCTTCACAATAGCTGAACGCTAACACTGCATACTCGTTCTACTTCCAGAACCGGGCTTCGGCGAGGCAGTTCTCCCGGGGAAAACGGCCCTTCGCGAAGGGCAGATCTGCCGAGCTCCTTGCGGGAAAGCGAAAGCAAAGGACGCTGTTTTCCCTCTAACCGCTTTCGTCAGAGGAACGGGGGAAGGCACAGTGTTCTTTCTCTCCCTGAGATACACACAATCTGATGTTGCCTCTGAGCTCCGTTGCTGGCAAAGAACTGAAAGTGACATACATTCCTGTGGGGAAACACAGGGCTTTGCTAGGATTTCTCTAGGCAGGGTGTTTTCCCTGGGCCTCACTGTAGCAACACTATCTCGCCAGGGCAACACTGCATGGCACTTCCTCTGCCAGGAGAGAGCTGCTGCTTTGTAGTTTGTGCTGGGAAACCTTGCTTTGGCAAGTGCGAATTGACCGCATTCAGGCAGAAAGAAAAGAGAATAGCAAGAGGCCTTTTCTCCCCGGCTGCTCTGCCAAGCCCTTCCAGCTCAAACTATGTCGTTGCTCCTCTGGAAGGATCCCTGCACCGCGGCGTAGTTTTTCCGAAGAAGCCCTGCGTTTGCAAGAGCAAATGAGGAATTCGTGGCAGGAAAGAGGAAGGAAAGAAAGTTTCTCTCCCTCTGCCTGCTTTGCTCAGAGGACCGGATGAAGTCAGGGAGTTCTCCCTTTCACTGAGAAACGTGCGGGCTGCTGTTGCCTGGGCGCTCTCTTCTTTGCAAAAGAGTCTGCAGTTCCACGCTTTGAACTGTGGAAAGGCGCCGGGCTCTGCTAAGATTTCCCCCGGCGCTTCGTTTGCCCTGGGCCAAAGCGAGCCTTCACAATAGCTGAACGCTAACACTGCATACTCGTTCCACTTCCAGAACCGGGCTACGGCGAGGCAGTTCTCCGGGGGAAAACGGCCCTTCGCGAAGGGCAGATCTGCCGAGCTCCTTGCGGGAAAGCGAAAGCAAAGGACGCTTTTCTCCCTCTAACCGCTTTCGTCAGAGGAACGGGGGAAGTCACAGTGTTCTTTCTCTCCCCGAGATACACACAATCTGACGTTGCCTCTGAGCTCCGTTGCTGGCAAAGAACTGAAAGTGACATACATTCCTGTGGGGAAACACAGGGCTTTGCTAGGATTTCTCTAGGCAGTGTGTTTTCCCTGGGCCTCACTGTAGCAACACTATCTCGCAAGGGCAGAACTGCATGGGATTTCCTCCGCCAGGAGAGAGCTGCTGCTTTGTAGTTTGTGCTGGGAAACCTTGCTTTGGCAAGTGCGAATTGACCGCATTCAGGCAGAAAGAAAAGAGAATAGCAAGAGGCCTTTTCTCCCCGGCTGCTCTGCCAAGCCCTTCCAGCTCAAACTATGTCGTTGCTCCTCTGGAAGGATCCCTGCACCGCGGCGTAGTTTTTCCTAAGAAGCCCTGCGTTTGCACGAGCAAATGAGGAATTCGTGGCAGGAAAGAGGAAGGAAAGAAAGTTTCTCTCCCTCTGCCTGCTTTGCTCAGAGGACCGGATGAAGTCAGGGAGTTCTCCCTTTCACTGAGAAACGTGCGGGCTGCTGTTGCCTGGGCGCTCTCTTCTTTGCAAAAGAGTCTGCAGTTCCACGCTTTGAACCGTGGAAAGGCGCCGGGCTCTGCTAAGATTTCCCCCGGCGCTTCGTTTGCCCTGGGCCAAAGCGAGCCTTCACAATAGCTGAACGCTAACACTGCATACTCGTTCTACTTCCAGAACCGGGCTTCGGCGAGGCAGTTCTCCCGGGGAAAACGGCCCTTCGCGAAGGGCAGATCTGCCGAGCTCCTTGCGGGAAAGCGAAAGCAAAGGACGCTGTTTTCCCTCTAACCGCTTTCGTCAGAGGAACGGGGGAAGGCACAGTGTTCTTTCTCTCCCTGAGATACACACAATCTGATGTTGCCTCTGAGCTCCGTTGCTGGCAAAGAACTGAAAGTGACATACATTCCTGTGGGGAAACACAGGGCTTTGCTAGGATTTCTCTAGGCAGTGTGTTTTCCCTGGGCCTCACTGTAGCAACACTATCTCGCAAGGGCAGAACTGCATGGCACTTCCTCCGCCAGGAGAGAGCTGCTGCTTTGTAGTTTGTGCTGGGAAACCTTGCTTTGGCAAGTGCGAATTGACCGCATTCAGGCAGAAAGAAAAGAGAATAGCAAGAGGCCTTTTCTCCCCGGCTGCTCTGCCAAGCCCTTCCAGCTCAAACTATGTCGTTGCTCCTCTGGAAGGATCCCTGCACCGCGGCGTAGTTTTTCCGAAGAAGCCCTGCGTTTGCAAGAGCAAATGAGGAATTCGTGGCAGGAAAGAGGAAGGAAAGAAAGTTTCTCTCCCTCTGCCTGCTTTGCTCAGAGGACCGGATGAAGTCAGGGAGTTCTCCCTTTCACTGAGAAACGTGCGGGCTGCTGTTGCCTGGGCGCTCTCTTCTTTGCAAAAGAGTCTGCAGTTCCACGCTTTGAACCGTGGAAAGGCGCCGGGCTCTGCTAAGATTTCCCCCGGCGCTTCGTTTGCCCTGGGCCAAAGCGAGCCTTCACAATAGCTGAACGCTAACACTGCATACTCGTTCCACTTCCAGAACCGGGCTACGGCGAGGCAGTTCTCCGGGGGAAAACGGCCCTTCGCGAAGGGCAGATCTGCCGAGCTCCTTGCGGGAAAGCGAAAGCAAAGGACGCTTTTCTCCCTCTAACGGCTTTCGTCAGAGGAACGGGGGAAGTCACAGTGTTCTTTCTCTCCCTGAGATACACACAATCTGACGTTGCCTCTGAGCGCCGTTGCTGGCAAAGAACTGAAAGTGACATACATTCCTGTGGGGAAACACAGGGCTTTGCTAGGATTTCTCTAGGCAGTGTGTTTTCCCTGGGCCTCACTGTAGCAACACTATCTCGCAAGGGCAGAACTGCATGGCACTTCCTCCGCCAGGAGAGAGCTGCTGCTTTGTAGTTTGTGCTGGGAAACCTTGCTTTGGCAAGTGCGAATTGACCGCATTCAGGCAGAAAGAAAAGAGAATAGCAAGAGGCCTTTTCTCCCCGGCTGCTCTGCCAAGCCCTTCCAGCTCAAACTATGTCGTTGCTCCTCTGGAAGGATCCCTGCACCGCGGCGTAGTTTTTCCTAAGAAGCCCTGCGTTTGCAAGAGCAAATGAGGAATTCGTGGCAGGAAAGAGGAAGGAAAGAGTTTCTCTCCCTCTGCCTGCTTTGCTCAGAGGACCGGATGAAGTCAGGGAGTTCTCCCTTTCACTGAGAAACGTGCGGGCTGCTGTTGCCTGGGCGCTCTCTTCTTTGCAAAAGAGTCTGCAGTTCCACGCTTTGAACCGTGGAAAGGCGCCGGGCTCTGCTAAGATTTCGCCCGGCGCTTCGTTTGCCCTGGGCCAAAGCGAGCCTTCACAATAGCTGAACGCTAACACTGCATACTCGTTCCACTTCCAGAACCGGGCTACGGCGAGGCAGTTCTCCGGGGGAAAACGGCCCTTCGCGAAGGGCAGATCTACCGAGCTCCTTGCGGGAAAGCGAAAGCAAAGGACGCTTTTCTCCCTCTAACCGCTTTCGTCAGAGGAACGGGGGAAGTCACAGTGTTCTTTCTCTCCCTGAGATACACACAATCTGACGTTGCCTCTGAGCTCCGTTGCTGGCAAAGAACTGAAAGTGACATACATTCCTGTGGGGAAACACAGGGCTTTGCTAGGATTTCTCTAGGCAGTGTGTTTTCCCTGGGCCTCACTGTAGCAACACTATCTCGCCAGGGCAACACTGCATGGCACTTCCTCTGCCAGGAGAGAGCTGCTGCTTTGTAGTTTGTGCTGGGAAACCTTGCTTTGGCAAGTGCGAATTGACCGCATTCAGGCAGAAAGAAAAGAGAATAGCAAGAGGCCTTTTCTCCCCGGCTGCTCTGCCAAGCCCTTCCAGCTCAAACTATGTCGTTGCTCCTCTGGAAGGATCCCTGCACCGCGGCGTAGTTTTTCCTAAGAAGCCCTGCGTTTGCAAGAGCAAATGAGGAATTCGTGGCAGGAAAGAGGAAGGAAAGAAAGTTTCTCTCCCTCTGCCTGCTTTGCTCAGAGGACCGGATGAAGTCAGGGAGTTCTCCCTTTCACTGAGAAACGTGCGGGCTGCTGTTGCCTGGGCGCTCTCTTCTTTGCAAAAGAGTCTGCAGTTCCACGCTTTGAACCGTGGAAAGGCGCCGGGCTCTGCTAAGATTTCCCCCGGCGCTTCGTTTGCCCTGGGCCAAAGCGAGCCTTCACAATAGCTGAACGCTAACACTGCATACTCGTTCCACTTCCAGAACCGGGCTACGGCGAGGCAGTTCTCCGGGGGAAAACGGCCCTTCGCGAAGGGCAGATCTGCCGAGCTCCTTGCGGGAAAGCGAAAGCAAAGGACGCTTTTCTCCCTCTAACCGCTTTCGTCAGAGGAACGGGGGAAGTCACAGTGTTCTTTCTCTACCCGAGATACACACAATCTGACGTTGCCTCTGAGCTCCGTTGCTGGCAAAGAACTGAAAGTGACATACATTCCTGTGGGGAAACACAGGGCTTTGCTAGGATTTCTCTAGGCAGTGTGTTTTCCCTGGGCCTCACTGTAGCAACACTATCTCGCAAGGGCAGAACTGCATGGGATTTCCTCCGCCAGGAGAGAGCTGCTGCTTTGTAGTTTGTGCTGGGAAACCTTGCTTTGGCAAGTGCGAATTGACCGCATTCAGGCAGAAAGAAAAGAGAATAGCAAGAGGCCTTTTCTCCCCGGCTGCTCTGCCAAGCCCTTCCAGCTCAAACTATGTCGTTGCTCCTCTGGAAGGATCCCTGCACCGCGGCGTAGTTTTTCGTAAGAAGCCCTGCGTTTGCACGAGCAAATGAGGAATTCGTGGCAGGAAAGAGGAAGGAAAGAAAGTTTCTCTCCCTCTGCCTGCTTTGCTCAGAGGACCGGATGAAGTCAGGGAGTTCTCCCTTTCACTGAGAAACGTGCGGGCTGCTGTTGCCTGGGCGCTCTCTTCTTTGCAAAAGAGTCTGCAGTTCCACGCTTTGAACCGTGGAAAGGCGCCGGGCTCTGCTAAGATTTCCCCCGGCGCTTCGTTTGCCCTGGGCCAAAGCGAGCCTTCACAATAGCTGAACGCTAACACTGCATACTCGTTCTACTTCCAGAACCGGGCTTCGGCGAGGCAGTTCTCCCGGGGAAAACGGCCCTTCGCGAAGGGCAGATCTGCCGAGCTCCTTGCGGGAAAGCGAAAGCAAAGGACGCTTTTTTCCCTCTAACCGCTTTCGTCAGAGGAACGGGGGAAGGCACAGTGTTCTTTCTCTCCCTGAGATACACACAATCTGATGTTGCCTCTGAGCTCCGTTGCTGGCAAAGAACTGAAAGTGACATACATTCCTGTGGGGAAACACAGGGCTTTGCTAGGATTTCTCTAGGCAGTGTGTTTTCCCTGGGCCTCACTGTAGCAACACTATCTCGCAAGGGCAGAACTGCATGGCACTTCCTCCGCCAGGAGAGAGCTGCTGCTTTGTAGTTTGTGCTGGGAAACCTTGCTTTGGCAAGTGCGAATTGACCGCATTCAGGCAGAAAGAAAAGAGAATAGCAAGAGGCCTTTTCTCCCCGGCTGCTCTGCCAAGCCCTTCCAGCTCAAACTATGTCGTTGCTCCTCTGGAAGGATCCCTGCACCGCGGCGTAGTTTTTCCGAAGAAGCCCTGCGTTTGCAAGAGCAAATGAGGAATTCGTGGCAGGAAAGAGGAAGGAAAGAAAGTTTCTCTCCCTCTGCCTGCTTTGCTCAGAGGACCGGATGAAGTCAGGGAGTTCTCCCTTTCACTGAGAAACGTGCGGGCTGCTGTTGCCTGGGCGCTCTCTTCTTTGCAAAAGAGTCTGCAGTTCCACGCTTTGAACCGTGGAAAGGCGCCGGGCTCTGCTAAGATTTCCCCCGGCGCTTCGTTTGCCCTGGGCCAAAGCGAGCCTTCACAATAGCTGAACGCTAACACTGCATACTCGTTCCACTTCCAGAACCGGGCTACGGCGAGGCAGTTCTCCGGGGGAAAACGGCCCTTCGCGAAGGGCAGATCTGCCGAGCTCCTTGCGGGAAAGCGAAAGCAAAGGACGCTTTTCTCCCTCTAACCGCTTTCGTCAGAGGAACGGGGGAAGTCACAGTGTTCTTTCTCTCCCTGAGATACACACAATCTGACGTTGCCTCTGAGCGCCGTTGCTGGCAAAGAACTGAAAGTGACATACATTCCTGTGGGGAAACACAGGGCTTTGCTAGGATTTCTCTAGGCAGTGTGTTTTCCCTGGGCCTCACTGTAGCAACACTATCTCGCAAGGGCAGAACTGCATGGCACTTCCTCCGCCAGGAGAGAGCTGCTGCTTTGTAGTTTGTGCTGGGAAACCTTGCTTTGGCAAGTGCGAATTGACCGCATTCAGGCAGAAAGAAAAGAGAATAGCAAGAGGCCTTTTCTCCCCGGCTGCTCTGCCAAGCCCTTCCAGCTCAAACTATGTCGTTGCTCCTCTGGAAGGATCCCTGCACCGCGGCGTAGTTTTTCCGAAGAAGCCCTGCGTTTGCAAGAGCAAATGAGGAATTCGTGGCAGGAAAGAGGAAGGAAAGAGTTTCTCTCCCTCTGCCTGCTTTGCTCAGAGGACCGGATGAAGTCAGGGAGTTCTCCCTTTCACTGAGAAACGTGCGGGCTGCTGTTGCCTGGGCGCTCTCTTCTTTGCAAAAGAGTCTGCAGTTCCACGCTTTGAACCGTGGAAAGGCGCCGGGCTCTGCTAAGATTTCGCCCGGCGCTTCGTTTGCCCTGGGCCAAAGCGAGCCTTCACAATAGCTGAACGCTAACACTGCATACTCGTTCCACTTCCAGAACCGGGCTACGGCGAGGCAGTTCTCCGGGGGAAAACGGCCCTTCGCGAAGGGCAGATCTACCGAGCTCCTTGCGGGAAAGCGAAAGCAAAGGACGCTTTTCTCCCTCTAACCGCTTTCGTCAGAGGAACGGGGGAAGTCACAGTGTTCTTTCTCTCCCTGAGATACACACAATCTGACGTTGCCTCTGAGCTCCGTTGCTGGCAAAGAACTGAAAGTGACATACATTCCTGTGGGGAAACACAGGGCTTTGCTAGGATTTCTCTAGGCAGTGTGTTTTCCCTGGGCCTCACTGTAGCAACACTATCTCGCCAGGGCAACACTGCATGGCACTTCCTCTGCCAGGAGAGAGCTGCTGCTTTGTAGTTTGTGCTGGGAAACCTTGCTTTGGCAAGTGCGAATTGACCGCATTCAGGCAGAAAGAAAAGAGAATAGCAAGAGGCCTTTTCTCCCCGGCTGCTCTGCCAAGCCCTTCCAGCTCAAACTATGTCGTTGCTCCTCTGGAAGGATCCCTGCACCGCGGCGTAGTTTTTCCTAAGAAGCCCTGCGTTTGCAAGAGCAAATGAGGAATTCGTGGCAGGAAAGAGGAAGGAAAGAAAGTTTCTCTCCCTCTGCCTGCTTTGCTCAGAGGTCCGGATGAAGTCAGGGAGTTCTCCCTTTCACTGAGAAACGTGCGGGCTGCTGTTGCCTGGGCACTCTCTTCTTTGCAAAAGAGTCTGCAGTTCCACGCTTTGAACCGTGGAAAGGCGCCGGGCTCTGCTAAGATTTCCCCCGGCGCTTCGTTTGCCCTGGGCCAAAGCGAGCCTTCACAATAGCTGAACGCTAACACTGCATACTCGTTCCACTTCCAGAACCGGGCTACGGCGAGGCAGTTCTCCGGGGGAAAACGGCCCTTCGCGAAGGGCAGATCTGCCGAGCTCATTGCGGGAAAGCGAAAGCAAAGGACGCTTTTCTCCCTCTAACCGCTTTCGTCAGAGGAACGGGGGAAGTCACAGTGTTCTTTCTCTCCCCGAGATACACACAATCTGACGTTGCCTCTGAGCTCCGTTGCTGGCAAAGAACTGAAAGTGACATACATTCCTGTGGGGAAACACAGGGCTTTGCTAGGATTTCTCTAGGCAGTGTGTTTTCCCTGGGCCTCACTGTAGCAACACTATCTCGCCAGGGCAACACTGCATGGCACTTCCTCTGCCAGGAGAGAGCTGCTGCTTTGTAGTTTGTGCTGGGAAACCTTGCTTTGGCAAGTGCGAATTGACCGCATTCAGGCAGAAAGAAAAGAGAATAGCAAGAGGCCTTTTCTCCCCGGCTGCTCTGCCAAGCCCTTCCAGCTCAAACTATGTCGTTGCTCCTCTGGAAGGATCCCTGCACCGCGGCGTAGTTTTTCCGAAGAAGCCCTGCGTTTGCAAGAGCAAATGAGGAATTCGTGGCAGGAAAGAGGAAGGAAAGAGTTTCTCTCCCTCTGCCTGCTTTGCTCAGAGGACCGGATGAAGTCAGGGAGTTCTCCCTTTCACTGAGAAACGTGCGGGCTGCTGTTGCCTGGGCGCTCTCTTCTTTGCAAAAGAGTCTGCAGTTCCACGCTTTGAACCGTGGAAAGGCGCCGGGCTCTGCTAAGATTTCGCCCGGCGCTTCGTTTGCCCTGGGCCAAAGCGAGCCTTCACAATAGCTGAACGCTAACACTGCATACTCGTTCCACTTCCAGAACCGGGCTACGGCGAGGCAGTTCTCCGGGGGAAAACGGCCCTTCGCGAAGGGCAGATCTACCGAGCTCCTTGCGGGAAAGCGAAAGCAAAGGACGCTTTTCTCCCTCTAACCGCTTTCGTCAGAGGAACGGGGGAAGTCACAGTGTTCTTTCTCTCCCTGAGATACACACAATCTGACGTTGCCTCTGAGCTCCGTTGCTGGCAAAGAACTGAAAGTGACATACATTCCTGTGGGGAAACACAGGGCTTTGCTAGGATTTCTCTAGGCAGTGTGTTTTCCCTGGGCCTCACTGTAGCAACACTATCTCGCCAGGGCAACACTGCATGGCACTTCCTCTGCCAGGAGAGAGCTGCTGCTTTGTAGTTTGTGCTGGGAAACCTTGCTTTGGCAAGTGCGAATTGACCGCATTCAGGCAGAAAGAAAAGAGAATAGCAAGAGGCCTTTTCTCCCCGGCTGCTCTGCCAAGCCCTTCCAGCTCAAACTATGTCGTTGCTCCTCTGGAAGGATCCCTGCACCGCGGCGTAGTTTTTCCGAAGAAGCCCTGCGTTTGCAAGAGCAAATGAGGAATTCGTGGCAGGAAAGAGGAAGGAAAGAAAGTTTCTCTCCCTCTGCCTGCTTTGCTCAGAGGACCGGATGAAGTCAGGGAGTTCTCCCTTTCACTGAGAAACGTGCGGGCTGCTGTTGCCTGGGCGCTCTCTTCTTTGCAAAAGAGTCTGCAGTTCCACGCTTTGAACCGTGGAAAGGCGCCGGGCTCTGCTAAGATTTCCCCCGGCGCTTCGTTTGCCCTGGGCCAAAGCGAGCCTTCACAATAGCTGAACGCTAACACTGCATACTCGTTCTACTTCCAGAACCGGGCTTCGGCGAGGCAGTTCTCCCGGGGAAAACGGCCCTTCGCGAAGGGCAGATCTGCCGAGCTCATTGCGGGAAAGCGAAAGCAAAGGACGCTTTTCTCCCTCTAACCGCTTTCGGCAGAGGAACGGGGGAAGTCACAGTGTTCTTTCTCTCCCCGAGATACACACAATCTGACGTTGCCTCTGAGCTCCGTTGCTGGCAAAGAACTGAAAGTGACATACATTCCTGTGGGGAAACACAGGGCTTTGCTAGGATTTCTCTAGGCAGTGTGTTTTCCCTGGGCCTCACTGCAGCAACACTATCTCGCCAGGGCAACACTGCATGGCACTTCCTCTGCCAGGAGAGAGCTGCTGCTTTGTAGTTTGTGCTGGGAAACCTTGCTTTGGCAAGTGCGAATTGACCGCATTCAGGCAGAAAGAAAAGAGAATAGCAAGAGGCCTTTCTCCCCGGCTGCTCTGCCAAGCCCTTCCAGCTCAAACTATGTCGTTGCTCCTCTGGAAGGATCCCTGTACCGCGGCGTACTTTTTCCGAAGAAGCCCTGCGTTTGCACGAGCAAATGAGGAATTCGTGGCAGGAAAGAGGAAGGAAAGAAAGTTTCTCTCCCTCTGCCTGCTTTGCTCAGAGGACCGGATGAAGTCAGGGAGTTCTCCCTTTCACTGAGAAACGTGCGGGCTGCTGTTGCCTGGGCGCTCTCTTCTTTGCAAAAGAGTCTGCAGTTCCACGCTTTGAACCGTGGAAAGGCGCCGGGCTCTGCTAAGATTTCCCCCGGCGCTTCGTTTGCCCTGGGCCAAAGCGAGCCTTCACAATAGCTGAACGCTAACACTGCATACTCGTTCCACTTCCAGAACCGGGCTACGGCGAGGCAGTTCTCCGGGGGAAAACGGCCCTTCGCGAAGGGCAGATCTGCCGAGCTCATTGCGGGAAAGCGAAAGCAAAGGACGCTTTTCTGCCTCTAACCGCTTTCGTCAGAGGAACGGGGGAAGTCACAGTGTTCTTTCTCTCCCTGAGATACACACAATCTGACGTTGCCTCTGAGCTCCGTTGCTGGCAAAGAACTGAAAGTGACATACATTCCTGTGGGGAAACACAGGGCTTTGCTAGGATTTCTCTAGGCAGTGTGTTTTCCCTGGGCCTCACTGTAGCAACACTATCTCGCAAGGGCAGAACTGCATGGGATTTCCTCCGCCAGGAGAGAGTTGCTGCTTTGTAGTTTGTGCTGGGAAACCTTGCTTTGGCAAGTGCGAATTGACCGCATTCAGGCAGAAAGAAAAGAGAATAGCAAGAGGCCTTTTCTCCCCGGCTGCTCTGCCAAGCCCTTCCAGCTCAAACTATGTCGTTGCTCCTCTGGAAGGATCCCTGCACCGCGGCGTACTTTTTCCGAAGAAGCCCTGCGTTTGCACGAGCAAATGAGGAATTCGTGGCAGGAAAGAGGAAGGAAAGAAAGTTTCTCTCCCTCTGCCTGCTTTGCTCAGAGGACCGGATGAAGTCAGGGAGTTCTCCCTTTCACTGAGAAACGTGCGGGCTGCTGTTGCCTGGGCGCTCTCTTCTTTGCAAAAGAGTCTGCAGTTCCACGCTTTGAACCGTGGAAAGGCGCCGGGCTCTGCTAAGATTTCCCCCGGCGCTTCGTTTGCCCTGGGCCAAAGCGAGCCTTCACAATAGCTGAACGCTAACACTGCATACTCGTTCCACTTCCAGAACCGGGCTACGGCGAGGCAGTTCTCCGGGGGAAAACGGCCCTTCGCGAAGGGCAGATCTGCCGAGCTCATTGCGGGAAAGCGAAAGCAAAGGACGCTTTTCTCCCTCTAACCGCTTTCGTCAGAGGAACGGGGGAAGTCACAGTGTTCTTTCTCTCCCTGAGATACACACAATCTGACGTTGCCTCTGAGCTCCGTTGCTGGCAAAGAACTGAAAGTGACATACATTCCTGTGGGGAAACACAGGGCTTTGCTAGGATTTCTCTAGGCAGTGTGTTTTCCCTGGGCCTCACTGTAGCAACACTATCTCGCCAGGGCAACACTGCATGGCACTTCCTCTGCCAGGAGAGAGCTGCTGCTTTGTAGTTTGTGCTGGGAAACCTTGCTTTGGCAAGTGCGAATTGACCGCATTCAGGCAGAAAGAAAAGAGAATAGCAAGAGGCCTTTTCTCCCCGGCTGCTCTGCCAAGCCCTTCCAGCTCAAACTATGTCGTTGCTCCTCTGGAAGGATCCCTGCACCGCGGCGTAGTTTTTCCGAAGAAGCCCTGCGTTTGCAAGAGCAAATGAGGAATTCGTGGCAGGAAAGAGGAAGGAAAGAGTTTCTCTCCCTCTGCCTGCTTTGCTCAGAGGACCGGATGAAGTCAGGGAGTTCTCCCTTTCACTGAGAAACGTGCGGGCTGCTGTTGCCTGGGCGCTCTCTTCTTTGCAAAAGAGTCTGCAGTTCCACGCTTTGAACCGTGGAAAGGCGCCGGGCTCTGCTAAGATTTCCCCCGGCGCTTCGTTTGCCCTGGGCCAAAGCGAGCCTTCACAATAGCTGAACGCTAACACTGCATACTCGTTCCACTTCCAGAACCGGGCTACGGCGAGGCAGTTCTCCGGGGGAAAACGGCCCTTCGCGAAGGGCAGATCTGCCGAGCTCATTGCGGGAAAGCGAAAGCAAAGGACGCTTTTCTCCCTCTAACCGCTTTCGTCAGAGGAACGGGGGAAGTCACAGTGTTCTTTCTCTCCCTGAGATACACACAATCTGACGTTGCCTCTGAGCTCCGTTGCTGGCAAAGAACTGAAAGTGACATACATTCCTGTGGGGAAACACAGGGCTTTGCTAGGATTTCTCTAGGCAGTGTGTTTTCCCTGGGCCTCACTGTAGCAACACTATCTCGCCAGGGCAACACTGCATGGCACTTCCTCTGCCAGGAGAGAGCTGCTGCTTTGTAGTTTGTGCTGGGAAACCTTGCTTTGGCAAGTGCGAATTGACCGCATTCAGGCAGAAAGAAAAGAGAATAGCAAGAGGCCTTTTCTCCCCGGCTGCTCTGCCAAGCCCTTCCAGCTCAAACTATGTCGTTGCTCCTCTGGAAGGATCCCTGCACCGCGGCGTAGTTTTTCCGAAGAAGCCCTGCGTTTGCAAGAGCAAATGAGGAATTCGTGGCAGGAAAGAGGAAGGAAAGAAAGTTTCTCTCCCTCTGCCTGCTTTGCTCAGAGGACCGGATGAAGTCAGGGAGTTCTCCCTTTCACTGAGAAACGTGCGGGCTGCTGTTGCCTGGGCGCTCTCTTCTTTGCAAAAGAGTCTGCAGTTCCACGCTTTGAACCGTGGAAAGGCGCCGGGCTCTGCTAAGATTTCCCCCGGCGCTTCGTTTGCCCTGGGCCAAAGCGAGCCTTCACAATAGCTGAACGCTAACACTGCATACTCGTTCCACTTCCAGAACCGGGCTACGGCGAGGCAGTTCTCCGGGGGAAAACGGCCCTTCGCGAAGGGCAGATCTGCCGAGCTCATTGCGGGAAAGCGAAAGCAAAGGACGCTTTTCTCCCTCTAACCGCTTTCGTCAGAGGAACGGGGGAAGTCACAGTGTTCTTTCTCTCCCTGAGATACACACAATCTGACGTTGCCTCTGAGCTCCGTTGCTGGCAAAGAACTGAAAGTGACATACATTCCTGTGGGGAAACACAGGGCTTTGCTAGGATTTCTCTAGGCAGTGTGTTTTCCCTGGGCCTCACTGTAGCAACACTATCTCGCCAGGGCAACACTGCATGGCACTTCCTCTGCCAGGAGAGAGCTGCTGCTTTGTAGTTTGTGCTGGGAAACCTTGCTTTGGCAAGTGCGAATTGACCGCATTCAGGCAGAAAGAAAAGAGAATAGCAAGAGGCCTTTTCTCCCCGGCTGCTCTGCCAAGCCCTTCCAGCTCAAACTATGTCGTTGCTCCTCTGGAAGGATCCCTGCACCGCGGCGTAGTTTTTCCGAAGAAGCCCTGCGTTTGCAAGAGCAAATGAGGAATTCGTGGCAGGAAAGAGGAAGGAAAGAAAGTTTCTCTCCCTCTGCCTGCTTTGCTCAGAGGTCCGGATGAAGTCAGGGAGTTCTCCCTTTCACTGAGAAACGTGCGGGCTGCTGTTGCCTGGGCACTCTCTTCTTTGCAAAAGAGTCTGCAGTTCCACGCTTTGAACCGTGGAAAGGCGCCGGGCTCTGCTAAGATTTCCCCCGGCGCTTCGTTTGCCCTGGGCCAAAGCGAGCCTTCACAATAGCTGAACGCTAACACTGCATACTCGTTCCACTTCCAGAACCGGGCTACGGCGAGGCAGTTCTCCGGGGGAAAACGGCCCTTCGCGAAGGGCAGATCTGCCGAGCTCATTGCGGGAAAGCGAAAGCAAAGGACGCTTTTCTCCCTCTAACCGCTTTCGTCAGAGGAACGGGGGAAGTCACAGTGTTCTTTCTCTCCCCGAGATACACACAATCTGACGTTGCCTCTGAGCTCCGTTGCTGGCAAAGAACTGAAAGTGACATACATTCCTGTGGGGAAACACAGGGCTTTGCTAGGATTTCTCTAGGCAGTGTGTTTTCCCTGGGCCTCACTGTAGCAACACTATCTCGCCAGGGCAACACTGCATGGCACTTCCTCTGCCAGGAGAGAGCTGCTGCTTTGTAGTTTGTGCTGGGAAACCTTGCTTTGGCAAGTGCGAATTGACCGCATTCAGGCAGAAAGAAAAGAGAATAGCAAGAGGCCTTTTCTCCCCGGCTGCTCTGCCAAGCCCTTCCAGCTCAAACTATGTCGTTGCTCCTCTGGAAGGATCCCTGCACCGCGGCGTAGTTTTTCCGAAGAAGCCCTGCGTTTGCAAGAGCAAATGAGGAATTCGTGGCAGGAAAGAGGAAGGAAAGAGTTTCTCTCCCTCTGCCTGCTTTGCTCAGAGGACCGGATGAAGTCAGGGAGTTCTCCCTTTCACTGAGAAACGTGCGGGCTGCTGTTGCCTGGGCGCTCTCTTCTTTGCAAAAGAGTCTGCAGTTCCACGCTTTGAACCGTGGAAAGGCGCCGGGCTCTGCTAAGATTTCGCCCGGCGCTTCGTTTGCCCTGGGCCAAAGCGAGCCTTCACAATAGCTGAACGCTAACACTGCATACTCGTTCCACTTCCAGAACCGGGCTACGGCGAGGCAGTTCTCCGGGGGAAAACGGCCCTTCGCGAAGGGCAGATCTACCGAGCTCCTTGCGGGAAAGCGAAAGCAAAGGACGCTTTTCTCCCTCTAACCGCTTTCGTCAGAGGAACGGGGGAAGTCACAGTGTTCTTTCTCTCCCTGAGATACACACAATCTGACGTTGCCTCTGAGCTCCGTTGCTGGCAAAGAACTGAAAGTGACATACATTCCTGTGGGGAAACACAGGGCTTTGCTAGGATTTCTCTAGGCAGTGTGTTTTCCCTGGGCCTCACTGTAGCAACACTATCTCGCCAGGGCAACACTGCATGGCACTTCCTCTGCCAGGAGAGAGCTGCTGCTTTGTAGTTTGTGCTGGGAAACCTTGCTTTGGCAAGTGCGAATTGACCGCATTCAGGCAGAAAGAAAAGAGAATAGCAAGAGGCCTTTTCTCCCCGGCTGCTCTGCCAAGCCCTTCCAGCTCAAACTATGTCGTTGCTCCTCTGGAAGGATCCCTGCACCGCGGCGTAGTTTTTCCGAAGAAGCCCTGCGTTTGCAAGAGCAAATGAGGAATTCGTGGCAGGAAAGAGGAAGGAAAGAAAGTTTCTCTCCCTCTGCCTGCTTTGCTCAGAGGACCGGATGAAGTCAGGGAGTTCTCCCTTTCACTGAGAAACGTGCGGGCTGCTGTTGCCTGGGCGCTCTCTTCTTTGCAAAAGAGTCTGCAGTTCCACGCTTTGAACCGTGGAAAGGCGCCGGGCTCTGCTAAGATTTCCCCCGGCGCTTCGTTTGCCCTGGGCCAAAGCGAGCCTTCACAATAGCTGAACGCTAACACTGCATACTCGTTCTACTTCCAGAACCGGGCTTCGGCGAGGCAGTTCTCCCGGGGAAAACGGCCCTTCGCGAAGGGCAGATCTGCCGAGCTCATTGCGGGAAAGCGAAAGCAAAGGACGCTTTTCTCCCTCTAACCGCTTTCGGCAGAGGAACGGGGGAAGTCACAGTGTTCTTTCTCTCCCCGAGATACACACAATCTGACGTTGCCTCTGAGCTCCGTTGCTGGCAAAGAACTGAAAGTGACATACATTCCTGTGGGGAAACACAGGGCTTTGCTAGGATTTCTCTAGGCAGTGTGTTTTCCCTGGGCCTCACTGCAGCAACACTATCTCGCCAGGGCAACACTGCATGGCACTTCCTCTGCCAGGAGAGAGCTGCTGCTTTGTAGTTTGTGCTGGGAAACCTTGCTTTGGCAAGTGCGAATTGACCGCATTCAGGCAGAAAGAAAAGAGAATAGCAAGAGGCCTTTCTCCCCGGCTGCTCTGCCAAGCCCTTCCAGCTCAAACTATGTCGTTGCTCCTCTGGAAGGATCCCTGTACCGCGGCGTACTTTTTCCGAAGAAGCCCTGCGTTTGCACGAGCAAATGAGGAATTCGTGGCAGGAAAGAGGAAGGAAAGAAAGTTTCTCTCCCTCTGCCTGCTTTGCTCAGAGGACCGGATGAAGTCAGGGAGTTCTCCCTTTCACTGAGAAACGTGCGGGCTGCTGTTGCCTGGGCGCTCTCTTCTTTGCAAAAGAGTCTGCAGTTCCACGCTTTGAACCGTGGAAAGGCGCCGGGCTCTGCTAAGATTTCCCCCGGCGCTTCGTTTGCCCTGGGCCAAAGCGAGCCTTCACAATAGCTGAACGCTAACACTGCATACTCGTTCCACTTCCAGAACCGGGCTACGGCGAGGCAGTTCTCCGGGGGAAAACGGCCCTTCGCGAAGGGCAGATCTGCCGAGCTCATTGCGGGAAAGCGAAAGCAAAGGACGCTTTTCTGCCTCTAACCGCTTTCGTCAGAGGAACGGGGGAAGTCACAGTGTTCTTTCTCTCCCTGAGATACACACAATCTGACGTTGCCTCTGAGCTCCGTTGCTGGCAAAGAACTGAAAGTGACATACATTCCTGTGGGGAAACACAGGGCTTTGCTAGGATTTCTCTAGGCAGTGTGTTTTCCCTGGGCCTCACTGTAGCAACACTATCTCGCAAGGGCAGAACTGCATGGGATTTCCTCCGCCAGGAGAGAGTTGCTGCTTTGTAGTTTGTGCTGGGAAACCTTGCTTTGGCAAGTGCGAATTGACCGCATTCAGGCAGAAAGAAAAGAGAATAGCAAGAGGCCTTTTCTCCCCGGCTGCTCTGCCAAGCCCTTCCAGCTCAAACTATGTCGTTGCTCCTCTGGAAGGATCCCTGCACCGCGGCGTACTTTTTCCGAAGAAGCCCTGCGTTTGCACGAGCAAATGAGGAATTCGTGGCAGGAAAGAGGAAGGAAAGAAAGTTTCTCTCCCTCTGCCTGCTTTGCTCAGAGGACCGGATGAAGTCAGGGAGTTCTCCCTTTCACTGAGAAACGTGCGGGCTGCTGTTGCCTGGGCGCTCTCTTCTTTGCAAAAGAGTCTGCAGTTCCACGCTTTGAACCGTGGAAAGGCGCCGGGCTCTGCTAAGATTTCCCCCGGCGCTTCGTTTGCCCTGGGCCAAAGCGAGCCTTCACAATAGCTGAACGCTAACACTGCATACTCGTTCCACTTCCAGAACCGGGCTACGGCGAGGCAGTTCTCCGGGGGAAAACGGCCCTTCGCGAAGGGCAGATCTGCCGAGCTCATTGCGGGAAAGCGAAAGCAAAGGACGCTTTTCTCCCTCTAACCGCTTTCGTCAGAGGAACGGGGGAAGTCACAGTGTTCTTTCTCTCCCTGAGATACACACAATCTGACGTTGCCT
Organism: Elephas maximus indicus; assembly: GCF_024166365.1. Lineage (NCBI taxonomy): Eukaryota > Metazoa > Chordata > Mammalia > Proboscidea > Elephantidae > Elephas > Elephas maximus. Next base: position 155,183 of record NW_026060262.1, read on the forward strand.
CTGAGCTCCGTTGCTGGCAAAGAACTGAAAGTGACATACATTCCTGTGGGGAAACACAGGGCTTTGCTAGGATTTCTCTAGGCAGTGTGTTTTCCCTGGGCCTCACTGTAGCAACACTATCTCGCCAGGGCAACACTGCATGGCACTTCCTCTGCCAGGAGAGAGCTGCTGCTTTGTAGTTTGTGCTGGGAAACCTTGCTTTGGCAAGTGCGAATTGACCGCATTCAGGCAGAAAGAAAAGAGAATAGCAAGAGGCCTTTTCTCCCCGGCTGCTCTGCCAAGCCCTTCCAGCTCAAACTATGTCGTTGCTCCTCTGGAAGGATCCCTGCACCGCGGCGTAGTTTTTCCGAAGAAGCCCTGCGTTTGCAAGAGCAAATGAGGAATTCGTGGCAGGAAAGAGGAAGGAAAGAGTTTCTCTCCCTCTGCCTGCTTTGCTCAGAGGACCGGATGAAGTCAGGGAGTTCTCCCTTTCACTGAGAAACGTGCGGGCTGCTGTTGCCTGGGCGCTCTCTTCTTTGCAAAAGAGTCTGCAGTTCCACGCTTTGAACCGTGGAAAGGCGCCGGGCTCTGCTAAGATTTCCCCCGGCGCTTCGTTTGCCCTGGGCCAAAGCGAGCCTTCACAATAGCTGAACGCTAACACTGCATACTCGTTCCACTTCCAGAACCGGGCTACGGCGAGGCAGTTCTCCGGGGGAAAACGGCCCTTCGCGAAGGGCAGATCTGCCGAGCTCATTGCGGGAAAGCGAAAGCAAAGGACGCTTTTCTCCCTCTAACCGCTTTCGTCAGAGGAACGGGGGAAGTCACAGTGTTCTTTCTCTCCCTGAGATACACACAATCTGACGTTGCCTCTGAGCTCCGTTGCTGGCAAAGAACTGAAAGTGACATACATTCCTGTGGGGAAACACAGGGCTTTGCTAGGATTTCTCTAGGCAGTGTGTTTTCCCTGGGCCTCACTGTAGCAACACTATCTCGCCAGGGCAACACTGCATGGCACTTCCTCTGCCAGGAGAGAGCTGCTGCTTTGTAGTTTGTGCTGGGAAACCTTGCTTTGGCAAGTGCGAATTGACCGCATTCAGGCAGAAAGAAAAGAGAATAGCAAGAGGCCTTTTCTCCCCGGCTGCTCTGCCAAGCCCTTCCAGCTCAAACTATGTCGTTGCTCCTCTGGAAGGATCCCTGCACCGCGGCGTAGTTTTTCCGAAGAAGCCCTGCGTTTGCAAGAGCAAATGAGGAATTCGTGGCAGGAAAGAGGAAGGAAAGAAAGTTTCTCTCCCTCTGCCTGCTTTGCTCAGAGGACCGGATGAAGTCAGGGAGTTCTCCCTTTCACTGAGAAACGTGCGGGCTGCTGTTGCCTGGGCGCTCTCTTCTTTGCAAAAGAGTCTGCAGTTCCACGCTTTGAACCGTGGAAAGGCGCCGGGCTCTGCTAAGATTTCCCCCGGCGCTTCGTTTGCCCTGGGCCAAAGCGAGCCTTCACAATAGCTGAACGCTAACACTGCATACTCGTTCCACTTCCAGAACCGGGCTACGGCGAGGCAGTTCTCCGGGGGAAAACGGCCCTTCGCGAAGGGCAGATCTGCCGAGCTCATTGCGGGAAAGCGAAAGCAAAGGACGCTTTTCTCCCTCTAACCGCTTTCGTCAGAGGAACGGGGGAAGTCACAGTGTTCTTTCTCTCCCTGAGATACACACAATCTGACGTTGCCTCTGAGCTCCGTTGCTGGCAAAGAACTGAAAGTGACATACATTCCTGTGGGGAAACACAGGGCTTTGCTAGGATTTCTCTAGGCAGTGTGTTTTCCCTGGGCCTCACTGTAGCAACACTATCTCGCCAGGGCAACACTGCATGGCACTTCCTCTGCCAGGAGAGAGCTGCTGCTTTGTAGTTTGTGCTGGGAAACCTTGCTTTGGCAAGTGCGAATTGACCGCATTCAGGCAGAAAGAAAAGAGAATAGCAAGAGGCCTTTTCTCCCCGGCTGCTCTGCCAAGCCCTTCCAGCTCAAACTATGTCGTTGCTCCTCTGGAAGGATCCCTGCACCGCGGCGTAGTTTTTCCGAAGAAGCCCTGCGTTTGCAAGAGCAAATGAGGAATTCGTGGCAGGAAAGAGGAAGGAAAGAAAGTTTCTCTCCCTCTGCCTGCTTTGCTCAGAGGACCGGATGAAGTCAGGGAGTTCTCCCTTTCACTGAGAAACGTGCGGGCTGCTGTTGCCTGGGCGCTCTCTTCTTTGCAAAAGAGTCTGCAGTTCCACGCTTTGAACCGTGGAAAGGCGCCGGGCTCTGCTAAGATTTCCCCCGGCGCTTCGTTTGCCCTGGGCCAAAGCGAGCCTTCACAATAGCTGAACGCTAACACTGCATACTCGTTCCACTTCCAGAACCGGGCTACGGCGAGGCAGTTCTCCGGGGGAAAACGGCCCTTCGCGAAGGGCAGATCTGCCGAGCTCATTGCGGGAAAGCGAAAGCAAAGGACGCTTTTCTCCCTCTAACCGCTTTCGTCAGAGGAACGGGGGAAGTCACAGTGTTCTTTCTCTCCCTGAGATACACACAATCTGACGTTGCCTCTGAGCTCCGTTGCTGGCAAAGAACTGAAAGTGACATACATTCCTGTGGGGAAACACAGGGCTTTGCTAGGATTTCTCTAGGCAGTGTGTTTTCCCTGGGCCTCACTGTAGCAACACTATCTCGCCAGGGCAACACTGCATGGCACTTCCTCTGCCAGGAGAGAGCTGCTGCTTTGTAGTTTGTGCTGGGAAACCTTGCTTTGGCAAGTGCGAATTGACCGCATTCAGGCAGAAAGAAAAGAGAATAGCAAGAGGCCTTTTCTCCCCGGCTGCTCTGCCAAGCCCTTCCAGCTCAAACTATGTCGTTGCTCCTCTGGAAGGATCCCTGCACCGCGGCGTAGTTTTTCCGAAGAAGCCCTGCGTTTGCAAGAGCAAATGAGGAATTCGTGGCAGGAAAGAGGAAGGAAAGAAAGTTTCTCTCCCTCTGCCTGCTTTGCTCAGAGGACCGGATGAAGTCAGGGAGTTCTCCCTTTCACTGAGAAACGTGCGGGCTGCTGTTGCCTGGGCGCTCTCTTCTTTGCAAAAGAGTCTGCAGTTCCACGCTTTGAACCGTGGAAAGGCGCCGGGCTCTGCTAAGATTTCCCCCGGCGCTTCGTTTGCCCTGGGCCAAAGCGAGCCTTCACAATAGCTGAACGCTAACACTGCATACTCGTTCCACTTCCAGAACCGGGCTACGGCGAGGCAGTTCTCCGGGGGAAAACGGCCCTTCGCGAAGGGCAGATCTGCCGAGCTCATTGCGGGAAAGCGAAAGCAAAGGACGCTTTTCTCCCTCTAACCGCTTTCGTCAGAGGAACGGGGGAAGTCACAGTGTTCTTTCTCTCCCTGAGATACACACAATCTGACGTTGCCTCTGAGCTCCGTTGCTGGCAAAGAACTGAAAGTGACATACATTCCTGTGGGGAAACACAGGGCTTTGCTAGGATTTCTCTAGGCAGTGTGTTTTCCCTGGGCCTCACTGTAGCAACACTATCTCGCCAGGGCAACACTGCATGGCACTTCCTCTGCCAGGAGAGAGCTGCTGCTTTGTAGTTTGTGCTGGGAAACCTTGCTTTGGCAAGTGCGAATTGACCGCATTCAGGCAGAAAGAAAAGAGAATAGCAAGAGGCCTTTTCTCCCCGGCTGCTCTGCCAAGCCCTTCCAGCTCAAACTATGTCGTTGCTCCTCTGGAAGGATCCCTGCACCGCGGCGTAGTTTTTCCGAAGAAGCCCTGCGTTTGCAAGAGCAAATGAGGAATTCGTGGCAGGAAAGAGGAAGGAAAGAAAGTTTCTCTCCCTCTGCCTGCTTTGCTCAGAGGACCGGATGAAGTCAGGGAGTTCTCCCTTTCACTGAGAAACGTGCGGGCTGCTGTTGCCTGGGCGCTCTCTTCTTTGCAAAAGAGTCTGCAGTTCCACGCTTTGAACCGTGGAAAGGCGCCGGGCTCTGCTAAGATTTCCCCCGGCGCTTCGTTTGCCCTGGGCCAAAGCGAGCCTTCACAATAGCTGAACGCTAACACTGCATACTCGTTCCACTTCCAGAACCGGGCTACGGCGAGGCAGTTCTCCGGGGGAAAACGGCCCTTCGCGAAGGGCAGATCTGCCGAGCTCCTTGCGGGAAAGCGAAAGCAAAGGACGCTTTTCTCCCTCTAACCGCTTTCGTCAGAGGAACGGGGGAAGTCACAGTGTTCTTTCTCTCCCTGAGATACACACAATCTGACGTTGCCTCTGAGCGCCGTTGCTGGCAAAGAACTGAAAGTGACATACATTCCTGTGGGGAAACACAGGGCTTTGCTAGGATTTCTCTAGGCAGTGTGTTTTCCCTGGGCCTCACTGTAGCAACACTATCTCGCAAGGGCAGAACTGCATGGCACTTCCTCCGCCAGGAGAGAGCTGCTGCTTTGTAGTTTGTGCTGGGAAACCTTGCTTTGGCAAGTGCGAATTGACCGCATTCAGGCAGAAAGAAAAGAGAATAGCAAGAGGCCTTTTCTCCCCGGCTGCTCTGCCAAGCCCTTCCAGCTCAAACTATGTCGTTGCTCCTCTGGAAGGATCCCTGCACCGCGGCGTAGTTTTTCCGAAGAAGCCCTGCGTTTGCAAGAGCAAATGAGGAATTCGTGGCAGGAAAGAGGAAGGAAAGAGTTTCTCTCCCTCTGCCTGCTTTGCTCAGAGGACCGGATGAAGTCAGGGAGTTCTCCCTTTCACTGAGAAACGTGCGGGCTGCTGTTGCCTGGGCGCTCTCTTCTTTGCAAAAGAGTCTGCAGTTCCACGCTTTGAACCGTGGAAAGGCGCCGGGCTCTGCTAAGATTTCGCCCGGCGCTTCGTTTGCCCTGGGCCAAAGCGAGCCTTCACAATAGCTGAACGCTAACACTGCATACTCGTTCCACTTCCAGAACCGGGCTACGGCGAGGCAGTTCTCCGGGGGAAAACGGCCCTTCGCGAAGGGCAGATCTACCGAGCTCCTTGCGGGAAAGCGAAAGCAAAGGACGCTTTTCTCCCTCTAACCGCTTTCGTCAGAGGAACGGGGGAAGTCACAGTGTTCTTTCTCTCCCTGAGATACACACAATCTGACGTTGCCTCTGAGCTCCGTTGCTGGCAAAGAACTGAAAGTGACATACATTCCTGTGGGGAAACACAGGGCTTTGCTAGGATTTCTCTAGGCAGTGTGTTTTCCCTGGGCCTCACTGTAGCAACACTATCTCGCCAGGGCAACACTGCATGGCACTTCCTCTGCCAGGAGAGAGCTGCTGCTTTGTAGTTTGTGCTGGGAAACCTTGCTTTGGCAAGTGCGAATTGACCGCATTCAGGCAGAAAGAAAAGAGAATAGCAAGAGGCCTTTTCTCCCCGGCTGCTCTGCCAAGCCCTTCCAGCTCAAACTATGTCGTTGCTCCTCTGGAAGGATCCCTGCACCGCGGCGTAGTTTTTCCTAAGAAGCCCTGCGTTTGCAAGAGCAAATGAGGAATTCGTGGCAGGAAAGAGGAAGGAAAGAAAGTTTCTCTCCCTCTGCCTGCTTTGCTCAGAGGTCCGGATGAAGTCAGGGAGTTCTCCCTTTCACTGAGAAACGTGCGGGCTGCTGTTGCCTGGGCACTCTCTTCTTTGCAAAAGAGTCTGCAGTTCCACGCTTTGAACCGTGGAAAGGCGCCGGGCTCTGCTAAGATTTCCCCCGGCGCTTCGTTTGCCCTGGGCCAAAGCGAGCCTTCACAATAGCTGAACGCTAACACTGCATACTCGTTCCACTTCCAGAACCGGGCTACGGCGAGGCAGTTCTCCGGGGGAAAACGGCCCTTCGCGAAGGGCAGATCTGCCGAGCTCATTGCGGGAAAGCGAAAGCAAAGGACGCTTTTCTCCCTCTAACCGCTTTCGTCAGAGGAACGGGGGAAGTCACAGTGTTCTTTCTCTCCCCGAGATACACACAATCTGACGTTGCCTCTGAGCTCCGTTGCTGGCAAAGAACTGAAAGTGACATACATTCCTGTGGGGAAACACAGGGCTTTGCTAGGATTTCTCTAGGCAGTGTGTTTTCCCTGGGCCTCACTGTAGCAACACTATCTCGCCAGGGCAACACTGCATGGCACTTCCTCTGCCAGGAGAGAGCTGCTGCTTTGTAGTTTGTGCTGGGAAACCTTGCTTTGGCAAGTGCGAATTGACCGCATTCAGGCAGAAAGAAAAGAGAATAGCAAGAGGCCTTTTCTCCCCGGCTGCTCTGCCAAGCCCTTCCAGCTCAAACTATGTCGTTGCTCCTCTGGAAGGATCCCTGCACCGCGGCGTAGTTTTTCCGAAGAAGCCCTGCGTTTGCAAGAGCAAATGAGGAATTCGTGGCAGGAAAGAGGAAGGAAAGAGTTTCTCTCCCTCTGCCTGCTTTGCTCAGAGGACCGGATGAAGTCAGGGAGTTCTCCCTTTCACTGAGAAACGTGCGGGCTGCTGTTGCCTGGGCGCTCTCTTCTTTGCAAAAGAGTCTGCAGTTCCACGCTTTGAACCGTGGAAAGGCGCCGGGCTCTGCTAAGATTTCGCCCGGCGCTTCGTTTGCCCTGGGCCAAAGCGAGCCTTCACAATAGCTGAACGCTAACACTGCATACTCGTTCCACTTCCAGAACCGGGCTACGGCGAGGCAGTTCTCCGGGGGAAAACGGCCCTTCGCGAAGGGCAGATCTACCGAGCTCCTTGCGGGAAAGCGAAAGCAAAGGACGCTTTTCTCCCTCTAACCGCTTTCGTCAGAGGAACGGGGGAAGTCACAGTGTTCTTTCTCTCCCTGAGATACACACAATCTGACGTTGCCTCTGAGCTCCGTTGCTGGCAAAGAACTGAAAGTGACATACATTCCTGTGGGGAAACACAGGGCTTTGCTAGGATTTCTCTAGGCAGTGTGTTTTCCCTGGGCCTCACTGTAGCAACACTATCTCGCCAGGGCAACACTGCATGGCACTTCCTCTGCCAGGAGAGAGCTGCTGCTTTGTAGTTTGTGCTGGGAAACCTTGCTTTGGCAAGTGCGAATTGACCGCATTCAGGCAGAAAGAAAAGAGAATAGCAAGAGGCCTTTTCTCCCCGGCTGCTCTGCCAAGCCCTTCCAGCTCAAACTATGTCGTTGCTCCTCTGGAAGGATCCCTGCACCGCGGCGTAGTTTTTCCGAAGAAGCCCTGCGTTTGCAAGAGCAAATGAGGAATTCGTGGCAGGAAAGAGGAAGGAAAGAAAGTTTCTCTCCCTCTGCCTGCTTTGCTCAGAGGACCGGATGAAGTCAGGGAGTTCTCCCTTTCACTGAGAAACGTGCGGGCTGCTGTTGCCTGGGCGCTCTCTTCTTTGCAAAAGAGTCTGCAGTTCCACGCTTTGAACCGTGGAAAGGCGCCGGGCTCTGCTAAGATTTCCCCCGGCGCTTCGTTTGCCCTGGGCCAAAGCGAGCCTTCACAATAGCTGAACGCTAACACTGCATACTCGTTCTACTTCCAGAACCGGGCTTCGGCGAGGCAGTTCTCCCGGGGAAAACGGCCCTTCGCGAAGGGCAGATCTGCCGAGCTCATTGCGGGAAAGCGAAAGCAAAGGACGCTTTTCTCCCTCTAACCGCTTTCGGCAGAGGAACGGGGGAAGTCACAGTGTTCTTTCTCTCCCCGAGATACACACAATCTGACGTTGCCTCTGAGCTCCGTTGCTGGCAAAGAACTGAAAGTGACATACATTCCTGTGGGGAAACACAGGGCTTTGCTAGGATTTCTCTAGGCAGTGTGTTTTCCCTGGGCCTCACTGCAGCAACACTATCTCGCCAGGGCAACACTGCATGGCACTTCCTCTGCCAGGAGAGAGCTGCTGCTTTGTAGTTTGTGCTGGGAAACCTTGCTTTGGCAAGTGCGAATTGACCGCATTCAGGCAGAAAGAAAAGAGAATAGCAAGAGGCCTTTCTCCCCGGCTGCTCTGCCAAGCCCTTCCAGCTCAAACTATGTCGTTGCTCCTCTGGAAGGATCCCTGTACCGCGGCGTACTTTTTCCGAAGAAGCCCTGCGTTTGCACGAGCAAATGAGGAATTCGTGGCAGGAAAGAGGAAGGAAAGAAAGTTTCTCTCCCTCTGCCTGCTTTGCTCAGAGGACCGGATGAAGTCAGGGAGTTCTCCCTTTCACTGAGAAACGTGCGGGCTGCTGTTGCCTGGGCGCTCTCTTCTTTGCAAAAGAGTCTGCAGTTCCACGCTTTGAACCGTGGAAAGGCGCCGGGCTCTGCTAAGATTTCCCCCGGCGCTTCGTTTGCCCTGGGCCAAAGCGAGCCTTCACAATAGCTGAACGCTAACACTGCATACTCGTTCCACTTCCAGAACCGGGCTACGGCGAGGCAGTTCTCCGGGGGAAAACGGCCCTTCGCGAAGGGCAGATCTGCCGAGCTCATTGCGGGAAAGCGAAAGCAAAGGACGCTTTTCTGCCTCTAACCGCTTTCGTCAGAGGAACGGGGGAAGTCACAGTGTTCTTTCTCTCCCTGAGATACACACAATCTGACGTTGCCTCTGAGCTCCGTTGCTGGCAAAGAACTGAAAGTGACATACATTCCTGTGGGGAAACACAGGGCTTTGCTAGGATTTCTCTAGGCAGTGTGTTTTCCCTGGGCCTCACTGTAGCAACACTATCTCGCAAGGGCAGAACTGCATGGGATTTCCTCCGCCAGGAGAGAGTTGCTGCTTTGTAGTTTGTGCTGGGAAACCTTGCTTTGGCAATTGCGAATTGACCGCATTCAGGCAGAAAGAAAAGAGAATAGCAAGAGGCCTTTTCTCCCCGGCTGCTCTGCCAAGCCCTTCCAGCTCAAACTATGTCGTTGCTCCTCTGGAAGGATCCCTGCACCGCGGCGTACTTTTTCCGAAGAAGCCCTGCGTTTGCACGAGCAAATGAGGAATTCGTGGCAGGAAAGAGGAAGGAAAGAAAGTTTCTCTCCCTCTGCCTGCTTTGCTCAGAGGACCGGATGAAGTCAGGGAGTTCTCCCTTTCACTGAGAAACGTGCGGGCTGCTGTTGCCTGGGCGCTCTCTTCTTTGCAAAAGAGTCTGCAGTTCCACGCTTTGAACTGTGGAAAGGCGCCGGGCTCTGCTAAGATTTCCCCCGGCGCTTCGTTTGCCCTGGGCCAAAGCGAGCCTTCACAATAGCTGAACGCTAACACTGCATACTCGTTCCACTTCCAGAACCGGGCTACGGCGAGGCAGTTCTCCGGGGGAAAACGGCCCTTCGCGAAGGGCAGATCTGCCGAGCTCATTGCGGGAAAGCGAAAGCAAAGGACGCTTTTCTCCCTCTAACCGCTTTCGTCAGAGGAACGGGGGAAGTCACAGTGTTCTTTCTCTCCCTGAGATACACACAATCTGACGTTGCCTCTGAGCTCCGTTGCTGGCAAAGAACTGAAAGTGACATACATTCCTGTGGGGAAACACAGGGCTTTGCTAGGATTTCTCTAGGCAGTGTGTTTTCCCTGGGCCTCACTGTAGCAACACTATCTCGCCAGGGCAACACTGCATGGCACTTCCTCTGCCAGGAGAGAGCTGCTGCTTTGTAGTTTGTGCTGGGAAACCTTGCTTTGGCAAGTGCGAATTGACCGCATTCAGGCAGAAAGAAAAGAGAATAGCAAGAGGCCTTTTCTCCCCGGCTGCTCTGCCAAGCCCTTCCAGCTCAAACTATGTCGTTGCTCCTCTGGAAGGATCCCTGCACCGCGGCGTAGTTTTTCCGAAGAAGCCCTGCGTTTGCAAGAGCAAATGAGGAATTCGTGGCAGGAAAGAGGAAGGAAAGAAAGTTTCTCTCCCTCTGCCTGCTTTGCTCAGAGGACCGGATGAAGTCAGGGAGTTCTCCCTTTCACTGAGAAACGTGCGGGCTGCTGTTGCCTGGGCGCTCTCTTCTTTGCAAAAGAGTCTGCAGTTCCACGCTTTGAACCGTGGAAAGGCGCCGGGCTCTGCTAAGATTTCCCCCGGCGCTTCGTTTGCCCTGGGCCAAAGCGAGCCTTCACAATAGCTGAACGCTAACACTGCATACTCGTTCCACTTCCAGAACCGGGCTACGGCGAGGCAGTTCTCCGGGGGAAAACGGCCCTTCGCGAAGGGCAGATCTGCCGAGCTCATTGCGGGAAAGCGAAAGCAAAGGACGCTTTTCTCCCTCTAACCGCTTTCGTCAGAGGAACGGGGGAAGTCACAGTGTTCTTTCTCTCCCTGAGATACACACAATCTGACGTTGCCTCTGAGCTCCGTTGCTGGCAAAGAACTGAAAGTGACATACATTCCTGTGGGGAAACACAGGGCTTTGCTAGGATTTCTCTAGGCAGTGTGTTTTCCCTGGGCCTCACTGTAGCAACACTATCTCGCCAGGGCAACACTGCATGGCACTTCCTCTGCCAGGAGAGAGCTGCTGCTTTGTAGTTTGTGCTGGGAAACCTTGCTTTGGCAAGTGCGAATTGACCGCATTCAGGCAGAAAGAAAAGAGAATAGCAAGAGGCCTTTTCTCCCCGGCTGCTCTGCCAAGCCCTTCCAGCTCAAACTATGTCGTTGCTCCTCTGGAAGGATCCCTGCACCGCGGCGTAGTTTTTCCGAAGAAGCCCTGCGTTTGCAAGAGCAAATGAGGAATTCGTGGCAGGAAAGAGGAAGGAAAGAAAGTTTCTCTCCCTCTGCCTGCTTTGCTCAGAGGACCGGATGAAGTCAGGGAGTTCTCCCTTTCACTGAGAAACGTGCGGGCTGCTGTTGCCTGGGCGCTCTCTTCTTTGCAAAAGAGTCTGCAGTTCCACGCTTTGAACCGTGGAAAGGCGCCGGGCTCTGCTAAGATTTCCCCCGGCGCTTCGTTTGCCCTGGGCCAAAGCGAGCCTTCACAATAGCTGAACGCTAACACTGCATACTCGTTCCACTTCCAGAACCGGGCTACGGCGAGGCAGTTCTCCGGGGGAAAACGGCCCTTCGCGAAGGGCAGATCTGCCGAGCTCATTGCGGGAAAGCGAAAGCAAAGGACGCTTTTCTCCCTCTAACCGCTTTCGTCAGAGGAACGGGGGAAGTCACAGTGTTCTTTCTCTCCCTGAGATACACACAATCTGACGTTGCCTCTGAGCTCCGTTGCTGGCAAAGAACTGAAAGTGACATACATTCCTGTGGGGAAACACAGGGCTTTGCTAGGATTTCTCTAGGCAGTGTGTTTTCCCTGGGCCTCACTGTAGCAACACTATCTCGCCAGGGCAACACTGCATGGCACTTCCTCTGCCAGGAGAGAGCTGCTGCTTTGTAGTTTGTGCTGGGAAACCTTGCTTTGGCAAGTGCGAATTGACCGCATTCAGGCAGAAAGAAAAGAGAATAGCAAGAGGCCTTTTCTCCCCGGCTGCTCTGCCAAGCCCTTCCAGCTCAAACTATGTCGTTGCTCCTCTGGAAGGATCCCTGCACCGCGGCGTAGTTTTTCCGAAGAAGCCCTGCGTTTGCAAGAGCAAATGAGGAATTCGTGGCAGGAAAGAGGAAGGAAAGAAAGTTTCTCTCCCTCTGCCTGCTTTGCTCAGAGGACCGGATGAAGTCAGGGAGTTCTCCCTTTCACTGAGAAACGTGCGGGCTGCTGTTGCCTGGGCGCTCTCTTCTTTGCAAAAGAGTCTGCAGTTCCACGCTTTGAACCGTGGAAAGGCGCCGGGCTCTGCTAAGATTTCCCCCGGCGCTTCGTTTGCCCTGGGCCAAAGCGAGCCTTCACAATAGCTGAACGCTAACACTGCATACTCGTTCCACTTCCAGAACCGGGCTACGGCGAGGCAGTTCTCCGGGGGAAAACGGCCCTTCGCGAAGGGCAGATCTGCCGAGCTCATTGCGGGAAAGCGAAAGCAAAGGACGCTTTTCTCCCTCTAACCGCTTTCGTCAGAGGAACGGGGGAAGTCACAGTGTTCTTTCTCTCCCTGAGATACACACAATCTGACGTTGCCTCTGAGCTCCGTTGCTGGCAAAGAACTGAAAGTGACATACATTCCTGTGGGGAAACACAGGGCTTTGCTAGGATTTCTCTAGGCAGTGTGTTTTCCCTGGGCCTCACTGTAGCAACACTATCTCGCCAGGGCAACACTGCATGGCACTTCCTCTGCCAGGAGAGAGCTGCTGCTTTGTAGTTTGTGCTGGGAAACCTTGCTTTGGCAAGTGCGAATTGACCGCATTCAGGCAGAAAGAAAAGAGAATAGCAAGAGGCCTTTTCTCCCCGGCTGCTCTGCCAAGCCCTTCCAGCTCAAACTATGTCGTTGCTCCTCTGGAAGGATCCCTGCACCGCGGCGTAGTTTTTCCGAAGAAGCCCTGCGTTTGCAAGAGCAAATGAGGAATTCGTGGCAGGAAAGAGGAAGGAAAGAAAGTTTCTCTCCCTCTGCCTGCTTTGCTCAGAGGACCGGATGAAGTCAGGGAGTTCTCCCTTTCACTGAGAAACGTGCGGGCTGCTGTTGCCTGGGCGCTCTCTTCTTTGCAAAAGAGTCTGCAGTTCCACGCTTTGAACCGTGGAAAGGCGCCGGGCTCTGCTAAGATTTCCCCCGGCGCTTCGTTTGCCCTGGGCCAAAGCGAGCCTTCACAATAGCTGAACGCTAACACTGCATACTCGTTCCACTTCCAGAACCGGGCTACGGCGAGGCAGTTCTCCGGGGGAAAACGGCCCTTCGCGAAGGGCAGATCTGCCGAGCTCCTTGCGGGAAAGCGAAAGCAAAGGACGCTTTTCTCCCTCTAACCGCTTTCGTCAGAGGAACGGGGGAAGTCACAGTGTTCTTTCTCTCCCCGAGATACACACAATCTGACGTTGCCTCTGAGCTCCGTTGCTGGCAAAGAACTGAAAGTGACATACATTCCTGTGGGGAAACACAGGGCTTTGCTAGGATTTCTCTAGGCAGTGTGTTTTCCCTGGGCCTCACTGTAGCAACACTATCTCGCAAGGGCAGAACTGCATGGGATTTCCTCCGCCAGGAGAGAGCTGCTGCTTTGTAGTTTGTGCTGGGAAACCTTGCTTTGGCAAGTGCGAATTGACCGCATTCAGGCAGAAAGAAAAGAGAATAGCAAGAGGCCTTTTCTCCCCGGCTGCTCTGCCAAGCCCTTCCAGCTCAAACTATGTCGTTGCTCCTCTGGAAGGATCCCTGCACCGCGGCGTAGTTTTTCGTAAGAAGCCCTGCGTTTGCACGAGCAAATGAGGAATTCGTGGCAGGAAAGAGGAAGGAAAGAAAGTTTCTCTCCCTCTGCCTGCTTTGCTCAGAGGACCGGATGAAGTCAGGGAGTTCTCCCTTTCACTGAGAAACGTGCGGGCTGCTGTTGCCTGGGCGCTCTCTTCTTTGCAAAAGAGTCTGCAGTTCCACGCTTTGAACCGTGGAAAGGCGCCGGGCTCTGCTAAGATTTCCCCCGGCGCTTCGTTTGCCCTGGGCCAAAGCGAGCCTTCACAATAGCTGAACGCTAACACTGCATACTCGTTCCACTTCCAGAACCGGGCTACGGCGAGGCAGTTCTCCGGGGGAAAACGGCCCTTCGCGAAGGGCAGATCTGCCGAGCTCCTTGCGGGAAAGCGAAAGCAAAGGACGCTTTTCTCCCTCTAACCGCTTTCGTCAGAGGAACGGGGGAAGTCACAGTGTTCTTTCTCTCCCTGAGATACACACAATCTGACGTTGCCTCTGAGCGCCGTTGCTGGCAAAGAACTGAAAGTGACATACATTCCTGTGGGGAAACACAGGGCTTTGCTAGGATTTCTCTAGGCAGTGTGTTTTCCCTGGGCCTCACTGTAGCAACACTATCTCGCAAGGGCAGAACTGCATGGCACTTCCTCCGCCAGGAGAGAGCTGCTGCTTTGTAGTTTGTGCTGGGAAACCTTGCTTTGGCAAGTGCGAATTGACCGCATTCAGGCAGAAAGAAAAGAGAATAGCAAGAGGCCTTTTCTCCCCGGCTGCTCTGCCAAGCCCTTCCAGCTCAAACTATGTCGTTGCTCCTCTGGAAGGATCCCTGCACCGCGGCGTAGTTTTTCCGAAGAAGCCCTGCGTTTGCAAGAGCAAATGAGGAATTCGTGGCAGGAAAGAGGAAGGAAAGAGTTTCTCTCCCTCTGCCTGCTTTGCTCAGAGGACCGGATGAAGTCAGGGAGTTCTCCCTTTCACTGAGAAACGTGCGGGCTGCTGTTGCCTGGGCGCTCTCTTCTTTGCAAAAGAGTCTGCAGTTCCACGCTTTGAACCGTGGAAAGGCGCCGGGCTCTGCTAAGATTTCGCCCGGCGCTTCGTTTGCCCTGGGCCAAAGCGAGCCTTCACAATAGCTGAACGCTAACACTGCATACTCGTTCCACTTCCAGAACCGGGCTACGGCGAGGCAGTTCTCCGGGGGAAAACGGCCCTTCGCGAAGGGCAGATCTACCGAGCTCCTTGCGGGAAAGCGAAAGCAAAGGACGCTTTTCTCCCTCTAACCGCTTTCGTCAGAGGAACGGGGGAAGTCACAGTGTTCTTTCTCTCCCTGAGATACACACAATCTGACGTTGCCTCTGAGCTCCGTTGCTGGCAAAGAACTGAAAGTGACATACATTCCTGTGGGGAAACACAGGGCTTTGCTAGGATTTCTCTAGGCAGTGTGTTTTCCCTGGGCCTCACTGTAGCAACACTATCTCGCCAGGGCAACACTGCATGGCACTTCCTCTGCCAGGAGAGAGCTGCTGCTTTGTAGTTTGTGCTGGGAAACCTTGCTTTGGCAAGTGCGAATTGACCGCATTCAGGCAGAAAGAAAAGAGAATAGCAAGAGGCCTTTTCTCCCCGGCTGCTCTGCCAAGCCCTTCCAGCTCAAACTATGTCGTTGCTCCTCTGGAAGGATCCCTGCACCGCGGCGTAGTTTTTCCTAAGAAGCCCTGCGTTTGCAAGAGCAAATGAGGAATTCGTGGCAGGAAAGAGGAAGGAAAGAAAGTTTCTCTCCCTCTGCCTGCTTTGCTCAGAGGTCCGGATGAAGTCAGGGAGTTCTCCCTTTCACTGAGAAACGTGCGGGCTGCTGTTGCCTGGGCACTCTCTTCTTTGCAAAAGAGTCTGCAGTTCCACGCTTTGAACCGTGGAAAGGCGCCGGGCTCTGCTAAGATTTCCCCCGGCGCTTCGTTTGCCCTGGGCCAAAGCGAGCCTTCACAATAGCTGAACGCTAACACTGCATACTCGTTCCACTTCCAGAACCGGGCTACGGCGAGGCAGTTCTCCGGGGGAAAACGGCCCTTCGCGAAGGGCAGATCTGCCGAGCTCATTGCGGGAAAGCGAAAGCAAAGGACGCTTTTCTCCCTCTAACCGCTTTCGTCAGAGGAACGGGGGAAGTCACAGTGTTCTTTCTCTCCCCGAGATACACACAATCTGACGTTGCCTCTGAGCTCCGTTGCTGGCAAAGAACTGAAAGTGACATACATTCCTGTGGGGAAACACAGGGCTTTGCTAGGATTTCTCTAGGCAGTGTGTTTTCCCTGGGCCTCACTGTAGCAACACTATCTCGCCAGGGCAACACTGCATGGCACTTCCTCTGCCAGGAGAGAGCTGCTGCTTTGTAGTTTGTGCTGGGAAACCTTGCTTTGGCAAGTGCGAATTGACCGCATTCAGGCAGAAAGAAAAGAGAATAGCAAGAGGCCTTTTCTCCCCGGCTGCTCTGCCAAGCCCTTCCAGCTCAAACTATGTCGTTGCTCCTCTGGAAGGATCCCTGCACCGCGGCGTAGTTTTTCCGAAGAAGCCCTGCGTTTGCAAGAGCAAATGAGGAATTCGTGGCAGGAAAGAGGAAGGAAAGAGTTTCTCTCCCTCTGCCTGCTTTGCTCAGAGGACCGGATGAAGTCAGGGAGTTCTCCCTTTCACTGAGAAACGTGCGGGCTGCTGTTGCCTGGGCGCTCTCTTCTTTGCAAAAGAGTCTGCAGTTCCACGCTTTGAACCGTGGAAAGGCGCCGGGCTCTGCTAAGATTTCGCCCGGCGCTTCGTTTGCCCTGGGCCAAAGCGAGCCTTCACAATAGCTGAACGCTAACACTGCATACTCGTTCCACTTCCAGAACCGGGCTACGGCGAGGCAGTTCTCCGGGGGAAAACGGCCCTTCGCGAAGGGCAGATCTACCGAGCTCCTTGCGGGAAAGCGAAAGCAAAGGACGCTTTTCTCCCTCTAACCGCTTTCGTCAGAGGAACGGGGGAAGTCACAGTGTTCTTTCTCTCCCTGAGATACACACAATCTGACGTTGCCTCTGAGCTCCGTTGCTGGCAAAGAACTGAAAGTGACATACATTCCTGTGG
This sequence comes from Elephas maximus indicus, assembly GCF_024166365.1. Lineage (NCBI taxonomy): Eukaryota > Metazoa > Chordata > Mammalia > Proboscidea > Elephantidae > Elephas > Elephas maximus. The sequence goes on from NW_026060262.1 coordinate 171,371, forward strand.
GGAAACACAGGGCTTTGCTAGGATTTCTCTAGGCAGTGTGTTTTCCCTGGGCCTCACTGTAGCAACACTATCTCGCCAGGGCAACACTGCATGGCACTTCCTCTGCCAGGAGAGAGCTGCTGCTTTGTAGTTTGTGCTGGGAAACCTTGCTTTGGCAAGTGCGAATTGACCGCATTCAGGCAGAAAGAAAAGAGAATAGCAAGAGGCCTTTTCTCCCCGGCTGCTCTGCCAAGCCCTTCCAGCTCAAACTATGTCGTTGCTCCTCTGGAAGGATCCCTGCACCGCGGCGTAGTTTTTCCGAAGAAGCCCTGCGTTTGCAAGAGCAAATGAGGAATTCGTGGCAGGAAAGAGGAAGGAAAGAAAGTTTCTCTCCCTCTGCCTGCTTTGCTCAGAGGACCGGATGAAGTCAGGGAGTTCTCCCTTTCACTGAGAAACGTGCGGGCTGCTGTTGCCTGGGCGCTCTCTTCTTTGCAAAAGAGTCTGCAGTTCCACGCTTTGAACCGTGGAAAGGCGCCGGGCTCTGCTAAGATTTCCCCCGGCGCTTCGTTTGCCCTGGGCCAAAGCGAGCCTTCACAATAGCTGAACGCTAACACTGCATACTCGTTCTACTTCCAGAACCGGGCTTCGGCGAGGCAGTTCTCCCGGGGAAAACGGCCCTTCGCGAAGGGCAGATCTGCCGAGCTCATTGCGGGAAAGCGAAAGCAAAGGACGCTTTTCTCCCTCTAACCGCTTTCGGCAGAGGAACGGGGGAAGTCACAGTGTTCTTTCTCTCCCCGAGATACACACAATCTGACGTTGCCTCTGAGCTCCGTTGCTGGCAAAGAACTGAAAGTGACATACATTCCTGTGGGGAAACACAGGGCTTTGCTAGGATTTCTCTAGGCAGTGTGTTTTCCCTGGGCCTCACTGCAGCAACACTATCTCGCCAGGGCAACACTGCATGGCACTTCCTCTGCCAGGAGAGAGCTGCTGCTTTGTAGTTTGTGCTGGGAAACCTTGCTTTGGCAAGTGCGAATTGACCGCATTCAGGCAGAAAGAAAAGAGAATAGCAAGAGGCCTTTCTCCCCGGCTGCTCTGCCAAGCCCTTCCAGCTCAAACTATGTCGTTGCTCCTCTGGAAGGATCCCTGTACCGCGGCGTACTTTTTCCGAAGAAGCCCTGCGTTTGCACGAGCAAATGAGGAATTCGTGGCAGGAAAGAGGAAGGAAAGAAAGTTTCTCTCCCTCTGCCTGCTTTGCTCAGAGGACCGGATGAAGTCAGGGAGTTCTCCCTTTCACTGAGAAACGTGCGGGCTGCTGTTGCCTGGGCGCTCTCTTCTTTGCAAAAGAGTCTGCAGTTCCACGCTTTGAACCGTGGAAAGGCGCCGGGCTCTGCTAAGATTTCCCCCGGCGCTTCGTTTGCCCTGGGCCAAAGCGAGCCTTCACAATAGCTGAACGCTAACACTGCATACTCGTTCCACTTCCAGAACCGGGCTACGGCGAGGCAGTTCTCCGGGGGAAAACGGCCCTTCGCGAAGGGCAGATCTGCCGAGCTCATTGCGGGAAAGCGAAAGCAAAGGACGCTTTTCTGCCTCTAACCGCTTTCGTCAGAGGAACGGGGGAAGTCACAGTGTTCTTTCTCTCCCTGAGATACACACAATCTGACGTTGCCTCTGAGCTCCGTTGCTGGCAAAGAACTGAAAGTGACATACATTCCTGTGGGGAAACACAGGGCTTTGCTAGGATTTCTCTAGGCAGTGTGTTTTCCCTGGGCCTCACTGTAGCAACACTATCTCGCAAGGGCAGAACTGCATGGGATTTCCTCCGCCAGGAGAGAGTTGCTGCTTTGTAGTTTGTGCTGGGAAACCTTGCTTTGGCAATTGCGAATTGACCGCATTCAGGCAGAAAGAAAAGAGAATAGCAAGAGGCCTTTTCTCCCCGGCTGCTCTGCCAAGCCCTTCCAGCTCAAACTATGTCGTTGCTCCTCTGGAAGGATCCCTGCACCGCGGCGTACTTTTTCCGAAGAAGCCCTGCGTTTGCACGAGCAAATGAGGAATTCGTGGCAGGAAAGAGGAAGGAAAGAAAGTTTCTCTCCCTCTGCCTGCTTTGCTCAGAGGACCGGATGAAGTCAGGGAGTTCTCCCTTTCACTGAGAAACGTGCGGGCTGCTGTTGCCTGGGCGCTCTCTTCTTTGCAAAAGAGTCTGCAGTTCCACGCTTTGAACTGTGGAAAGGCGCCGGGCTCTGCTAAGATTTCCCCCGGCGCTTCGTTTGCCCTGGGCCAAAGCGAGCCTTCACAATAGCTGAACGCTAACACTGCATACTCGTTCCACTTCCAGAACCGGGCTACGGCGAGGCAGTTCTCCGGGGGAAAACGGCCCTTCGCGAAGGGCAGATCTGCCGAGCTCATTGCGGGAAAGCGAAAACAAAGGACGCTTTTCTCCCTCTAACCGCTTTCGTCAGAGGAACGGGGGAAGTCACAGTGTTCTTTCTCTCCCCGAGATACACACAATCTGACGTTGCCTCTGAGCTCCGTTGCTGGCAAAGAACTGAAAGTGACATACATTCCTGTGGGGAAACACAGGGCTTTGCTAGGATTTCTCTAGGCAGTGTGTTTTCCCTGGGCCTCACTGTAGCAACACTATCTCGCCAGGGCAACACTGCATGGCACTTCCTCTGCCAGGAGAGAGCTGCTGCTTTGTAGTTTGTGCTGGGAAACCTTGCTTTGGCAAGTGCGAATTGACCGCATTCAGGCAGAAAGAAAAGAGAATAGCAAGAGGCCTTTTCTCCCCGGCTGCTCTGCCAAGCCCTTCCAGCTCAAACTATGTCGTTGCTCCTCTGGAAGGATCCCTGCACCGCGGCGTAGTTTTTCCGAAGAAGCCCTGCGTTTGCAAGAGCAAATGAGGAATTCGTGGCAGGAAAGAGGAAGGAAAGAGTTTCTCTCCCTCTGCCTGCTTTGCTCAGAGGACCGGATGAAGTCAGGGAGTTCTCCCTTTCACTGAGAAACGTGCGGGCTGCTGTTGCCTGGGCGCTCTCTTCTTTGCAAAAGAGTCTGCAGTTCCACGCTTTGAACCGTGGAAAGGCGCCGGGCTCTGCTAAGATTTCCCCCGGCGCTTCGTTTGCCCTGGGCCAAAGCGAGCCTTCACAATAGCTGAACGCTAACACTGCATACTCGTTCCACTTCCAGAACCGGGCTACGGCGAGGCAGTTCTCCGGGGGAAAACGGCCCTTCGCGAAGGGCAGATCTGCCGAGCTCCTTGCGGGAAAGCGAAAGCAAAGGACGCTTTTCTCCCTCTAACCGCTTTCGTCAGAGGAACGGGGGAAGTCACAGTGTTCTTTCTCTCCCTGAGATACACACAATCTGACGTTGCCTCTGAGCTCCGTTGCTGGCAAAGAACTGAAAGTGACATACATTCCTGTGGGGAAACACAGGGCTTTGCTAGGATTTCTCTAGGCAGTGTGTTTTCCCTGGGCCTCACTGTAGCAACACTATCTCGCCAGGGCAACACTGCATGGCACTTCCTCTGCCAGGAGAGAGCTGCTGCTTTGTAGTTTGTGCTGGGAAACCTTGCTTTGGCAAGTGCGAATTGACCGCATTCAGGCAGAAAGAAAAGAGAATAGCAAGAGGCCTTTTCTCCCCGGCTGCTCTGCCAAGCCCTTCCAGCTCAAACTATGTCGTTGCTCCTCTGGAAGGATCCCTGCACCGCGGCGTAGTTTTTCCGAAGAAGCCCTGCGTTTGCAAGAGCAAATGAGGAATTCGTGGCAGGAAAGAGGAAGGAAAGAAAGTTTCTCTCCCTCTGCCTGCTTTGCTCAGAGGACCGGATGAAGTCAGGGAGTTCTCCCTTTCACTGAGAAACGTGCGGGCTGCTGTTGCCTGGGCGCTCTCTTCTTTGCAAAAGAGTCTGCAGTTCCACGCTTTGAACCGTGGAAAGGCGCCGGGCTCTGCTAAGATTTCCCCCGGCGCTTCGTTTGCCCTGGGCCAAAGCGAGCCTTCACAATAGCTGAACGCTAACACTGCATACTCGTTCCACTTCCAGAACCGGGCTACGGCGAGGCAGTTCTCCGGGGGAAAACGGCCCTTCGCGAAGGGCAGATCTGCCGAGCTCATTGCGGGAAAGCGAAAGCAAAGGACGCTTTTCTCCCTCTAACCGCTTTCGTCAGAGGAACGGGGGAAGTCACAGTGTTCTTTCTCTCCCTGAGATACACACAATGTGACGTTGCCTCTGAGCTCCGTTGCTGGCAAAGAACTGAAAGTGACATACATTCCTGTGGGGAAACACAGGGCTTTGCTAGGATTTCTCTAGGCAGGGTGTTTTCCCTGGGCCTCACTGTAGCAACACTATCTCGCCAGGGCAACACTGCATGGCACTTCCTCTGCCAGGAGAGAGCTGCTGCTTTGTAGTTTGTGCTGGGAAACCTTGCTTTGGCAAGTGCGAATTGACCGCATTCAGGCAGAAAGAAAAGAGAATAGCAAGAGGCCTTTTCTCCCCGGCTGCTCTGCCAAGCCCTTCCAGCTCAAACTATGTCGTTGCTCCTCTGGAAGGATCCCTGCACCGCGGCGTAGTTTTTCCGAAGAAGCCCTGCGTTTGCAAGAGCAAATGAGGAATTCGTGGCAGGAAAGAGGAAGGAAAGAAAGTTTCTCTCCCTCTGCCTGCTTTGCTCAGAGGACCGGATGAAGTCAGGGAGTTCTCCCTTTCACTGAGAAACGTGCGGGCTGCTGTTGCCTGGGCGCTCTCTTCTTTGCAAAAGAGTCTGCAGTTCCACGCTTTGAACTGTGGAAAGGCGCCGGGCTCTGCTAAGATTTCCCCCGGCGCTTCGTTTGCCCTGGGCCAAAGCGAGCCTTCACAATAGCTGAACGCTAACACTGCATACTCGTTCCACTTCCAGAACCGGGCTACGGCGAGGCAGTTCTCCGGGGGAAAACGGCCCTTCGCGAAGGGCAGATCTGCCGAGCTCCTTGCGGGAAAGCGAAAGCAAAGGACGCTTTTCTCCCTCTAACCGCTTTCGTCAGAGGAACGGGGGAAGTCACAGTGTTCTTTCTCTCCCCGAGATACACACAATCTGACGTTGCCTCTGAGCTCCGTTGCTGGCAAAGAACTGAAAGTGACATACATTCCTGTGGGGAAACACAGGGCTTTGCTAGGATTTCTCTAGGCAGTGTGTTTTCCCTGGGCCTCACTGTAGCAACACTATCTCGCAAGGGCAGAACTGCATGGGATTTCCTCCGCCAGGAGAGAGCTGCTGCTTTGTAGTTTGTGCTGGGAAACCTTGCTTTGGCAAGTGCGAATTGACCGCATTCAGGCAGAAAGAAAAGAGAATAGCAAGAGGCCTTTTCTCCCCGGCTGCTCTGCCAAGCCCTTCCAGCTCAAACTATGTCGTTGCTCCTCTGGAAGGATCCCTGCACCGCGGCGTAGTTTTTCCTAAGAAGCCCTGCGTTTGCACGAGCAAATGAGGAATTCGTGGCAGGAAAGAGGAAGGAAAGAAAGTTTCTCTCCCTCTGCCTGCTTTGCTCAGAGGACCGGATGAAGTCAGGGAGTTCTCCCTTTCACTGAGAAACGTGCGGGCTGCTGTTGCCTGGGCGCTCTCTTCTTTGCAAAAGAGTCTGCAGTTCCACGCTTTGAACCGTGGAAAGGCGCCGGGCTCTGCTAAGATTTCCCCCGGCGCTTCGTTTGCCCTGGGCCAAAGCGAGCCTTCACAATAGCTGAACGCTAACACTGCATACTCGTTCTACTTCCAGAACCGGGCTTCGGCGAGGCAGTTCTCCCGGGGAAAACGGCCCTTCGCGAAGGGCAGATCTGCCGAGCTCCTTGCGGGAAAGCGAAAGCAAAGGACGCTGTTTTCCCTCTAACCGCTTTCGTCAGAGGAACGGGGGAAGGCACAGTGTTCTTTCTCTCCCTGAGATACACACAATCTGATGTTGCCTCTGAGCTCCGTTGCTGGCAAAGAACTGAAAGTGACATACATTCCTGTGGGGAAACACAGGGCTTTGCTAGGATTTCTCTAGGCAGTGTGTTTTCCCTGGGCCTCACTGTAGCAACACTATCTCGCAAGGGCAGAACTGCATGGCACTTCCTCCGCCAGGAGAGAGCTGCTGCTTTGTAGTTTGTGCTGGGAAACCTTGCTTTGGCAAGTGCGAATTGACCGCATTCAGGCAGAAAGAAAAGAGAATAGCAAGAGGCCTTTTCTCCCCGGCTGCTCTGCCAAGCCCTTCCAGCTCAAACTATGTCGTTGCTCCTCTGGAAGGATCCCTGCACCGCGGCGTAGTTTTTCCGAAGAAGCCCTGCGTTTGCAAGAGCAAATGAGGAATTCGTGGCAGGAAAGAGGAAGGAAAGAAAGTTTCTCTCCCTCTGCCTGCTTTGCTCAGAGGACCGGATGAAGTCAGGGAGTTCTCCCTTTCACTGAGAAACGTGCGGGCTGCTGTTGCCTGGGCGCTCTCTTCTTTGCAAAAGAGTCTGCAGTTCCACGCTTTGAACCGTGGAAAGGCGCCGGGCTCTGCTAAGATTTCCCCCGGCGCTTCGTTTGCCCTGGGCCAAAGCGAGCCTTCACAATAGCTGAACGCTAACACTGCATACTCGTTCCACTTCCAGAACCGGGCTACGGCGAGGCAGTTCTCCGGGGGAAAACGGCCCTTCGCGAAGGGCAGATCTGCCGAGCTCCTTGCGGGAAAGCGAAAGCAAAGGACGCTTTTCTCCCTCTAACGGCTTTCGTCAGAGGAACGGGGGAAGTCACAGTGTTCTTTCTCTCCCTGAGATACACACAATCTGACGTTGCCTCTGAGCGCCGTTGCTGGCAAAGAACTGAAAGTGACATACATTCCTGTGGGGAAACACAGGGCTTTGCTAGGATTTCTCTAGGCAGTGTGTTTTCCCTGGGCCTCACTGTAGCAACACTATCTCGCAAGGGCAGAACTGCATGGCACTTCCTCCGCCAGGAGAGAGCTGCTGCTTTGTAGTTTGTGCTGGGAAACCTTGCTTTGGCAAGTGCGAATTGACCGCATTCAGGCAGAAAGAAAAGAGAATAGCAAGAGGCCTTTTCTCCCCGGCTGCTCTGCCAAGCCCTTCCAGCTCAAACTATGTCGTTGCTCCTCTGGAAGGATCCCTGCACCGCGGCGTAGTTTTTCCTAAGAAGCCCTGCGTTTGCAAGAGCAAATGAGGAATTCGTGGCAGGAAAGAGGAAGGAAAGAGTTTCTCTCCCTCTGCCTGCTTTGCTCAGAGGACCGGATGAAGTCAGGGAGTTCTCCCTTTCACTGAGAAACGTGCGGGCTGCTGTTGCCTGGGCGCTCTCTTCTTTGCAAAAGAGTCTGCAGTTCCACGCTTTGAACCGTGGAAAGGCGCCGGGCTCTGCTAAGATTTCGCCCGGCGCTTCGTTTGCCCTGGGCCAAAGCGAGCCTTCACAATAGCTGAACGCTAACACTGCATACTCGTTCCACTTCCAGAACCGGGCTACGGCGAGGCAGTTCTCCGGGGGAAAACGGCCCTTCGCGAAGGGCAGATCTACCGAGCTCCTTGCGGGAAAGCGAAAGCAAAGGACGCTTTTCTCCCTCTAACCGCTTTCGTCAGAGGAACGGGGGAAGTCACAGTGTTCTTTCTCTCCCTGAGATACACACAATCTGACGTTGCCTCTGAGCTCCGTTGCTGGCAAAGAACTGAAAGTGACATACATTCCTGTGGGGAAACACAGGGCTTTGCTAGGATTTCTCTAGGCAGTGTGTTTTCCCTGGGCCTCACTGTAGCAACACTATCTCGCCAGGGCAACACTGCATGGCACTTCCTCTGCCAGGAGAGAGCTGCTGCTTTGTAGTTTGTGCTGGGAAACCTTGCTTTGGCAAGTGCGAATTGACCGCATTCAGGCAGAAAGAAAAGAGAATAGCAAGAGGCCTTTTCTCCCCGGCTGCTCTGCCAAGCCCTTCCAGCTCAAACTATGTCGTTGCTCCTCTGGAAGGATCCCTGCACCGCGGCGTAGTTTTTCCTAAGAAGCCCTGCGTTTGCAAGAGCAAATGAGGAATTCGTGGCAGGAAAGAGGAAGGAAAGAAAGTTTCTCTCCCTCTGCCTGCTTTGCTCAGAGGACCGGATGAAGTCAGGGAGTTCTCCCTTTCACTGAGAAACGTGCGGGCTGCTGTTGCCTGGGCGCTCTCTTCTTTGCAAAAGAGTCTGCAGTTCCACGCTTTGAACCGTGGAAAGGCGCCGGGCTCTGCTAAGATTTCCCCCGGCGCTTCGTTTGCCCTGGGCCAAAGCGAGCCTTCACAATAGCTGAACGCTAACACTGCATACTCGTTCCACTTCCAGAACCGGGCTACGGCGAGGCAGTTCTCCGGGGGAAAACGGCCCTTCGCGAAGGGCAGATCTGCCGAGCTCATTGCGGGAAAGCGAAAGCAAAGGACGCTTTTCTCCCTCTAACCGCTTTCGTCAGAGGAACGGGGGAAGTCACAGTGTTCTTTCTCTCCCTGAGATACACACAATCTGACGTTGCCTCTGAGCTCCGTTGCTGGCAAAGAACTGAAAGTGACATACATTCCTGTGGGGAAACACAGGGCTTTCCTAGGATTTCTCTAGGCAGGGTGTTTTCCCTGGGCCTCACTGTAGCAACACTATCTCGCCAGGGCAACACTGCATGGCACTTCCTCTGCCAGGAGAGAGCTGCTGCTTTGTAGTTTGTGCTGGGAAACCTTGCTTTGGCAAGTGCGAATTGACCGCATTCAGGCAGAAAGAAAAGAGAATAGCAAGAGGCCTTTTCTCCCCGGCTGCTCTGCCAAGCCCTTCCAGCTCAAACTATGTCGTTGCTCCTCTGGAAGGATCCCTGCACCGCGGCGTAGTTTTTCCGAAGAAGCCCTGCGTTTGCAAGAGCAAATGAGGAATTCGTGGCAGGAAAGAGGAAGGAAAGAAAGTTTCTCTCCCTCTGCCTGCTTTGCTCAGAGGACCGGATGAAGTCAGGGAGTTCTCCCTTTCACTGAGAAACGTGCGGGCTGCTGTTGCCTGGGCGCTCTCTTCTTTGCAAAAGAGTCTGCAGTTCCACGCTTTGAACTGTGGAAAGGCGCCGGGCTCTGCTAAGATTTCCCCCGGCGCTTCGTTTGCCCTGGGCCAAAGCGAGCCTTCACAATAGCTGAACGCTAACACTGCATACTCGTTCCACTTCCAGAACCGGGCTACGGCGAGGCAGTTCTCCGGGGGAAAACGGCCCTTCGCGAAGGGCAGATCTGCCGAGCTCCTTGCGGGAAAGCGAAAGCAAAGGACGCTTTTCTCCCTCTAACCGCTTTCGTCAGAGGAACGGGGGAAGTCACAGTGTTCTTTCTCTCCCCGAGATACACACAATCTGACGTTGCCTCTGAGCTCCGTTGCTGGCAAAGAACTGAAAGTGACATACATTCCTGTGGGGAAACACAGGGCTTTGCTAGGATTTCTCTAGGCAGTGTGTTTTCCCTGGGCCTCACTGTAGCAACACTATCTCGCAAGGGCAGAACTGCATGGGATTTCCTCCGCCAGGAGAGAGCTGCTGCTTTGTAGTTTGTGCTGGGAAACCTTGCTTTGGCAAGTGCGAATTGACCGCATTCAGGCAGAAAGAAAAGAGAATAGCAAGAGGCCTTTTCTCCCCGGCTGCTCTGCCAAGCCCTTCCAGCTCAAACTATGTCGTTGCTCCTCTGGAAGGATCCCTGCACCGCGGCGTAGTTTTTCCTAAGAAGCCCTGCGTTTGCACGAGCAAATGAGGAATTCGTGGCAGGAAAGAGGAAGGAAAGAAAGTTTCTCTCCCTCTGCCTGCTTTGCTCAGAGGACCGGATGAAGTCAGGGAGTTCTCCCTTTCACTGAGAAACGTGCGGGCTGCTGTTGCCTGGGCGCTCTCTTCTTTGCAAAAGAGTCTGCAGTTCCACGCTTTGAACCGTGGAAAGGCGCCGGGCTCTGCTAAGATTTCCCCCGGCGCTTCGTTTGCCCTGGGCCAAAGCGAGCCTTCACAATAGCTGAACGCTAACACTGCATACTCGTTCTACTTCCAGAACCGGGCTTCGGCGAGGCAGTTCTCCCGGGGAAAACGGCCCTTCGCGAAGGGCAGATCTGCCGAGCTCCTTGCGGGAAAGCGAAAGCAAAGGACGCTTTTCTCCCTCTAACCGCTTTCGTCAGAGGAACGGGGGAAGGCACAGTGTTCTTTCTGTCCCTGAGATACACACAATCTGATGTTGCCTCTGAGCTCCGTGGCTGGCAAAGAACTGAAAGTGACATACATTCCTGTGGGGAAACACAGGGCTTTGCTAGGATTTCTCTAGGCAGTGTGTTTTCCCTGGGCCTCACTGCAGCAACACTATCTCGCCAGGGCAACACTGCATGGCACTTCCTCTGCCAGGAGAGAGCTGCTGCTTTGTAGTTTGTGCTGGGAAACCTTGCTTTGGCAAGTGCGAATTGACCGCATTCAGGCAGAAAGAAAAGAGAATAGCAAGAGGCCTTTCTCCCCGGCTGCTCTGCCAAGCCCTTCCAGCTCAAACTATGTCGTTGCTCCTCTGGAAGGATCCCTGTACCGCGGCGTACTTTTTCCGAAGAAGCCCTGCGTTTGCACGAGCAAATGAGGAATTCGTGGCAGGAAAGAGGAAGGAAAGAAAGTTTCTCTCCCTCTGCCTGCTTTGCTCAGAGGACCGGATGAAGTCAGGGAGTTCTCCCTTTCACTGAGAAACGTGCGGGCTGCTGTTGCCTGGGCGCTCTCTTCTTTGCAAAAGAGTCTGCAGTTCCACGCTTTGAACCGTGGAAAGGCGCCGGGCTCTGCTAAGATTTCCCCCGGCGCTTCGTTTGCCCTGGGCCAAAGCGAGCCTTCACAATAGCTGAACGCTAACACTGCATACTCGTTCCACTTCCAGAACCGGGCTACGGCGAGGCAGTTCTCCGGGGGAAAACGGCCCTTCGCGAAGGGCAGATCTGCCGAGCTCATTGCGGGAAAGCGAAAGCAAAGGACGCTTTTCTGCCTCTAACCGCTTTCGTCAGAGGAACGGGGGAAGTCACAGTGTTCTTTCTCTCCCTGAGATACACACAATCTGACGTTGCCTCTGAGCTCCGTTGCTGGCAAAGAACTGAAAGTGACATACATTCCTGTGGGGAAACACAGGGCTTTGCTAGGATTTCTCTAGGCAGTGTGTTTTCCCTGGGCCTCACTGTAGCAACACTATCTCGCAAGGGCAGAACTGCATGGGATTTCCTCCGCCAGGAGAGAGTTGCTGCTTTGTAGTTTGTGCTGGGAAACCTTGCTTTGGCAATTGCGAATTGACCGCATTCAGGCAGAAAGAAAAGAGAATAGCAAGAGGCCTTTTCTCCCCGGCTGCTCTGCCAAGCCCTTCCAGCTCAAACTATGTCGTTGCTCCTCTGGAAGGATCCCTGCACCGCGGCGTACTTTTTCCGAAGAAGCCCTGCGTTTGCACGAGCAAATGAGGAATTCGTGGCAGGAAAGAGGAAGGAAAGAAAGTTTCTCTCCCTCTGCCTGCTTTGCTCAGAGGACCGGATGAAGTCAGGGAGTTCTCCCTTTCACTGAGAAACGTGCGGGCTGCTGTTGCCTGGGCGCTCTCTTCTTTGCAAAAGAGTCTGCAGTTCCACGCTTTGAACTGTGGAAAGGCGCCGGGCTCTGCTAAGATTTCCCCCGGCGCTTCGTTTGCCCTGGGCCAAAGCGAGCCTTCACAATAGCTGAACGCTAACACTGCATACTCGTTCCACTTCCAGAACCGGGCTACGGCGAGGCAGTTCTCCGGGGGAAAACGGCCCTTCGCGAAGGGCAGATCTGCCGAGCTCATTGCGGGAAAGCGAAAACAGAGGACGCTTTTCTCCCTCTAACCGCTTTCGTCAGAGGAACGGGGGAAGTCACAGTGTTCTTTCTCTCCCCGAGATACACACAATCTGACGTTGCCTCTGAGCTCCGTTGCTGGCAAAGAACTGAAAGTGACATACATTCCTGTGGGGAAACACAGGGCTTTGCTAGGATTTCTCTAGGCAGTGTGTTTTCCCTGGGCCTCACTGTAGCAACACTATCTCGCCAGGGCAACACTGCATGGCACTTCCTCTGCCAGGAGAGAGCTGCTGCTTTGTAGTTTGTGCTGGGAAACCTTGCTTTGGCAAGTGCGAATTGACCGCATTCAGGCAGAAAGAAAAGAGAATAGCAAGAGGCCTTTTCTCCCCGGCTGCTCTGCCAAGCCCTTCCAGCTCAAACTATGTCGTTGCTCCTCTGGAAGGATCCCTGCACCGCGGCGTAGTTTTTCCGAAGAAGCCCTGCGTTTGCAAGAGCAAATGAGGAATTCGTGGCAGGAAAGAGGAAGGAAAGAAAGTTTCTCTCCCTCTGCCTGCTTTGCTCAGAGGACCGGATGAAGTCAGGGAGTTCTCCCTTTCACTGAGAAACGTGCGGGCTGCTGTTGCCTGGGCGCTCTCTTCTTTGCAAAAGAGTCTGCAGTTCCACGCTTTGAACCGTGGAAAGGCGCCGGGCTCTGCTAAGATTTCCCCCGGCGCTTCGTTTGCCCTGGGCCAAAGCGAGCCTTCACAATAGCTGAACGCTAACACTGCATACTCGTTCCACTTCCAGAACCGGGCTACGGCGAGGCAGTTCTCCGGGGGAAAACGGCCCTTCGCGAAGGGCAGATCTGCCGAGCTCCTTGCGGGAAAGCGAAAGCAAAGGACGCTTTTCTCCCTCTAACCGCTTTCGTCAGAGGAACGGGGGAAGTCACAGTGTTCTTTCTCTCCCTGAGATACACACAATCTGACGTTGCCTCTGAGCTCCGTTGCTGGCAAAGAACTGAAAGTGACATACATTCCTGTGGGGAAACACAGGGCTTTGCTAGGATTTCTCTAGGCAGTGTGTTTTCCCTGGGCCTCACTGTAGCAACACTATCTCGCCAGGGCAACACTGCATGGCACTTCCTCTGCCAGGAGAGAGCTGCTGCTTTGTAGTTTGTGCTGGGAAACCTTGCTTTGGCAAGTGCGAATTGACCGCATTCAGGCAGAAAGAAAAGAGAATAGCAAGAGGCCTTTTCTCCCCGGCTGCTCTGCCAAGCCCTTCCAGCTCAAACTATGTCGTTGCTCCTCTGGAAGGATCCCTGCACCGCGGCGTAGTTTTTCCGAAGAAGCCCTGCGTTTGCAAGAGCAAATGAGGAATTCGTGGCAGGAAAGAGGAAGGAAAGAAAGTTTCTCTCCCTCTGCCTGCTTTGCTCAGAGGACCGGATGAAGTCAGGGAGTTCTCCCTTTCACTGAGAAACGTGCGGGCTGCTGTTGCCTGGGCGCTCTCTTCTTTGCAAAAGAGTCTGCAGTTCCACGCTTTGAACCGTGGAAAGGCGCCGGGCTCTGCTAAGATTTCCCCCGGCGCTTCGTTTGCCCTGGGCCAAAGCGAGCCTTCACAATAGCTGAACGCTAACACTGCATACTCGTTCCACTTCCAGAACCGGGCTACGGCGAGGCAGTTCTCCGGGGGAAAACGGCCCTTCGCGAAGGGCAGATCTGCCGAGCTCATTGCGGGAAAGCGAAAGCAAAGGACGCTTTTCTCCCTCTAACCGCTTTCGTCAGAGGAACGGGGGAAGTCACAGTGTTCTTTCTCTCCCTGAGATACACACAATGTGACGTTGCCTCTGAGCTCCGTTGCTGGCAAAGAACTGAAAGTGACATACATTCCTGTGGGGAAACACAGGGCTTTGCTAGGATTTCTCTAGGCAGGGTGTTTTCCCTGGGCCTCACTGTAGCAACACTATCTCGCCAGGGCAACACTGCATGGCACTTCCTCTGCCAGGAGAGAGCTGCTGCTTTGTAGTTTGTGCTGGGAAACCTTGCTTTGGCAAGTGCGAATTGACCGCATTCAGGCAGAAAGAAAAGAGAATAGCAAGAGGCCTTTTCTCCCCGGCTGCTCTGCCAAGCCCTTCCAGCTCAAACTATGTCGTTGCTCCTCTGGAAGGATCCCTGCACCGCGGCGTAGTTTTTCCGAAGAAGCCCTGCGTTTGCAAGAGCAAATGAGGAATTCGTGGCAGGAAAGAGGAAGGAAAGAAAGTTTCTCTCCCTCTGCCTGCTTTGCTCAGAGGACCGGATGAAGTCAGGGAGTTCTCCCTTTCACTGAGAAACGTGCGGGCTGCTGTTGCCTGGGCGCTCTCTTCTTTGCAAAAGAGTCTGCAGTTCCACGCTTTGAACTGTGGAAAGGCGCCGGGCTCTGCTAAGATTTCCCCCGGCGCTTCGTTTGCCCTGGGCCAAAGCGAGCCTTCACAATAGCTGAACGCTAACACTGCATACTCGTTCCACTTCCAGAACCGGGCTACGGCGAGGCAGTTCTCCGGGGGAAAACGGCCCTTCGCGAAGGGCAGATCTGCCGAGCTCCTTGCGGGAAAGCGAAAGCAAAGGACGCTTTTCTCCCTCTAACCGCTTTCGTCAGAGGAACGGGGGAAGTCACAGTGTTCTTTCTCTCCCCGAGATACACACAATCTGACGTTGCCTCTGAGCTCCGTTGCTGGCAAAGAACTGAAAGTGACATACATTCCTGTGGGGAAACACAGGGCTTTGCTAGGATTTCTCTAGGCAGTGTGTTTTCCCTGGGCCTCACTGTAGCAACACTATCTCGCAAGGGCAGAACTGCATGGGATTTCCTCCGCCAGGAGAGAGCTGCTGCTTTGTAGTTTGTGCTGGGAAACCTTGCTTTGGCAAGTGCGAATTGACCGCATTCAGGCAGAAAGAAAAGAGAATAGCAAGAGGCCTTTTCTCCCCGGCTGCTCTGCCAAGCCCTTCCAGCTCAAACTATGTCGTTGCTCCTCTGGAAGGATCCCTGCACCGCGGCGTAGTTTTTCCTAAGAAGCCCTGCGTTTGCACGAGCAAATGAGGAATTCGTGGCAGGAAAGAGGAAGGAAAGAAAGTTTCTCTCCCTCTGCCTGCTTTGCTCAGAGGACCGGATGAAGTCAGGGAGTTCTCCCTTTCACTGAGAAACGTGCGGGCTGCTGTTGCCTGGGCGCTCTCTTCTTTGCAAAAGAGTCTGCAGTTCCACGCTTTGAACCGTGGAAAGGCGCCGGGCTCTGCTAAGATTTCCCCCGGCGCTTCGTTTGCCCTGGGCCAAAGCGAGCCTTCACAATAGCTGAACGCTAACACTGCATACTCGTTCTACTTCCAGAACCGGGCTTCGGCGAGGCAGTTCTCCCGGGGAAAACGGCCCTTCGCGAAGGGCAGATCTGCCGAGCTCCTTGCGGGAAAGCGAAAGCAAAGGACGCTGTTTTCCCTCTAACCGCTTTCGTCAGAGGAACGGGGGAAGGCACAGTGTTCTTTCTCTCCCTGAGATACACACAATCTGATGTTGCCTCTGAGCTCCGTTGCTGGCAAAGAACTGAAAGTGACATACATTCCTGTGGGGAAACACAGGGCTTTGCTAGGATTTCTCTAGGCAGGGTGTTTTCCCTGGGCCTCACTGTAGCAACACTATCTCGCCAGGGCAACACTGCATGGCACTTCCTCTGCCAGGAGAGAGCTGCTGCTTTGTAGTTTGTGCTGGGAAACCTTGCTTTGGCAAGTGCGAATTGACCGCATTCAGGCAGAAAGAAAAGAGAATAGCAAGAGGCCTTTTCTCCCCGGCTGCTCTGCCAAGCCCTTCCAGCTCAAACTATGTCGTTGCTCCTCTGGAAGGATCCCTGCACCGCGGCGTAGTTTTTCCGAAGAAGCCCTGCGTTTGCAAGAGCAAATGAGGAATTCGTGGCAGGAAAGAGGAAGGAAAGAAAGTTTCTCTCCCTCTGCCTGCTTTGCTCAGAGGACCGGATGAAGTCAGGGAGTTCTCCCTTTCACTGAGAAACGTGCGGGCTGCTGTTGCCTGGGCGCTCTCTTCTTTGCAAAAGAGTCTGCAGTTCCACGCTTTGAACTGTGGAAAGGCGCCGGGCTCTGCTAAGATTTCCCCCGGCGCTTCGTTTGCCCTGGGCCAAAGCGAGCCTTCACAATAGCTGAACGCTAACACTGCATACTCGTTCCACTTCCAGAACCGGGCTACGGCGAGGCAGTTCTCCGGGGGAAAACGGCCCTTCGCGAAGGGCAGATCTGCCGAGCTCCTTGCGGGAAAGCGAAAGCAAAGGACGCTTTTCTCCCTCTAACCGCTTTCGTCAGAGGAACGGGGGAAGTCACAGTGTTCTTTCTCTCCCCGAGATACACACAATCTGACGTTGCCTCTGAGCTCCGTTGCTGGCAAAGAACTGAAAGTGACATACATTCCTGTGGGGAAACACAGGGCTTTGCTAGGATTTCTCTAGGCAGTGTGTTTTCCCTGGGCCTCACTGTAGCAACACTATCTCGCAAGGGCAGAACTGCATGGGATTTCCTCCGCCAGGAGAGAGCTGCTGCTTTGTAGTTTGTGCTGGGAAACCTTGCTTTGGCAAGTGCGAATTGACCGCATTCAGGCAGAAAGAAAAGAGAATAGCAAGAGGCCTTTTCTCCCCGGCTGCTCTGCCAAGCCCTTCCAGCTCAAACTATGTCGTTGCTCCTCTGGAAGGATCCCTGCACCGCGGCGTAGTTTTTCCTAAGAAGCCCTGCGTTTGCACGAGCAAATGAGGAATTCGTGGCAGGAAAGAGGAAGGAAAGAAAGTTTCTCTCCCTCTGCCTGCTTTGCTCAGAGGACCGGATGAAGTCAGGGAGTTCTCCCTTTCACTGAGAAACGTGCGGGCTGCTGTTGCCTGGGCGCTCTCTTCTTTGCAAAAGAGTCTGCAGTTCCACGCTTTGAACCGTGGAAAGGCGCCGGGCTCTGCTAAGATTTCCCCCGGCGCTTCGTTTGCCCTGGGCCAAAGCGAGCCTTCACAATAGCTGAACGCTAACACTGCATACTCGTTCTACTTCCAGAACCGGGCTTCGGCGAGGCAGTTCTCCCGGGGAAAACGGCCCTTCGCGAAGGGCAGATCTGCCGAGCTCCTTGCGGGAAAGCGAAAGCAAAGGACGCTGTTTTCCCTCTAACCGCTTTCGTCAGAGGAACGGGGGAAGGCACAGTGTTCTTTCTCTCCCTGAGATACACACAATCTGATGTTGCCTCTGAGCTCCGTTGCTGGCAAAGAACTGAAAGTGACATACATTCCTGTGGGGAAACACAGGGCTTTGCTAGGATTTCTCTAGGCAGTGTGTTTTCCCTGGGCCTCACTGTAGCAACACTATCTCGCAAGGGCAGAACTGCATGGCACTTCCTCCGCCAGGAGAGAGCTGCTGCTTTGTAGTTTGTGCTGGGAAACCTTGCTTTGGCAAGTGCGAATTGACCGCATTCAGGCAGAAAGAAAAGAGAATAGCAAGAGGCCTTTTCTCCCCGGCTGCTCTGCCAAGCCCTTCCAGCTCAAACTATGTCGTTGCTCCTCTGGAAGGATCCCTGCACCGCGGCGTAGTTTTTCCGAAGAAGCCCTGCGTTTGCAAGAGCAAATGAGGAATTCGTGGCAGGAAAGAGGAAGGAAAGAAAGTTTCTCTCCCTCTGCCTGCTTTGCTCAGAGGACCGGATGAAGTCAGGGAGTTCTCCCTTTCACTGAGAAACGTGCGGGCTGCTGTTGCCTGGGCGCTCTCTTCTTTGCAAAAGAGTCTGCAGTTCCACGCTTTGAACCGTGGAAAGGCGCCGGGCTCTGCTAAGATTTCCCCCGGCGCTTCGTTTGCCCTGGGCCAAAGCGAGCCTTCACAATAGCTGAACGCTAACACTGCATACTCGTTCCACTTCCAGAACCGGGCTACGGCGAGGCAGTTCTCCGGGGGAAAACGGCCCTTCGCGAAGGGCAGATCTGCCGAGCTCCTTGCGGGAAAGCGAAAGCAAAGGACGCTTTTCTCCCTCTAACGGCTTTCGTCAGAGGAACGGGGGAAGTCACAGTGTTCTTTCTCTCCCTGAGATACACACAATCTGACGTTGCCTCTGAGCGCCGTTGCTGGCAAAGAACTGAAAGTGACATACATTCCTGTGGGGAAACACAGGGCTTTGCTAGGATTTCTCTAGGCAGTGTGTTTTCCCTGGGCCTCACTGTAGCAACACTATCTCGCAAGGGCAGAACTGCATGGCACTTCCTCCGCCAGGAGAGAGCTGCTGCTTTGTAGTTTGTGCTGGGAAACCTTGCTTTGGCAAGTGCGAATTGACCGCATTCAGGCAGAAAGAAAAGAGAATAGCAAGAGGCCTTTTCTCCCCGGCTGCTCTGCCAAGCCCTTCCAGCTCAAACTATGTCGTTGCTCCTCTGGAAGGATCCCTGCACCGCGGCGTAGTTTTTCCTAAGAAGCCCTGCGTTTGCAAGAGCAAATGAGGAATTCGTGGCAGGAAAGAGGAAGGAAAGAGTTTCTCTCCCTCTGCCTGCTTTGCTCAGAGGACCGGATGAAGTCAGGGAGTTCTCCCTTTCACTGAGAAACGTGCGGGCTGCTGTTGCCTGGGCGCTCTCTTCTTTGCAAAAGAGTCTGCAGTTCCACGCTTTGAACCGTGGAAAGGCGCCGGGCTCTGCTAAGATTTCGCCCGGCGCTTCGTTTGCCCTGGGCCAAAGCGAGCCTTCACAATAGCTGAACGCTAACACTGCATACTCGTTCCACTTCCAGAACCGGGCTACGGCGAGGCAGTTCTCCGGGGGAAAACGGCCCTTCGCGAAGGGCAGATCTACCGAGCTCCTTGCGGGAAAGCGAAAGCAAAGGACGCTTTTCTCCCTCTAACCGCTTTCGTCAGAGGAACGGGGGAAGTCACAGTGTTCTTTCTCTCCCTGAGATACACACAATCTGACGTTGCCTCTGAGCTCCGTTGCTGGCAAAGAACTGAAAGTGACATACATTCCTGTGGGGAAACACAGGGCTTTGCTAGGATTTCTCTAGGCAGTGTGTTTTCCCTGGGCCTCACTGTAGCAACACTATCTCGCCAGGGCAACACTGCATGGCACTTCCTCTGCCAGGAGAGAGCTGCTGCTTTGTAGTTTGTGCTGGGAAACCTTGCTTTGGCAAGTGCGAATTGACCGCATTCAGGCAGAAAGAAAAGAGAATAGCAAGAGGCCTTTTCTCCCCGGCTGCTCTGCCAAGCCCTTCCAGCTCAAACTATGTCGTTGCTCCTCTGGAAGGATCCCTGCACCGCGGCGTAGTTTTTCCTAAGAAGCCCTGCGTTTGCAAGAGCAAATGAGGAATTCGTGGCAGGAAAGAGGAAGGAAAGAAAGTTTCTCTCCCTCTGCCTGCTTTGCTCAGAGGACCGGATGAAGTCAGGGAGTTCTCCCTTTCACTGAGAAACGTGCGGGCTGCTGTTGCCTGGGCGCTCTCTTCTTTGCAAAAGAGTCTGCAGTTCCACGCTTTGAACCGTGGAAAGGCGCCGGGCTCTGCTAAGATTTCCCCCGGCGCTTCGTTTGCCCTGGGCCAAAGCGAGCCTTCACAATAGCTGAACGCTAACACTGCATACTCGTTCCACTTCCAGAACCGGGCTACGGCGAGGCAGTTCTCCGGGGGAAAACGGCCCTTCGCGAAGGGCAGATCTGCCGAGCTCATTGCGGGAAAGCGAAAGCAAAGGACGCTTTTCTCCCTCTAACCGCTTTCGTCAGAGGAACGGGGGAAGTCACAGTGTTCTTTCTCTCCCTGAGATACACACAATCTGACGTTGCCTCTGAGCTCCGTTGCTGGCAAAGAACTGAAAGTGACATACATTCCTGTGGGGAAACACAGGGCTTTGCTAGGATTTCTCTAGGCAGGGTGTTTTCCCTGGGCCTCACTGTAGCAACACTATCTCGCCAGGGCAACACTGCATGGCACTTCCTCTGCCAGGAGAGAGCTGCTGCTTTGTAGTTTGTGCTGGGAAACCTTGCTTTGGCAAGTGCGAATTGACCGCATTCAGGCAGAAAGAAAAGAGAATAGCAAGAGGCCTTTTCTCCCCGGCTGCTCTGCCAAGCCCTTCCAGCTCAAACTATGTCGTTGCTCCTCTGGAAGGATCCCTGCACCGCGGCGTAGTTTTTCCGAAGAAGCCCTGCGTTTGCAAGAGCAAATGAGGAATTCGTGGCAGGAAAGAGGAAGGAAAGAAAGTTTCTCTCCCTCTGCCTGCTTTGCTCAGAGGACCGGATGAAGTCAGGGAGTTCTCCCTTTCACTGAGAAACGTGCGGGCTGCTGTTGCCTGGGCGCTCTCTTCTTTGCAAAAGAGTCTGCAGTTCCACGCTTTGAACTGTGGAAAGGCGCCGGGCTCTGCTAAGATTTCCCCCGGCGCTTCGTTTGCCCTGGGCCAAAGCGAGCCTTCACAATAGCTGAACGCTAACACTGCATACTCGTTCCACTTCCAGAACCGGGCTACGGCGAGGCAGTTCTCCGGGGGAAAACGGCCCTTCGCGAAGGGCAGATCTGCCGAGCTCCTTGCGGGAAAGCGAAAGCAAAGGACGCTTTTCTCCCTCTAACCGCTTTCGTCAGAGGAACGGGGGAAGTCACAGTGTTCTTTCTCTCCCCGAGATACACACAATCTGACGTTGCCTCTGAGCTCCGTTGCTGGCAAAGAACTGAAAGTGACATACATTCCTGTGGGGAAACACAGGGCTTTGCTAGGATTTCTCTAGGCAGTGTGTTTTCCCTGGGCCTCACTGTAGCAACACTATCTCGCAAGGGCAGAACTGCATGGGATTTCCTCCGCCAGGAGAGAGCTGCTGCTTTGTAGTTTGTGCTGGGAAACCTTGCTTTGGCAAGTGCGAATTGACCGCATTCAGGCAGAAAGAAAAGAGAATAGCAAGAGGCCTTTTCTCCCCGGCTGCTCTGCCAAGCCCTTCCAGCTCAAACTATGTCGTTGCTCCTCTGGAAGGATCCCTGCACCGCGGCGTAGTTTTTCCTAAGAAGCCCTGCGTTTGCACGAGCAAATGAGGAATTCGTGGCAGGAAAGAGGAAGGAAAGAAAGTTTCTCTCCCTCTGCCTGCTTTGCTCAGAGGACCGGATGAAGTCAGGGAGTTCTCCCTTTCACTGAGAAACGTGCGGGCTGCTGTTGCCTGGGCGCTCTCTTCTTTGCAAAAGAGTCTGCAGTTCCACGCTTTGAACCGTGGAAAGGCGCCGGGCTCTGCTAAGATTTCCCCCGGCGCTTCGTTTGCCCTGGGCCAAAGCGAGCCTTCACAATAGCTGAACGCTAACACTGCATACTCGTTCTACTTCCAGAACCGGGCTTCGGCGAGGCAGTTCTCCCGGGGAAAACGGCCCTTCGCGAAGGGCAGATCTGCCGAGCTCCTTGCGGGAAAGCGAAAGCAAAGGACGCTTTTCTCCCTCTAACCGCTTTCGTCAGAGGAACGGGGGAAGGCACAGTGTTCTTTCTGTCCCTGAGATACACACAATCTGATGTTGCCTCTGAGCTCCGTTGCTGGCAAAGAACTGAAAGTGACATACATTCCTGTGGGGAAACACAGGGCTTTGCTAGGATTTCTCTAGGCAGTGTGTTTTCCCTGGGCCTCACTGTAGCAACACTATCTCGCAAGGGCAGAACTGCATGGCACTTCCTCCGCCAGGAGAGAGCTGCTGCTTTGTAGTTTGTGCTGGGAAACCTTGCTTTGGCAAGTGCGAATTGACCGCATTCAGGCAGAAAGAAAAGAGAATAGCAAGAGGCCTTTTCTCCCCGGCTGCTCTGCCAAGCCCTTCCAGCTCAAACTATGTCGTTGCTCCTCTGGAAGGATCCGTGCACCGCGGCGTACTTTTTCCGAAGAAGCCCTGCGTTTGCAAGAGCAAATGAGGAATTCGTGGCAGGAAAGAGGAAGGAAAGAAAGTTTCTCTCCCTCTGCCTGCTTTGCTCAGAGGACCGGATGAAGTCAGGGAGTTCTCCCTTTCACTGAGAAACGTGCGGGCTGCTGTTGCCTGGGCGCTCTCTTCTTTGCAAAAGAGTCTGCAGTTCCACGCTTTGAACCGTGGAAAGGCGCCGGGCTCTGCTAAGATTTCCCCCGGCGCTTCGTTTGCCCTGGGCCAAAGCGAGCCTTCACAATAGCTGAACGCTAACACTGCATACTCGTTCCACTTCCAGAACCGGGCTACGGCGAGGCAGTTCTCCGGGGGAAAACGGCCCTTCGCGAAGGGCAGATCTGCCGAGCTCCTTGCGGGAAAGCGAAAGCAAAGGACGCTTTTCTCCCTCTAACGGCTTTCGTCAGAGGAACGGGGGAAGTCACAGTGTTCTTTCTCTCCCTGAGATACACACAATCTGACGTTGCCTCTGAGCGCCGTTGCTGGCAAAGAACTGAAAGTGACATACATTCCTGTGGGGAAACACAGGGCTTTGCTAGGATTTCTCTAGGCAGTGTGTTTTCCCTGGGCCTCACTGTAGCAACACTATCTCGCAAGGGCAGAACTGCATGGCACTTCCTCCGCCAGGAGAGAGCTGCTGCTTTGTAGTTTGTGCTGGGAAACCTTGCTTTGGCAAGTGCGAATTGACCGCATTCAGGCAGAAAGAAAAGAGAATAGCAAGAGGCCTTTTCTCCCCGGCTGCTCTGCCAAGCCCTTCCAGCTCAAACTATGTCGTTGCTCCTCTGGAAGGATCCCTGCACCGCGGCGTAGTTTTTCCGAAGAAGCCCTGCGTTTGCAAGAGCAAATGAGGAATTCGTGGCAGGAAAGAGGAAGGAAAGAGTTTCTCTCCCTCTGCCTGCTTTGCTCAGAGGACCGGATGAAGTCAGGGAGTTCTCCCTTTCACTGAGAAACGTGCGGGCTGCTGTTGCCTGGGCGCTCTCTTCTTTGCAAAAGAGTCTGCAGTTCCACGCTTTGAACCGTGGAAAGGCGCCGGGCTCTGCTAAGATTTCGCCCGGCGCTTCGTTTGCCCTGGGCCAAAGCGAGCCTTCACAATAGCTGAACGCTAACACTGCATACTCGTTCCACTTCCAGAACCGGGCTACGGCGAGGCAGTTCTCCGGGGGAAAACGGCCCTTCGCGAAGGGCAGATCTACCGAGCTCCTTGCGGGAAAGCGAAAGCAAAGGACGCTTTTCTCCCTCTAACCGCTTTCGTCAGAGGAACGGGGGAAGTCACAGTGTTCTTTCTCTCCCTGAGATACACACAATCTGACGTTGCCTCTGAGCTCCGTTGCTGGCAAAGAACTGAAAGTGACATACATTCCTGTGGGGAAACACAGGGCTTTGCTAGGATTTCTCTAGGCAGTGTGTTTTCCCTGGGCCTCACTGTAGCAACACTATCTCGCCAGGGCAACACTGCATGGCACTTCCTCTGCCAGGAGAGAGCTGCTGCTTTGTAGTTTGTGCTGGGAAACCTTGCTTTGGCAAGTGCGAATTGACCGCATTCAGGCAGAAAGAAAAGAGAATAGCAAGAGGCCTTTTCTCCCCGGCTGCTCTGCCAAGCCCTTCCAGCTCAAACTATGTCGTTGCTCCTCTGGAAGGATCCCTGCACCGCGGCGTAGTTTTTCCTAAGAAGCCCTGCGTTTGCAAGAGCAAATGAGGAATTCGTGGCAGGAAAGAGGAAGGAAAGAGTTTCTCTCCCTCTGCCTGCTTTGCTCAGAGGACCGGATGAAGTCAGGGAGTTCTCCCTTTCACTGAGAAACGTGCGGGCTGCTGTTGCCTGGGCGCTCTCTTCTTTGCAAAAGAGTCTGCAGTTCCACGCTTTGAACCGTGGAAAGGCGCCGGGCTCTGCTAAGATTTCCCCCGGCGCTTCGTTTGCCCTGGGCCAAAGCGAGCCTTCACAATAGCTGAACGCTAACACTGCATACTCGTTCCACTTCCAGAACCGGGCTACGGCGAGGCAGTTCTCCGGGGGAAAACGGCCCTTCGCGAAGGGCAGATCTGCCGAGCTCCTTGCGGGAAAGCGAAAGCAAAGGACGCTTTACTCCCTCTAACCGCTTTCGTCAGAGGAACGGGGGAAGGCACAGTGTTCTTTCTCTCCCTGAGATACACACAATCTGACGTTGCCTCTGAGCTCCGTTGCTGGCAAAGAACTGAAAGTGACATACATTCCTGTGGGGAAACACAGGGCTTTGCTAGGATTTCTCTAGGCAGTGTGTTTTCCCTGGGCCTCACTGTAGCAACACTATCTCGCCAGGGCAACACTGCATGGCACTTCCTCTGCCAGGAGAGAGCTGCTGCTTTGTAGTTTGTGCTGGGAAACCTTGCTTTGGCAAGTGCGAATTGACCGCATTCAGGCAGAAAGAAAAGAGAATAGCAAGAGGCCTTTTCTCCCCGGCTGCTCTGCCAAGCCCTTCCAGCTCAAACTATGTCGTTGCTCCTCTGGAAGGATCCCTGCACCGCGGCGTAGTTTTTCCTAAGAAGCCCTGCGTTTGCAAGAGCAAATGAGGAATTCGTGGCAGGAAAGAGGAAGGAAAGAAAGTTTCTCTCCCTCTGCCTGCTTTGCTCAGAGGACCGGATGAAGTCAGGGAGTTCTCCCTTTCACTGAGAAACGTGCGGGCTGCTGTTGCCTGGGCGCTCTCTTCTTTGCAAAAGAGTCTGCAGTTCCACGCTTTGAACCGTGGAAAGGCGCCGGGCTCTGCTAAGATTTCCCCCGGCGCTTCGTTTGCCCTGGGCCAAAGCGAGCCTTCACAATAGCTGAACGCTAACACTGCATACTCGTTCCACTTCCAGAACCGGGCTACGGCGAGGCAGTTCTCCGGGGGAAAACGGCCCTTCGCGAAGGGCAGATCTGCCGAGCTCATTGCGGGAAAGCGAAAGCAAAGGACGCTTTTCTCCCTCTAACCGCTTTCGTCAGAGGAACGGGGGAAGTCACAGTGTTCTTTCTCTCCCTGAGATACACACAATCTGACGTTGCCTCTGAGCTCCGTTGCTGGCAAAGAACTGAAAGTGACATACATTCCTGTGGGGAAACACAGGGCTTTGCTAGGATTTCTCTAGGCAGGGTGTTTTCCCTGGGCCTCACTGTAGCAACACTATCTCGCCAGGGCAACACTGCATGGCACTTCCTCTGCCAGGAGAGAGCTGCTGCTTTGTAGTTTGTGCTGGGAAACCTTGCTTTGGCAAGTGCGAATTGACCGCATTCAGGCAGAAAGAAAAGAGAATAGCAAGAGGCCTTTTCTCCCCGGCTGCTCTGCCAAGCCCTTCCAGCTCAAACTATGTCGTTGCTCCTCTGGAAGGATCCCTGCACCGCGGCGTAGTTTTTCCGAAGAAGCCCTGCGTTTGCAAGAGCAAATGAGGAATTCGTGGCAGGAAAGAGGAAGGAAAGAAAGTTTCTCTCCCTCTGCCTGCTTTGCTCAGAGGACCGGATGAAGTCAGGGAGTTCTCCCTTTCACTGAGAAACGTGCGGGCTGCTGTTGCCTGGGCGCTCTCTTCTTTGCAAAAGAGTCTGCAGTTCCACGCTTTGAACTGTGGAAAGGCGCCGGGCTCTGCTAAGATTTCCCCCGGCGCTTCGTTTGCCCTGGGCCAAAGCGAGCCTTCACAATAGCTGAACGCTAACACTGCATACTCGTTCCACTTCCAGAACCGGGCTACGGCGAGGCAGTTCTCCGGGGGAAAACGGCCCTTCGCGAAGGGCAGATCTGCCGAGCTCCTTGCGGGAAAGCGAAAGCAAAGGACGCTTTTCTCCCTCTAACCGCTTTCGTCAGAGGAACGGGGGAAGTCATAGTGTTCTTTCTCTCCCCGAGATACACACAATCTGACGTTGCCTCTGAGCTCCGTTGCTGGCAAAGAACTGAAAGTGACATACATTCCTGTGGGGAAACACAGGGCTTTGCTAGGATTTCTCTAGGCAGTGTGTTTTCCCTGGGCCTCACTGTAGCAACACTATCTCGCAAGGGCAGAACTGCATGGGATTTCCTCCGCCAGGAGAGAGCTGCTGCTTTGTAGTTTGTGCTGGGAAACCTTGCTTTGGCAAGTGCGAATTGACCGCATTCAGGCAGAAAGAAAAGAGAATAGCAAGAGGCCTTTTCTCCCCGGCTGCTCTGCCAAGCCCTTCCAGCTCAAACTATGTAGTTGCTCCTCTGGAAGGATCCCTGCACCGCGGCGTAGTTTTTCCTAAGAAGCCCTGCGTTTGCACGAGCAAATGAGGAATTCGTGGCAGGAAAGAGGAAGGAAAGAAAGTTTCTCTCCCTCTGCCTGCTTTGCTCAGAGGACCGGATGAAGTCAGGGAGTTCTCCCTTTCACTGAGAAACGTGCGGGCTGCTGTTGCCTGGGCGCTCTCTTCTTTGCAAAAGAGTCTGCAGTTCCACGCTTTGAACCGTGGAAAGGCGCCGGGCTCTGCTAAGATTTCCCCCGGCGCTTCGTTTGCCCTGGGCCAAAGCGAGCCTTCACAATAGCTGAACGCTAACACTGCATACTCGTTCTACTTCCAGAACCGGGCTTCGGCGAGGCAGTTCTCCCGGGGAAAACGGCCCTTCGCGAAGGGCAGATCTGCCGAGCTCCTTGCGGGAAAGCGAAAGCAAAGGACGCTTTTTTCCCTCTAACCGCTTTCGTCAGAGGAACGGGGGAAGGCACAGTGTTCTTTCTCTCCCTGAGATACACACAATCTGATGTTGCCTCTGAGCTCCGTTGCTGGCAAAGAACTGAAAGTGACATACATTCCTGTGGGGAAACACAGGGCTTTGCTAGGATTTCTCTAGGCAGTGTGTTTTCCCTGGGCCTCACTGTAGCAACACTATCTCGCAAGGGCAGAACTGCATGGCACTTCCTCCGCCAGGAGAGAGCTGCTGCTTTGTAGTTTGTGCTGGGAAACCTTGCTTTGGCAAGTGCGAATTGACCGCATTCAGGCAGAAAGAAAAGAGAATAGCAAGAGGCCTTTTCTCCCCGGCTGCTCTGCCAAGCCCTTCCAGCTCAAACTATGTCGTTGCTCCTCTGGAAGGATCCCTGCACCGCGGCGTAGTTTTTCCGAAGAAGCCCTGCGTTTGCAAGAGCAAATGAGGAATTCGTGGCAGGAAAGAGGAAGGAAAGAAAGTTTCTCTCCCTCTGCCTGCTTTGCTCAGAGGACCGGATGAAGTCAGGGAGTTCTCCCTTTCACTGAGAAACGTGCGGGCTGCTGTTGCCTGGGCGCTCTCTTCTTTGCAAAAGAGTCTGCAGTTCCACGCTTTGAACCGTGGAAAGGCGCCGGGCTCTGCTAAGATTTCCCCCGGCGCTTCGTTTGCCCTGGGCCAAAGCGAGCCTTCACAATAGCTGAACGCTAACACTGCATACTCGTTCCACTTCCAGAACCGGGCTACGGCGAGGCAGTTCTCCGGGGGAAAACGGCCCTTCGCGAAGGGCAGATCTGCCGAGCTCCTTGCGGGAAAGCGAAAGCAAAGGACGCTTTTCTCCCTCTAACGGCTTTCGTCAGAGGAACGGGGGAAGTCACAGTGTTCTTTCTCTCCCTGAGATACACACAATCTGACGTTGCCTCTGAGCGCCGTTGCTGGCAAAGAACTGAAAGTGACATACATTCCTGTGGGGAAACACAGGGCTTTGCTAGGATTTCTCTAGGCAGTGTGTTTTCCCTGGGCCTCACTGTAGCAACACTATCTCGCAAGGGCAGAACTGCATGGCACTTCCTCCGCCAGGAGAGAGCTGCTGCTTTGTAGTTTGTGCTGGGAAACCTTGCTTTGGCAAGTGCGAATTGACCGCATTCAGGCAGAAAGAAAAGAGAATAGCAAGAGGCCTTTTCTCCCCGGCTGCTCTGCCAAGCCCTTCCAGCTCAAACTATGTCGTTGCTCCTCTGGAAGGATCCCTGCACCGCGGCGTAGTTTTTCCGAAGAAGCCCTGCGTTTGCAAGAGCAAATGAGGAATTCGTGGCAGGAAAGAGGAAGGAAAGAGTTTCTCTCCCTCTGCCTGCTTTGCTCAGAGGACCGGATGAAGTCAGGGAGTTCTCCCTTTCACTGAGAAACGTGCGGGCTGCTGTTGCCTGGGCGCTCTCTTCTTTGCAAAAGAGTCTGCAGTTCCACGCTTTGAACCGTGGAAAGGCGCCGGGCTCTGCTAAGATTTCCCCCGGCGCTTCATTTGCCCTGGGCCAAAGCGAGCCTTCACAATAGCTGAACGCTAACACTGCATACTCGTTCCACTTCCAGAACCGGGCTACGGCGAGGCAGTTCTCCGGGGGAAAACGGCCCTTCGCGAAGGGCAGATCTACCGAGCTCCTTGCGGGAAAGCGAAAGCAAAGGACGCTTTTCTCCCTCTAACCGCTTTCGTCAGAGGAACGGGGGAAGTCACAGTGTTCTTTCTCTCCCTGAGATACACACAATCTGACGTTGCCTCTGAGCTCCGTTGCTGGCAAAGAACTGAAAGTGACATACATTCCTGTGGGGAAACACAGGGCTTTGCTAGGATTTCTCTAGGCAGTGTGTTTTCCCTGGGCCTCACTGTAGCAACACTATCTCGCCAGGGCAACACTGCATGGCACTTCCTCTGCCAGGAGAGAGCTGCTGCTTTGTAGTTTGTGCTGGGAAACCTTGCTTTGGCAAGTGCGAATTGACCGCATTCAGGCAGAAAGAAAAGAGAATAGCAAGAGGCCTTTTCTCCCCGGCTGCTCTGCCAAGCCCTTCCAGCTCAAACTATGTCGTTGCTCCTCTGGAAGGATCCCTGCACCGCGGCGTAGTTTTTCCTAAGAAGCCCTGCGTTTGCAAGAGCAAATGAGGAATTCGTGGCAGGAAAGAGGAAGGAAAGAAAGTTTCTCTCCCTCTGCCTGCTTTGCTCAGAGGACCGGATGAAGTCAGGGAGTTCTCCCTTTCACTGAGAAACGTGCGGGCTGCTGTTGCCTGGGCACTCTCTTCTTTGCAAAAGAGTCTGCAGTTCCACGCTTTGAACCGTGGAAAGGCGCCGGGCTCTGCTAAGATTTCCCCCGGCGCTTCGTTTGCCCTGGGCCAAAGCGAGCCTTCACAATAGCTGAACGCTAACACTGCATACTCGTTCCACTTCCAGAACCGGGCTACGGCGAGGCAGTTCTCCGGGGGAAAACGGCCCTTCGCGAAGGGCAGATCTGCCGAGCTCATTGCGGGAAAGCGAAAGCAAAGGACGCTTTTCTCCCTCTAACCGCTTTCGTCAGAGGAACGGGGGAAGTCACAGTGTTCTTTCTCTCCCTGAGATACACACAATCTGACGTTGCCTCTGAGCTCCGTTGCTGGCAAAGAACTGAAAGTGACATACATTCCTGTGGGGAAACACAGGGCTTTGCTAGGATTTCTCTAGGCAGGGTGTTTTCCCTGGGCCTCACTGTAGCAACACTATCTCGCCAGGGCAACACTGCATGGCACTTCCTCTGCCAGGAGAGAGCTGCTGCTTTGTAGTTTGTGCTGGGAAACCTTGCTTTGGCAAGTGCGAATTGACCGCATTCAGGCAGAAAGAAAAGAGAATAGCAAGAGGCCTTTTCTCCCCGGCTGCTCTGCCAAGCCCTTCCAGCTCAAACTATGTCGTTGCTCCTCTGGAAGGATCCCTGCACCGCGGCGTAGTTTTTCCGAAGAAGCCCTGCGTTTGCAAGAGCAAATGAGGAATTCGTGGCAGGAAAGAGGAAGGAAAGAAAGTTTCTCTCCCTCTGCCTGCTTTGCTCAGAGGACCGGATGAAGTCAGGGAGTTCTCCCTTTCACTGAGAAACGTGCGGGCTGCTGTTGCCTGGGCGCTCTCTTCTTTGCAAAAGAGTCTGCAGTTCCACGCTTTGAACTGTGGAAAGGCGCCGGGCTCTGCTAAGATTTCCCCCGGCGCTTCGTTTGCCCTGGGCCAAAGCGAGCCTTCACAATAGCTGAACGCTAACACTGCATACTCGTTCCACTTCCAGAACCGGGCTACGGCGAGGCAGTTCTCCGGGGGAAAACGGCCCTTCGCGAAGGGCAGATCTGCGGAGCTCCTTGCGGGAAAGCGAAAGCAAAGGACGCTTTTCTCCCTCTAACCGCTTTCGTCAGAGGAACGGGGGAAGTCACAGTGTTCTTTCTCTCACTGAGATACACACAATCTGACGTTGCCTCTGAGCTCCGTTGCTGGCAAAGAACTGAAACTGACATACATTCCTGTGGGGAAACACAGGGCTTTGCTAGGATTTCTCTAGGCAGTGTGTTTTCCCTGGACCTCACTGCAGCAACACTATCTCGCCAGGGCAACACTGCGTGGGATTTCCTCTGCCAGGAGAGAGCTGCTGCTTTGTAGTTTGTGCTGGGAAACCTTGCTTTGGCAAGTGCGAATTGACCGCATTCAGGCAGAAAGAAAAGAGAACAGCAAGAGGCCTTTTCTCCCTGGCTGCTTTCCCAAGCCCTTCCAGCTCAAACTATGTCGTTGCTCCTCTGGAAGGATCCCTGCACCGCGGCGTAGTTTTTCCGAAGAAGCCCTGCGTTTGCACGAGCAAATGAGGAATTCGTGGCAGGAAAGAGGAAGGAAAGAAAGTTTCTCTCCCTCTGCCTGCTTTGCTCAGAGGACTGGATGTAGTCAGGGAGTTCTCCCTTTCACTGAGAAACGTGCGGGCTGCTGTTGCCTGTGCGCTCTCTTCTTTGCAAAAGAGTCTGCAGTTCCACGCTTTGAACCGTGGAAAGGCGCCGGGCTCTGCTAAGACTTCCCCCGGCGCTTCGTTTGCCCTGGGCCAGAGCGAGCCTTCACAATAGCTGAACGCTAACACTGCATACTCGTTCCACTTCCAGAACAGGGCTACCGCGAGGCAGTTCTCCGGGGGAAAACGGCCCTTCGCGAAGGGCAGATCTGCCGAGCTCATTGCGGGAAAGCGAAAGCAAAGGACGCTTTTCTCCCTCTAACTGCTTTCGTCAGAGGAACGGGGGAAGTCACAGTGTTCTTTCTCTCACTGAGATACACACAATCTGACGTTGCCTCTGAGCTCCGTTGCTGGCAAAGAACTGAAACTGACATACATTCCTGTGGGGAAACACAGGGCTTTGCTAGGATTTCTCTAGGCAGTGTGTTTTCCCTGGACCTCACTGCAGCAACACTATCTCGCCAGGGCAACACTGCGTGGGATTTCCTCTTCCAAGAGAGCTGCTGCTTTGTAGTTTGTGCTGGGAAACCTTGCTTTGGCAAGTGCGAATTGACCGCATTCAGCAGAAAGAAAAGAGAACAGCAAGAGGCCTTTTTTCCCCGGCTGCTTTCCCAAGCCCTTCCAGCTCAAACTATGTCGTTGCTCCTCTGGAAGGATCCCTGCACCGCGACGTAGTTTCTCAGAAGAAGCCCTGCGTTTGCAAGAGCAAAGGAGCAATTCGTTGCAGGAAAGAGGAAGGAAAGAAAGTTTCTCTCCCTCTGCCTGCTTTGCTCAGAGAACTGGATGAAGTCAGGGAGTTCTCCCTTTCACTGAGAAACGTGCGGGCTGCTGTTGCCTGTGCGCTCTCTTCTTTGCAAAAGAGTCTGCAGTTCCACGCTTTGAACCGTGGAAAGGCGCCGGGCTCTGCTAAGACTTCCCCCGGCGCTTCGTTTGCCCTGGGCCAAAGCGAGCCTTCACAATAGCTGAACGCTAACACTGCATACTCGTTCCACTTCCAGAACAGGGCTACCGCGAGGCAGTTCTCCGGGGGAAAACAGCCCTTCGCGAAGGGCAGATCTGCCGAGCTCATTGCGGGAAAGCGAAAGCAAAGGACGCTTTTCTCCCTCTAACCGCTTTCGTCAGAGGAACGGGGGAAGTCACAGTGTTCTTTCTCTCACTGAGATACACACAATCTGACGTTGCCTCTGAGCTCCGTTGCTGGCAAAGAACTGAAACTGACATACATTCCTGTGGGGAAACACAGGGCTTTGCTAGGATTTCTCTAGGCAGTGTGTTTTCCCTGGACCTCACTGCAGCAACACTATCTCGCCAGGGCAACACTGCGTGGGATTTCCTCTTCCAAGAGAGCTGCTGCTTTGTAGTTTGTGCTGGGAAACCTTGCTTTGGCAAGTGCGAATTGACCGCATTCAGGCAGAAAGAAAAGAGAACAGCAAGAGGCCTTTTTTCCCCGGCTGCTTTCCCAAGCCCTTCCAGCTCAAACTATGTCGTTGCTCCTCTGGAAGGATCCCTGCACCGCGACGTAGTTTCTCAGAAGAAGCCCTGCGTTTGCAAGAGCAAAGGAGCAATTCGTTGCAGGAAAGAGGAAGGAAAGAAAGTTTCTCTCCCTCTGCCTGCTTTGCTCAGAGAACTGGATGAAGTCAGGGAGTTCTCCCTTTCACTGAGAAACGTGCGGGCTGCTGTTGCCTGTGCGCTCTCTTCTTTGCAAAAGAGTCTGCAGTTCCACGCTTTGAACCGTGGAAAGGCGCCGGGCTCTGCTAAGACTTCCCCCGGCGCTTCGTTTGCCCTGGGCCAAAGCGAGCCTTCACAATAGCTGAACGCTAACACTGCATACTCGTTCCACTTCCAGAACAGGGCTACCGCGAGGCAGTTCTCCGGGGGAAAACGGCCCTTCGCGAAGGGCAGATCTGCCGAGCTCATTGCGGGAAAGCGAAAGCAAAGGACGCTTTTCTCCCTCTAACTGCTTTCGTCAGAGGAACGGGGGAAGTCACAGTGTTCTTTCTCTCCCTGAGATACACACAATCTGACGTTGCCTCTGAGCTCCGTTGCTGGCAAAGAACTGTAACGGACATACATTCCTGTGGGGAAACACTGGGCTTTGCTAGGATTTCTCTAGGCAGTGTGTTTTCCCTGGGCCTCACTGTAGCAACACTATCTCGCCAGGGCAACACTGCGTGGGATTTCCTCTGCCAGGAGAGAGCTGCTGCTTTGAAGTTTCTGCTGGGAAACCTTGCTTTGGCAAGTGCCAATTGACCGCATTCAGGCAGAAAGAAAAGAGAATAGCAAGAGGCCTTTTCTCCCCGGCTGCTCTGACAAGCCCTTCCAGCTCAAACTATGTCGTTGCTCCTCTGGAAGGATCCCTGCACCGCGGCGTAGTTTTTCCGAAGAAGCCCTGCGTTTGCAAGAGCAAATGAGGAATTCGTGGCAGGAAAGAGGAAGGAAAGAAAGTTTCTCTCCCTCTGCCTGCTTTGCTCAGAGGACTGCATGAAGTCAGGGAGTTCTCCCTTTCACTGTTAAACGTGCGGGCTGCTGTTGCCTGTGCGCTCTCTGCTTTGCAAAAGAGTCTGCAGTTCCACGCTTTGAACCGTGGAAAGGCGCCGGGCTCTGCTAAGACTTCCCCCGGCGCTTCGTTTGCCCTGGGCCAAAGCGAGCCTTCACAATAGCTGAACGCTAACACTGCATACTCGTTCCACTTCCAGAACAGGGCTACCGCGAGGCAGTTCTCCGGGGGAAAACGGCCCTTCGCGAAGGGCAGATCTGCCGAGCTCATTGCGGGAAAGCGAAAGCAAAGGACGCTTTTCTCCCTCTAACCGCTTTCGTCAGAGGAACGGGGGAAGTCACAGTGTTCTTTCTCTCACTGAGATACACACAATCTGACGTTGCCTCTGAGCTCCGTTGCTGGCAAAGAACTGAAAGTGACATACATTCCTGTGGGGAAACACAGGGCTTTGCTAGGATTTCTCTAGGCAGTGTGTTTTCCCTGGGCCTCACTGTAGCAACACTGTCTCGCCAGGGCAACACTGCGTGGGATTTCCTCTGCCAGGAGAGAGCTGCTGCTTTGAAGTTTCTGCTGGGAAACCTTGATTTGGCAAGTGCGAATTGACCGCATTCAGGCAGAAAGAAAAGAGAATAGCAAGAGGCCTTTTCTCCCCGGCTGCTCTGCCAAGCCCTTCCAGCTCAAACTATGTCGTTGCTCCTCTGGAAGGATCCCTGCACCGCGGCGTACTTTTTCCGAAGAAGCCCTGCGTTTGCAAGAGCAAATGAGGAATTCGTGGCAGGAAAGAGGAAGGAAAGAAAGTTTCTCTCCCTCTGCCTGCTTTGCTCAGAGGACTGGATGTAGTCAGGGAGTTCTCCCTTTCACTGAGAAACGTGCGGGCTGCTGTTGCCTGTGCGCTCTCTTCTTTGCAAAAGAGTCTGCAGTTCCACGCTTTGAACCGTGGAAAGGCGCCGGGCTCTGCTAAGACTTCCCCCGGCGCTTCGTTTGCCCTGGGCCAAAGCGAGCCTTCACAATAGCTGAACGCTTACACTGCATACTCGTTCCACTTCCAGAACAGGGCTACCGCGAGGCAGTTCTCCGGGGGAAAACGGCCCTTCGCGAAGGGCAGATCTGCCGAGCTCATTGCGGGAAAGCGAAAGCAAAGGACGCTTTTCTCCCTCTAACCGCTTTCGTCAGAGGAACGGGGGAAGTCACAGTGTTCTTTCTCTCCCTGAGATACACACAATCTGACGTTGCCTCTGAGCTCCGTTGCTGGCAAAGAACTGTAACGGACATACATTCCTGTGGGGAAACACAGAGCATTGCTAGGATTTCTCTAGGCAGTGTGTTTTCCCTGGGCCTCACTGTAGCAACACTATCTCGCCAGGGCAACACTGCGTGGGATTTCCTCTGCCAGGAGAGAGCTGCTGCTTTGAAGTTTCTGCTGGGAAACCTTGCTTTGGCAAGTGCCAATTGACCGCATTCAGGCAGAAAGAAAAGAGAATAGCAAGAGGCCTTTTCTCCCCGGCTGCTTTCCCAAGCCCTTCCAGCTCAAACTATGTCGTTGCTCCTCTGGAAGGATCCCTGCACCGCGGCGTAGTTTCTCAGAAGAAGCCCTGCGTTTGCACGAGCAAATGAGGAATTCGTGGCAGGAAAGAAGAAGGAAAGAAAGTTTCTCTCCCTCTGCCTGCTTTGCTCAGAGGACTGGATGTAGTCAGGGAGTTCTCCCTTTCACTGAGAAACGTGCGGGCTGCTGTTGCCTGGGCGCTCTCTTCTTTGCAAAAGAGTCTGCAGTTCCACGCTTTGAACCGTGGAAAGGCGCCGGGCTCTGCTAAGACTTCCCCCGGCGCTTCGTTTGCCCTGGGCCAAAGCGAGCCTTCACAATAGCTGAACGCTAACACTGCATACTCGTTCCACTTCCAGAACAGGGCTACCGCGAGGCAGTTCTCCGGGGGAAAACGGCCCTTCGCGAAGGGCAGATCTGCCGAGCTCATTGCGGGAAAGCGAAAGCAAAGGACGCTTTTCTCCCTCTAACCGCTTTCGTCAGAGGAACGGGGGAAGTCACAGTGTTCTTTCTCTCACTGAGATACACACAATCTGACGTTGCCTCTGAGCTCCGTTGCTGGCAAAGAACTGAAACTGACATACATTCCTGTGGGGAAACACAGGGCTTTGCTAGGATTTCTCTAGGCAGTGTGTTTTCCCTGGACCTCACTGCAGCAACACTATCTCGCCAGGGCAACACTGCGTGGGATTTCCTCTGCCAGGAGAGAGCTGCTGCTTTGTAGTTTGTGCTGGGAAACCTTGCTTTGGCAAGTGCGAATTGACCGCATTCAGGCAGAAAGAAAAGAGAACAGCAAGAGGCCTTTTCTCCCTGGCTGCTCTGCCAAGCCCTTCCAGCTCAAACTATGTCGTTGCTCCTCTGGAAGGATCCCTGCACCGCGGCGTAGTTTTTCCGAAGAAGCCCTGCGTTTGCAAGAGCAAATGAGGAATTTGTGGCAGGAAAGAGGAAGGAAAGAAAGTTTCTCTCCCTCTGCCTGCTTTGCTCAGAGGACTGCATGAAGTCAGGGAGTTCTCCCTTTCACTGTTAAACGTGCGGGCTGCTGTTGCCTGTGCGCTCTCTGCTTTGCAAAAGAGTCTGCAGTTCCACGCTTTGAACCGTGGAAAGGCGCCGGGCTCTGCTAAGACTTCCCCCGGCGCTTCGTTTGCCCTGGGCCAAAGCGAGCCTTCACAATAGCTGAACGCTAACACTGCATACTCGTTCCACTTCCAGAACAGGGCTACCGCGAGGCAGTTCTCCGGGGGAAAACGGCCCTTCGCGAAGGGCAGATCTGCCGAGCTCATTGCGGGAAAGCGAAAGCAAAGGACGCTTTTCTCCCTCTAACCGCTTTCGTCAGAGGAACGGGGGAAGTCACAGTGTTCTTTCTCTCACTGAGATACACACAATCTGACGTTGCCTCTGAGCTCCGTTGCTGGCAAAGAACTGAAAGTGACATACATTCCTGTGGGGAAACACAGGGCTTTGCTAGGATTTCTCTAGGCAGTGTGATTTCCCTGGGCCTCACTGTAGCAACACTATCTCGCCAGGGCAACACTGCGTGGGATTTCCTCTGCCAGGAGAGAGCTGCTGCTTTGTAGTTTGTGCTGGGAAACCTTGCTTTGGCAAGTGCGAATTGACCGCATTCAGGCAGAAAGAAAAGAGAACAGCAAGAGGCCTTTTCTCCCTGGCTGCTTTCCCAAGCCCTTCCAGCTCAAACTATGTCGTTGCTCCTCTGGAAGGATCCCTGCACCGCGGCGTAGTTTTTCCGAAGAAGCCCTGCGTTTGCAAGAGCAAATGAGGAATTTGTGGCAGGAAAGAGGAAGGAAAGAAAGTTTCTCTCCCTCTGCCTGCTTTGCTCAGAGGACTGCATGAAGTCAGGGAGTTCTCCCTTTCACTGTTAAACGTGCGGGCTGCTGTTGCCTGTGCGCTCTCTGCTTTGCAAAAGAGTCTGCAGTTCCACGCTTTGAACCGTGGAAAGGCGCCGGGCTCTGCTAAGACTTCCCCCGGCGCTTCGTTTGCCCTGGGCCAAAGCGAGCCTTCACAATAGCTGAACGCTAACACTGCATACTCGTTCCACTTCCAGAACAGGGCTACCGCGAGGCAGTTCTCCGGGGGAAAACGGCCCTTCGCGAAGGGCAGATCTGCCGAGCTCATTGCGGGAAAGCGAAAGCAAAGGACGCTTTTCTCCCTCTAACCGCTTTCGTCAGAGGAACGGGGGAAGTCACAGTGTTCTTTCTCTCCCTGAGATACACACAATCTGACGTTGCCTCTGAGCTCCGTTGCTGGCAAAGAACTGTAACGGACATACATTCCTGTGGGGAAACACAGAGCATTGCTAGGATTTCTCTAGGCAGT
Source organism: Elephas maximus indicus (assembly GCF_024166365.1). Classification (NCBI taxonomy): domain Eukaryota; kingdom Metazoa; phylum Chordata; class Mammalia; order Proboscidea; family Elephantidae; genus Elephas; species Elephas maximus. The sequence goes on from NW_026060262.1 coordinate 207,939, forward strand.
GTGTTTTCCCTGGGCCTCACTGTAGCAACACTATCTCGCCAGGGCAACACTGCGTGGGATTTCCTCTGCCAGGAGAGAGCTGCTGCTTTGAAGTTTCTGCTGGGAAACCTTGCTTTGGCAAGTGCCAATTGACCGCATTCAGGCAGAAAGAAAAGAGAATAGCAAGAGGCCTTTTCTCCCCGGCTGCTTTCCCAAGCCCTTCCAGCTCAAACTATGTCGTTGCTCCTCTGGAAGGATCCCTGCACCGCGGCGTAGTTTCTCAGAAGAAGCCCTGCGTTTGCACGAGCAAATGAGGAATTCGTGGCAGGAAAGAGGAAGGAAAGAAAGTTTCTCTCCCTCTGCCTGCTTTGCTCAGAGGACTGGATGTAGTCAGGGAGTTCTCCCTTTCACTGAGAAACGTGCGGGCTGCTGTTGCCTGTGCGCTCTCTTCTTTGCAAAAGAGTCTGCAGTTCCACGCTTTGAACCGTGGAAAGGCGCCGGGCTCTGCTAAGACTTCCCCCGGCGCTTCGTTTGCCCTGGGCCAAAGCGAGCCTTCACAATAGCTGAACGCTAACACTGCATACTCGTTCCACTTCCAGAACAGGGCTACCGCGAGGCAGTTCTCCGGGGGAAAACGGCCCTTCGCGAAGGGCAGATCTGCCGAGCTCATTGCGGGAAAGCGAAAGCAAAGGACGCTTTTCTCCCTCTAACCGCTTTCGTCAGAGGAACGGGGGAAGTCACAGTGTTCTTTCTCTCACTGAGATACACACAATCTGACGTTGCCTCTGAGCTCCGTTGCTGGCAAAGAACTGAAACTGACATACATTCCTGTGGGGAAACACAGGGCTTTGCTAGGATTTCTCTAGGCAGTGTGTTTTCCCTGGACCTCACTGCAGCAACACTATCTCGCCAGGGCAACACTGCGTGGGATTTCCTCTGCCAGGAGAGAGCTGCTGCTTTGTAGTTTGTGCTGGGAAACCTTGCTTTGGCAAGTGCGAATTGACCGCATTCAGGCAGAAAGAAAAGAGAACAGCAAGAGGCCTTTTCTCCCTGGCTGCTCTGCCAAGCCCTTCCAGCTCAAACTATGTCGTTGCTCCTCTGGAAGGATCCCTGCACCGCGGCGTAGTTTTTCCGAAGAAGCCCTGCGTTTGCAAGAGCAAATGAGGAATTCGTGGCAGGAAAGAGGAAGGAAAGAAAGTTTCTCTCCCTCTGCCTGCTTTGCTCAGAGGACTGCATGAAGTCAGGGAGTTCTCCCTTTCACTGTTAAACGTGCGGGCTGCTGTTGCCTGTGCGCTCTCTGCTTTGCAAAAGAGTCTGCAGTTCCACGCTTTGAACCGTGGAAAGGCGCCGGGCTCTGCTAAGACTTCCCCCGGCGCTTCGTTTGCCCTGGGCCAAAGCGAGCCTTCACAATAGCTGAACGCTAACACTGCATACTCGTTCCACTTCCAGAACAGGGCTACCGCGAGGCAGTTCTCCGGGGGAAAACGGCCCTTCGCGAAGGGCAGATCTGCCGAGCTCATTGCGGGAAAGCGAAAGCAAAGGACGCTTTTCTCCCTCTAACCGCTTTCGTCAGAGGAACGGGGGAAGTCACAGTGTTCTTTCTCTCACTGAGATACACACAATCTGACGTTGCCTCTGAGCTCCGTTGCTGGCAAAGAACTGAAAGTGACATACATTCCTGTGGGGAAACACAGGGCTTTGCTAGGATTTCTCTAGGCAGTGTGTTTTCCCTGGGCCTCACTGTAGCAACACTGTCTCGCCAGGGCAACACTGCGTGGGATTTCCTCTGCCAGGAGAGAGCTGCTGCTTTGAAGTTTCTGCTGGGAAACCTTGATTTGGCAAGTGCGAATTGACCGCATTCAGGCAGAAAGAAAAGAGAATAGCAAGAGGCCTTTTCTCCCCGGCTGCTCTGCCAAGCCCTTCCAGCTCAAACTATGTCGTTGCTCCTCTGGAAGGATCCCTGCACCGCGGCGTACTTTTTCCGAAGAAGCCCTGCGTTTGCAAGAGCAAATGAGGAATTCGTGGCAGGAAAGAGGAAGGAAAGAAAGTTTCTCTCCCTCTGCCTGCTTTGCTCAGAGGACTGGATGTAGTCAGGGAGTTCTCCCTTTCACTGAGAAACGTGCGGGCTGCTGTTGCCTGTGCGCTCTCTTCTTTGCAAAAGAGTCTGCAGTTCCACGCTTTGAACCGTGGAAAGGCGCCGGGCTCTGCTAAGACTTCCCCCGGCGCTTCGTTTGCCCTGGGCCAAAGCGAGCCTTCACAATAGCTGAACGCTTACACTGCATACTCGTTCCACTTCCAGAACAGGGCTACCGCGAGGCAGTTCTCCGGGGGAAAACGGCCCTTCGCGAAGGGCAGATCTGCCGAGCTCATTGCGGGAAAGCGAAAGCAAAGGACGCTTTTCTCCCTCTAACCGCTTTCGTCAGAGGAACGGGGGAAGTCACAGTGTTCTTTCTCTCCCTGAGATACACACAATCTGACGTTGCCTCTGAGCTCCGTTGCTGGCAAAGAACTGTAACGGACATACATTCCTGTGGGGAAACACAGAGCATTGCTAGGATTTCTCTAGGCAGTGTGTTTTCCCTGGGCCTCACTGTAGCAACACTATCTCGCCAGGGCAACACTGCGTGGGATTTCCTCTGCCAGGAGAGAGCTGCTGCTTTGAAGTTTCTGCTGGGAAACCTTGCTTTGGCAAGTGCCAATTGACCGCATTCAGGCAGAAAGAAAAGAGAATAGCAAGAGGCCTTTTCTCCCCGGCTGCTTTCCCAAGCCCTTCCAGCTCAAACTATGTCGTTGCTCCTCTGGAAGGATCCCTGCACCGCGGCGTAGTTTCTCAGAAGAAGCCCTGCGTTTGCACGAGCAAATGAGGAATTCGTGGCAGGAAAGAAGAAGGAAAGAAAGTTTCTCTCCCTCTGCCTGCTTTGCTCAGAGGACTGGATGTAGTCAGGGAGTTCTCCCTTTCACTGAGAAACGTGCGGGCTGCTGTTGCCTGGGCGCTCTCTTCTTTGCAAAAGAGTCTGCAGTTCCACGCTTTGAACCGTGGAAAGGCGCCGGGCTCTGCTAAGACTTCCCCCGGCGCTTCGTTTGCCCTGGGCCAAAGCGAGCCTTCACAATAGCTGAACGCTAACACTGCATACTCGTTCCACTTCCAGAACAGGGCTACCGCGAGGCAGTTCTCCGGGGGAAAACGGCCCTTCGCGAAGGGCAGATCTGCCGAGCTCATTGCGGGAAAGCGAAAGCAAAGGACGCTTTTCTCCCTCTAACCGCTTTCGTCAGAGGAACGGGGGAAGTCACAGTGTTCTTTCTCTCACTGAGATACACACAATCTGACGTTGCCTCTGAGCTCCGTTGCTGGCAAAGAACTGAAACTGACATACATTCCTGTGGGGAAACACAGGGCTTTGCTAGGATTTCTCTAGGCAGTGTGTTTTCCCTGGACCTCACTGCAGCAACACTATCTCGCCAGGGCAACACTGCGTGGGATTTCCTCTGCCAGGAGAGAGCTGCTGCTTTGTAGTTTGTGCTGGGAAACCTTGCTTTGGCAAGTGCGAATTGACCGCATTCAGGCAGAAAGAAAAGAGAACAGCAAGAGGCCTTTTCTCCCTGGCTGCTCTGCCAAGCCCTTCCAGCTCAAACTATGTCGTTGCTCCTCTGGAAGGATCCCTGCACCGCGGCGTAGTTTTTCCGAAGAAGCCCTGCGTTTGCAAGAGCAAATGAGGAATTTGTGGCAGGAAAGAGGAAGGAAAGAAAGTTTCTCTCCCTCTGCCTGCTTTGCTCAGAGGACTGCATGAAGTCAGGGAGTTCTCCCTTTCACTGTTAAACGTGCGGGCTGCTGTTGCCTGTGCGCTCTCTGCTTTGCAAAAGAGTCTGCAGTTCCACGCTTTGAACCGTGGAAAGGCGCCGGGCTCTGCTAAGACTTCCCCCGGCGCTTCGTTTGCCCTGGGCCAAAGCGAGCCTTCACAATAGCTGAACGCTAACACTGCATACTCGTTCCACTTCCAGAACAGGGCTACCGCGAGGCAGTTCTCCGGGGGAAAACGGCCCTTCGCGAAGGGCAGATCTGCCGAGCTCATTGCGGGAAAGCGAAAGCAAAGGACGCTTTTCTCCCTCTAACCGCTTTCGTCAGAGGAACGGGGGAAGTCACAGTGTTCTTTCTCTCACTGAGATACACACAATCTGACGTTGCCTCTGAGCTCCGTTGCTGGCAAAGAACTGAAAGTGACATACATTCCTGTGGGGAAACACAGGGCTTTGCTAGGATTTCTCTAGGCAGTGTGATTTCCCTGGGCCTCACTGTAGCAACACTATCTCGCCAGGGCAACACTGCGTGGGATTTCCTCTGCCAGGAGAGAGCTGCTGCTTTGTAGTTTGTGCTGGGAAACCTTGCTTTGGCAAGTGCGAATTGACCGCATTCAGGCAGAAAGAAAAGAGAACAGCAAGAGGCCTTTTCTCCCTGGCTGCTTTCCCAAGCCCTTCCAGCTCAAACTATGTCGTTGCTCCTCTGGAAGGATCCCTGCACCGCGGCGTAGTTTTTCCGAAGAAGCCCTGCGTTTGCAAGAGCAAATGAGGAATTTGTGGCAGGAAAGAGGAAGGAAAGAAAGTTTCTCTCCCTCTGCCTGCTTTGCTCAGAGGACTGCATGAAGTCAGGGAGTTCTCCCTTTCACTGTTAAACGTGCGGGCTGCTGTTGCCTGTGCGCTCTCTGCTTTGCAAAAGAGTCTGCAGTTCCACGCTTTGAACCGTGGAAAGGCGCCGGGCTCTGCTAAGACTTCCCCCGGCGCTTCGTTTGCCCTGGGCCAAAGCGAGCCTTCACAATAGCTGAACGCTAACACTGCATACTCGTTCCACTTCCAGAACAGGGCTACCGCGAGGCAGTTCTCCGGGGGAAAACGGCCCTTCGCGAAGGGCAGATCTGCCGAGCTCATTGCGGGAAAGCGAAAGCAAAGGACGCTTTTCTCCCTCTAACCGCTTTCGTCAGAGGAACGGGGGAAGTCACAGTGTTCTTTCTCTCCCTGAGATACACACAATCTGACGTTGCCTCTGAGCTCCGTTGCTGGCAAAGAACTGTAACGGACATACATTCCTGTGGGGAAACACAGAGCATTGCTAGGATTTCTCTAGGCAGTGTGTTTTCCCTGGGCCTCACTGTAGCAACACTATCTCGCCAGGGCAACACTGCGTGGGATTTCCTCTGCCAGGAGAGAGCTGCTGCTTTGAAGTTTCTGCTGGGAAACCTTGCTTTGGCAAGTGCCAATTGACCGCATTCAGGCAGAAAGAAAAGAGAATAGCAAGAGGCCTTTTCTCCCCGGCTGCTTTCCCAAGCCCTTCCAGCTCAAACTATGTCGTTGCTCCTCTGGAAGGATCCCTGCACCGCGGCGTAGTTTCTCAGAAGAAGCCCTGCGTTTGCACGAGCAAATGAGGAATTCGTGGCAGGAAAGAGGAAGGAAAGAAAGTTTCTCTCCCTCTGCCTGCTTTGCTCAGAGGACTGGATGTAGTCAGGGAGTTCTCCCTTTCACTGAGAAACGTGCGGGCTGCTGTTGCCTGTGCGCTCTCTTCTTTGCAAAAGAGTCTGCAGTTCCACGCTTTGAACCGTGGAAAGGCGCCGGGCTCTGCTAAGACTTCCCCCGGCGCTTCGTTTGCCCTGGGCCAAAGCGAGCCTTCACAATAGCTGAACGCTAACACTGCATACTCGTTCCACTTCCAGAACAGGGCTACCGCGAGGCAGTTCTCCGGGGGAAAACGGCCCTTCGCGAAGGGCAGATCTGCCGAGCTCATTGCGGGAAAGCGAAAGCAAAGGACGCTTTTCTCCCTCTAACCGCTTTCGTCAGAGGAACGGGGGAAGTCACAGTGTTCTTTCTCTCACTGAGATACACACAATCTGACGTTGCCTCTGAGCTCCGTTGCTGGCAAAGAACTGAAACTGACATACATTCCTGTGGGGAAACACAGGGCTTTGCTAGGATTTCTCTAGGCAGTGTGTTTTCCCTGGACCTCACTGCAGCAACACTATCTCGCCAGGGCAACACTGCGTGGGATTTCCTCTGCCAGGAGAGAGCTGCTGCTTTGTAGTTTGTGCTGGGAAACCTTGCTTTGGCAAGTGCGAATTGACCGCATTCAGGCAGAAAGAAAAGAGAACAGCAAGAGGCCTTTTCTCCCTGGCTGCTCTGCCAAGCCCTTCCAGCTCAAACTATGTCGTTGCTCCTCTGGAAGGATCCCTGCACCGCGGCGTAGTTTTTCCGAAGAAGCCCTGCGTTTGCAAGAGCAAATGAGGAATTTGTGGCAGGAAAGAGGAAGGAAAGAAAGTTTCTCTCCCTCTGCCTGCTTTGCTCAGAGGACTGCATGAAGTCAGGGAGTTCTCCCTTTCACTGTTAAACGTGCGGGCTGCTGTTGCCTGTGCGCTCTCTGCTTTGCAAAAGAGTCTGCAGTTCCACGCTTTGAACCGTGGAAAGGCGCCGGGCTCTGCTAAGACTTCCCCCGGCGCTTCGTTTGCCCTGGGCCAAAGCGAGCCTTCACAATAGCTGAACGCTAACACTGCATACTCGTTCCACTTCCAGAACAGGGCTACCGCGAGGCAGTTCTCCGGGGGAAAACGGCCCTTCGCGAAGGGCAGATCTGCCGAGCTCATTGCGGGAAAGCGAAAGCAAAGGACGCTTTTCTCCCTCTAACCGCTTTCGTCAGAGGAACGGGGGAAGTCACAGTGTTCTTTCTCTCACTGAGATACACACAATCTGACGTTGCCTCTGAGCTCCGTTGCTGGCAAAGAACTGAAAGTGACATACATTCCTGTGGGGAAACACAGGGCTTTGCTAGGATTTCTCTAGGCAGTGTGATTTCCCTGGGCCTCACTGTAGCAACACTATCTCGCCAGGGCAACACTGCGTGGGATTTCCTCTGCCAGGAGAGAGCTGCTGCTTTGTAGTTTGTGCTGGGAAACCTTGCTTTGGCAAGTGCGAATTGACCGCATTCAGGCAGAAAGAAAAGAGAACAGCAAGAGGCCTTTTCTCCCCGGCTGCTTTCCCAAGCCCTTCCAGCTCAAACTATGTCGTTGCTCCTCTGGAAGGATCCCTGCACCGCGGCGTAGTTTCTCAGAAGAAGCCCTGCGTTTGCACGAGCAAATGAGGAATTCGTGGCAGGAAAGAGGAAGGAAAGAAAGTTTCTCTCCCTCTGCCTGCTTTGCTCAGAGGACTGGATGTAGTCAGGGAGTTCTCCCTTTCACTGAGAAACGTGCGGGCTGCTGTTGCCTGTGCGCTCTCTTCTTTGCAAAAGAGTCTGCAGTTCCACGCTTTGAACCGTGGAAAGGCGCCGGGCTCTGCTAAGACTTCCCCCGGCGCTTCGTTTGCCCTGGGCCAAAGCGAGCCTTCACAATAGCTGAACGCTAACACTGCATACTCGTTCCACTTCCAGAACAGGGCTACCGCGAGGCAGTTCTCCGGGGGAAAACGGCCCTTCGCGAAGGGCAGATCTGCCGAGCTCATTGCGGGAAAGCGAAAGCAAAGGACGCTTTTCTCCCTCTAACTGCTTTCGTCAGAGGAACGGGGGAAGTCACAGTGTTCTTTCTCTCCCTGAGATACACACAATCTGACGTTGCCTCTGAGCTCCGTTGCTGGCAAAGAACTGTAACGGACATACATTCCTGTGGGGAAACACAGGGCTTTGCTAGGATTTCTCTAGGCAGTGTGTTTTCCCTGGGCCTCACTGTAGCAACACTATCTCGCCAGGGCAACACTGCGTGGGATTTCCTCTGCCAGGAGAGAGCTGCTGCTTTGTAGTTTGTGCTGGGAAACCTTGCTTTGGCAAGTGCGAATTGACCGCATTCAGGCAGAAAGAAAAGAGAATAGCAAGAGGCCTTTTCTCCCCGGCTGCTCTGCCAAGCCCTTCCAGCTCAAACTATGTCGTTGCTCCTCTGGAAGGATCCCTGCACCGCGGCGTACTTTTTCCGAAGAAGCCCTGCGTTTGCACGAGCAAATGAGGAATTCGTGGCAGGAAAGAGGAAGGAAAGAAAGTTTCTCTCCCTCTGCCTGCTTTGCTCAGAGGACCGGATGAAGTCAGGGAGTTCTCCCTTTCACTGAGAAACGTGCGGGCTGCTGTTGCCTGGGCGCTCTCTTCTTTGCAAAAGAGTCTGCAGTTCCACGCTTTGAACCGTGGAAAGGCGCCGGGCTCTGCTAAGATTTCCCCCGGCGCTTCGTTTGCCCTGGGCCAAAGCGAGCCTTCACAATAGCTGAACGCTAACACTGCATACTCGTTCCACTTCCAGAACCGGGCTACGGCGAGGCAGTTCTCCGGGGGAAAACGGCCCTTCGCGAAGGGCAGATCTGCCGAGCTCATTGCGGGAAAGCGAAAGCAAAGGACGCTTTTCTCCCTCTAACCGCTTTCGTCAGAGGAACGGGGGAAGTCACAGTGTTCTTTCTCTCCCTGAGATACACACAATCTGACGTTGCCTCTGAGCTCCGTTGCTGGCAAAGAACTGAAAGTGACATACATTCCTGTGGGGAAACACAGGGCTTTGCTAGGATTTCTCTAGGCAGTGTGTTTTCCCTGGGCCTCACTGTAGCAACACTATCTCGCCAGGGCAACACTGCATGGCACTTCCTCTGCCAGGAGAGAGCTGCTGCTTTGTAGTTTGTGCTGGGAAACCTTGCTTTGGCAAGTGCGAATTGACCGCATTCAGGCAGAAAGAAAAGAGAATAGCAAGAGGCCTTTTCTCCCCGGCTGCTCTGCCAAGCCCTTCCAGCTCAAACTATGTCGTTGCTCCTCTGGAAGGATCCCTGCACCGCGGCGTACTTTTTCCGAAGAAGCCCTGCGTTTGCAAGAGCAAATGAGGAATTCGTGGCAGGAAAGAGGAAGGAAAGAGTTTCTCTCCCTCTGCCTGCTTTGCTCAGAGGACCGGATGAAGTCAGGGAGTTCTCCCTTTCACTGAGAAACGTGCGGGCTGCTGTTGCCTGGGCGCTCTCTTCTTTGCAAAAGAGTCTGCAGTTCCACGCTTTGAACCGTGGAAAGGCGCCGGGCTCTGCTAAGATTTCCCCCGGCGCTTCGTTTGCCCTGGGCCAAAGCGAGCCTTCACAATAGCTGAACGCTAACACTGCATACTCGTTCCACTTCCAGAACCGGGCTACGGCGAGGCAGTTCTCCGGGGGAAAACGGCCCTTCGCGAAGGGCAGATCTGCCGAGCTCCTTGCGGGAAAGCGAAAGCAAAGGACGCTTTTCTCCCTCTAACCGCTTTCGTCAGAGGAACGGGGGAAGGCACAGTGTTCTTTCTCTCCCTGAGATACACACAATCTGACGTTGCCTCTGAGCGCCGTTGCTGGCAAAGAACTGAAAGTGACATACATTCCTGTGGGGAAACAGGGCTTTGCTAGGATTTCTCTAGGCAGTGTGTTTTCCCTGGGCCTCACTGTAGCAACACTATCTCGCAAGGGCAACACTGCATGGGATTTCCTCCGCCAGGAGAGAGCTGCTGCTTTGTAGTTTGTGCTGGGAAACCTTGCTTTGGCAAGTGCGAATTGACCGCATTCAGGCAGAAAGAAAAGAGAATAGCAAGAGGCCTTTTCTCCCCGGCTGCTCTGCCAAGCCCTTCCAGCTCAAACTATGTCGTTGCTCCTCTGGAAGGATCCCTGCACCGCGGCGTAGTTTTTCCGAAGAAGCCCTGCGTTTGCAAGAGCAAATGAGGAATTCGTGGCAGGAAAGAGGAAGGAAAGAAAGTTTCTCTCCCTCTGCCTGCTTTGCTCAGAGGACCGGATGAAGTCAGGGAGTTCTCCCTTTCACTGAGAAACGTGCGGGCTGCTGTTGCCTGGGCGCTCTCTTCTTTGCAAAAGAGTCTGCAGTTCCACGCTTTGAACCGTGGAAAGGCGCCGGGCTCTGCTAAGATTTCCCCCGGCGCTTCGTTTGCCCTGGGCCAAAGCGAGCCTTCACAATAGCTGAACGCTAACACTGCATACTCGTTCTACTTCCAGAACCGGGCTTCGGCGAGGCAGTTCTCCCGGGGAAAACGGCCCTTCGCGAAGGGCAGATCTGCCGAGCTCCTTGCGGGAAAGCGAAAGCAAAGGACGCTTTTCTCCCTCTAACCGCTTTCGTCAGAGGAACGGGGGAAGTCACAGTGTTCTTTCTCTCCCCGAGATACACACAATCTGACGTTGCCTCTGAGCTCCGTTGCTGGCAAAGAACTGAAAGTGACATACATTCCTGTGGGGAAACACAGGGCTTTGCTAGGATTTCTCTAGGCAGTGTGTTTTCCCTGGGCCTCACTGCAGCAACACTATCTCGCCAGGGCAACACTGCATGGCACTTCCTCTGCCAGGAGAGAGCTGCTGCTTTGTAGTTTGTGCTGGGAAACCTTGCTTTGGCAAGTGCGAATTGACCGCATTCAGGCAGAAAGAAAAGAGAATAGCAAGAGGCCTTTCTCCCCGGCTGCTCTGCCAAGCCCTTCCAGCTCAAACTATGTCGTTGCTCCTCTGGAAGGATCCCTGTACCGCGGCGTACTTTTTCCGAAGAAGCCCTGCGTTTGCACGAGCAAATGAGGAATTCGTGGCAGGAAAGAGGAAGGAAAGAAAGTTTCTCTCCCTCTGCCTGCTTTGCTCAGAGGACCGGATGAAGTCAGGGAGTTCTCCCTTTCACTGAGAAACGTGCGGGCTGCTGTTGCCTGGGCGCTCTCTTCTTTGCAAAAGAGTCTGCAGTTCCACGCTTTGAACCGTGGAAAGGCGCCGGGCTCTGCTAAGATTTCCCCCGGCGCTTCTTTTGCCCTGGGCCAAAGCGAGCCTTCACAATAGCTGAACGCTAACACTGCATACTCGTTCCACTTCCAGAACCGGGCTACGGCGAGGCAGTTCTAAGGGGTAAAACGGCCCTTCGCGAAGGGCAGATCTGCCGAGCTCATTGCGGGAAAGCGAAAGCAAAGGACGCTTTTCTGCCTCTAACCGCTTTCGTCAGAGGAACGGGGGAAGTCACAGTGTTCTTTCTCTCCCTGAGATACACACAATCTGACGTTGCCTCTGAGCTCCGTTGCTGGCAAAGAACTGAAAGTGACATACATTCCTGTGGGGAAACACAGGGCTTTGCTAGGATTTCTCTAGGCAGTGTGTTTTCCCTGGGCCTCACTGTAGCAACACTATCTCGCAAGGGCAGAACTGCATGGGATTTCCTCCGCCAGGAGAGAGTTGCTGCTTTGTAGTTTGTGCTGGGAAACCTTGCTTTGGCAAGTGCGAATTGACCGCATTCAGGCAGAAAGAAAAGAGAATAGCAAGAGGCCTTTTCTCCCCGGCTGCTCTGCCAAGCCCTTCCAGCTCAAACTATGTCGTTGCTCCTCTGGAAGGATCCCTGCACCGCGGCGTACTTTTTCCGAAGAAGCCCTGCGTTTGCACGAGCAAATGAGGAATTCGTGGCAGGAAAGAGGAAGGAAAGAAAGTTTCTCTCCCTCTGCCTGCTTTGCTCAGAGGACCGGATGAAGTCAGGGAGTTCTCCCTTTCACTGAGAAACGTGCGGGCTGCTGTTGCCTGGGCGCTCTCTTCTTTGCAAAAGAGTCTGCAGTTCCACGCTTTGAACTGTGGAAAGGCGCCGGGCTCTGCTAAGATTTCCCCCGGCGCTTCGTTTGCCCTGGGCCAAAGCGAGCCTTCACAATAGCTGAACGCTAACACTGCATACTCGTTCCACTTCCAGAACCGGGCTACGGCGAGGCAGTTCTCCGGGGGAAAACGGCCCTTCGCGAAGGGCAGATCTGCCGAGCTCATTGCGGGAAAGCGAAAGCAAAGGACGCTTTTCTCCCTCTAACCGCTTTCGTCAGAGGAACGGGGGAAGTCACAGTGTTCTTTCTCTCCCTGAGATACACACAATCTGACGTTGCCTCTGAGCTCCGTTGCTGGCAAAGAACTGAAAGTGACATACATTCCTGTGGGGAAACACAGGGCTTTGCTAGGATTTCTCTAGGCAGTGTGTTTTCCCTGGGCCTCACTGTAGCAACACTATCTCGCCAGGGCAACACTGCATGGCACTTCCTCTGCCAGGAGAGAGCTGCTGCTTTGTAGTTTGTGCTGGGAAACCTTGCTTTGGCAAGTGCGAATTGACCGCATTCAGGCAGAAAGAAAAGAGAATAGCAAGAGGCCTTTTCTCCCCGGCTGCTCTGCCAAGCCCTTCCAGCTCAAACTATGTCGTTGCTCCTCTGGAAGGATCCCTGCACCGCGGCGTAGTTTTTCCGAAGAAGCCCTGCGTTTGCAAGAGCAAATGAGGAATTCGTGGCAGGAAAGAGGAAGGAAAGAGTTTCTCTCCCTCTGCCTGCTTTGCTCAGAGGACCGGATGAAGTCAGGGAGTTCTCCCTTTCACTGAGAAACGTGCGGGCTGCTGTTGCCTGGGCGCTCTCTTCTTTGCAAAAGAGTCTGCAGTTCCACGCTTTGAACCGTGGAAAGGCGCCGGGCTCTGCTAAGATTTCCCCCGGCGCTTCGTTTGCCCTGGGCCAAAGCGAGCCTTCACAATAGCTGAACGCTAACACTGCATACTCGTTCCACTTCCAGAACAGGGCTACCGCGAGGCAGTTCTCCGGGGGAAAACGGCCCTTCGCGAAGGGCAGATCTGCCGAGCTCATTGCGGGAAAGCGAAAGCAAAGGACGCTTTTCTCCCTCTAACCGCTTTCGTCAGAGGAACGGGGGAAGTCACAGTGTTCTTTCTCTCACTGAGATACACACAATCTGACGTTGCCTCTGAGCTCCGTTGCTGGCAAAGAACTGAAACTGACATACATTCCTGTGGGGAAACACAGGGCTTTGCTAGGATTTCTCTAGGCAGTGTGTTTTCCCTGGACCTCACTGCAGCAACACTATCTCGCCAGGGCAACACTGCGTGGGATTTCCTCTTCCAAGAGAGCTGCTGCTTTGTAGTTTGTGCTGGGAAACCTTGCTTTGGCAAGTGCCAATTGACCGCATTCAGGCAGAAAGAAAAGAGAACAGCAAGAGGCCTTTTTTCCCCGGCTGCTTTCCCAAGCCCTTCCAGCTCAAACTATGTCGTTGCTCCTCTGGAAGGATCCCTGCACCGCGACGTAGTTTCTCAGAAGAAGCCCTGCGTTTGCAAGAGCAAAGGAGCAATTCGTTGCAGGAAAGAGGAAGGAAAGAAAGTTTCTCTCCCTCTGCCTGCTTTGCTCAGAGAACTGGATGAAGTCAGGGAGTTCTCCCTTTCACTGAGAAACGTGCGGGCTGCTGTTGCCTGTGCGCTCTCTTCTTTGCAAAAGAGTCTGCAGTTCCACGCTTTGAACCGTGGAAAGGCGCCGGGCTCTGCTAAGACTTCCCCCGGCGCTTCGTTTGCCCTGGGCCAAAGCGAGCCTTCACAATAGCTGAACGCTAACACTGCATACTCGTTCCACTTCCAGAACAGGGCTACCGCGAGGCAGTTCTCCGGGGGAAAACGGCCCTTCGCGAAGGGCAGATCTGCCGAGCTCATTGCGGGAAAGCGAAAGCAAAGGACGCTTTTCTCCCTCTAACTGCTTTCGTCAGAGGAACGGGGGAAGTCACAGTGTTCTTTCTCTCCCTGAGATACACACAATCTGACGTTGCCTCTGAGCTCCGTTGCTGGCAAAGAACTGTAACGGACATACATTCCTGTGGGGAAACACAGGGCTTTGCTAGGATTTCTCTAGGCAGTGTGTTTTCCCTGGGCCTCACTGTAGCAACACTATCTCGCCAGGGCAACACTGCGTGGGATTTCCTCTGCCAGGAGAGAGCTGCTGCTTTGTAGTTTGTGCTGGGAAACCTTGCTTTGGCAAGTGCGAATTGACCGCATTCAGGCAGAAAGAAAAGAGAATAGCAAGAGGCCTTTTCTCCCCGGCTGCTCTGCCAAGCCCTTCCAGCTCAAACTATGTCGTTGCTCCTCTGGAAGGATCCCTGCACCGCGGCGTACTTTTTCCGAAGAAGCCCTGCGTTTGCACGAGCAAATGAGGAATTCGTGGCAGGAAAGAGGAAGGAAAGAAAGTTTCTCTCCCTCTGCCTGCTTTGCTCAGAGGACCGGATGAAGTCAGGGAGTTCTCCCTTTCACTGAGAAACGTGCGGGCTGCTGTTGCCTGGGCGCTCTCTTCTTTGCAAAAGAGTCTGCAGTTCCACGCTTTGAACCGTGGAAAGGCGCCGGGCTCTGCTAAGATTTCCCCCGGCGCTTCGTTTGCCCTGGGCCAAAGCGAGCCTTCACAATAGCTGAACGCTAACACTGCATACTCGTTCCACTTCCAGAACCGGGCTACGGCGAGGCAGTTCTCCGGGGGAAAACGGCCCTTCGCGAAGGGCAGATCTGCCGAGCTCCTTGCGGGAAAGCGAAAGCAAAGGACGCTTTTCTCCCTCTAACCGCTTTCGTCAGAGGAACGGGGGAAGTCACAGTGTTCTTTCTCTCCCTGAGATACACACAATCTGACGTTGCCTCTGAGCTCCGTTGCTGGCAAAGAACTGAAAGTGACATACATTCCTGTGGGGAAACACAGGGCTTTGCTAGGATTTCTCTAGGCAGTGTGTTTTCCCTGGGCCTCACTGTAGCAACACTATCTCGCCAGGGCAACACTGCATGGCACTTCCTCTGCCAGGAGAGAGCTGCTGCTTTGTAGTTTGTGCTGGGAAACCTTGCTTTGGCAAGTGCGAATTGACCGCATTCAGGCAGAAAGAAAAGAGAATAGCAAGAGGCCTTTTCTCCCCGGCTGCTCTGCCAAGCCCTTCCAGCTCAAACTATGTCGTTGCTCCTCTGGAAGGATCCCTGCACCGCGGCGTAGTTTTTCCGAAGAAGCCCTGCGTTTGCAAGAGCAAATGAGGAATTCGTGGCAGGAAAGAGGAAGGAAAGAAAGTTTCTCTCCCTCTGCCTGCTTTGCTCAGAGGACCGGATGAAGTCAGGGAGTTCTCCCTTTCACTGAGAAACGTGCGGGCTGCTGTTGCCTGGGCGCTCTCTTCTTTGCAAAAGAGTCTGCAGTTCCACGCTTTGAACCGTGGAAAGGCGCCGGGCTCTGCTAAGATTTCCCCCGGCGCTTCGTTTGCCCTGGGCCAAAGCGAGCCTTCACAATAGCTGAACGCTAACACTGCATACTCGTTCTACTTCCAGAACCGGGCTTCGGCGAGGCAGTTCTCCCGGGGAAAACGGCCCTTCGCGAAGGGCAGATCTGCCGAGCTCCTTGCGGGAAAGCGAAAGCAAAGGACGCTTTTCTCCCTCTAACCGCTTTCGTCAGAGGAACGGGGGAAGTCACAGTGTTCTTTCTCTCCCCGAGATACACACAATCTGACGTTGCCTCTGAGCTCCGTTGCTGGCAAAGAACTGAAAGTGACATACATTCCTGTGGGGAAACACAGGGCTTTGCTAGGATTTCTCTAGGCAGTGTGTTTTCCCTGGGCCTCACTGCAGCAACACTATCTCGCCAGGGCAACACTGCATGGCACTTCCTCTGCCAGGAGAGAGCTGCTGCTTTGTAGTTTGTGCTGGGAAACCTTGCTTTGGCAAGTGCGAATTGACCGCATTCAGGCAGAAAGAAAAGAGAATAGCAAGAGGCCTTTCTCCCCGGCTGCTCTGCCAAGCCCTTCCAGCTCAAACTATGTCGTTGCTCCTCTGGAAGGATCCCTGTACCGCGGCGTACTTTTTCCGAAGAAGCCCTGCGTTTGCACGAGCAAATGAGGAATTCGTGGCAGGAAAGAGGAAGGAAAGAAAGTTTCTCTCCCTCTGCCTGCTTTGCTCAGAGGACCGGATGAAGTCAGGGAGTTCTCCCTTTCACTGAGAAACGTGCGGGCTGCTGTTGCCTGGGCGCTCTCTTCTTTGCAAAAGAGTCTGCAGTTCCACGCTTTGAACCGTGGAAAGGCGCCGGGCTCTGCTAAGATTTCCCCCGGCGCTTCGTTTGCCCTGGGCCAAAGCGAGCCTTCACAATAGCTGAACGCTAACACTGCATACTCGTTCCACTTCCAGAACCGGGCTACGGCGAGGCAGTTCTCCGGGGGAAAACGGCCCTTCGCGAAGGGCAGATCTGCCGAGCTCATTGCGGGAAAGCGAAAGCAAAGGACGCTTTTCTGCCTCTAACCGCTTTCGTCAGAGGAACGGGGGAAGTCACAGTGTTCTTTCTCTCCCTGAGATACACACAATCTGACGTTGCCTCTGAGCTCCGTTGCTGGCAAAGAACTGAAAGTGACATACATTCCTGTGGGGAAACACAGGGCTTTGCTAGGATTTCTCTAGGCAGTGTGTTTTCCCTGGGCCTCACTGTAGCAACACTATCTCGCAAGGGCAGAACTGCATGGGATTTCCTCCGCCAGGAGAGAGTTGCTGCTTTGTAGTTTGTGCTGGGAAACCTTGCTTTGGCAAGTGCGAATTGACCGCATTCAGGCAGAAAGAAAAGAGAATAGCAAGAGGCCTTTTCTCCCCGGCTGCTCTGCCAAGCCCTTCCAGCTCAAACTATGTCGTTGCTCCTCTGGAAGGATCCCTGCACCGCGGCGTACTTTTTCCGAAGAAGCCCTGCGTTTGCACGAGCAAATGAGGAATTCGTGGCAGGAAAGAGGAAGGAAAGAAAGTTTCTCTCCCTCTGCCTGCTTTGCTCAGAGGACCGGATGAAGTCAGGGAGTTCTCCCTTTCACTGAGAAACGTGCGGGCTGCTGTTGCCTGGGCGCTCTCTTCTTTGCAAAAGAGTCTGCAGTTCCACGCTTTGAACCGTGGAAAGGCGCCGGGCTCTGCTAAGATTTCCCCCGGCGCTTCGTTTGCCCTGGGCCAAAGCGAGCCTTCACAATAGCTGAACGCTAACACTGCATACTCGTTCCACTTCCAGAACAGGGCTACCGCGAGGCAGTTCTCCGGGGGAAAACGGCCCTTCGCGAAGGGCAGATCTGCCGAGCTCATTGCGGGAAAGCGAAAGCAAAGGACGCTTTTCTCCCTCTAACCGCTTTCGTCAGAGGAACGGGGGAAGTCACAGTGTTCTTTCTCTCACTGAGATACACACAATCTGACGTTGCCTCTGAGCTCCGTTGCTGGCAAAGAACTGAAACTGACATACATTCCTGTGGGGAAACACAGGGCTTTGCTAGGATTTCTCTAGGCAGTGTGTTTTCCCTGGACCTCACTGCAGCAACACTATCTCGCCAGGGCAACACTGCGTGGGATTTCCTCTTCCAAGAGAGCTGCTGCTTTGTAGTTTGTGCTGGGAAACCTTGCTTTGGCAAGTGCCAATTGACCGCATTCAGGCAGAAAGAAAAGAGAACAGCAAGAGGCCTTTTTTCCCCGGCTGCTTTCCCAAGCCCTTCCAGCTCAAACTATGTCGTTGCTCCTCTGGAAGGATCCCTGCACCGCGACGTAGTTTCTCAGAAGAAGCCCTGCGTTTGCAAGAGCAAAGGAGCAATTCGTTGCAGGAAAGAGGAAGGAAAGAAAGTTTCTCTCCCTCTGCCTGCTTTGCTCAGAGAACTGGATGAAGTCAGGGAGTTCTCCCTTTCACTGAGAAACGTGCGGGCTGCTGTTGCCTGTGCGCTCTCTTCTTTGCAAAAGAGTCTGCAGTTCCACGCTTTGAACCGTGGAAAGGCGCCGGGCTCTGCTAAGACTTCCCCCGGCGCTTCGTTTGCCCTGGGCCAAAGCGAGCCTTCACAATAGCTGAACGCTAACACTGCATACTCGTTCCACTTCCAGAACAGGGCTACCGCGAGGCAGTTCTCCGGGGGAAAACGGCCCTTCGCGAAGGGCAGATCTGCCGAGCTCATTGCGGGAAAGCGAAAGCAAAGGACGCTTTTCTCCCTCTAACTGCTTTCGTCAGAGGAACGGGGGAAGTCACAGTGTTCTTTCTCTCCCTGAGATACACACAATCTGACGTTGCCTCTGAGCTCCGTTGCTGGCAAAGAACTGTAACGGACATACATTCCTGTGGGGAAACACAGGGCTTTGCTAGGATTTCTCTAGGCAGTGTGTTTTCCCTGGGCCTCACTGTAGCAACACTATCTCGCCAGGGCAACACTGCGTGGGATTTCCTCTGCCAGGAGAGAGCTGCTGCTTTGTAGTTTGTGCTGGGAAACCTTGCTTTGGCAAGTGCGAATTGACCGCATTCAGGCAGAAAGAAAAGAGAATAGCAAGAGGCCTTTTCTCCCCGGCTGCTCTGCCAAGCCCTTCCAGCTCAAACTATGTCGTTGCTCCTCTGGAAGGATCCCTGCACCGCGGCGTACTTTTTCCGAAGAAGCCCTGCGTTTGCACGAGCAAATGAGGAATTCGTGGCAGGAAAGAGGAAGGAAAGAAAGTTTCTCTCCCTCTGCCTGCTTTGCTCAGAGGACCGGATGAAGTCAGGGAGTTCTCCCTTTCACTGAGAAACGTGCGGGCTGCTGTTGCCTGGGCGCTCTCTTCTTTGCAAAAGAGTCTGCAGTTCCACGCTTTGAACCGTGGAAAGGCGCCGGGCTCTGCTAAGATTTCCCCCGGCGCTTCGTTTGCCCTGGGCCAAAGCGAGCCTTCACAATAGCTGAACGCTAACACTGCATACTCGTTCCACTTCCAGAACCGGGCTACGGCGAGGCAGTTCTCCGGGGGAAAACGGCCCTTCGCGAAGGGCAGATCTGCCGAGCTCATTGCGGGAAAGCGAAAGCAAAGGACGCTTTTCTCCCTCTAACCGCTTTCGTCAGAGGAACGGGGGAAGTCACAGTGTTCTTTCTCTCCCTGAGATACACACAATCTGACGTTGCCTCTGAGCTCCGTTGCTGGCAAAGAACTGAAAGTGACATACATTCCTGTGGGGAAACACAGGGCTTTGCTAGGATTTCTCTAGGCAGTGTGTTTTCCCTGGGCCTCACTGTAGCAACACTATCTCGCCAGGGCAACACTGCATGGCACTTCCTCTGCCAGGAGAGAGCTGCTGCTTTGTAGTTTGTGCTGGGAAACCTTGCTTTGGCAAGTGCGAATTGACCGCATTCAGGCAGAAAGAAAAGAGAATAGCAAGAGGCCTTTTCTCCCCGGCTGCTCTGCCAAGCCCTTCCAGCTCAAACTATGTCGTTGCTCCTCTGGAAGGATCCCTGCACCGCGGCGTACTTTTTCCGAAGAAGCCCTGCGTTTGCAAGAGCAAATGAGGAATTCGTGGCAGGAAAGAGGAAGGAAAGAAAGTTTCTCTCCCTCTGCCTGCTTTGCTCAGAGGACCGGATGAAGTCAGGGAGTTCTCCCTTTCACTGAGAAACGTGCGGGCTGCTGTTGCCTGGGCGCTCTCTTCTTTGCAAAAGAGTCTGCAGTTCCACGCTTTGAACCGTGGAAAGGCGCCGGGCTCTGCTAAGATTTCCCCCGGCGCTTCGTTTGCCCTGGGCCAAAGCGAGCCTTCACAATAGCTGAACGCTAACACTGCATACTCGTTCTACTTCCAGAACCGGGCTTCGGCGAGGCAGTTCTCCCGGGGAAAACGGCCCTTCGCGAAGGGCAGATCTGCCGAGCTCCTTGCGGGAAAGCGAAAGCAAAGGACGCTTTTCTCCCTCTAACCGCTTTCGTCAGAGGAACGGGGGAAGTCACAGTGTTCTTTCTCTCCCCGAGATACACACAATCTGACGTTGCCTCTGAGCTCCGTTGCTGGCAAAGAACTGAAAGTGACATACATTCCTGTGGGGAAACACAGGGCTTTGCTAGGATTTCTCTAGGCAGTGTGTTTTCCCTGGGCCTCACTGCAGCAACACTATCTCGCCAGGGCAACACTGCATGGCACTTCCTCTGCCAGGAGAGAGCTGCTGCTTTGTAGTTTGTGCTGGGAAACCTTGCTTTGGCAAGTGCGAATTGACCGCATTCAGGCAGAAAGAAAAGAGAATAGCAAGAGGCCTTTCTCCCCGGCTGCTCTGCCAAGCCCTTCCAGCTCAAACTATGTCGTTGCTCCTCTGGAAGGATCCCTGTACCGCGGCGTACTTTTTCCGAAGAAGCCCTGCGTTTGCACGAGCAAATGAGGAATTCGTGGCAGGAAAGAGGAAGGAAAGAAAGTTTCTCTCCCTCTGCCTGCTTTGCTCAGAGGACCGGATGAAGTCAGGGAGTTCTCCCTTTCACTGAGAAACGTGCGGGCTGCTGTTGCCTGGGCGCTCTCTTCTTTGCAAAAGAGTCTGCAGTTCCACGCTTTGAACCGTGGAAAGGCGCCGGGCTCTGCTAAGATTTCCCCCGGCGCTTCGTTTGCCCTGGGCCAAAGCGAGCCTTCACAATAGCTGAACGCTAACACTGCATACTCGTTCCACTTCCAGAACCGGGCTACGGCGAGGCAGTTCTCCGGGGTAAAACGGCCCTTCGCGAAGGGCAGATCTGCCGAGCTCATTGCGGGAAAGCGAAAGCAAAGGACGCTTTTCTGCCTCTAACCGCTTTCGTCAGAGGAACGGGGGAAGTCACAGTGTTCTTTCTCTCCCTGAGATACACACAATCTGACGTTGCCTCTGAGCTCCGTTGCTGGCAAAGAACTGAAAGTGACATACATTCCTGTGGGGAAACACAGGGCTTTGCTAGGATTTCTCTAGGCAGTGTGTTTTCCCTGGGCCTCACTGTAGCAACACTATCTCGCAAGGGCAGAAATGCATGGGATTTCCTCCGCCAGGAGAGAGTTGCTGCTTTGTAGTTTGTGCTGGGAAACCTTGCTTTGGCAAGTGCGAATTGACCGCATTCAGGCAGAAAGAAAAGAGAATAGCAAGAGGCCTTTTCTCCCCGGCTGCTCTGCCAAGCCCTTCCAGCTCAAACTATGTCGTTGCTCCTCTGGAAGGATCCCTGCACCGCGGCGTACTTTTTCCGAAGAAGCCCTGCGTTTGCACGAGCAAATGAGGAATTCGTGGCAGGAAAGAGGAAGGAAAGAGTTTCTCTCCCTCTGCCTGCTTTGCTCAGAGGACCGGATGAAGTCAGGGAGTTCTCCCTTTCACTGAGAAACGTGCGGGCTGCTGTTGCCTGGGCGCTCTCTTCTTTGCAAAAGAGTCTGCAGTTCCACGCTTTGAACCGTGGAAAGGCGCCGGGCTCTGCTAAGATTTCCCCCGGCGCTTCGTTTGCCCTGGGCCAAAGCGAGCCTTCACAATAGCTGAACGCTAACACTGCATACTCGTTCCACTTCCAGAACCGGGCTACGGCGAGGCAGTTCTCCGGGGGAAAACGGCCCTTCGCGAAGGGCAGATCTGCCGAGCTCCTTGCGGGAAAGCGAAAGCAAAGGACGCTTTTCTCCCTCTAACCGCTTTCGTCAGAGGAACGGGGGAAGTCACAGTGTTCTTTCTCTCCCTGAGATACACACAATCTGACGTTGCCTCTGAGCTCCGTTGCTGGCAAAGAACTGAAAGTGACATACATTCCTGTGGGGAAACACAGGGCTTTGCTAGGATTTCTCTAGGCAGTGTGTTTTCCCTGGGCCTCACTGTAGCAACACTATCTCGCCAGGGCAACACTGCATGGCACTTCCTCTGCCAGGAGAGAGCTGCTGCTTTGTAGTTTGTGCTGGGAAACCTTGCTTTGGCAAGTGCCAATTGACCGCATTCAGGCAGAAAGAAAAGAGAATAGCAAGAGGCCTTTTCTCCCCGGCTGCTCTGCCAAGCCCTTCCAGCTCAAACTATGTCGTTGCTCCTCTGTAAGGATCCCTGCACCGCGGCGTAGTTTTTCCGAAGAAGCCCTGCGTTTGCAAGAGCAAATGAGGAATTCGTGGCAGGAAAGAGGAAGGAAAGAAAGTTTCTCTCCCTCTGCCTGCTTTGCTCAGAGGACCGGATGAAGTCAGGGAGTTCTCCCTTTCACTGAGAAACGTGCGGGCTGCTGTTGCCTGGGCGCTCTCTTCTTTGCAAAAGAGTCTGCAGTTCCACGCTTTGAACCGTGGAAAGGCGCCGGGCTCTGCTAAGATTTCCCCCGGCGCTTCGTTTGCCCTGGGCCAAAGCGAGCCTTCACAATAGCTGAACGCTAACACTGCATACTCGTTCTACTTCCAGAACCGGGCTTCGGCGAGGCAGTTCTCCCGGGGAAAACGGCCCTTCGCGAAGGGCAGATCTGCCGAGCTCCTTGCGGGAAAGCGAAAGCAAAGGACGCTTTTCTCCCTCTAACCGCTTTCGTCAGAGGAACGGGGGAAGTCACAGTGTTCTTTCTCTCCCCGAGATACACACAATCTGACGTTGCCTCTGAGCTCCGTTGCTGGCAAAGAACTGAAAGTGACATACATTCCTGTGGGGAAACACAGGGCTTTGCTAGGATTTCTCTAGGCAGTGTGTTTTCCCTGGGCCTCACTGCAGCAACACTATCTCGCCAGGGCAACACTGCATGGCACTTCCTCTGCCAGGAGAGAGCTGCTGCTTTGTAGTTTGTGCTGGGAAACCTTGCTTTGGCAAGTGCGAATTGACCGCATTCAGGCAGAAAGAAAAGAGAATAGCAAGAGGCCTTTCTCCCCGGCTGCTCTGCCAAGCCCTTCCAGCTCAAACTATGTCGTTGCTCCTCTGGAAGGATCCCTGTACCGCGGCGTACTTTTTCCGAAGAAGCCCTGCGTTTGCACGAGCAAATGAGGAATTCGTGGCAGGAAAGAGGAAGGAAAGAAAGTTTCTCTCCCTCTGCCTGCTTTGCTCAGAGGACCGGATGAAGTCAGGGAGTTCTCCCTTTCACTGAGAAACGTGCGGGCTGCTGTTGCCTGGGCGCTCTCTTCTTTGCAAAAGAGTCTGCAGTTCCACGCTTTGAACCGTGGAAAGGCGCCGGGCTCTGCTAAGATTTCCCCCGGCGCTTCGTTTGCCCTGGGCCAAAGCGAGCCTTCACAATAGCTGAACGCTAACACTGCATACTCGTTCCACTTCCAGAACCGGGCTACGGCGAGGCAGTTCTCCGGGGTAAAACGGCCCTTCGCGAAGGGCAGATCTGCCGAGCTCATTGCGGGAAAGCGAAAGCAAAGGACGCTTTTCTGCCTCTAACCGCTTTCGTCAGAGGAACGGGGGAAGTCACAGTGTTCTTTCTCTCCCTGAGATACACACAATCTGACGTTGCCTCTGAGCTCCGTTGCTGGCAAAGAACTGAAAGTGACATACATTCCTGTGGGGAAACACAGGGCTTTGCTAGGATTTCTCTAGGCAGTGTGTTTTCCCTGGGCCTCACTGTAGCAACACTATCTCGCAAGGGCAGAACTGCATGGGATTTCCTCCGCCAGGAGAGAGTTGCTGCTTTGTAGTTTGTGCTGGGAAACCTTGCTTTGGCAAGTGCGAATTGACCGCATTCAGGCAGAAAGAAAAGAGAATAGCAAGAGGCCTTTTCTCCCCGGCTGCTCTGCCAAGCCCTTCCAGCTCAAACTATGTCGTTGCTCCTCTGGAAGGATCCCTGCACCGCGGCGTACTTTTTCCGAAGAAGCCCTGCGTTTGCACGAGCAAATGAGGAATTCGTGGCAGGAAAGAGGAAGGAAAGAAAGTTTCTCTCCCTCTGCCTGCTTTGCTCAGAGGACCGGATGAAGTCAGGGAGTTCTCCCTTTCACTGAGAAACGTGCGGGCTGCTGTTGCCTGGGCGCTCTCTTCTTTGCAAAAGAGTCTGCAGTTCCACGCTTTGAACCGTGGAAAGGCGCCGGGCTCTGCTAAGATTTCCCCCGGCGCTTCGTTTGCCCTGGGCCAAAGCGAGCCTTCACAATAGCTGAACGCTAACACTGCATACTCGTTCCACTTCCAGAACCGGGCTACGGCGAGGCAGTTCTCCGGGGGAAAACGGCCCTTCGCGAAGGGCAGATCTGCCGAGCTCATTGCGGGAAAGCGAAAGCAAAGGACGCTTTTCTCCCTCTAACCGCTTTCGTCAGAGGAACGGGGGAAGTCACAGTGTTCTTTCTCTCCCTGAGATACACACAATCTGACGTTGCCTCTGAGCTCCGTTGCTGGCAAAGAACTGAAAGTGACATACATTCCTGTGGGGAAACACAGGGCTTTGCTAGGATTTCTCTAGGCAGTGTGTTTTCCCTGGGCCTCACTGTAGCAACACTATCTCGCCAGGGCAACACTGCATGGCACTTCCTCTGCCAGGAGAGAGCTGCTGCTTTGTAGTTTGTGCTGGGAAACCTTGCTTTGGCAAGTGCGAATTGACCGCATTCAGGCAGAAAGAAAAGAGAATAGCAAGAGGCCTTTTCTCCCCGGCTGCTCTGCCAAGCCCTTCCAGCTCAAACTATGTCGTTGCTCCTCTGGAAGGATCCCTGCACCGCGGCGTAGTTTTTCCGAAGAAGCCCTGCGTTTGCAAGAGCAAATGAGGAATTCGTGGCAGGAAAGAGGAAGGAAAGAGTTTCTCTCCCTCTGCCTGCTTTGCTCAGAGGACCGGATGAAGTCAGGGAGTTCTCCCTTTCACTGAGAAACGTGCGGGCTGCTGTTGCCTGGGCGCTCTCTTCTTTGCAAAAGAGTCTGCAGTTCCACGCTTTGAACCGTGGAAAGGCGCCGGGCTCTGCTAAGATTTCCCCCGGCGCTTCGTTTGCCCTGGGCCAAAGCGAGCCTTCACAATAGCTGAACGCTAACACTGCATACTCGTTCCACTTCCAGAACCGGGCTACGGCGAGGCAGTTCTCCGGGGGAAAACGGCCCTTCGCGAAGGGCAGATCTGCCGAGCTCATTGCGGGAAAGCGAAAGCAAAGGACGCTTTTCTCCCTCTAACCGCTTTCGTCAGAGGAACGGGGGAAGTCACAGTGTTCTTTCTCTCCCTGAGATACACACAATCTGACGTTGCCTCTGAGCTCCGTTGCTGGCAAAGAACTGAAAGTGACATACATTCCTGTGGGGAAACACAGGGCTTTGCTAGGATTTCTCTAGGCAGTGTGTTTTCCCTGGGCCTCACTGTAGCAACACTATCTCGCCAGGGCAACACTGCATGGCACTTCCTCTGCCAGGAGAGAGCTGCTGCTTTGTAGTTTGTGCTGGGAAACCTTGCTTTGGCAAGTGCGAATTGACCGCATTCAGGCAGAAAGAAAAGAGAATAGCAAGAGGCCTTTTCTCCCCGGCTGCTCTGCCAAGCCCTTCCAGCTCAAACTATGTCGTTGCTCCTCTGGAAGGATCCCTGCACCGCGGCGTAGTTTTTCCGAAGAAGCCCTGCGTTTGCAAGAGCAAATGAGGAATTCGTGGCAGGAAAGAGGAAGGAAAGAAAGTTTCTCTCCCTCTGCCTGCTTTGCTCAGAGGACCGGATGAAGTCAGGGAGTTCTCCCTTTCACTGAGAAACGTGCGGGCTGCTGTTGCCTGGGCGCTCTCTTCTTTGCAAAAGAGTCTGCAGTTCCACGCTTTGAACCGTGGAAAGGCGCCGGGCTCTGCTAAGATATCCCCCGGCGCTTCGTTTGCCCTGGGCCAAAGCGAGCCTTCACAATAGCTGAACGCTAACACTGCATACTCGTTCCACTTCCAGAACCGGGCTACGGCGAGGCAGTTCTCCGGGGGAAAACGGCCCTTCGCGAAGGGCAGATCTGCCGAGCTCATTGCGGGAAAGCGAAAGCAAAGGACGCTTTTCTCCCTCTAACCGCTTTCGTCAGAGGAACGGGGGAAGTCACAGTGTTCTTTCTCTCCCTGAGATACACACAATCTGACGTTGCCTCTGAGCTCCGTTGCTGGCAAAGAACTGAAAGTGACATACATTCCTGTGGGGAAACACAGGGCTTTGCTAGGATTTCTCTAGGCAGTGTGTTTTCCCTGGGCCTCACTGTAGCAACACTATCTCGCCAGGGCAACACTGCATGGCACTTCCTCTGCCAGGAGAGAGCTGCTGCTTTGTAGTTTGTGCTGGGAAACCTTGCTTTGGCAAGTGCGAATTGACCGCATTCAGGCAGAAAGAAAAGAGAATAGCAAGAGGCCTTTTCTCCCCGGCTGCTCTGCCAAGCCCTTCCAGCTCAAACTATGTCGTTGCTCCTCTGGAAGGATCCCTGCACCGCGGCGTAGTTTTTCCGAAGAAGCCCTGCGTTTGCAAGAGCAAATGAGGAATTCGTGGCAGGAAAGAGGAAGGAAAGAAAGTTTCTCTCCCTCTGCCTGCTTTGCTCAGAGGACCGGATGAAGTCAGGGAGTTCTCCCTTTCACTGAGAAACGTGCGGGCTGCTGTTGCCTGGGCGCTCTCTTCTTTGCAAAAGAGTCTGCAGTTCCACGCTTTGAACCGTGGAAAGGCGCCGGGCTCTGCTAAGATTTCCCCCGGCGCTTCGTTTGCCCTGGGCCAAAGCGAGCCTTCACAATAGCTGAACGCTAACACTGCATACTCGTTCCACTTCCAGAACCGGGCTACGGCGAGGCAGTTCTCCGGGGGAAAACGGCCCTTCGCGAAGGGCAGATCTGCCGAGCTCATTGCGGGAAAGCGAAAGCAAAGGACGCTTTTCTCCCTCTAACCGCTTTCGTCAGAGGAACGGGGGAAGTCACAGTGTTCTTTCTCTCCCCGAGATACACACAATCTGACGTTGCCTCTGAGCTCCGTTGCTGGCAAAGAACTGAAAGTGACATACATTCCTGTGGGGAAACACAGGGCTTTGCTAGGATTTCTCTAGGCAGTGTGTTTTCCCTGGGCCTCACTGTAGCAACACTATCTCGCCAGGGCAACACTGCATGGCACTTCCTCTGCCAGGAGAGAGCTGCTGCTTTGTAGTTTGTGCTGGGAAACCTTGCTTTGGCAAGTGCGAATTGACCGCATTCAGGCAGAAAGAAAAGAGAATAGCAAGAGGCCTTTTCTCCCCGGCTGCTCTGCCAAGCCCTTCCAGCTCAAACTATGTCGTTGCTCCTCTGGAAGGATCCCTGCACCGCGGCGTAGTTTTTCCGAAGAAGCCCTGCGTTTGCAAGAGCAAATGAGGAATTCGTGGCAGGAAAGAGGAAGGAAAGAAAGTTTCTCTCCCTCTGCCTGCTTTGCTCAGAGGACCGGATGAAGTCAGGGAGTTCTCCCTTTCACTGAGAAACGTGCGGGCTGCTGTTGCCTGGGCGCTCTCTTCTTTGCAAAAGAGTCTGCAGTTCCACGCTTTGAACCGTGGAAAGGCGCCGGGCTCTGCTAAGATTTCCCCCGGCGCTTCGTTTGCCCTGGGCCAAAGCGAGCCTTCACAATAGCTGAACGCTAACACTGCATACTCGTTCCACTTCCAGAACCGGGCTACGGCGAGGCAGTTCTCCGGGGGAAAACGGCCCTTCGCGAAGGGCAGATCTGCCGAGCTCATTGCGGGAAAGCGAAAGCAAAGGACGCTTTTCTCCCTCTAACCGCTTTCGTCAGAGGAACGGGGGAAGTCACAGTGTTCTTTCTCTCCCTGAGATACACACAATCTGACGTTGCCTCTGAGCTCCGTTGCTGGCAAAGAACTGAAAGTGACATACATTCCTGTGGGGAAACACAGGGCTTTGCTAGGATTTCTCTAGGCAGTGTGTTTTCCCTGGGCCTCACTGTAGCAACACTATCTCGCCAGGGCAACACTGCATGGCACTTCCTCTGCCAGGAGAGAGCTGCTGCTTTGTAGTTTGTGCTGGGAAACCTTGCTTTGGCAAGTGCGAATTGACCGCATTCAGGCAGAAAGAAAAGAGAATAGCAAGAGGCCTTTTCTCCCCGGCTGCTCTGCCAAGCCCTTCCAGCTCAAACTATGTCGTTGCTCCTCTGGAAGGATCCCTGCACCGCGGCGTAGTTTTTCCGAAGAAGCCCTGCGTTTGCAAGAGCAAATGAGGAATTCGTGGCAGG
Organism: Elephas maximus indicus; assembly: GCF_024166365.1. Taxonomy (NCBI): domain Eukaryota; kingdom Metazoa; phylum Chordata; class Mammalia; order Proboscidea; family Elephantidae; genus Elephas; species Elephas maximus. Next base: position 235,429 of record NW_026060262.1, read on the forward strand.
AAAGAGGAAGGAAAGAAAGTTTCTCTCCCTCTGCCTGCTTTGCTCAGAGGACCGGATGAAGTCAGGGAGTTCTCCCTTTCACTGAGAAACGTGCGGGCTGCTGTTGCCTGGGCGCTCTCTTCTTTGCAAAAGAGTCTGCAGTTCCACGCTTTGAACCGTGGAAAGGCGCCGGGCTCTGCTAAGATTTCCCCCGGCGCTTCGTTTGCCCTGGGCCAAAGCGAGCCTTCACAATAGCTGAACGCTAACACTGCATACTCGTTCTACTTCCAGAACCGGGCTTCGGCGAGGCAGTTCTCCCGGGGAAAACGGCCCTTCGCGAAGGGCAGATCTGCCGAGCTCCTTGCGGGAAAGCGAAAGCAAAGGACGCTTTTCTCCCTCTAACCGCTTTCGTCAGAGGAACGGGGGAAGTCACAGTGTTCTTTCTCTCCCCGAGATACACACAATCTGACGTTGCCTCTGAGCTCCGTTGCTGGCAAAGAACTGAAAGTGACATACATTCCTGTGGGGAAACACAGGGCTTTGCTAGGATTTCTCTAGGCAGTGTGTTTTCCCTGGGCCTCACTGCAGCAACACTATCTCGCCAGGGCAACACTGCATGGCACTTCCTCTGCCAGGAGAGAGCTGCTGCTTTGTAGTTTGTGCTGGGAAACCTTGCTTTGGCAAGTGCGAATTGACCGCATTCAGGCAGAAAGAAAAGAGAATAGCAAGAGGCCTTTCTCCCCGGCTGCTCTGCCAAGCCCTTCCAGCTCAAACTATGTCGTTGCTCCTCTGGAAGGATCCCTGTACCGCGGCGTACTTTTTCCGAAGAAGCCCTGCGTTTGCACGAGCAAATGAGGAATTCGTGGCAGGAAAGAGGAAGGAAAGAAAGTTTCTCTCCCTCTGCCTGCTTTGCTCAGAGGACCGGATGAAGTCAGGGAGTTCTCCCTTTCACTGAGAAACGTGCGGGCTGCTGTTGCCTGGGCGCTCTCTTCTTTGCAAAAGAGTCTGCAGTTCCACGCTTTGAACCGTGGAAAGGCGCCGGGCTCTGCTAAGATTTCCCCCGGCGCTTCGTTTGCCCTGGGCCAAAGCGAGCCTTCACAATAGCTGAACGCTAACACTGCATACTCGTTCCACTTCCAGAACCGGGCTACGGCGAGGCAGTTCTCCGGGGGAAAACGGCCCTTCGCGAAGGGCAGATCTGCCGAGCTCATTGCGGGAAAGCGAAAGCAAAGGACGCTTTTCTGCCTCTAACCGCTTTCGTCAGAGGAACGGGGGAAGTCACAGTGTTCTTTCTCTCCCTGAGATACACACAATCTGACGTTGCCTCTGAGCTCCGTTGCTGGCAAAGAACTGAAAGTGACATACATTCCTGTGGGGAAACACAGGGCTTTGCTAGGATTTCTCTAGGCAGTGTGTTTTCCCTGGGCCTCACTGTAGCAACACTATCTCGCAAGGGCAGAACTGCATGGGATTTCCTCCGCCAGGAGAGAGTTGCTGCTTTGTAGTTTGTGCTGGGAAACCTTGCTTTGGCAAGTGCGAATTGACCGCATTCAGGCAGAAAGAAAAGAGAATAGCAAGAGGCCTTTTCTCCCCGGCTGCTCTGCCAAGCCCTTCCAGCTCAAACTATGTCGTTGCTCCTCTGGAAGGATCCCTGCACCGCGGCGTACTTTTTCCGAAGAAGCCCTGCGTTTGCACGAGCAAATGAGGAATTCGTGGCAGGAAAGAGGAAGGAAAGAAAGTTTCTCTCCCTCTGCCTGCTTTGCTCAGAGGACCGGATGAAGTCAGGGAGTTCTCCCTTTCACTGAGAAACGTGCGGGCTGCTGTTGCCTGGGCGCTCTCTTCTTTGCAAAAGAGTCTGCAGTTCCACGCTTTGAACCGTGGAAAGGCGCCGGGCTCTGCTAAGATTTCCCCCGGCGCTTCGTTTGCCCTGGGCCAAAGCGAGCCTTCACAATAGCTGAACGCTAACACTGCATACTCGTTCCACTTCCAGAACAGGGCTACCGCGAGGCAGTTCTCCGGGGGAAAACGGCCCTTCGCGAAGGGCAGATCTGCCGAGCTCATTGCGGGAAAGCGAAAGCAAAGGACGCTTTTCTCCCTCTAACCGCTTTCGTCAGAGGAACGGGGGAAGTCACAGTGTTCTTTCTCTCACTGAGATACACACAATCTGACGTTGCCTCTGAGCTCCGTTGCTGGCAAAGAACTGAAACTGACATACATTCCTGTGGGGAAACACAGGGCTTTGCTAGGATTTCTCTAGGCAGTGTGTTTTCCCTGGACCTCACTGCAGCAACACTATCTCGCCAGGGCAACACTGCGTGGGATTTCCTCTTCCAAGAGAGCTGCTGCTTTGTAGTTTGTGCTGGGAAACCTTGCTTTGGCAAGTGCCAATTGACCGCATTCAGGCAGAAAGAAAAGAGAACAGCAAGAGGCCTTTTTTCCCCGGCTGCTTTCCCAAGCCCTTCCAGCTCAAACTATGTCGTTGCTCCTCTGGAAGGATCCCTGCACCGCGACGTAGTTTCTCAGAAGAAGCCCTGCGTTTGCAAGAGCAAAGGAGCAATTCGTTGCAGGAAAGAGGAAGGAAAGAAAGTTTCTCTCCCTCTGCCTGCTTTGCTCAGAGAACTGGATGAAGTCAGGGAGTTCTCCCTTTCACTGAGAAACGTGCGGGCTGCTGTTGCCTGTGCGCTCTCTTCTTTGCAAAAGAGTCTGCAGTTCCACGCTTTGAACCGTGGAAAGGCGCCGGGCTCTGCTAAGACTTCCCCCGGCGCTTCGTTTGCCCTGGGCCAAAGCGAGCCTTCACAATAGCTGAACGCTAACACTGCATACTCGTTCCACTTCCAGAACAGGGCTACCGCGAGGCAGTTCTCCGGGGGAAAACGGCCCTTCGCGAAGGGCAGATCTGCCGAGCTCATTGCGGGAAAGCGAAAGCAAAGGACGCTTTTCTCCCTCTAACTGCTTTCGTCAGAGGAACGGGGGAAGTCACAGTGTTCTTTCTCTCCCTGAGATACACACAATCTGACGTTGCCTCTGAGCTCCGTTGCTGGCAAAGAACTGTAACGGACATACATTCCTGTGGGGAAACACAGGGCTTTGCTAGGATTTCTCTAGGCAGTGTGTTTTCCCTGGGCCTCACTGTAGCAACACTATCTCGCCAGGGCAACACTGCGTGGGATTTCCTCTGCCAGGAGAGAGCTGCTGCTTTGTAGTTTGTGCTGGGAAACCTTGCTTTGGCAAGTGCGAATTGACCGCATTCAGGCAGAAAGAAAAGAGAATAGCAAGAGGCCTTTTCTCCCCGGCTGCTCTGCCAAGCCCTTCCAGCTCAAACTATGTCGTTGCTCCTCTGGAAGGATCCCTGCACCGCGGCGTACTTTTTCCGAAGAAGCCCTGCGTTTGCACGAGCAAATGAGGAATTCGTGGCAGGAAAGAGGAAGGAAAGAAAGTTTCTCTCCCTCTGCCTGCTTTGCTCAGAGGACCGGATGAAGTCAGGGAGTTCTCCCTTTCACTGAGAAACGTGCGGGCTGCTGTTGCCTGGGCGCTCTCTTCTTTGCAAAAGAGTCTGCAGTTCCACGCTTTGAACCGTGGAAAGGCGCCGGGCTCTGCTAAGATTTCCCCCGGCGCTTCGTTTGCCCTGGGCCAAAGCGAGCCTTCACAATAGCTGAACGCTAACACTGCATACTCGTTCCACTTCCAGAACCGGGCTACGGCGAGGCAGTTCTCCGGGGGAAAACGGCCCTTCGCGAAGGGCAGATCTGCCGAGCTCATTGCGGGAAAGCGAAAGCAAAGGACGCTTTTCTCCCTCTAACCGCTTTCGTCAGAGGAACGGGGGAAGTCACAGTGTTCTTTCTCTCCCTGAGATACACACAATCTGACGTTGCCTCTGAGCTCCGTTGCTGGCAAAGAACTGAAAGTGACATACATTCCTGTGGGGAAACACAGGGCTTTGCTAGGATTTCTCTAGGCAGTGTGTTTTCCCTGGGCCTCACTGTAGCAACACTATCTCGCCAGGGCAACACTGCATGGCACTTCCTCTGCCAGGAGAGAGCTGCTGCTTTGTAGTTTGTGCTGGGAAACCTTGCTTTGGCAAGTGCGAATTGACCGCATTCAGGCAGAAAGAAAAGAGAATAGCAAGAGGCCTTTTCTCCCCGGCTGCTCTGCCAAGCCCTTCCAGCTCAAACTATGTCGTTGCTCCTCTGGAAGGATCCCTGCACCGCGGCGTACTTTTTCCGAAGAAGCCCTGCGTTTGCAAGAGCAAATGAGGAATTCGTGGCAGGAAAGAGGAAGGAAAGAAAGTTTCTCTCCCTCTGCCTGCTTTGCTCAGAGGACCGGATGAAGTCAGGGAGTTCTCCCTTTCACTGAGAAACGTGCGGGCTGCTGTTGCCTGGGCGCTCTCTTCTTTGCAAAAGAGTCTGCAGTTCCACGCTTTGAACCGTGGAAAGGCGCCGGGCTCTGCTAAGATTTCCCCCGGCGCTTCGTTTGCCCTGGGCCAAAGCGAGCCTTCACAATAGCTGAACGCTAACACTGCATACTCGTTCTACTTCCAGAACCGGGCTTCGGCGAGGCAGTTCTCCCGGGGAAAACGGCCCTTCGCGAAGGGCAGATCTGCCGAGCTCCTTGCGGGAAAGCGAAAGCAAAGGACGCTTTTCTCCCTCTAACCGCTTTCGTCAGAGGAACGGGGGAAGTCACAGTGTTCTTTCTCTCCCCGAGATACACACAATCTGACGTTGCCTCTGAGCTCCGTTGCTGGCAAAGAACTGAAAGTGACATACATTCCTGTGGGGAAACACAGGGCTTTGCTAGGATTTCTCTAGGCAGTGTGTTTTCCCTGGGCCTCACTGCAGCAACACTATCTCGCCAGGGCAACACTGCATGGCACTTCCTCTGCCAGGAGAGAGCTGCTGCTTTGTAGTTTGTGCTGGGAAACCTTGCTTTGGCAAGTGCGAATTGACCGCATTCAGGCAGAAAGAAAAGAGAATAGCAAGAGGCCTTTCTCCCCGGCTGCTCTGCCAAGCCCTTCCAGCTCAAACTATGTCGTTGCTCCTCTGGAAGGATCCCTGTACCGCGGCGTACTTTTTCCGAAGAAGCCCTGCGTTTGCACGAGCAAATGAGGAATTCGTGGCAGGAAAGAGGAAGGAAAGAAAGTTTCTCTCCCTCTGCCTGCTTTGCTCAGAGGACCGGATGAAGTCAGGGAGTTCTCCCTTTCACTGAGAAACGTGCGGGCTGCTGTTGCCTGGGCGCTCTCTTCTTTGCAAAAGAGTCTGCAGTTCCACGCTTTGAACCGTGGAAAGGCGCCGGGCTCTGCTAAGATTTCCCCCGGCGCTTCGTTTGCCCTGGGCCAAAGCGAGCCTTCACAATAGCTGAACGCTAACACTGCATACTCGTTCCACTTCCAGAACCGGGCTACGGCGAGGCAGTTCTCCGGGGTAAAACGGCCCTTCGCGAAGGGCAGATCTGCCGAGCTCATTGCGGGAAAGCGAAAGCAAAGGACGCTTTTCTGCCTCTAACCGCTTTCGTCAGAGGAACGGGGGAAGTCACAGTGTTCTTTCTCTCCCTGAGATACACACAATCTGACGTTGCCTCTGAGCTCCGTTGCTGGCAAAGAACTGAAAGTGACATACATTCCTGTGGGGAAACACAGGGCTTTGCTAGGATTTCTCTAGGCAGTGTGTTTTCCCTGGGCCTCACTGTAGCAACACTATCTCGCAAGGGCAGAAATGCATGGGATTTCCTCCGCCAGGAGAGAGTTGCTGCTTTGTAGTTTGTGCTGGGAAACCTTGCTTTGGCAAGTGCGAATTGACCGCATTCAGGCAGAAAGAAAAGAGAATAGCAAGAGGCCTTTTCTCCCCGGCTGCTCTGCCAAGCCCTTCCAGCTCAAACTATGTCGTTGCTCCTCTGGAAGGATCCCTGCACCGCGGCGTACTTTTTCCGAAGAAGCCCTGCGTTTGCACGAGCAAATGAGGAATTCGTGGCAGGAAAGAGGAAGGAAAGAGTTTCTCTCCCTCTGCCTGCTTTGCTCAGAGGACCGGATGAAGTCAGGGAGTTCTCCCTTTCACTGAGAAACGTGCGGGCTGCTGTTGCCTGGGCGCTCTCTTCTTTGCAAAAGAGTCTGCAGTTCCACGCTTTGAACCGTGGAAAGGCGCCGGGCTCTGCTAAGATTTCCCCCGGCGCTTCGTTTGCCCTGGGCCAAAGCGAGCCTTCACAATAGCTGAACGCTAACACTGCATACTCGTTCCACTTCCAGAACCGGGCTACGGCGAGGCAGTTCTCCGGGGGAAAACGGCCCTTCGCGAAGGGCAGATCTGCCGAGCTCCTTGCGGGAAAGCGAAAGCAAAGGACGCTTTTCTCCCTCTAACCGCTTTCGTCAGAGGAACGGGGGAAGTCACAGTGTTCTTTCTCTCCCTGAGATACACACAATCTGACGTTGCCTCTGAGCTCCGTTGCTGGCAAAGAACTGAAAGTGACATACATTCCTGTGGGGAAACACAGGGCTTTGCTAGGATTTCTCTAGGCAGTGTGTTTTCCCTGGGCCTCACTGTAGCAACACTATCTCGCCAGGGCAACACTGCATGGCACTTCCTCTGCCAGGAGAGAGCTGCTGCTTTGTAGTTTGTGCTGGGAAACCTTGCTTTGGCAAGTGCGAATTGACCGCATTCAGGCAGAAAGAAAAGAGAATAGCAAGAGGCCTTTTCTCCCCGGCTGCTCTGCCAAGCCCTTCCAGCTCAAACTATGTCGTTGCTCCTCTGTAAGGATCCCTGCACCGCGGCGTAGTTTTTCCGAAGAAGCCCTGCGTTTGCAAGAGCAAATGAGGAATTCGTGGCAGGAAAGAGGAAGGAAAGAAAGTTTCTCTCCCTCTGCCTGCTTTGCTCAGAGGACCGGATGAAGTCAGGGAGTTCTCCCTTTCACTGAGAAACGTGCGGGCTGCTGTTGCCTGGGCGCTCTCTTCTTTGCAAAAGAGTCTGCAGTTCCACGCTTTGAACCGTGGAAAGGCGCCGGGCTCTGCTAAGATTTCCCCCGGCGCTTCGTTTGCCCTGGGCCAAAGCGAGCCTTCACAATAGCTGAACGCTAACACTGCATACTCGTTCTACTTCCAGAACCGGGCTTCGGCGAGGCAGTTCTCCCGGGGAAAACGGCCCTTCGCGAAGGGCAGATCTGCCGAGCTCCTTGCGGGAAAGCGAAAGCAAAGGACGCTTTTCTCCCTCTAACCGCTTTCGTCAGAGGAACGGGGGAAGTCACAGTGTTCTTTCTCTCCCCGAGATACACACAATCTGACGTTGCCTCTGAGCTCCGTTGCTGGCAAAGAACTGAAAGTGACATACATTCCTGTGGGGAAACACAGGGCTTTGCTAGGATTTCTCTAGGCAGTGTGTTTTCCCTGGGCCTCACTGCAGCAACACTATCTCGCCAGGGCAACACTGCATGGCACTTCCTCTGCCAGGAGAGAGCTGCTGCTTTGTAGTTTGTGCTGGGAAACCTTGCTTTGGCAAGTGCGAATTGACCGCATTCAGGCAGAAAGAAAAGAGAATAGCAAGAGGCCTTTCTCCCCGGCTGCTCTGCCAAGCCCTTCCAGCTCAAACTATGTCGTTGCTCCTCTGGAAGGATCCCTGTACCGCGGCGTACTTTTTCCGAAGAAGCCCTGCGTTTGCACGAGCAAATGAGGAATTCGTGGCAGGAAAGAGGAAGGAAAGAAAGTTTCTCTCCCTCTGCCTGCTTTGCTCAGAGGACCGGATGAAGTCAGGGAGTTCTCCCTTTCACTGAGAAACGTGCGGGCTGCTGTTGCCTGGGCGCTCTCTTCTTTGCAAAAGAGTCTGCAGTTCCACGCTTTGAACCGTGGAAAGGCGCCGGGCTCTGCTAAGATTTCCCCCGGCGCTTCGTTTGCCCTGGGCCAAAGCGAGCCTTCACAATAGCTGAACGCTAACACTGCATACTCGTTCCACTTCCAGAACCGGGCTACGGCGAGGCAGTTCTCCGGGGTAAAACGGCCCTTCGCGAAGGGCAGATCTGCCGAGCTCATTGCGGGAAAGCGAAAGCAAAGGACGCTTTTCTGCCTCTAACCGCTTTCGTCAGAGGAACGGGGGAAGTCACAGTGTTCTTTCTCTCCCTGAGATACACACAATCTGACGTTGCCTCTGAGCTCCGTTGCTGGCAAAGAACTGAAAGTGACATACATTCCTGTGGGGAAACACAGGGCTTTGCTAGGATTTCTCTAGGCAGTGTGTTTTCCCTGGGCCTCACTGTAGCAACACTATCTCGCAAGGGCAGAACTGCATGGGATTTCCTCCGCCAGGAGAGAGTTGCTGCTTTGTAGTTTGTGCTGGGAAACCTTGCTTTGGCAAGTGCGAATTGACCGCATTCAGGCAGAAAGAAAAGAGAATAGCAAGAGGCCTTTTCTCCCCGGCTGCTCTGCCAAGCCCTTCCAGCTCAAACTATGTCGTTGCTCCTCTGGAAGGATCCCTGCACCGCGGCGTACTTTTTCCGAAGAAGCCCTGCGTTTGCACGAGCAAATGAGGAATTCGTGGCAGGAAAGAGGAAGGAAAGAAAGTTTCTCTCCCTCTGCCTGCTTTGCTCAGAGGACCGGATGAAGTCAGGGAGTTCTCCCTTTCACTGAGAAACGTGCGGGCTGCTGTTGCCTGGGCGCTCTCTTCTTTGCAAAAGAGTCTGCAGTTCCACGCTTTGAACCGTGGAAAGGCGCCGGGCTCTGCTAAGATTTCCCCCGGCGCTTCGTTTGCCCTGGGCCAAAGCGAGCCTTCACAATAGCTGAACGCTAACACTGCATACTCGTTCCACTTCCAGAACCGGGCTACGGCGAGGCAGTTCTCCGGGGGAAAACGGCCCTTCGCGAAGGGCAGATCTGCCGAGCTCATTGCGGGAAAGCGAAAGCAAAGGACGCTTTTCTCCCTCTAACCGCTTTCGTCAGAGGAACGGGGGAAGTCACAGTGTTCTTTCTCTCCCTGAGATACACACAATCTGACGTTGCCTCTGAGCTCCGTTGCTGGCAAAGAACTGAAAGTGACATACATTCCTGTGGGGAAACACAGGGCTTTGCTAGGATTTCTCTAGGCAGTGTGTTTTCCCTGGGCCTCACTGTAGCAACACTATCTCGCCAGGGCAACACTGCATGGCACTTCCTCTGCCAGGAGAGAGCTGCTGCTTTGTAGTTTGTGCTGGGAAACCTTGCTTTGGCAAGTGCGAATTGACCGCATTCAGGCAGAAAGAAAAGAGAATAGCAAGAGGCCTTTTCTCCCCGGCTGCTCTGCCAAGCCCTTCCAGCTCAAACTATGTCGTTGCTCCTCTGGAAGGATCCCTGCACCGCGGCGTAGTTTTTCCGAAGAAGCCCTGCGTTTGCAAGAGCAAATGAGGAATTCGTGGCAGGAAAGAGGAAGGAAAGAGTTTCTCTCCCTCTGCCTGCTTTGCTCAGAGGACCGGATGAAGTCAGGGAGTTCTCCCTTTCACTGAGAAACGTGCGGGCTGCTGTTGCCTGGGCGCTCTCTTCTTTGCAAAAGAGTCTGCAGTTCCACGCTTTGAACCGTGGAAAGGCGCCGGGCTCTGCTAAGATTTCCCCCGGCGCTTCGTTTGCCCTGGGCCAAAGCGAGCCTTCACAATAGCTGAACGCTAACACTGCATACTCGTTCCACTTCCAGAACCGGGCTACGGCGAGGCAGTTCTCCGGGGGAAAACGGCCCTTCGCGAAGGGCAGATCTGCCGAGCTCATTGCGGGAAAGCGAAAGCAAAGGACGCTTTTCTCCCTCTAACCGCTTTCGTCAGAGGAACGGGGGAAGTCACAGTGTTCTTTCTCTCCCTGAGATACACACAATCTGACGTTGCCTCTGAGCTCCGTTGCTGGCAAAGAACTGAAAGTGACATACATTCCTGTGGGGAAACACAGGGCTTTGCTAGGATTTCTCTAGGCAGTGTGTTTTCCCTGGGCCTCACTGTAGCAACACTATCTCGCCAGGGCAACACTGCATGGCACTTCCTCTGCCAGGAGAGAGCTGCTGCTTTGTAGTTTGTGCTGGGAAACCTTGCTTTGGCAAGTGCGAATTGACCGCATTCAGGCAGAAAGAAAAGAGAATAGCAAGAGGCCTTTTCTCCCCGGCTGCTCTGCCAAGCCCTTCCAGCTCAAACTATGTCGTTGCTCCTCTGGAAGGATCCCTGCACCGCGGCGTAGTTTTTCCGAAGAAGCCCTGCGTTTGCAAGAGCAAATGAGGAATTCGTGGCAGGAAAGAGGAAGGAAAGAAAGTTTCTCTCCCTCTGCCTGCTTTGCTCAGAGGACCGGATGAAGTCAGGGAGTTCTCCCTTTCACTGAGAAACGTGCGGGCTGCTGTTGCCTGGGCGCTCTCTTCTTTGCAAAAGAGTCTGCAGTTCCACGCTTTGAACCGTGGAAAGGCGCCGGGCTCTGCTAAGATATCCCCCGGCGCTTCGTTTGCCCTGGGCCAAAGCGAGCCTTCACAATAGCTGAACGCTAACACTGCATACTCGTTCCACTTCCAGAACCGGGCTACGGCGAGGCAGTTCTCCGGGGGAAAACGGCCCTTCGCGAAGGGCAGATCTGCCGAGCTCATTGCGGGAAAGCGAAAGCAAAGGACGCTTTTCTCCCTCTAACCGCTTTCGTCAGAGGAACGGGGGAAGTCACAGTGTTCTTTCTCTCCCTGAGATACACACAATCTGACGTTGCCTCTGAGCTCCGTTGCTGGCAAAGAACTGAAAGTGACATACATTCCTGTGGGGAAACACAGGGCTTTGCTAGGATTTCTCTAGGCAGTGTGTTTTCCCTGGGCCTCACTGTAGCAACACTATCTCGCCAGGGCAACACTGCATGGCACTTCCTCTGCCAGGAGAGAGCTGCTGCTTTGTAGTTTGTGCTGGGAAACCTTGCTTTGGCAAGTGCGAATTGACCGCATTCAGGCAGAAAGAAAAGAGAATAGCAAGAGGCCTTTTCTCCCCGGCTGCTCTGCCAAGCCCTTCCAGCTCAAACTATGTCGTTGCTCCTCTGGAAGGATCCCTGCACCGCGGCGTAGTTTTTCCGAAGAAGCCCTGCGTTTGCAAGAGCAAATGAGGAATTCGTGGCAGGAAAGAGGAAGGAAAGAAAGTTTCTCTCCCTCTGCCTGCTTTGCTCAGAGGACCGGATGAAGTCAGGGAGTTCTCCCTTTCACTGAGAAACGTGCGGGCTGCTGTTGCCTGGGCGCTCTCTTCTTTGCAAAAGAGTCTGCAGTTCCACGCTTTGAACCGTGGAAAGGCGCCGGGCTCTGCTAAGATTTCCCCCGGCGCTTCGTTTGCCCTGGGCCAAAGCGAGCCTTCACAATAGCTGAACGCTAACACTGCATACTCGTTCCACTTCCAGAACCGGGCTACGGCGAGGCAGTTCTCCGGGGGAAAACGGCCCTTCGCGAAGGGCAGATCTGCCGAGCTCCTTGCGGGAAAGCGAAAGCAAAGGACGCTTTTCTCCCTCTAACCGCTTTCGTCAGAGGAACGGGGGAAGTCACAGTGTTCTTTCTCTCCCCGAGATACACACAATCTGACGTTGCCTCTGAGCTCCGTTGCTGGCAAAGAACTGAAAGTGACATACATTCCTGTGGGGAAACACAGGGCTTTGCTAGGATTTCTCTAGGCAGTGTGTTTTCCCTGGGCCTCACTGTAGCAACACTATCTCGCCAGGGCAACACTGCATGGCACTTCCTCTGCCAGGAGAGAGCTGCTGCTTTGTAGTTTGTGCTGGGAAACCTTGCTTTGGCAAGTGCGAATTGACCGCATTCAGGCAGAAAGAAAAGAGAATAGCAAGAGGCCTTTTCTCCCCGGCTGCTCTGCCAAGCCCTTCCAGCTCAAACTATGTCGTTGCTCCTCTGGAAGGATCCCTGCACCGCGGCGTAGTTTTTCCGAAGAAGCCCTGCGTTTGCAAGAGCAAATGAGGAATTCGTGGCAGGAAAGAGGAAGGAAAGAAAGTTTCTCTCCCTCTGCCTGCTTTGCTCAGAGGACCGGATGAAGTCAGGGAGTTCTCCCTTTCACTGAGAAACGTGCGGGCTGCTGTTGCCTGGGCGCTCTCTTCTTTGCAAAAGAGTCTGCAGTTCCACGCTTTGAACCGTGGAAAGGCGCCGGGCTCTGCTAAGATTTCCCCCGGCGCTTCGTTTGCCCTGGGCCAAAGCGAGCCTTCACAATAGCTGAACGCTAACACTGCATACTCGTTCCACTTCCAGAACCGGGCTACGGCGAGGCAGTTCTCCGGGGGAAAACGGCCCTTCGCGAAGGGCAGATCTGCCGAGCTCATTGCGGGAAAGCGAAAGCAAAGGACGCTTTTCTCCCTCTAACCGCTTTCGTCAGAGGAACGGGGGAAGTCACAGTGTTCTTTCTCTCCCTGAGATACACACAATCTGACGTTGCCTCTGAGCTCCGTTGCTGGCAAAGAACTGAAAGTGACATACATTCCTGTGGGGAAACACAGGGCTTTGCTAGGATTTCTCTAGGCAGTGTGTTTTCCCTGGGCCTCACTGTAGCAACACTATCTCGCCAGGGCAACACTGCATGGCACTTCCTCTGCCAGGAGAGAGCTGCTGCTTTGTAGTTTGTGCTGGGAAACCTTGCTTTGGCAAGTGCGAATTGACCGCATTCAGGCAGAAAGAAAAGAGAATAGCAAGAGGCCTTTTCTCCCCGGCTGCTCTGCCAAGCCCTTCCAGCTCAAACTATGTCGTTGCTCCTCTGGAAGGATCCCTGCACCGCGGCGTAGTTTTTCCGAAGAAGCCCTGCGTTTGCAAGAGCAAATGAGGAATTCGTGGCAGGAAAGAGGAAGGAAAGAAAGTTTCTCTCCCTCTGCCTGCTTTGCTCAGAGGACCGGATGAAGTCAGGGAGTTCTCCCTTTCACTGAGAAACGTGCGGGCTGCTGTTGCCTGGGCGCTCTCTTCTTTGCAAAAGAGTCTGCAGTTCCACGCTTTGAACCGTGGAAAGGCGCCGGGCTCTGCTAAGATTTCCCCCGGCGCTTCGTTTGCCCTGGGCCAAAGCGAGCCTTCACAATAGCTGAACGCTAACACTGCATACTCGTTCCACTTCCAGAACCGGGCTACGGCGAGGCAGTTCTCCGGGGGAAAACGGCCCTTCGCGAAGGGCAGATCTGCCGAGCTCCTTGCGGGAAAGCGAAAGCAAAGGACGCTTTTCTCCCTCTAACCGCTTTCGTCAGAGGAACGGGGGAAGTCACAGTGTTCTTTCTCTCCCCGAGATACACACAATCTGACGTTGCCTCTGAGCTCCGTTGCTGGCAAAGAACTGAAAGTGACATACATTCCTGTGGGGAAACACAGGGCTTTGCTAGGATTTCTCTAGGCAGTGTGTTTTCCCTGGGCCTCACTGTAGCAACACTATCTCGCAAGGGCAGAACTGCATGGGATTTCCTCCGCCAGGAGAGAGCTGCTGCTTTGTAGTTTGTGCTGGGAAACCTTGCTTTGGCAAGTGCGAATTGACCGCATTCAGGCAGAAAGAAAAGAGAATAGCAAGAGGCCTTTTCTCCCCGGCTGCTCTGCCAAGCCCTTCCAGCTCAAACTATGTCGTTGCTCCTCTGGAAGGATCCCTGCACCGCGGCGTAGTTTTTCGTAAGAAGCCCTGCGTTTGCACGAGCAAATGAGGAATTCGTGGCAGGAAAGAGGAAGGAAAGAAAGTTTCTCTCCCTCTGCCTGCTTTGCTCAGAGGACCGGATGAAGTCAGGGAGTTCTCCCTTTCACTGAGAAACGTGCGGGCTGCTGTTGCCTGGGCGCTCTCTTCTTTGCAAAAGAGTCTGCAGTTCCACGCTTTGAACCGTGGAAAGGCGCCGGGCTCTGCTAAGATTTCCCCCGGCGCTTCGTTTGCCCTGGGCCAAAGCGAGCCTTCACAATAGCTGAACGCTAACACTGCATACTCGTTCTACTTCCAGAACCGGGCTTCGGCGAGGCAGTTCTCCCGGGGAAAACGGCCCTTCGCGAAGGGCAGATCTGCCGAGCTCCTTGCGGGAAAGCGAAAGCAAAGGACGCTTTTTTCCCTCTAACCGCTTTCGTCAGAGGAACGGGGGAAGGCACAGTGTTCTTTCTCTCCCTGAGATACACACAATCTGATGTTGCCTCTGAGCTCCGTTGCTGGCAAAGAACTGAAAGTGACATACATTCCTGTGGGGAAACACAGGGCTTTGCTAGGATTTCTCTAGGCAGTGTGTTTTCCCTGGGCCTCACTGTAGCAACACTATCTCGCAAGGGCAGAACTGCATGGCACTTCCTCCGCCAGGAGAGAGCTGCTGCTTTGTAGTTTGTGCTGGGAAACCTTGCTTTGGCAAGTGCGAATTGACCGCATTCAGGCAGAAAGAAAAGAGAATAGCAAGAGGCCTTTTCTCCCCGGCTGCTCTGCCAAGCCCTTCCAGCTCAAACTATGTCGTTGCTCCTCTGGAAGGATCCCTGCACCGCGGCGTAGTTTTTCCGAAGAAGCCCTGCGTTTGCAAGAGCAAATGAGGAATTCGTGGCAGGAAAGAGGAAGGAAAGAAAGTTTCTCTCCCTCTGCCTGCTTTGCTCAGAGGACCGGATGAAGTCAGGGAGTTCTCCCTTTCACTGAGAAACGTGCGGGCTGCTGTTGCCTGGGCGCTCTCTTCTTTGCAAAAGAGTCTGCAGTTCCACGCTTTGAACCGTGGAAAGGCGCCGGGCTCTGCTAAGATTTCCCCCGGCGCTTCGTTTGCCCTGGGCCAAAGCGAGCCTTCACAATAGCTGAACGCTAACACTGCATACTCGTTCCACTTCCAGAACCGGGCTACGGCGAGGCAGTTCTCCGGGGGAAAACGGCCCTTCGCGAAGGGCAGATCTGCCGAGCTCCTTGCGGGAAAGCGAAAGCAAAGGACGCTTTTCTCCCTCTAACGGCTTTCGTCAGAGGAACGGGGGAAGTCACAGTGTTCTTTCTCTCCCTGAGATACACACAATCTGACGTTGCCTCTGAGCGCCGTTGCTGGCAAAGAACTGAAAGTGACATACATTCCTGTGGGGAAACACAGGGCTTTGCTAGGATTTCTCTAGGCAGTGTGTTTTCCCTGGGCCTCACTGTAGCAACACTATCTCGCAAGGGCAGAACTGCATGGCACTTCCTCCGCCAGGAGAGAGCTGCTGCTTTGTAGTTTGTGCTGGGAAACCTTGCTTTGGCAAGTGCGAATTGACCGCATTCAGGCAGAAAGAAAAGAGAATAGCAAGAGGCCTTTTCTCCCCGGCTGCTCTGCCAAGCCCTTCCAGCTCAAACTATGTCGTTGCTCCTCTGGAAGGATCCCTGCACCGCGGCGTAGTTTTTCCGAAGAAGCCCTGCGTTTGCAAGAGCAAATGAGGAATTCGTGGCAGGAAAGAGGAAGGAAAGAGTTTCTCTCCCTCTGCCTGCTTTGCTCAGAGGACCGGATGAAGTCAGGGAGTTCTCCCTTTCACTGAGAAACGTGCGGGCTGCTGTTGCCTGGGCGCTCTCTTCTTTGCAAAAGAGTCTGCAGTTCCACGCTTTGAACCGTGGAAAGGCGCCGGGCTCTGCTAAGATTTCGCCCGGCGCTTCGTTTGCCCTGGGCCAAAGCGAGCCTTCACAATAGCTGAACGCTAACACTGCATACTCGTTCCACTTCCAGAACCGGGCTACGGCGAGGCAGTTCTCCGGGGGAAAACGGCCCTTCGCGAAGGGCAGATCTACCGAGCTCCTTGCGGGAAAGCGAAAGCAAAGGACGCTTTTCTCCCTCTAACCGCTTTCGTCAGAGGAACGGGGGAAGTCACAGTGTTCTTTCTCTCCCTGAGATACACACAATCTGACGTTGCCTCTGAGCTCCGTTGCTGGCAAAGAACTGAAAGTGACATACATTCCTGTGGGGAAACACAGGGCTTTGCTAGGATTTCTCTAGGCAGTGTGTTTTCCCTGGGCCTCACTGTAGCAACACTATCTCGCCAGGGCAACACTGCATGGCACTTCCTCTGCCAGGAGAGAGCTGCTGCTTTGTAGTTTGTGCTGGGAAACCTTGCTTTGGCAAGTGCCAATTGACCGCATTCAGGCAGAAAGAAAAGAGAATAGCAAGAGGCCTTTTCTCCCCGGCTGCTCTGCCAAGCCCTTCCAGCTCAAACTATGTCGTTGCTCCTCTGGAAGGATCCCTGCACCGCGGCGTAGTTTTTCCTAAGAAGCCCTGCGTTTGCAAGAGCAAATGAGGAATTCGTGGCAGGAAAGAGGAAGGAAAGAAAGTTTCTCTCCCTCTGCCTGCTTTGCTCAGAGGTCCGGATGAAGTCAGGGAGTTCTCCCTTTCACTGAGAAACGTGCGGGCTGCTGTTGCCTGGGCACTCTCTTCTTTGCAAAAGAGTCTGCAGTTCCACGCTTTGAACCGTGGAAAGGCGCCGGGCTCTGCTAAGATTTCCCCCGGCGCTTCGTTTGCCCTGGGCCAAAGCGAGCCTTCACAATAGCTGAACGCTAACACTGCATACTCGTTCCACTTCCAGAACCGGGCTACGGCGAGGCAGTTCTCCGGGGGAAAACGGCCCTTCGCGAAGGGCAGATCTGCCGAGCTCATTGCGGGAAAGCGAAAGCAAAGGACGCTTTTCTCCCTCTAACCGCTTTCGTCAGAGGAATGGGGGAAGTCACAGTGTTCTTTCTCTCCCCGAGATACACACAATCTGACGTTGCCTCTGAGCTCCGTTGCTGGCAAAGAACTGAAAGTGACATACATTCCTGTGGGGAAACACAGGGCTTTGCTAGGATTTCTCTAGGCAGTGTGTTTTCCCTGGGCCTCACTGTAGCAACACTATCTCGCCAGGGCAACACTGCATGGCACTTCCTCTGCCAGGAGAGAGCTGCTGCTTTGTAGTTTGTGCTGGGAAACCTTGCTTTGGCAAGTGCGAATTGACCGCATTCAGGCAGAAAGAAAAGAGAATAGCAAGAGGCCTTTTCTCCCCGGCTGCTCTGCCAAGCCCTTCCAGCTCAAACTATGTCGTTGCTCCTCTGGAAGGATCCCTGCACCGCGGCGTAGTTTTTCCGAAGAAGCCCTGCGTTTGCAAGAGCAAATGAGGAATTCGTGGCAGGAAAGAGGAAGGAAAGAGTTTCTCTCCCTCTGCCTGCTTTGCTCAGAGGACCGGATGAAGTCAGGGAGTTCTCCCTTTCACTGAGAAACGTGCGGGCTGCTGTTGCCTGGGCGCTCTCTTCTTTGCAAAAGAGTCTGCAGTTCCACGCTTTGAACCGTGGAAAGGCGCCGGGCTCTGCTAAGATTTCGCCCGGCGCTTCGTTTGCCCTGGGCCAAAGCGAGCCTTCACAATAGCTGAACGCTAACACTGCATACTCGTTCCACTTCCAGAACCGGGCTACGGCGAGGCAGTTCTCCGGGGGAAAACGGCCCTTCGCGAAGGGCAGATCTACCGAGCTCCTTGCGGGAAAGCGAAAGCAAAGGACGCTTTTCTCCCTCTAACCGCTTTCGTCAGAGGAACGGGGGAAGTCACAGTGTTCTTTCTCTCCCTGAGATACACACAATCTGACGTTGCCTCTGAGCTCCGTTGCTGGCAAAGAACTGAAAGTGACATACATTCCTGTGGGGAAACACAGGGCTTTGCTAGGATTTCTCTAGGCAGTGTGTTTTCCCTGGGCCTCACTGTAGCAACACTATCTCGCCAGGGCAACACTGCATGGCACTTCCTCTGCCAGGAGAGAGCTGCTGCTTTGTAGTTTGTGCTGGGAAACCTTGCTTTGGCAAGTGCGAATTGACCGCATTCAGGCAGAAAGAAAAGAGAATAGCAAGAGGCCTTTTCTCCCCGGCTGCTCTGCCAAGCCCTTCCAGCTCAAACTATGTCGTTGCTCCTCTGGAAGGATCCCTGCACCGCGGCGTAGTTTTTCCTAAGAAGCCCTGCGTTTGCAAGAGCAAATGAGGAATTCGTGGCAGGAAAGAGGAAGGAAAGAAAGTTTCTCTCCCTCTGCCTGCTTTGCTCAGAGGTCCGGATGAAGTCAGGGAGTTCTCCCTTTCACTGAGAAACGTGCGGGCTGCTGTTGCCTGGGCACTCTCTTCTTTGCAAAAGAGTCTGCAGTTCCACGCTTTGAACCGTGGAAAGGCGCCGGGCTCTGCTAAGATTTCCCCCGGCGCTTCGTTTGCCCTGGGCCAAAGCGAGCCTTCACAATAGCTGAACGCTAACACTGCATACTCGTTCCACTTCCAGAACCGGGCTACGGCGAGGCAGTTCTCCGGGGGAAAACGGCCCTTCGCGAAGGGCAGATCTGCCGAGCTCATTGCGGGAAAGCGAAAGCAAAGGACGCTTTTCTCCCTCTAACCGCTTTCGTCAGAGGAACGGGGGAAGTCACAGTGTTCTTTCTCTCCCCGAGATACACACAATCTGACGTTGCCTCTGAGCTCCGTTGCTGGCAAAGAACTGAAAGTGACATACATTCCTGTGGGGAAACACAGGGCTTTGCTAGGATTTCTCTAGGCAGTGTGTTTTCCCTGGGCCTCACTGTAGCAACACTATCTCGCCAGGGCAACACTGCATGGCACTTCCTCTGCCAGGAGAGAGCTGCTGCTTTGTAGTTTGTGCTGGGAAACCTTGCTTTGGCAAGTGCGAATTGACCGCATTCAGGCAGAAAGAAAAGAGAATAGCAAGAGGCCTTTTCTCCCCGGCTGCTCTGCCAAGCCCTTCCAGCTCAAACTATGTCGTTGCTCCTCTGGAAGGATCCCTGCACCGCGGCGTAGTTTTTCCGAAGAAGCCCTGCGTTTGCAAGAGCAAATGAGGAATTCGTGGCAGGAAAGAGGAAGGAAAGAGTTTCTCTCCCTCTGCCTGCTTTGCTCAGAGGACCGGATGAAGTCAGGGAGTTCTCCCTTTCACTGAGAAACGTGCGGGCTGCTGTTGCCTGGGCGCTCTCTTCTTTGCAAAAGAGTCTGCAGTTCCACGCTTTGAACCGTGGAAAGGCGCCGGGCTCTGCTAAGATTTCCCCCGGCGCTTCGTTTGCCCTGGGCCAAAGCGAGCCTTCACAATAGCTGAACGCTAACACTGCATACTCGTTCCACTTCCAGAACCGGGCTACGGCGAGGCAGTTCTCCGGGGAAAAACGGCCCTTCGCGAAGGGCAGATCTGCCGAGCTCCTTGCGGGAAAGCGAAAGCAAAGGACGCTTTTCTCCCTCTAACCGCTTTCGTCAGAGGAACGGGGGAAGGCACAGTGTTCTTTCTCTCCCTGAGATACACACAATCTGACGTTGCCTCTGAGCTCCGTTGCTGGCAAAGAACTGAAAGTGACATACATTCCTGTGGGGAAACACAGGGCTTTGCTAGGATTTCTCTAGGCAGTGTGTTTTCCCTGGGCCTCACTGTAGCAACACTATCTCGCCAGGGCAACACTGCATGGCACTTCCTCTGCCAGGAGAGAGCTGCTGCTTTGTAGTTTGTGCTGGGAAACCTTGCTTTGGCAAGTGCGAATTGACCGCATTCAGGCAGAAAGAAAAGAGAATAGCAAGAGGCCTTTTCTCCCCGGCTGCTCTGCCAAGCCCTTCCAGCTCAAACTATGTCGTTGCTCCTCTGGAAGGATCCCTGCACCGCGGCGTAGTTTTTCCGAAGAAGCCCTGCGTTTGCAAGAGCAAATGAGGAATTCGTGGCAGGAAAGAGGAAGGAAAGAAAGTTTCTCTCCCTCTGCCTGCTTTGCTCAGAGGACCGGATGAAGTCAGGGAGTTCTCCCTTTCACTGAGAAACGTGCGGGCTGCTGTTGCCTGGGCGCTCTCTTCTTTGCAAAAGAGTCTGCAGTTCCACGCTTTGAACCGTGGAAAGGCGCCGGGCTCTGCTAAGATTTCCCCCGGCGCTTCGTTTGCCCTGGGCCAAAGCGAGCCTTCACAATAGCTGAACGCTAACACTGCATACTCGTTCTACTTCCAGAACCGGGCTTCGGCGAGGCAGTTCTCCCGGGGAAAACGGCCCTTCGCGAAGGGCAGATCTGCCGAGCTCATTGCGGGAAAGCGAAAGCAAAGGACGCTTTTCTCCCTCTAACCGCTTTCGTCAGAGGAACGGGGGAAGTCACAGTGTTCTTTCTCTCCCCGAGATACACACAATCTGACGTTGCCTCTGAGCTCCGTTGCTGGCAAAGAACTGAAAGTGACATACATTCCTGTGGGGAAACACAGGGCTTTGCTAGGATTTCTCTAGGCAGTGTGTTTTCCCTGGGCCTCACTGCAGCAACACTATCTCGCCAGGGCAACACTGCATGGCACTTCCTCTGCCAGGAGAGAGCTGCTGCTTTGTAGTTTGTGCTGGGAAACCTTGCTTTGGCAAGTGCGAATTGACCGCATTCAGGCAGAAAGAAAAGAGAATAGCAAGAGGCCTTTCTCCCCGGCTGCTCTGCCAAGCCCTTCCAGCTCAAACTATGTCGTTGCTCCTCTGGAAGGATCCCTGTACCGCGGCGTACTTTTTCCGAAGAAGCCCTGCGTTTGCACGAGCAAATGAGGAATTCGTGGCAGGAAAGAGGAAGGAAAGAAAGTTTCTCTCCCTCTGCCTGCTTTGCTCAGAGGACCGGATGAAGTCAGGGAGTTCTCCCTTTCACTGAGAAACGTGCGGGCTGCTGTTGCCTGGGCGCTCTCTTCTTTGCAAAAGAGTCTGCAGTTCCACGCTTTGAACCGTGGAAAGGCGCCGGGCTCTGCTAAGATTTCCCCCGGCGCTTCGTTTGCCCTGGGCCAAAGCGAGCCTTCACAATAGCTGAACGCTAACACTGCATACTCGTTCCACTTCCAGAACCGGGCTACGGCGAGGCAGTTCTCCGGGGGAAAACGGCCCTTCGCGAAGGGCAGATCTGCCGAGCTCATTGCGGGAAAGCGAAAGCAAAGGACGCTTTTCTGCCTCTAACCGCTTTCGTCAGAGGAACGGGGGAAGTCACAGTGTTCTTTCTCTCCCTGAGATACACACAATCTGACGTTGCCTCTGAGCTCCGTTGCTGGCAAAGAACTGAAAGTGACATACATTCCTGTGGGGAAACACAGGGCTTTGCTAGGATTTCTCTAGGCAGTGTGTTTTCCCTGGGCCTCACTGTAGCAACACTATCTCGCAAGGGCAGAACTGCATGGGATTTCCTCCGCCAGGAGAGAGTTGCTGCTTTGTAGTTTGTGCTGGGAAACCTTGCTTTGGCAATTGCGAATTGACCGCATTCAGGCAGAAAGAAAAGAGAATAGCAAGAGGCCTTTTCTCCCCGGCTGCTCTGCCAAGCCCTTCCAGCTCAAACTATGTCGTTGCTCCTCTGGAAGGATCCCTGCACCGCGGCGTACTTTTTCCGAAGAAGCCCTGCGTTTGCACGAGCAAATGAGGAATTCGTGGCAGGAAAGAGGAAGGAAAGAAAGTTTCTCTCCCTCTGCCTGCTTTGCTCAGAGGACCGGATGAAGTCAGGGAGTTCTCCCTTTCACTGAGAA
This sequence comes from Elephas maximus indicus, assembly GCF_024166365.1. Taxonomy (NCBI): domain Eukaryota; kingdom Metazoa; phylum Chordata; class Mammalia; order Proboscidea; family Elephantidae; genus Elephas; species Elephas maximus. The sequence continues at coordinate 256,751 of NW_026060262.1, forward strand.
ACGTGCGGGCTGCTGTTGCCTGGGCGCTCTCTTCTTTGCAAAAGAGTCTGCAGTTCCACGCTTTGAACTGTGGAAAGGCGCCGGGCTCTGCTAAGATTTCCCCCGGCGCTTCGTTTGCCCTGGGCCAAAGCGAGCCTTCACAATAGCTGAACGCTAACACTGCATACTCGTTCCACTTCCAGAACCGGGCTACGGCGAGGCAGTTCTCCGGGGGAAAACGGCCCTTCGCGAAGGGCAGATCTGCCGAGCTCATTGCGGGAAAGCGAAAACAAAGGACGCTTTTCTCCCTCTAACCGCTTTCGTCAGAGGAACGGGGGAAGTCACAGTGTTCTTTCTCTCCCCGAGATACACACAATCTGACGTTGCCTCTGAGCTCCGTTGCTGGCAAAGAACTGAAAGTGACATACATTCCTGTGGGGAAACACAGGGCTTTGCTAGGATTTCTCTAGGCAGTGTGTTTTCCCTGGGCCTCACTGTAGCAACACTATCTCGCCAGGGCAACACTGCATGGCACTTCCTCTGCCAGGAGAGAGCTGCTGCTTTGTAGTTTGTGCTGGGAAACCTTGCTTTGGCAAGTGCGAATTGACCGCATTCAGGCAGAAAGAAAAGAGAATAGCAAGAGGCCTTTTCTCCCCGGCTGCTCTGCCAAGCCCTTCCAGCTCAAACTATGTCGTTGCTCCTCTGGAAGGATCCCTGCACCGCGGCGTAGTTTTTCCGAAGAAGCCCTGCGTTTGCAAGAGCAAATGAGGAATTCGTGGCAGGAAAGAGGAAGGAAAGAGTTTCTCTCCCTCTGCCTGCTTTGCTCAGAGGACCGGATGAAGTCAGGGAGTTCTCCCTTTCACTGAGAAACGTGCGGGCTGCTGTTGCCTGGGCGCTCTCTTCTTTGCAAAAGAGTCTGCAGTTCCACGCTTTGAACCGTGGAAAGGCGCCGGGCTCTGCTAAGATTTCCCCCGGCGCTTCGTTTGCCCTGGGCCAAAGCGAGCCTTCACAATAGCTGAACGCTAACACTGCATACTCGTTCCACTTCCAGAACCGGGCTACGGCGAGGCAGTTCTCCGGGGGAAAACGGCCCTTCGCGAAGGGCAGATCTGCCGAGCTCCTTGCGGGAAAGCGAAAGCAAAGGACGCTTTTCTCCCTCTAACCGCTTTCGTCAGAGGAACGGGGGAAGTCACAGTGTTCTTTCTCTCCCTGAGATACACACAATCTGACGTTGCCTCTGAGCTCCGTTGCTGGCAAAGAACTGAAAGTGACATACATTCCTGTGGGGAAACACAGGGCTTTGCTAGGATTTCTCTAGGCAGTGTGTTTTCCCTGGGCCTCACTGTAGCAACACTATCTCGCCAGGGCAACACTGCATGGCACTTCCTCTGCCAGGAGAGAGCTGCTGCTTTGTAGTTTGTGCTGGGAAACCTTGCTTTGGCAAGTGCGAATTGACCGCATTCAGGCAGAAAGAAAAGAGAATAGCAAGAGGCCTTTTCTCCCCGGCTGCTCTGCCAAGCCCTTCCAGCTCAAACTATGTCGTTGCTCCTCTGGAAGGATCCCTGCACCGCGGCGTAGTTTTTCCGAAGAAGCCCTGCGTTTGCAAGAGCAAATGAGGAATTCGTGGCAGGAAAGAGGAAGGAAAGAAAGTTTCTCTCCCTCTGCCTGCTTTGCTCAGAGGACCGGATGAAGTCAGGGAGTTCTCCCTTTCACTGAGAAACGTGCGGGCTGCTGTTGCCTGGGCGCTCTCTTCTTTGCAAAAGAGTCTGCAGTTCCACGCTTTGAACCGTGGAAAGGCGCCGGGCTCTGCTAAGATTTCCCCCGGCGCTTCGTTTGCCCTGGGCCAAAGCGAGCCTTCACAATAGCTGAACGCTAACACTGCATACTCGTTCCACTTCCAGAACCGGGCTACGGCGAGGCAGTTCTCCGGGGGAAAACGGCCCTTCGCGAAGGGCAGATCTGCCGAGCTCATTGCGGGAAAGCGAAAGCAAAGGACGCTTTTCTCCCTCTAACCGCTTTCGTCAGAGGAACGGGGGAAGTCACAGTGTTCTTTCTCTCCCTGAGATACACACAATGTGACGTTGCCTCTGAGCTCCGTTGCTGGCAAAGAACTGAAAGTGACATACATTCCTGTGGGGAAACACAGGGCTTTGCTAGGATTTCTCTAGGCAGGGTGTTTTCCCTGGGCCTCACTGTAGCAACACTATCTCGCCAGGGCAACACTGCATGGCACTTCCTCTGCCAGGAGAGAGCTGCTGCTTTGTAGTTTGTGCTGGGAAACCTTGCTTTGGCAAGTGCGAATTGACCGCATTCAGGCAGAAAGAAAAGAGAATAGCAAGAGGCCTTTTCTCCCCGGCTGCTCTGCCAAGCCCTTCCAGCTCAAACTATGTCGTTGCTCCTCTGGAAGGATCCCTGCACCGCGGCGTAGTTTTTCCGAAGAAGCCCTGCGTTTGCAAGAGCAAATGAGGAATTCGTGGCAGGAAAGAGGAAGGAAAGAAAGTTTCTCTCCCTCTGCCTGCTTTGCTCAGAGGACCGGATGAAGTCAGGGAGTTCTCCCTTTCACTGAGAAACGTGCGGGCTGCTGTTGCCTGGGCGCTCTCTTCTTTGCAAAAGAGTCTGCAGTTCCACGCTTTGAACTGTGGAAAGGCGCCGGGCTCTGCTAAGATTTCCCCCGGCGCTTCGTTTGCCCTGGGCCAAAGCGAGCCTTCACAATAGCTGAACGCTAACACTGCATACTCGTTCCACTTCCAGAACCGGGCTACGGCGAGGCAGTTCTCCGGGGGAAAACGGCCCTTCGCGAAGGGCAGATCTGCCGAGCTCCTTGCGGGAAAGCGAAAGCAAAGGACGCTTTTCTCCCTCTAACCGCTTTCGTCAGAGGAACGGGGGAAGTCACAGTGTTCTTTCTCTCCCCGAGATACACACAATCTGACGTTGCCTCTGAGCTCCGTTGCTGGCAAAGAACTGAAAGTGACATACATTCCTGTGGGGAAACACAGGGCTTTGCTAGGATTTCTCTAGGCAGTGTGTTTTCCCTGGGCCTCACTGTAGCAACACTATCTCGCAAGGGCAGAACTGCATGGGATTTCCTCCGCCAGGAGAGAGCTGCTGCTTTGTAGTTTGTGCTGGGAAACCTTGCTTTGGCAAGTGCGAATTGACCGCATTCAGGCAGAAAGAAAAGAGAATAGCAAGAGGCCTTTTCTCCCCGGCTGCTCTGCCAAGCCCTTCCAGCTCAAACTATGTCGTTGCTCCTCTGGAAGGATCCCTGCACCGCGGCGTAGTTTTTCCTAAGAAGCCCTGCGTTTGCACGAGCAAATGAGGAATTCGTGGCAGGAAAGAGGAAGGAAAGAAAGTTTCTCTCCCTCTGCCTGCTTTGCTCAGAGGACCGGATGAAGTCAGGGAGTTCTCCCTTTCACTGAGAAACGTGCGGGCTGCTGTTGCCTGGGCGCTCTCTTCTTTGCAAAAGAGTCTGCAGTTCCACGCTTTGAACCGTGGAAAGGCGCCGGGCTCTGCTAAGATTTCCCCCGGCGCTTCGTTTGCCCTGGGCCAAAGCGAGCCTTCACAATAGCTGAACGCTAACACTGCATACTCGTTCTACTTCCAGAACCGGGCTTCGGCGAGGCAGTTCTCCCGGGGAAAACGGCCCTTCGCGAAGGGCAGATCTGCCGAGCTCCTTGCGGGAAAGCGAAAGCAAAGGACGCTGTTTTCCCTCTAACCGCTTTCGTCAGAGGAACGGGGGAAGGCACAGTGTTCTTTCTCTCCCTGAGATACACACAATCTGATGTTGCCTCTGAGCTCCGTTGCTGGCAAAGAACTGAAAGTGACATACATTCCTGTGGGGAAACACAGGGCTTTGCTAGGATTTCTCTAGGCAGTGTGTTTTCCCTGGGCCTCACTGTAGCAACACTATCTCGCAAGGGCAGAACTGCATGGCACTTCCTCCGCCAGGAGAGAGCTGCTGCTTTGTAGTTTGTGCTGGGAAACCTTGCTTTGGCAAGTGCGAATTGACCGCATTCAGGCAGAAAGAAAAGAGAATAGCAAGAGGCCTTTTCTCCCCGGCTGCTCTGCCAAGCCCTTCCAGCTCAAACTATGTCGTTGCTCCTCTGGAAGGATCCCTGCACCGCGGCGTAGTTTTTCCGAAGAAGCCCTGCGTTTGCAAGAGCAAATGAGGAATTCGTGGCAGGAAAGAGGAAGGAAAGAAAGTTTCTCTCCCTCTGCCTGCTTTGCTCAGAGGACCGGATGAAGTCAGGGAGTTCTCCCTTTCACTGAGAAACGTGCGGGCTGCTGTTGCCTGGGCGCTCTCTTCTTTGCAAAAGAGTCTGCAGTTCCACGCTTTGAACCGTGGAAAGGCGCCGGGCTCTGCTAAGATTTCCCCCGGCGCTTCGTTTGCCCTGGGCCAAAGCGAGCCTTCACAATAGCTGAACGCTAACACTGCATACTCGTTCCACTTCCAGAACCGGGCTACGGCGAGGCAGTTCTCCGGGGGAAAACGGCCCTTCGCGAAGGGCAGATCTGCCGAGCTCCTTGCGGGAAAGCGAAAGCAAAGGACGCTTTTCTCCCTCTAACGGCTTTCGTCAGAGGAACGGGGGAAGTCACAGTGTTCTTTCTCTCCCTGAGATACACACAATCTGACGTTGCCTCTGAGCGCCGTTGCTGGCAAAGAACTGAAAGTGACATACATTCCTGTGGGGAAACACAGGGCTTTGCTAGGATTTCTCTAGGCAGTGTGTTTTCCCTGGGCCTCACTGTAGCAACACTATCTCGCAAGGGCAGAACTGCATGGCACTTCCTCCGCCAGGAGAGAGCTGCTGCTTTGTAGTTTGTGCTGGGAAACCTTGCTTTGGCAAGTGCGAATTGACCGCATTCAGGCAGAAAGAAAAGAGAATAGCAAGAGGCCTTTTCTCCCCGGCTGCTCTGCCAAGCCCTTCCAGCTCAAACTATGTCGTTGCTCCTCTGGAAGGATCCCTGCACCGCGGCGTAGTTTTTCCTAAGAAGCCCTGCGTTTGCAAGAGCAAATGAGGAATTCGTGGCAGGAAAGAGGAAGGAAAGAGTTTCTCTCCCTCTGCCTGCTTTGCTCAGAGGACCGGATGAAGTCAGGGAGTTCTCCCTTTCACTGAGAAACGTGCGGGCTGCTGTTGCCTGGGCGCTCTCTTCTTTGCAAAAGAGTCTGCAGTTCCACGCTTTGAACCGTGGAAAGGCGCCGGGCTCTGCTAAGATTTCGCCCGGCGCTTCGTTTGCCCTGGGCCAAAGCGAGCCTTCACAATAGCTGAACGCTAACACTGCATACTCGTTCCACTTCCAGAACCGGGCTACGGCGAGGCAGTTCTCCGGGGGAAAACGGCCCTTCGCGAAGGGCAGATCTACCGAGCTCCTTGCGGGAAAGCGAAAGCAAAGGACGCTTTTCTCCCTCTAACCGCTTTCGTCAGAGGAACGGGGGAAGTCACAGTGTTCTTTCTCTCCCTGAGATACACACAATCTGACGTTGCCTCTGAGCTCCGTTGCTGGCAAAGAACTGAAAGTGACATACATTCCTGTGGGGAAACACAGGGCTTTGCTAGGATTTCTCTAGGCAGTGTGTTTTCCCTGGGCCTCACTGTAGCAACACTATCTCGCCAGGGCAACACTGCATGGCACTTCCTCTGCCAGGAGAGAGCTGCTGCTTTGTAGTTTGTGCTGGGAAACCTTGCTTTGGCAAGTGCGAATTGACCGCATTCAGGCAGAAAGAAAAGAGAATAGCAAGAGGCCTTTTCTCCCCGGCTGCTCTGCCAAGCCCTTCCAGCTCAAACTATGTCGTTGCTCCTCTGGAAGGATCCCTGCACCGCGGCGTAGTTTTTCCTAAGAAGCCCTGCGTTTGCAAGAGCAAATGAGGAATTCGTGGCAGGAAAGAGGAAGGAAAGAAAGTTTCTCTCCCTCTGCCTGCTTTGCTCAGAGGACCGGATGAAGTCAGGGAGTTCTCCCTTTCACTGAGAAACGTGCGGGCTGCTGTTGCCTGGGCGCTCTCTTCTTTGCAAAAGAGTCTGCAGTTCCACGCTTTGAACCGTGGAAAGGCGCCGGGCTCTGCTAAGATTTCCCCCGGCGCTTCGTTTGCCCTGGGCCAAAGCGAGCCTTCACAATAGCTGAACGCTAACACTGCATACTCGTTCTACTTCCAGAACCGGGCTTCGGCGAGGCAGTTCTCCCGGGGAAAACGGCCCTTCGCGAAGGGCAGATCTGCCGAGCTCCTTGCGGGAAAGCGAAAGCAAAGGACGCTTTTTTCCCTCTAACCGCTTTCGTCAGAGGAACGGGGGAAGGCACAGTGTTCTTTCTCTCCCTGAGATACACACAATCTGATGTTGCCTCTGAGCTCCGTTGCTGGCAAAGAACTGAAAGTGACATACATTCCTGTGGGGAAACACAGGGCTTTGCTAGGATTTCTCTAGGCAGTGTGTTTTCCCTGGGCCTCACTGTAGCAACACTATCTCGCAAGGGCAGAACTGCATGGCACTTCCTCCGCCAGGAGAGAGCTGCTGCTTTGTAGTTTGTGCTGGGAAACCTTGCTTTGGCAAGTGCGAATTGACCGCATTCAGGCAGAAAGAAAAGAGAATAGCAAGAGGCCTTTTCTCCCCGGCTGCTCTGCCAAGCCCTTCCAGCTCAAACTATGTCGTTGCTCCTCTGGAAGGATCCCTGCACCGCGGCGTAGTTTTTCCGAAGAAGCCCTGCGTTTGCAAGAGCAAATGAGGAATTCGTGGCAGGAAAGAGGAAGGAAAGAAAGTTTCTCTCCCTCTGCCTGCTTTGCTCAGAGGACCGGATGAAGTCAGGGAGTTCTCCCTTTCACTGAGAAACGTGCGGGCTGCTGTTGCCTGGGCGCTCTCTTCTTTGCAAAAGAGTCTGCAGTTCCACGCTTTGAACCGTGGAAAGGCGCCGGGCTCTGCTAAGATTTCCCCCGGCGCTTCGTTTGCCCTGGGCCAAAGCGAGCCTTCACAATAGCTGAACGCTAACACTGCATACTCGTTCCACTTCCAGAACCGGGCTACGGCGAGGCAGTTCTCCGGGGGAAAACGGCCCTTCGCGAAGGGCAGATCTGCCGAGCTCCTTGCGGGAAAGCGAAAGCAAAGGACGCTTTTCTCCCTCTAACGGCTTTCGTCAGAGGAACGGGGGAAGTCACAGTGTTCTTTCTCTCCCTGAGATACACACAATCTGACGTTGCCTCTGAGCGCCGTTGCTGGCAAAGAACTGAAAGTGACATACATTCCTGTGGGGAAACACAGGGCTTTGCTAGGATTTCTCTAGGCAGTGTGTTTTCCCTGGGCCTCACTGTAGCAACACTATCTCGCAAGGGCAGAACTGCATGGCACTTCCTCCGCCAGGAGAGAGCTGCTGCTTTGTAGTTTGTGCTGGGAAACCTTGCTTTGGCAAGTGCGAATTGACCGCATTCAGGCAGAAAGAAAAGAGAATAGCAAGAGGCCTTTTCTCCCCGGCTGCTCTGCCAAGCCCTTCCAGCTCAAACTATGTCGTTGCTCCTCTGGAAGGATCCCTGCACCGCGGCGTAGTTTTTCCGAAGAAGCCCTGCGTTTGCAAGAGCAAATGAGGAATTCGTGGCAGGAAAGAGGAAGGAAAGAGTTTCTCTCCCTCTGCCTGCTTTGCTCAGAGGACCGGATGAAGTCAGGGAGTTCTCCCTTTCACTGAGAAACGTGCGGGCTGCTGTTGCCTGGGCGCTCTCTTCTTTGCAAAAGAGTCTGCAGTTCCACGCTTTGAACCGTGGAAAGGCGCCGGGCTCTGCTAAGATTTCGCCCGGCGCTTCGTTTGCCCTGGGCCAAAGCGAGCCTTCACAATAGCTGAACGCTAACACTGCATACTCGTTCCACTTCCAGAACCGGGCTACGGCGAGGCAGTTCTCCGGGGGAAAACGGCCCTTCGCGAAGGGCAGATCTACCGAGCTCCTTGCGGGAAAGCGAAAGCAAAGGACGCTTTTCTCCCTCTAACCGCTTTCGTCAGAGGAACGGGGGAAGTCACAGTGTTCTTTCTCTCCCTGAGATACACACAATCTGACGTTGCCTCTGAGCTCCGTTGCTGGCAAAGAACTGAAAGTGACATACATTCCTGTGGGGAAACACAGGGCTTTGCTAGGATTTCTCTAGGCAGTGTGTTTTCCCTGGGCCTCACTGTAGCAACACTATCTCGCCAGGGCAACACTGCATGGCACTTCCTCTGCCAGGAGAGAGCTGCTGCTTTGTAGTTTGTGCTGGGAAACCTTGCTTTGGCAAGTGCGAATTGACCGCATTCAGGCAGAAAGAAAAGAGAATAGCAAGAGGCCTTTTCTCCCCGGCTGCTCTGCCAAGCCCTTCCAGCTCAAACTATGTCGTTGCTCCTCTGGAAGGATCCCTGCACCGCGGCGTAGTTTTTCCTAAGAAGCCCTGCGTTTGCAAGAGCAAATGAGGAATTCGTGGCAGGAAAGAGGAAGGAAAGAAAGTTTCTCTCCCTCTGCCTGCTTTGCTCAGAGGTCCGGATGAAGTCAGGGAGTTCTCCCTTTCACTGAGAAACGTGCGGGCTGCTGTTGCCTGGGCGCTCTCTTCTTTGCAAAAGAGTCTGCAGTTCCACGCTTTGAACCGTGGAAAGGCGCCGGGCTCTGCTAAGATTTCCCCCGGCGCTTCGTTTGCCCTGGGCCAAAGCGAGCCTTCACAATAGCTGAACGCTAACACTGCATACTCGTTCCACTTCCAGAACCGGGCTACGGCGAGGCAGTTCTCCGGGGGAAAACGGCCCTTCGCGAAGGGCAGATCTGCCGAGCTCATTGCGGGAAAGCGAAAGCAAAGGACGCTTTTCTCCCTCTAACCGCTTTCGTCAGAGGAACGGGGGAAGTCACAGTGTTCTTTCTCTCCCCGAGATACACACAATCTGACGTTGCCTCTGAGCTCCGTTGCTGGCAAAGAACTGAAAGTGACATACATTCCTGTGGGGAAACACAGGGCTTTGCTAGGATTTCTCTAGGCAGTGTGTTTTCCCTGGGCCTCACTGTAGCAACACTATCTCGCCAGGGCAACACTGCATGGCACTTCCTCTGCCAGGAGAGAGCTGCTGCTTTGTAGTTTGTGCTGGGAAACCTTGCTTTGGCAAGTGCGAATTGACCGCATTCAGGCAGAAAGAAAAGAGAATAGCAAGAGGCCTTTTCTCCCCGGCTGCTCTGCCAAGCCCTTCCAGCTCAAACTATGTCGTTGCTCCTCTGGAAGGATCCCTGCACCGCGGCGTAGTTTTTCCGAAGAAGCCCTGCGTTTGCAAGAGCAAATGAGGAATTCGTGGCAGGAAAGAGGAAGGAAAGAGTTTCTCTCCCTCTGCCTGCTTTGCTCAGAGGACCGGATGAAGTCAGGGAGTTCTCCCTTTCACTGAGAAACGTGCGGGCTGCTGTTGCCTGGGCGCTCTCTTCTTTGCAAAAGAGTCTGCAGTTCCACGCTTTGAACCGTGGAAAGGCGCCGGGCTCTGCTAAGATTTCCCCCGGCGCTTCGTTTGCCCTGGGCCAAAGCGAGCCTTCACAATAGCTGAACGCTAACACTGCATACTCGTTCCACTTCCAGAACCGGGCTACGGCGAGGCAGTTCTCCGGGGGAAAACGGCCCTTCGCGAAGGGCAGATCTGCCGAGCTCCTTGCGGGAAAGCGAAAGCAAAGGACGCTTTTCTCCCTCTAACCGCTTTCGTCAGAGGAACGGGGGAAGGCACAGTGTTCTTTCTCTCCCTGAGATACACACAATCTGACGTTGCCTCTGAGCTCCGTTGCTGGCAAAGAACTGAAAGTGACATACATTCCTGTGGGGAAACACAGGGCTTTGCTAGGATTTCTCTAGGCAGTGTGTTTTCCCTGGGCCTCACTGTAGCAACACTATCTCGCCAGGGCAACACTGCATGGCACTTCCTCTGCCAGGAGAGAGCTGCTGCTTTGTAGTTTGTGCTGGGAAACCTTGCTTTGGCAAGTGCGAATTGACCGCATTCAGGCAGAAAGAAAAGAGAATAGCAAGAGGCCTTTTCTCCCCGGCTGCTCTGCCAAGCCCTTCCAGCTCAAACTATGTCGTTGCTCCTCTGGAAGGATCCCTGCACCGCGGCGTAGTTTTTCCGAAGAAGCCCTGCGTTTGCAAGAGCAAATGAGGAATTCGTGGCAGGAAAGAGGAAGGAAAGAAAGTTTCTCTCCCTCTGCCTGCTTTGCTCAGAGGACCGGATGAAGTCAGGGAGTTCTCCCTTTCACTGAGAAACGTGCGGGCTGCTGTTGCCTGGGCGCTCTCTTCTTTGCAAAAGAGTCTGCAGTTCCACGCTTTGAACCGTGGAAAGGCGCCGGGCTCTGCTAAGATTTCCCCCGGCGCTTCGTTTGCCCTGGGCCAAAGCGAGCCTTCACAATAGCTGAACGCTAACACTGCATACTCGTTCCACTTCCAGAACCGGGCTACGGCGAGGCAGTTCTCCGGGGGAAAACGGCCCTTCGCGAAGGGCAGATCTGCCGAGCTCATTGCGGGAAAGCGAAAGCAAAGGACGCTTTTCTCCCTCTAACCGCTTTCGTCAGAGGAACGGGGGAAGTCACAGTGTTCTTTCTCTCCCTGAGATACACACAATCTGACGTTGCCTCTGAGCTCCGTTGCTGGCAAAGAACTGAAAGTGACATACATTCCTGTGGGGAAACACAGGGCTTTGCTAGGATTTCTCTAGGCAGGGTGTTTTCCCTGGGCCTCACTGTAGCAACACTATCTCGCCAGGGCAACACTGCATGGCACTTCCTCTGCCAGGAGAGAGCTGCTGCTTTGTAGTTTGTGCTGGGAAACCTTGCTTTGGCAAGTGCGAATTGACCGCATTCAGGCAGAAAGAAAAGAGAATAGCAAGAGGCCTTTTCTCCCCGGCTGCTCTGCCAAGCCCTTCCAGCTCAAACTATGTCGTTGCTCCTCTGGAAGGATCCCTGCACCGCGGCGTAGTTTTTCCGAAGAAGCCCTGCGTTTGCAAGAGCAAATGAGGAATTCGTGGCAGGAAAGAGGAAGGAAAGAAAGTTTCTCTCCCTCTGCCTGCTTTGCTCAGAGGACCGGATGAAGTCAGGGAGTTCTCCCTTTCACTGAGAAACGTGCGGGCTGCTGTTGCCTGGGCGCTCTCTTCTTTGCAAAAGAGTCTGCAGTTCCACGCTTTGAACTGTGGAAAGGCGCCGGGCTCTGCTAAGATTTCCCCCGGCGCTTCGTTTGCCCTGGGCCAAAGCGAGCCTTCACAATAGCTGAACGCTAACACTGCATACTCGTTCCACTTCCAGAACCGGGCTACGGCGAGGCAGTTCTCCGGGGGAAAACGGCCCTTCGCGAAGGGCAGATCTGCCGAGCTCCTTGCGGGAAAGCGAAAGCAAAGGACGCTTTTCTCCCTCTAACCGCTTTCGTCAGAGGAACGGGGGAAGTCACAGTGTTCTTTCTCTCCCCGAGATACACACAATCTGACGTTGCCTCTGAGCTCCGTTGCTGGCAAAGAACTGAAAGTGACATACATTCCTGTGGGGAAACACAGGGCTTTGCTAGGATTTCTCTAGGCAGTGTGTTTTCCCTGGGCCTCACTGTAGCAACACTATCTCGCAAGGGCAGAACTGCATGGGATTTCCTCCGCCAGGAGAGAGCTGCTGCTTTGTAGTTTGTGCTGGGAAACCTTGCTTTGGCAAGTGCGAATTGACCGCATTCAGGCAGAAAGAAAAGAGAATAGCAAGAGGCCTTTTCTCCCCGGCTGCTCTGCCAAGCCCTTCCAGCTCAAACTATGTCGTTGCTCCTCTGGAAGGATCCCTGCACCGCGGCGTAGTTTTTCCTAAGAAGCCCTGCGTTTGCACGAGCAAATGAGGAATTCGTGGCAGGAAAGAGGAAGGAAAGAAAGTTTCTCTCCCTCTGCCTGCTTTGCTCAGAGGACCGGATGAAGTCAGGGAGTTCTCCCTTTCACTGAGAAACGTGCGGGCTGCTGTTGCCTGGGCGCTCTCTTCTTTGCAAAAGAGTCTGCAGTTCCACGCTTTGAACCGTGGAAAGGCGCCGGGCTCTGCTAAGATTTCCCCCGGCGCTTCGTTTGCCCTGGGCCAAAGCGAGCCTTCACAATAGCTGAACGCTAACACTGCATACTCGTTCTACTTCCAGAACCGGGCTTCGGCGAGGCAGTTCTCCCGGGGAAAACGGCCCTTCGCGAAGGGCAGATCTGCCGAGCTCCTTGCGGGAAAGCGAAAGCAAAGGACGCTTTTCTCCCTCTAACCGCTTTCGTCAGAGGAACGGGGGAAGGCACAGTGTTCTTTCTGTCCCTGAGATACACACAATCTGATGTTGCCTCTGAGCTCCGTTGCTGGCAAAGAACTGAAAGTGACATACATTCCTGTGGGGAAACACAGGGCTTTGCTAGGATTTCTCTAGGCAGTGTGTTTTCCCTGGGCCTCACTGTAGCAACACTATCTCGCAAGGGCAGAACTGCATGGCACTTCCTCCGCCAGGAGAGAGCTGCTGCTTTGTAGTTTGTGCTGGGAAACCTTGCTTTGGCAAGTGCGAATTGACCGCATTCAGGCAGAAAGAAAAGAGAATAGCAAGAGGCCTTTTCTCCCCGGCTGCTCTGCCAAGCCCTTCCAGCTCAAACTATGTCGTTGCTCCTCTGGAAGGATCCGTGCACCGCGGCGTACTTTTTCCGAAGAAGCCCTGCGTTTGCAAGAGCAAATGAGGAATTCGTGGCAGGAAAGAGGAAGGAAAGAAAGTTTCTCTCCCTCTGCCTGCTTTGCTCAGAGGACCGGATGAAGTCAGGGAGTTCTCCCTTTCACTGAGAAACGTGCGGGCTGCTGTTGCCTGGGCGCTCTCTTCTTTGCAAAAGAGTCTGCAGTTCCACGCTTTGAACCGTGGAAAGGCGCCGGGCTCTGCTAAGATTTCCCCCGGCGCTTCGTTTGCCCTGGGCCAAAGCGAGCCTTCACAATAGCTGAACGCTAACACTGCATACTCGTTCCACTTCCAGAACCGGGCTACGGCGAGGCAGTTCTCCGGGGGAAAACGGCCCTTCGCGAAGGGCAGATCTGCCGAGCTCCTTGCGGGAAAGCGAAAGCAAAGGACGCTTTTCTCCCTCTAACGGCTTTCGTCAGAGGAACGGGGGAAGTCACAGTGTTCTTTCTCTCCCTGAGATACACACAATCTGACGTTGCCTCTGAGCGCCGTTGCTGGCAAAGAACTGAAAGTGACATACATTCCTGTGGGGAAACACAGGGCTTTGCTAGGATTTCTCTAGGCAGTGTGTTTTCCCTGGGCCTCACTGTAGCAACACTATCTCGCAAGGGCAGAACTGCATGGCACTTCCTCCGCCAGGAGAGAGCTGCTGCTTTGTAGTTTGTGCTGGGAAACCTTGCTTTGGCAAGTGCGAATTGACCGCATTCAGGCAGAAAGAAAAGAGAATAGCAAGAGGCCTTTTCTCCCCGGCTGCTCTGCCAAGCCCTTCCAGCTCAAACTATGTCGTTGCTCCTCTGGAAGGATCCCTGCACCGCGGCGTAGTTTTTCCGAAGAAGCCCTGCGTTTGCAAGAGCAAATGAGGAATTCGTGGCAGGAAAGAGGAAGGAAAGAGTTTCTCTCCCTCTGCCTGCTTTGCTCAGAGGACCGGATGAAGTCAGGGAGTTCTCCCTTTCACTGAGAAACGTGCGGGCTGCTGTTGCCTGGGCGCTCTCTTCTTTGCAAAAGAGTCTGCAGTTCCACGCTTTGAACCGTGGAAAGGCGCCGGGCTCTGCTAAGATTTCGCCCGGCGCTTCGTTTGCCCTGGGCCAAAGCGAGCCTTCACAATAGCTGAACGCTAACACTGCATACTCGTTCCACTTCCAGAACCGGGCTACGGCGAGGCAGTTCTCCGGGGGAAAACGGCCCTTCGCGAAGGGCAGATCTACCGAGCTCCTTGCGGGAAAGCGAAAGCAAAGGACGCTTTTCTCCCTCTAACCGCTTTCGTCAGAGGAACGGGGGAAGTCACAGTGTTCTTTCTCTCCCTGAGATACACACAATCTGACGTTGCCTCTGAGCTCCGTTGCTGGCAAAGAACTGAAAGTGACATACATTCCTGTGGGGAAACACAGGGCTTTGCTAGGATTTCTCTAGGCAGTGTGTTTTCCCTGGGCCTCACTGTAGCAACACTATCTCGCCAGGGCAACACTGCATGGCACTTCCTCTGCCAGGAGAGAGCTGCTGCTTTGTAGTTTGTGCTGGGAAACCTTGCTTTGGCAAGTGCGAATTGACCGCATTCAGGCAGAAAGAAAAGAGAATAGCAAGAGGCCTTTTCTCCCCGGCTGCTCTGCCAAGCCCTTCCAGCTCAAACTATGTCGTTGCTCCTCTGGAAGGATCCCTGCACCGCGGCGTAGTTTTTCCTAAGAAGCCCTGCGTTTGCAAGAGCAAATGAGGAATTCGTGGCAGGAAAGAGGAAGGAAAGAAAGTTTCTCTCCCTCTGCCTGCTTTGCTCAGAGGTCCGGATGAAGTCAGGGAGTTCTCCCTTTCACTGAGAAACGTGCGGGCTGCTGTTGCCTGGGCGCTCTCTTCTTTGCAAAAGAGTCTGCAGTTCCACGCTTTGAACCGTGGAAAGGCGCCGGGCTCTGCTAAGATTTCGCCCGGCGCTTCGTTTGCCCTGGGCCAAAGCGAGCCTTCACAATAGCTGAACGCTAACACTGCATACTCGTTCCACTTCCAGAACCGGGCTACGGCGAGGCAGTTCTCCGGGGGAAAACGGCCCTTCGCGAAGGGCAGATCTGCCGAGCTCATTGCGGGAAAGCGAAAGCAAAGGACGCTTTTCTCCCTCTAACCGCTTTCGTCAGAGGAACGGGGGAAGTCACAGTGTTCTTTCTCTCCCCGAGATACACACAATCTGACGTTGCCTCTGAGCTCCGTTGCTGGCAAAGAACTGAAAGTGACATACATTCCTGTGGGGAAACACAGGGCTTTGCTAGGATTTCTCTAGGCAGTGTGTTTTCCCTGGGCCTCACTGTAGCAACACTATCTCGCCAGGGCAACACTGCATGGCACTTCCTCTGCCAGGAGAGAGCTGCTGCTTTGTAGTTTGTGCTGGGAAACCTTGCTTTGGCAAGTGCGAATTGACCGCATTCAGGCAGAAAGAAAAGAGAATAGCAAGAGGCCTTTTCTCCCCGGCTGCTCTGCCAAGCCCTTCCAGCTCAAACTATGTCGTTGCTCCTCTGGAAGGATCCCTGCACCGCGGCGTAGTTTTTCCGAAGAAGCCCTGCGTTTGCAAGAGCAAATGAGGAATTCGTGGCAGGAAAGAGGAAGGAAAGAGTTTCTCTCCCTCTGCCTGCTTTGCTCAGAGGACCGGATGAAGTCAGGGAGTTCTCCCTTTCACTGAGAAACGTGCGGGCTGCTGTTGCCTGGGCGCTCTCTTCTTTGCAAAAGAGTCTGCAGTTCCACGCTTTGAACCGTGGAAAGGCGCCGGGCTCTGCTAAGATTTCCCCCGGCGCTTCGTTTGCCCTGGGCCAAAGCGAGCCTTCACAATAGCTGAACGCTAACACTGCATACTCGTTCCACTTCCAGAACCGGGCTACGGCGAGGCAGTTCTCCGGGGGAAAACGGCCCTTCGCGAAGGGCAGATCTGCCGAGCTCCTTGCGGGAAAGCGAAAGCAAAGGACGCTTTACTCCCTCTAACCGCTTTCGTCAGAGGAACGGGGGAAGGCACAGTGTTCTTTCTCTCCCTGAGATACACACAATCTGACGTTGCCTCTGAGCTCCGTTGCTGGCAAAGAACTGAAAGTGACATACATTCCTGTGGGGAAACACAGGGCTTTGCTAGGATTTCTCTAGGCAGTGTGTTTTCCCTGGGCCTCACTGTAGCAACACTATCTCGCCAGGGCAACACTGCATGGCACTTCCTCTGCCAGGAGAGAGCTGCTGCTTTGTAGTTTGTGCTGGGAAACCTTGCTTTGGCAAGTGCGAATTGACCGCATTCAGGCAGAAAGAAAAGAGAATAGCAAGAGGCCTTTTCTCCCCGGCTGCTCTGCCAAGCCCTTCCAGCTCAAACTATGTCGTTGCTCCTCTGGAAGGATCCCTGCACCGCGGCGTAGTTTTTCCTAAGAAGCCCTGCGTTTGCAAGAGCAAATGAGGAATTCGTGGCAGGAAAGAGGAAGGAAAGAAAGTTTCTCTCCCTCTGCCTGCTTTGCTCAGAGGACCGGATGAAGTCAGGGAGTTCTCCCTTTCACTGAGAAACGTGCGGGCTGCTGTTGCCTGGGCGCTCTCTTCTTTGCAAAAGAGTCTGCAGTTCCACGCTTTGAACCGTGGAAAGGCGCCGGGCTCTGCTAAGATTTCCCCCGGCGCTTCGTTTGCCCTGGGCCAAAGCGAGCCTTCACAATAGCTGAACGCTAACACTGCATACTCGTTCCACTTCCAGAACCGGGCTACGGCGAGGCAGTTCTCCGGGGGAAAACGGCCCTTCGCGAAGGGCAGATCTGCCGAGCTCATTGCGGGAAAGCGAAAGCAAAGGACGCTTTTCTCCCTCTAACCGCTTTCGTCAGAGGAACGGGGGAAGTCACAGTGTTCTTTCTCTCCCTGAGATACACACAATCTGACGTTGCCTCTGAGCTCCGTTGCTGGCAAAGAACTGAAAGTGACATACATTCCTGTGGGGAAACACAGGGCTTTGCTAGGATTTCTCTAGGCAGGGTGTTTTCCCTGGGCCTCACTGTAGCAACACTATCTCGCCAGGGCAACACTGCATGGCACTTCCTCTGCCAGGAGAGAGCTGCTGCTTTGTAGTTTGTGCTGGGAAACCTTGCTTTGGCAAGTGCGAATTGACCGCATTCAGGCAGAAAGAAAAGAGAATAGCAAGAGGCCTTTTCTCCCCGGCTGCTCTGCCAAGCCCTTCCAGCTCAAACTATGTCGTTGCTCCTCTGGAAGGATCCCTGCACCGCGGCGTAGTTTTTCCGAAGAAGCCCTGCGTTTGCAAGAGCAAATGAGGAATTCGTGGCAGGAAAGAGGAAGGAAAGAAAGTTTCTCTCCCTCTGCCTGCTTTGCTCAGAGGACCGGATGAAGTCAGGGAGTTCTCCCTTTCACTGAGAAACGTGCGGGCTGCTGTTGCCTGGGCGCTCTCTTCTTTGCAAAAGAGTCTGCAGTTCCACGCTTTGAACTGTGGAAAGGCGCCGGGCTCTGCTAAGATTTCCCCCGGCGCTTCGTTTGCCCTGGGCCAAAGCGAGCCTTCACAATAGCTGAACGCTAACACTGCATACTCGTTCCACTTCCAGAACCGGGCTACGGCGAGGCAGTTCTCCGGGGGAAAACGGCCCTTCGCGAAGGGCAGATCTGCCGAGCTCCTTGCGGGAAAGCGAAAGCAAAGGACGCTTTTCTCCCTCTAACCGCTTTCGTCAGAGGAACGGGGGAAGTCATAGTGTTCTTTCTCTCCCCGAGATACACACAATCTGACGTTGCCTCTGAGCTCCGTTGCTGGCAAAGAACTGAAAGTGACATACATTCCTGTGGGGAAACACAGGGCTTTGCTAGGATTTCTCTAGGCAGTGTGTTTTCCCTGGGCCTCACTGTAGCAACACTATCTCGCAAGGGCAGAACTGCATGGGATTTCCTCCGCCAGGAGAGAGCTGCTGCTTTGTAGTTTGTGCTGGGAAACCTTGCTTTGGCAAGTGCGAATTGACCGCATTCAGGCAGAAAGAAAAGAGAATAGCAAGAGGCCTTTTCTCCCCGGCTGCTCTGCCAAGCCCTTCCAGCTCAAACTATGTAGTTGCTCCTCTGGAAGGATCCCTGCACCGCGGCGTAGTTTTTCCTAAGAAGCCCTGCGTTTGCACGAGCAAATGAGGAATTCGTGGCAGGAAAGAGGAAGGAAAGAAAGTTTCTCTCCCTCTGCCTGCTTTGCTCAGAGGACCGGATGAAGTCAGGGAGTTCTCCCTTTCACTGAGAAACGTGCGGGCTGCTGTTGCCTGGGCGCTCTCTTCTTTGCAAAAGAGTCTGCAGTTCCACGCTTTGAACCGTGGAAAGGCGCCGGGCTCTGCTAAGATTTCCCCCGGCGCTTCGTTTGCCCTGGGCCAAAGCGAGCCTTCACAATAGCTGAACGCTAACACTGCATACTCGTTCTACTTCCAGAACCGGGCTTCGGCGAGGCAGTTCTCCCGGGGAAAACGGCCCTTCGCGAAGGGCAGATCTGCCGAGCTCCTTGCGGGAAAGCGAAAGCAAAGGACGCTTTTTTCCCTCTAACCGCTTTCGTCAGAGGAACGGGGGAAGGCACAGTGTTCTTTCTCTCCCTGAGATACACACAATCTGATGTTGCCTCTGAGCTCCGTTGCTGGCAAAGAACTGAAAGTGACATACATTCCTGTGGGGAAACACAGGGCTTTGCTAGGATTTCTCTAGGCAGTGTGTTTTCCCTGGGCCTCACTGTAGCAACACTATCTCGCAAGGGCAGAACTGCATGGCACTTCCTCCGCCAGGAGAGAGCTGCTGCTTTGTAGTTTGTGCTGGGAAACCTTGCTTTGGCAAGTGCGAATTGACCGCATTCAGGCAGAAAGAAAAGAGAATAGCAAGAGGCCTTTTCTCCCCGGCTGCTCTGCCAAGCCCTTCCAGCTCAAACTATGTCGTTGCTCCTCTGGAAGGATCCCTGCACCGCGGCGTAGTTTTTCCGAAGAAGCCCTGCGTTTGCAAGAGCAAATGAGGAATTCGTGGCAGGAAAGAGGAAGGAAAGAAAGTTTCTCTCCCTCTGCCTGCTTTGCTCAGAGGACCGGATGAAGTCAGGGAGTTCTCCCTTTCACTGAGAAACGTGCGGGCTGCTGTTGCCTGGGCGCTCTCTTCTTTGCAAAAGAGTCTGCAGTTCCACGCTTTGAACCGTGGAAAGGCGCCGGGCTCTGCTAAGATTTCCCCCGGCGCTTCGTTTGCCCTGGGCCAAAGCGAGCCTTCACAATAGCTGAACGCTAACACTGCATACTCGTTCCACTTCCAGAACCGGGCTACGGCGAGGCAGTTCTCCGGGGGAAAACGGCCCTTCGCGAAGGGCAGATCTGCCGAGCTCCTTGCGGGAAAGCGAAAGCAAAGGACGCTTTTCTCCCTCTAACGGCTTTCGTCAGAGGAACGGGGGAAGTCACAGTGTTCTTTCTCTCCCTGAGATACACACAATCTGACGTTGCCTCTGAGCGCCGTTGCTGGCAAAGAACTGAAAGTGACATACATTCCTGTGGGGAAACACAGGGCTTTGCTAGGATTTCTCTAGGCAGTGTGTTTTCCCTGGGCCTCACTGTAGCAACACTATCTCGCAAGGGCAGAACTGCATGGCACTTCCTCCGCCAGGAGAGAGCTGCTGCTTTGTAGTTTGTGCTGGGAAACCTTGCTTTGGCAAGTGCGAATTGACCGCATTCAGGCAGAAAGAAAAGAGAATAGCAAGAGGCCTTTTCTCCCCGGCTGCTCTGCCAAGCCCTTCCAGCTCAAACTATGTCGTTGCTCCTCTGGAAGGATCCCTGCACCGCGGCGTAGTTTTTCCGAAGAAGCCCTGCGTTTGCAAGAGCAAATGAGGAATTCGTGGCAGGAAAGAGGAAGGAAAGAGTTTCTCTCCCTCTGCCTGCTTTGCTCAGAGGACCGGATGAAGTCAGGGAGTTCTCCCTTTCACTGAGAAACGTGCGGGCTGCTGTTGCCTGGGCGCTCTCTTCTTTGCAAAAGAGTCTGCAGTTCCACGCTTTGAACCGTGGAAAGGCGCCGGGCTCTGCTAAGATTTCCCCCGGCGCTTCATTTGCCCTGGGCCAAAGCGAGCCTTCACAATAGCTGAACGCTAACACTGCATACTCGTTCCACTTCCAGAACCGGGCTACGGCGAGGCAGTTCTCCGGGGGAAAACGGCCCTTCGCGAAGGGCAGATCTACCGAGCTCCTTGCGGGAAAGCGAAAGCAAAGGACGCTTTTCTCCCTCTAACCGCTTTCGTCAGAGGAACGGGGGAAGTCACAGTGTTCTTTCTCTCCCTGAGATACACACAATCTGACGTTGCCTCTGAGCTCCGTTGCTGGCAAAGAACTGAAAGTGACATACATTCCTGTGGGGAAACACAGGGCTTTGCTAGGATTTCTCTAGGCAGTGTGTTTTCCCTGGGCCTCACTGTAGCAACACTATCTCGCCAGGGCAACACTGCATGGCACTTCCTCTGCCAGGAGAGAGCTGCTGCTTTGTAGTTTGTGCTGGGAAACCTTGCTTTGGCAAGTGCGAATTGACCGCATTCAGGCAGAAAGAAAAGAGAATAGCAAGAGGCCTTTTCTCCCCGGCTGCTCTGCCAAGCCCTTCCAGCTCAAACTATGTCGTTGCTCCTCTGGAAGGATCCCTGCACCGCGGCGTAGTTTTTCCTAAGAAGCCCTGCGTTTGCAAGAGCAAATGAGGAATTCGTGGCAGGAAAGAGGAAGGAAAGAAAGTTTCTCTCCCTCTGCCTGCTTTGCTCAGAGGACCGGATGAAGTCAGGGAGTTCTCCCTTTCACTGAGAAACGTGCGGGCTGCTGTTGCCTGGGCACTCTCTTCTTTGCAAAAGAGTCTGCAGTTCCACGCTTTGAACCGTGGAAAGGCGCCGGGCTCTGCTAAGATTTCCCCCGGCGCTTCGTTTGCCCTGGGCCAAAGCGAGCCTTCACAATAGCTGAACGCTAACACTGCATACTCGTTCCACTTCCAGAACCGGGCTACGGCGAGGCAGTTCTCCGGGGGAAAACGGCCCTTCGCGAAGGGCAGATCTGCCGAGCTCATTGCGGGAAAGCGAAAGCAAAGGACGCTTTTCTCCCTCTAACCGCTTTCGTCAGAGGAACGGGGGAAGTCACAGTGTTCTTTCTCTCCCCGAGATACACACAATCTGACGTTGCCTCTGAGCTCCGTTGCTGGCAAAGAACTGAAAGTGACATACATTCCTGTGGGGAAACACAGGGCTTTGCTAGGATTTCTCTAGGCAGTGTGTTTTCCCTGGGCCTCACTGTAGCAACACTATCTCGCCAGGGCAACACTGCATGGCACTTCCTCTGCCAGGAGAGAGCTGCTGCTTTGTAGTTTGTGCTGGGAAACCTTGCTTTGGCAAGTGCGAATTGACCGCATTCAGGCAGAAAGAAAAGAGAATAGCAAGAGGCCTTTTCTCCCCGGCTGCTCTGCCAAGCCCTTCCAGCTCAAACTATGTCGTTGCTCCTCTGGAAGGATCCCTGCACCGCGGCGTAGTTTTTCCGAAGAAGCCCTGCGTTTGCAAGAGCAAATGAGGAATTCGTGGCAGGAAAGAGGAAGGAAAGAGTTTCTCTCCCTCTGCCTGCTTTGCTCAGAGGACCGGATGAAGTCAGGGAGTTCTCCCTTTCACTGAGAAACGTGCGGGCTGCTGTTGCCTGGGCGCTCTCTTCTTTGCAAAAGAGTCTGCAGTTCCACGCTTTGAACCGTGGAAAGGCGCCGGGCTCTGCTAAGATTTCCCCCGGCGCTTCGTTTGCCCTGGGCCAAAGCGAGCCTTCACAATAGCTGAACGCTAACACTGCATACTCGTTCCACTTCCAGAACCGGGCTACGGCGAGGCAGTTCTCCGGGGGAAAACGGCCCTTCGCGAAGGGCAGATCTGCCGAGCTCCTTGCGGGAAAGCGAAAGCAAAGGACGCTTTTCTCCCTCTAACCGCTTTCGTCAGAGGAACGGGGGAAGGCACAGTGTTCTTTCTCTCCCTGAGATACACACAATCTGACGTTGCCTCTGAGCTCCGTTGCTGGCAAAGAACTGAAAGTGACATACATTCCTGTGGGGAAACACAGGGCTTTGCTAGGATTTCTCTAGGCAGTGTGTTTTCCCTGGGCCTCACTGTAGCAACACTATCTCGCCAGGGCAACACTGCATGGCACTTCCTCTGCCAGGAGAGAGCTGCTGCTTTGTAGTTTGTGCTGGGAAACCTTGCTTTGGCAAGTGCGAATTGACCGCATTCAGGCAGAAAGAAAAGAGAATAGCAAGAGGCCTTTTCTCCCCGGCTGCTCTGCCAAGCCCTTCCAGCTCAAACTATGTCGTTGCTCCTCTGGAAGGATCCCTGCACCGCAGCGTAGTTTTTCCGAAGAAGCCCTGCGTTTGCAAGAGCAAATGAGGAATTCGTGGCAGGAAAGAGGAAGGAAAGAAAGTTTCTCTCCCTCTGCCTGCTTTGCTCAGAGGACCGGATGAAGTCAGGGAGTTCTCCCTTTCACTGAGAAACGTGCGGGCTGCTGTTGCCTGGGCACTCTCTTCTTTGCAAAAGAGTCTGCAGTTCCACGCTTTGAACCGTGGAAAGGCGCCGGGCTCTGCTAAGATTTCCCCCGGCGCTTCGTTTGCCCTGGGCCAAAGCGAGCCTTCACAATAGCTGAACGCTAACACTGCATACTCGTTCCACTTCCAGAACCGGGCTACGGCGAGGCAGTTCTCCGGGGGAAAACGGCCCTTCGCGAAGGGCAGATCTGCCGAGCTCATTGCGGGAAAGCGAAAGCAAAGGACGCTTTTCTCCCTCTAACCGCTTTCGTCAGAGGAACGGGGGAAGTCACAGTGTTCTTTCTCTCCCCGAGATACACACAATCTGACGTTGCCTCTGAGCTCCGTTGCTGGCAAAGAACTGAAAGTGACATACATTCCTGTGGGGAAACACAGGGCTTTGCTAGGATTTCTCTAGGCAGTGTGTTTTCCCTGGGCCTCACTGTAGCAACACTATCTCGCCAGGGCAACACTGCATGGCACTTCCTCTGCCAGGAGAGAGCTGCTGCTTTGTAGTTTGTGCTGGGAAACCTTGCTTTGGCAAGTGCGAATTGACCGCATTCAGGCAGAAAGAAAAGAGAATAGCAAGAGGCCTTTTCTCCCCGGCTGCTCTGCCAAGCCCTTCCAGCTCAAACTATGTCGTTGCTCCTCTGGAAGGATCCCTGCACCGCGGCGTAGTTTTTCCGAAGAAGCCCTGCGTTTGCAAGAGCAAATGAGGAATTCGTGGCAGGAAAGAGGAAGGAAAGAGTTTCTCTCCCTCTGCCTGCTTTGCTCAGAGGACCGGATGAAGTCAGGGAGTTCTCCCTTTCACTGAGAAACGTGCGGGCTGCTGTTGCCTGGGCGCTCTCTTCTTTGCAAAAGAGTCTGCAGTTCCACGCTTTGAACCGTGGAAAGGCGCCGGGCTCTGCTAAGATTTCCCCCGGCGCTTCGTTTGCCCTGGGCCAAAGCGAGCCTTCACAATAGCTGAACGCTAACACTGCATACTCGTTCCACTTCCAGAACCGGGCTACGGCGAGGCAGTTCTCCGGGGAAAAACGGCCCTTCGCGAAGGGCAGATCTGCCGAGCTCCTTGCGGGAAAGCGAAAGCAAAGGACGCTTTTCTCCCTCTAACCGCTTTCGTCAGAGGAACGGGGGAAGGCACAGTGTTCTTTCTCTCCCTGAGATACACACAATCTGACGTTGCCTCTGAGCTCCGTTGCTGGCAAAGAACTGAAAGTGACATACATTCCTGTGGGGAAACACAGGGCTTTGCTAGGATTTCTCTAGGCAGTGTGTTTTCCCTGGGCCTCACTGTAGCAACACTATCTCGCCAGGGCAACACTGCATGGCACTTCCTCTGCCAGGAGAGAGCTGCTGCTTTGTAGTTTGTGCTGGGAAACCTTGCTTTGGCAAGTGCGAATTGACCGCATTCAGGCAGAAAGAAAAGAGAATAGCAAGAGGCCTTTTCTCCCCGGCTGCTCTGCCAAGCCCTTCCAGCTCAAACTATGTCGTTGCTCCTCTGGAAGGATCCCTGCACCGCGGCGTAGTTTTTCCGAAGAAGCCCTGCGTTTGCAAGAGCAAATGAGGAATTCGTGGCAGGAAAGAGGAAGGAAAGAAAGTTTCTCTCCCTCTGCCTGCTTTGCTCAGAGGACCGGATGAAGTCAGGGAGTTCTCCCTTTCACTGAGAAACGTGCGGGCTGCTGTTGCCTGGGCGCTCTCTTCTTTGCAAAAGAGTCTGCAGTTCCACGCTTTGAACCGTGGAAAGGCGCCGGGCTCTGCTAAGATTTCCCCCGGCGCTTCGTTTGCCCTGGGCCAAAGCGAGCCTTCACAATAGCTGAACGCTAACACTGCATACTCGTTCTACTTCCAGAACCGGGCTTCGGCGAGGCAGTTCTCCCGGGGAAAACGGCCCTTCGCGAAGGGCAGATCTGCCGAGCTCATTGCGGGAAAGCGAAAGCAAAGGACGCTTTTCTCCCTCTAACCGCTTTCGTCAGAGGAACGGGGGAAGTCACAGTGTTCTTTCTCTCCCCGAGATACACACAATCTGACGTTGCCTCTGAGCTCCGTTGCTGGCAAAGAACTGAAAGTGACATACATTCCTGTGGGGAAACACAGGGCTTTGCTAGGATTTCTCTAGGCAGTGTGTTTTCCCTGGGCCTCACTGCAGCAACACTATCTCGCCAGGGCAACACTGCATGGCACTTCCTCTGCCAGGAGAGAGCTGCTGCTTTGTAGTTTGTGCTGGGAAACCTTGCTTTGGCAAGTGCGAATTGACCGCATTCAGGCAGAAAGAAAAGAGAATAGCAAGAGGCCTTTCTCCCCGGCTGCTCTGCCAAGCCCTTCCAGCTCAAACTATGTCGTTGCTCCTCTGGAAGGATCCCTGTACCGCGGCGTACTTTTTCCGAAGAAGCCCTGCGTTTGCACGAGCAAATGAGGAATTCGTGGCAGGAAAGAGGAAGGAAAGAAAGTTTCTCTCCCTCTGCCTGCTTTGCTCAGAGGACCGGATGAAGTCAGGGAGTTCTCCCTTTCACTGAGAAACGTGCGGGCTGCTGTTGCCTGGGCGCTCTCTTCTTTGCAAAAGAGTCTGCAGTTCCACGCTTTGAACCGTGGAAAGGCGCCGGGCTCTGCTAAGATTTCCCCCGGCGCTTCGTTTGCCCTGGGCCAAAGCGAGCCTTCACAATAGCTGAACGCTAACACTGCATACTCGTTCCACTTCCAGAACCGGGCTACGGCGAGGCAGTTCTCCGGGGGAAAACGGCCCTTCGCGAAGGGCAGATCTGCCGAGCTCATTGCGGGAAAGCGAAAGCAAAGGACGCTTTTCTGCCTCTAACCGCTTTCGTCAGAGGAACGGGGGAAGTCACAGTGTTCTTTCTCTCCCTGAGATACACACAATCTGACGTTGCCTCTGAGCTCCGTTGCTGGCAAAGAACTGAAAGTGACATACATTCCTGTGGGGAAACACAGGGCTTTGCTAGGATTTCTCTAGGCAGTGTGTTTTCCCTGGGCCTCACTGTAGCAACACTATCTCGCAAGGGCAGAACTGCATGGGATTTCCTCCGCCAGGAGAGAGTTGCTGCTTTGTAGTTTGTGCTGGGAAACCTTGCTTTGGCAATTGCGAATTGACCGCATTCAGGCAGAAAGAAAAGAGAATAGCAAGAGGCCTTTTCTCCCCGGCTGCTCTGCCAAGCCCTTCCAGCTCAAACTATGTCGTTGCTCCTCTGGAAGGATCCCTGCACCGCGGCGTACTTTTTCCGAAGAAGCCCTGCGTTTGCACGAGCAAATGAGGAATTCGTGGCAGGAAAGAGGAAGGAAAGAAAGTTTCTCTCCCTCTGCCTGCTTTGCTCAGAGGACCGGATGAAGTCAGGGAGTTCTCCCTTTCACTGAGAAACGTGCGGGCTGCTGTTGCCTGGGCGCTCTCTTCTTTGCAAAAGAGTCTGCAGTTCCACGCTTTGAACTGTGGAAAGGCGCCGGGCTCTGCTAAGATTTCCCCCGGCGCTTCGTTTGCCCTGGGCCAAAGCGAGCCTTCACAATAGCTGAACGCTAACACTGCATACTCGTTCCACTTCCAGAACCGGGCTACGGCGAGGCAGTTCTCCGGGGGAAAACGGCCCTTCGCGAAGGGCAGATCTGCCGAGCTCATTGCGGGAAAGCGAAAACAAAGGACGCTTTTCTCCCTCTAACCGCTTTCGTCAGAGGAACGGGGGAAGTCACAGTGTTCTTTCTCTCCCCGAGATACACACAATCTGACGTTGCCTCTGAGCTCCGTTGCTGGCAAAGAACTGAAAGTGACATACATTCCTGTGGGGAAACACAGGGCTTTGCTAGGATTTCTCTAGGCAGTGTGTTTTCCCTGGGCCTCACTGTAGCAACACTATCTCGCCAGGGCAACACTGCATGGCACTTCCTCTGCCAGGAGAGAGCTGCTGCTTTGTAGTTTGTGCTGGGAAACCTTGCTTTGGCAAGTGCGAATTGACCGCATTCAGGCAGAAAGAAAAGAGAATAGCAAGAGGCCTTTTCTCCCCGGCTGCTCTGCCAAGCCCTTCCAGCTCAAACTATGTCGTTGCTCCTCTGGAAGGATCCCTGCACCGCGGCGTAGTTTTTCCGAAGAAGCCCTGCGTTTGCAAGAGCAAATGAGGAATTCGTGGCAGGAAAGAGGAAGGAAAGAGTTTCTCTCCCTCTGCCTGCTTTGCTCAGAGGACCGGATGAAGTCAGGGAGTTCTCCCTTTCACTGAGAAACGTGCGGGCTGCTGTTGCCTGGGCGCTCTCTTCTTTGCAAAAGAGTCTGCAGTTCCACGCTTTGAACCGTGGAAAGGCGCCGGGCTCTGCTAAGATTTCCCCCGGCGCTTCGTTTGCCCTGGGCCAAAGCGAGCCTTCACAATAGCTGAACGCTAACACTGCATACTCGTTCCACTTCCAGAACCGGGCTACGGCGAGGCAGTTCTCCGGGGGAAAACGGCCCTTCGCGAAGGGCAGATCTGCCGAGCTCCTTGCGGGAAAGCGAAAGCAAAGGACGCTTTTCTCCCTCTAACCGCTTTCGTCAGAGGAACGGGGGAAGTCACAGTGTTCTTTCTCTCCCTGAGATACACACAATCTGACGTTGCCTCTGAGCTCCGTTGCTGGCAAAGAACTGAAAGTGACATACATTCCTGTGGGGAAACACAGGGCTTTGCTAGGATTTCTCTAGGCAGTGTGTTTTCCCTGGGCCTCACTGTAGCAACACTATCTCGCCAGGGCAACACTGCATGGCACTTCCTCTGCCAGGAGAGAGCTGCTGCTTTGTAGTTTGTGCTGGGAAACCTTGCTTTGGCAAGTGCGAATTGACCGCATTCAGGCAGAAAGAAAAGAGAATAGCAAGAGGCCTTTTCTCCCCGGCTGCTCTGCCAAGCCCTTCCAGCTCAAACTATGTCGTTGCTCCTCTGGAAGGATCCCTGCACCGCGGCGTAGTTTTTCCGAAGAAGCCCTGCGTTTGCAAGAGCAAATGAGGAATTCGTGGCAGGAAAGAGGAAGGAAAGAAAGTTTCTCTCCCTCTGCCTGCTTTGCTCAGAGGACCGGATGAAGTCAGGGAGTTCTCCCTTTCACTGAGAAACGTGCGGGCTGCTGTTGCCTGGGCGCTCTCTTCTTTGCAAAAGAGTCTGCAGTTCCACGCTTTGAACCGTGGAAAGGCGCCGGGCTCTGCTAAGATTTCCCCCGGCGCTTCGTTTGCCCTGGGCCAAAGCGAGCCTTCACAATAGCTGAACGCTAACACTGCATACTCGTTCCACTTCCAGAACCGGGCTACGGCGAGGCAGTTCTCCGGGGGAAAACGGCCCTTCGCGAAGGGCAGATCTGCCGAGCTCATTGCGGGAAAGCGAAAGCAAAGGACGCTTTTCTCCCTCTAACCGCTTTCGTCAGAGGAACGGGGGAAGTCACAGTGTTCTTTCTCTCCCTGAGATACACACAATGTGACGTTGCCTCTGAGCTCCGTTGCTGGCAAAGAACTGAAAGTGACATACATTCCTGTGGGGAAACACAGGGCTTTGCTAGGATTTCTCTAGGCAGGGTGTTTTCCCTGGGCCTCACTGTAGCAACACTATCTCGCCAGGGCAACACTGCATGGCACTTCCTCTGCCAGGAGAGAGCTGCTGCTTTGTAGTTTGTGCTGGGAAACCTTGCTTTGGCAAGTGCGAATTGACCGCATTCAGGCAGAAAGAAAAGAGAATAGCAAGAGGCCTTTTCTCCCCGGCTGCTCTGCCAAGCCCTTCCAGCTCAAACTATGTCGTTGCTCCTCTGGAAGGATCCCTGCACCGCGGCGTAGTTTTTCCGAAGAAGCCCTGCGTTTGCAAGAGCAAATGAGGAATTCGTGGCAGGAAAGAGGAAGGAAAGAAAGTTTCTCTCCCTCTGCCTGCTTTGCTCAGAGGACCGGATGAAGTCAGGGAGTTCTCCCTTTCACTGAGAAACGTGCGGGCTGCTGTTGCCTGGGCGCTCTCTTCTTTGCAAAAGAGTCTGCAGTTCCACGCTTTGAACTGTGGAAAGGCGCCGGGCTCTGCTAAGATTTCCCCCGGCGCTTCGTTTGCCCTGGGCCAAAGCGAGCCTTCACAATAGCTGAACGCTAACACTGCATACTCGTTCCACTTCCAGAACCGGGCTACGGCGAGGCAGTTCTCCGGGGGAAAACGGCCCTTCGCGAAGGGCAGATCTGCCGAGCTCCTTGCGGGAAAGCGAAAGCAAAGGACGCTTTTCTCCCTCTAACCGCTTTCGTCAGAGGAACGGGGGAAGTCACAGTGTTCTTTCTCTCCCCGAGATACACACAATCTGACGTTGCCTCTGAGCTCCGTTGCTGGCAAAGAACTGAAAGTGACATACATTCCTGTGGGGAAACACAGGGCTTTGCTAGGATTTCTCTAGGCAGTGTGTTTTCCCTGGGCCTCACTGTAGCAACACTATCTCGCAAGGGCAGAACTGCATGGGATTTCCTCCGCCAGGAGAGAGCTGCTGCTTTGTAGTTTGTGCTGGGAAACCTTGCTTTGGCAAGTGCGAATTGACCGCATTCAGGCAGAAAGAAAAGAGAATAGCAAGAGGCCTTTTCTCCCCGGCTGCTCTGCCAAGCCCTTCCAGCTCAAACTATGTCGTTGCTCCTCTGGAAGGATCCCTGCACCGCGGCGTAGTTTTTCCTAAGAAGCCCTGCGTTTGCACGAGCAAATGAGGAATTCGTGGCAGGAAAGAGGAAGGAAAGAAAGTTTCTCTCCCTCTGCCTGCTTTGCTCAGAGGACCGGATGAAGTCAGGGAGTTCTCCCTTTCACTGAGAAACGTGCGGGCTGCTGTTGCCTGGGCGCTCTCTTCTTTGCAAAAGAGTCTGCAGTTCCACGCTTTGAACCGTGGAAAGGCGCCGGGCTCTGCTAAGATTTCCCCCGGCGCTTCGTTTGCCCTGGGCCAAAGCGAGCCTTCACAATAGCTGAACGCTAACACTGCATACTCGTTCTACTTCCAGAACCGGGCTTCGGCGAGGCAGTTCTCCCGGGGAAAACGGCCCTTCGCGAAGGGCAGATCTGCCGAGCTCCTTGCGGGAAAGCGAAAGCAAAGGACGCTGTTTTCCCTCTAACCGCTTTCGTCAGAGGAACGGGGGAAGGCACAGTGTTCTTTCTCTCCCTGAGATACACACAATCTGATGTTGCCTCTGAGCTCCGTTGCTGGCAAAGAACTGAAAGTGACATACATTCCTGTGGGGAAACACAGGGCTTTGCTAGGATTTCTCTAGGCAGTGTGTTTTCCCTGGGCCTCACTGTAGCAACACTATCTCGCCAGGGCAGAACTGCATGGCACTTCCTCCGCCAGGAGAGAGCTGCTGCTTTGTAGTTTGTGCTGGGAAACCTTGCTTTGGCAAGTGCGAATTGACCGCATTCAGGCAGAAAGAAAAGAGAATAGCAAGAGGCCTTTTCTCCCCGGCTGCTCTGCCAAGCCCTTCCAGCTCAAACTATGTCGTTGCTCCTCTGGAAGGATCCCTGCACCGCGGCGTAGTTTTTCCGAAGAAGCCCTGCGTTTGCAAGAGCAAATGAGGAATTCGTGGCAGGAAAGAGGAAGGAAAGAAAGTTTCTCTCCCTCTGCCTGCTTTGCTCAGAGGACCGGATGAAGTCAGGGAGTTCTCCCTTTCACTGAGAAACGTGCGGGCTGCTGTTGCCTGGGCGCTCTCTTCTTTGCAAAAGAGTCTGCAGTTCCACGCTTTGAACCGTGGAAAGGCGCCGGGCTCTGCTAAGATTTCCCCCGGCGCTTCGTTTGCCCTGGGCCAAAGCGAGCCTTCACAATAGCTGAACGCTAACACTGCATACTCGTTCCACTTCCAGAACCGGGCTACGGCGAGGCAGTTCTCCGGGGGAAAACGGCCCTTCGCGAAGGGCAGATCTGCCGAGCTCCTTGCGGGAAAGCGAAAGCAAAGGACGCTTTTCTCCCTCTAACGGCTTTCGTCAGAGGAACGGGGGAAGTCACAGTGTTCTTTCTCTCCCTGAGATACACACAATCTGACGTTGCCTCTGAGCGCCGTTGCTGGCAAAGAACTGAAAGTGACATACATTCCTGTGGGGAAACACAGGGCTTTGCTAGGATTTCTCTAGGCAGTGTGTTTTCCCTGGGCCTCACTGTAGCAACACTATCTCGCAAGGGCAGAACTGCATGGCACTTCCTCCGCCAGGAGAGAGCTGCTGCTTTGTAGTTTGTGCTGGGAAACCTTGCTTTGGCAAGTGCGAATTGACCGCATTCAGGCAGAAAGAAAAGAGAATAGCAAGAGGCCTTTTCTCCCCGGCTGCTCTGCCAAGCCCTTCCAGCTCAAACTATGTCGTTGCTCCTCTGGAAGGATCCCTGCACCGCGGCGTAGTTTTTCCTAAGAAGCCCTGCGTTTGCAAGAGCAAATGAGGAATTCGTGGCAGGAAAGAGGAAGGAAAGAGTTTCTCTCCCTCTGCCTGCTTTGCTCAGAGGACCGGATGAAGTCAGGGAGTTCTCCCTTTCACTGAGAAACGTGCGGGCTGCTGTTGCCTGGGCGCTCTCTTCTTTGCAAAAGAGTCTGCAGTTCCACGCTTTGAACCGTGGAAAGGCGCCGGGCTCTGCTAAGATTTCGCCCGGCGCTTCGTTTGCCCTGGGCCAAAGCGAGCCTTCACAATAGCTGAACGCTAACACTGCATACTCGTTCCACTTCCAGAACCGGGCTACGGCGAGGCAGTTCTCCGGGGGAAAACGGCCCTTCGCGAAGGGCAGATCTACCGAGCTCCTTGCGGGAAAGCGAAAGCAAAGGACGCTTTTCTCCCTCTAACCGCTTTCGTCAGAGGAACGGGGGAAGTCACAGTGTTCTTTCTCTCCCTGAGATACACACAATCTGACGTTGCCTCTGAGCTCCGTTGCTGGCAAAGAACTGAAAGTGACATACATTCCTGTGGGGAAACACAGGGCTTTGCTAGGATTTCTCTAGGCAGTGTGTTTTCCCTGGGCCTCACTGTAGCAACACTATCTCGCCAGGGCAACACTGCATGGCACTTCCTCTGCCAGGAGAGAGCTGCTGCTTTGTAGTTTGTGCTGGGAAACCTTGCTTTGGCAAGTGCGAATTGACCGCATTCAGGCAGAAAGAAAAGAGAATAGCAAGAGGCCTTTTCTCCCCGGCTGCTCTGCCAAGCCCTTCCAGCTCAAACTATGTCGTTGCTCCTCTGGAAGGATCCCTGCACCGCGGCGTAGTTTTTCCTAAGAAGCCCTGCGTTTGCAAGAGCAAATGAGGAATTCGTGGCAGGAAAGAGGAAGGAAAGAAAGTTTCTCTCCCTCTGCCTGCTTTGCTCAGAGGACCGGATGAAGTCAGGGAGTTCTCCCTTTCACTGAGAAACGTGCGGGCTGCTGTTGCCTGGGCGCTCTCTTCTTTGCAAAAGAGTCTGCAGTTCCACGCTTTGAACCGTGGAAAGGCGCCGGGCTCTGCTAAGATTTCCCCCGGCGCTTCGTTTGCCCTGGGCCAAAGCGAGCCTTCACAATAGCTGAACGCTAACACTGCATACTCGTTCTACTTCCAGAACCGGGCTTCGGCGAGGCAGTTCTCCCGGGGAAAACGGCCCTTCGCGAAGGGCAGATCTGCCGAGCTCCTTGCGGGAAAGCGAAAGCAAAGGACGCTTTTTTCCCTCTAACCGCTTTCGTCAGAGGAACGGGGGAAGGCACAGTGTTCTTTCTCTCCCTGAGATACACACAATCTGATGTTGCCTCTGAGCTCCGTTGCTGGCAAAGAACTGAAAGTGACATACATTCCTGTGGGGAAACACAGGGCTTTGCTAGGATTTCTCTAGGCAGTGTGTTTTCCCTGGGCCTCACTGTAGCAACACTATCTCGCAAGGGCAGAACTGCATGGCACTTCCTCCGCCAGGAGAGAGCTGCTGCTTTGTAGTTTGTGCTGGGAAACCTTGCTTTGGCAAGTGCGAATTGACCGCATTCAGGCAGAAAGAAAAGAGAATAGCAAGAGGCCTTTTCTCCCCGGCTGCTCTGCCAAGCCCTTCCAGCTCAAACTATGTCGTTGCTCCTCTGGAAGGATCCCTGCACCGCGGCGTAGTTTTTCCGAAGAAGCCCTGCGTTTGCAAGAGCAAATGAGGAATTCGTGGCAGGAAAGAGGAAGGAAAGAAAGTTTCTCTCCCTCTGCCTGCTTTGCTCAGAGGACCGGATGAAGTCAGGGAGTTCTCCCTTTCACTGAGAAACGTGCGGGCTGCTGTTGCCTGGGCGCTCTCTTCTTTGCAAAAGAGTCTGCAGTTCCACGCTTTGAACCGTGGAAAGGCGCCGGGCTCTGCTAAGATTTCCCCCGGCGCTTCGTTTGCCCTGGGCCAAAGCGAGCCTTCACAATAGCTGAACGCTAACACTGCATACTCGTTCCACTTCCAGAACCGGGCTACGGCGAGGCAGTTCTCCGGGGGAAAACGGCCCTTCGCGAAGGGCAGATCTGCCGAGCTCCTTGCGGGAAAGCGAAAGCAAAGGACGCTTTTCTCCCTCTAACGGCTTTCGTCAGAGGAACGGGGGAAGTCACAGTGTTCTTTCTCTCCCTGAGATACACACAATCTGACGTTGCCTCTGAGCGCCGTTGCTGGCAAAGAACTGAAAGTGACATACATTCCTGTGGGGAAACACAGGGCTTTGCTAGGATTTCTCTAGGCAGTGTGTTTTCCCTGGGCCTCACTGTAGCAACACTATCTCGCAAGGGCAGAACTGCATGGCACTTCCTCCGCCAGGAGAGAGCTGCTGCTTTGTAGTTTGTGCTGGGAAACCTTGCTTTGGCAAGTGCGAATTGACCGCATTCAGGCAGAAAGAAAAGAGAATAGCAAGAGGCCTTTTCTCCCCGGCTGCTCTGCC
The DNA here is from genome assembly GCF_024166365.1 of Elephas maximus indicus. NCBI lineage: Eukaryota > Metazoa > Chordata > Mammalia > Proboscidea > Elephantidae > Elephas > Elephas maximus. The sequence goes on from NW_026060262.1 coordinate 289,675, forward strand.
AAGCCCTTCCAGCTCAAACTATGTCGTTGCTCCTCTGGAAGGATCCCTGCACCGCGGCGTAGTTTTTCCGAAGAAGCCCTGCGTTTGCAAGAGCAAATGAGGAATTCGTGGCAGGAAAGAGGAAGGAAAGAGTTTCTCTCCCTCTGCCTGCTTTGCTCAGAGGACCGGATGAAGTCAGGGAGTTCTCCCTTTCACTGAGAAACGTGCGGGCTGCTGTTGCCTGGGCGCTCTCTTCTTTGCAAAAGAGTCTGCAGTTCCACGCTTTGAACCGTGGAAAGGCGCCGGGCTCTGCTAAGATTTCGCCCGGCGCTTCGTTTGCCCTGGGCCAAAGCGAGCCTTCACAATAGCTGAACGCTAACACTGCATACTCGTTCCACTTCCAGAACCGGGCTACGGCGAGGCAGTTCTCCGGGGGAAAACGGCCCTTCGCGAAGGGCAGATCTACCGAGCTCCTTGCGGGAAAGCGAAAGCAAAGGACGCTTTTCTCCCTCTAACCGCTTTCGTCAGAGGAACGGGGGAAGTCACAGTGTTCTTTCTCTCCCTGAGATACACACAATCTGACGTTGCCTCTGAGCTCCGTTGCTGGCAAAGAACTGAAAGTGACATACATTCCTGTGGGGAAACACAGGGCTTTGCTAGGATTTCTCTAGGCAGTGTGTTTTCCCTGGGCCTCACTGTAGCAACACTATCTCGCCAGGGCAACACTGCATGGCACTTCCTCTGCCAGGAGAGAGCTGCTGCTTTGTAGTTTGTGCTGGGAAACCTTGCTTTGGCAAGTGCGAATTGACCGCATTCAGGCAGAAAGAAAAGAGAATAGCAAGAGGCCTTTTCTCCCCGGCTGCTCTGCCAAGCCCTTCCAGCTCAAACTATGTCGTTGCTCCTCTGGAAGGATCCCTGCACCGCGGCGTAGTTTTTCCTAAGAAGCCCTGCGTTTGCAAGAGCAAATGAGGAATTCGTGGCAGGAAAGAGGAAGGAAAGAAAGTTTCTCTCCCTCTGCCTGCTTTGCTCAGAGGTCCGGATGAAGTCAGGGAGTTCTCCCTTTCACTGAGAAACGTGCGGGCTGCTGTTGCCTGGGCGCTCTCTTCTTTGCAAAAGAGTCTGCAGTTCCACGCTTTGAACCGTGGAAAGGCGCCGGGCTCTGCTAAGATTTCCCCCGGCGCTTCGTTTGCCCTGGGCCAAAGCGAGCCTTCACAATAGCTGAACGCTAACACTGCATACTCGTTCCACTTCCAGAACCGGGCTACGGCGAGGCAGTTCTCCGGGGGAAAACGGCCCTTCGCGAAGGGCAGATCTGCCGAGCTCATTGCGGGAAAGCGAAAGCAAAGGACGCTTTTCTCCCTCTAACCGCTTTCGTCAGAGGAACGGGGGAAGTCACAGTGTTCTTTCTCTCCCCGAGATACACACAATCTGACGTTGCCTCTGAGCTCCGTTGCTGGCAAAGAACTGAAAGTGACATACATTCCTGTGGGGAAACACAGGGCTTTGCTAGGATTTCTCTAGGCAGTGTGTTTTCCCTGGGCCTCACTGTAGCAACACTATCTCGCCAGGGCAACACTGCATGGCACTTCCTCTGCCAGGAGAGAGCTGCTGCTTTGTAGTTTGTGCTGGGAAACCTTGCTTTGGCAAGTGCGAATTGACCGCATTCAGGCAGAAAGAAAAGAGAATAGCAAGAGGCCTTTTCTCCCCGGCTGCTCTGCCAAGCCCTTCCAGCTCAAACTATGTCGTTGCTCCTCTGGAAGGATCCCTGCACCGCGGCGTAGTTTTTCCGAAGAAGCCCTGCGTTTGCAAGAGCAAATGAGGAATTCGTGGCAGGAAAGAGGAAGGAAAGAGTTTCTCTCCCTCTGCCTGCTTTGCTCAGAGGACCGGATGAAGTCAGGGAGTTCTCCCTTTCACTGAGAAACGTGCGGGCTGCTGTTGCCTGGGCGCTCTCTTCTTTGCAAAAGAGTCTGCAGTTCCACGCTTTGAACCGTGGAAAGGCGCCGGGCTCTGCTAAGATTTCCCCCGGCGCTTCGTTTGCCCTGGGCCAAAGCGAGCCTTCACAATAGCTGAACGCTAACACTGCATACTCGTTCCACTTCCAGAACCGGGCTACGGCGAGGCAGTTCTCCGGGGGAAAACGGCCCTTCGCGAAGGGCAGATCTGCCGAGCTCCTTGCGGGAAAGCGAAAGCAAAGGACGCTTTTCTCCCTCTAACCGCTTTCGTCAGAGGAACGGGGGAAGGCACAGTGTTCTTTCTCTCCCTGAGATACACACAATCTGACGTTGCCTCTGAGCTCCGTTGCTGGCAAAGAACTGAAAGTGACATACATTCCTGTGGGGAAACACAGGGCTTTGCTAGGATTTCTCTAGGCAGTGTGTTTTCCCTGGGCCTCACTGTAGCAACACTATCTCGCCAGGGCAACACTGCATGGCACTTCCTCTGCCAGGAGAGAGCTGCTGCTTTGTAGTTTGTGCTGGGAAACCTTGCTTTGGCAAGTGCGAATTGACCGCATTCAGGCAGAAAGAAAAGAGAATAGCAAGAGGCCTTTTCTCCCCGGCTGCTCTGCCAAGCCCTTCCAGCTCAAACTATGTCGTTGCTCCTCTGGAAGGATCCCTGCACCGCGGCGTAGTTTTTCCGAAGAAGCCCTGCGTTTGCAAGAGCAAATGAGGAATTCGTGGCAGGAAAGAGGAAGGAAAGAAAGTTTCTCTCCCTCTGCCTGCTTTGCTCAGAGGACCGGATGAAGTCAGGGAGTTCTCCCTTTCACTGAGAAACGTGCGGGCTGCTGTTGCCTGGGCGCTCTCTTCTTTGCAAAAGAGTCTGCAGTTCCACGCTTTGAACCGTGGAAAGGCGCCGGGCTCTGCTAAGATTTCCCCCGGCGCTTCGTTTGCCCTGGGCCAAAGCGAGCCTTCACAATAGCTGAACGCTAACACTGCATACTCGTTCCACTTCCAGAACCGGGCTACGGCGAGGCAGTTCTCCGGGGGAAAACGGCCCTTCGCGAAGGGCAGATCTGCCGAGCTCATTGCGGGAAAGCGAAAGCAAAGGACGCTTTTCTCCCTCTAACCGCTTTCGTCAGAGGAACGGGGGAAGTCACAGTGTTCTTTCTCTCCCTGAGATACACACAATCTGACGTTGCCTCTGAGCTCCGTTGCTGGCAAAGAACTGAAAGTGACATACATTCCTGTGGGGAAACACAGGGCTTTGCTAGGATTTCTCTAGGCAGGGTGTTTTCCCTGGGCCTCACTGTAGCAACACTATCTCGCCAGGGCAACACTGCATGGCACTTCCTCTGCCAGGAGAGAGCTGCTGCTTTGTAGTTTGTGCTGGGAAACCTTGCTTTGGCAAGTGCGAATTGACCGCATTCAGGCAGAAAGAAAAGAGAATAGCAAGAGGCCTTTTCTCCCCGGCTGCTCTGCCAAGCCCTTCCAGCTCAAACTATGTCGTTGCTCCTCTGGAAGGATCCCTGCACCGCGGCGTAGTTTTTCCGAAGAAGCCCTGCGTTTGCAAGAGCAAATGAGGAATTCGTGGCAGGAAAGAGGAAGGAAAGAAAGTTTCTCTCCCTCTGCCTGCTTTGCTCAGAGGACCGGATGAAGTCAGGGAGTTCTCCCTTTCACTGAGAAACGTGCGGGCTGCTGTTGCCTGGGCGCTCTCTTCTTTGCAAAAGAGTCTGCAGTTCCACGCTTTGAACTGTGGAAAGGCGCCGGGCTCTGCTAAGATTTCCCCCGGCGCTTCGTTTGCCCTGGGCCAAAGCGAGCCTTCACAATAGCTGAACGCTAACACTGCATACTCGTTCCACTTCCAGAACCGGGCTACGGCGAGGCAGTTCTCCGGGGGAAAACGGCCCTTCGCGAAGGGCAGATCTGCCGAGCTCCTTGCGGGAAAGCGAAAGCAAAGGACGCTTTTCTCCCTCTAACCGCTTTCGTCAGAGGAACGGGGGAAGTCACAGTGTTCTTTCTCTCCCCGAGATACACACAATCTGACGTTGCCTCTGAGCTCCGTTGCTGGCAAAGAACTGAAAGTGACATACATTCCTGTGGGGAAACACAGGGCTTTGCTAGGATTTCTCTAGGCAGTGTGTTTTCCCTGGGCCTCACTGTAGCAACACTATCTCGCAAGGGCAGAACTGCATGGGATTTCCTCCGCCAGGAGAGAGCTGCTGCTTTGTAGTTTGTGCTGGGAAACCTTGCTTTGGCAAGTGCGAATTGACCGCATTCAGGCAGAAAGAAAAGAGAATAGCAAGAGGCCTTTTCTCCCCGGCTGCTCTGCCAAGCCCTTCCAGCTCAAACTATGTCGTTGCTCCTCTGGAAGGATCCCTGCACCGCGGCGTAGTTTTTCCTAAGAAGCCCTGCGTTTGCACGAGCAAATGAGGAATTCGTGGCAGGAAAGAGGAAGGAAAGAAAGTTTCTCTCCCTCTGCCTGCTTTGCTCAGAGGACCGGATGAAGTCAGGGAGTTCTCCCTTTCACTGAGAAACGTGCGGGCTGCTGTTGCCTGGGCGCTCTCTTCTTTGCAAAAGAGTCTGCAGTTCCACGCTTTGAACCGTGGAAAGGCGCCGGGCTCTGCTAAGATTTCCCCCGGCGCTTCGTTTGCCCTGGGCCAAAGCGAGCCTTCACAATAGCTGAACGCTAACACTGCATACTCGTTCTACTTCCAGAACCGGGCTTCGGCGAGGCAGTTCTCCCGGGGAAAACGGCCCTTCGCGAAGGGCAGATCTGCCGAGCTCCTTGCGGGAAAGCGAAAGCAAAGGACGCTTTTCTCCCTCTAACCGCTTTCGTCAGAGGAACGGGGGAAGGCACAGTGTTCTTTCTGTCCCTGAGATACACACAATCTGATGTTGCCTCTGAGCTCCGTTGCTGGCAAAGAACTGAAAGTGACATACATTCCTGTGGGGAAACACAGGGCTTTGCTAGGATTTCTCTAGGCAGTGTGTTTTCCCTGGGCCTCACTGTAGCAACACTATCTCGCAAGGGCAGAACTGCATGGCACTTCCTCCGCCAGGAGAGAGCTGCTGCTTTGTAGTTTGTGCTGGGAAACCTTGCTTTGGCAAGTGCGAATTGACCGCATTCAGGCAGAAAGAAAAGAGAATAGCAAGAGGCCTTTTCTCCCCGGCTGCTCTGCCAAGCCCTTCCAGCTCAAACTATGTCGTTGCTCCTCTGGAAGGATCCGTGCACCGCGGCGTACTTTTTCCGAAGAAGCCCTGCGTTTGCAAGAGCAAATGAGGAATTCGTGGCAGGAAAGAGGAAGGAAAGAAAGTTTCTCTCCCTCTGCCTGCTTTGCTCAGAGGACCGGATGAAGTCAGGGAGTTCTCCCTTTCACTGAGAAACGTGCGGGCTGCTGTTGCCTGGGCGCTCTCTTCTTTGCAAAAGAGTCTGCAGTTCCACGCTTTGAACCGTGGAAAGGCGCCGGGCTCTGCTAAGATTTCCCCCGGCGCTTCGTTTGCCCTGGGCCAAAGCGAGCCTTCACAATAGCTGAACGCTAACACTGCATACTCGTTCCACTTCCAGAACCGGGCTACGGCGAGGCAGTTCTCCGGGGGAAAACGGCCCTTCGCGAAGGGCAGATCTGCCGAGCTCCTTGCGGGAAAGCGAAAGCAAAGGACGCTTTTCTCCCTCTAACGGCTTTCGTCAGAGGAACGGGGGAAGTCACAGTGTTCTTTCTCTCCCTGAGATACACACAATCTGACGTTGCCTCTGAGCGCCGTTGCTGGCAAAGAACTGAAAGTGACATACATTCCTGTGGGGAAACACAGGGCTTTGCTAGGATTTCTCTAGGCAGTGTGTTTTCCCTGGGCCTCACTGTAGCAACACTATCTCGCAAGGGCAGAACTGCATGGCACTTCCTCCGCCAGGAGAGAGCTGCTGCTTTGTAGTTTGTGCTGGGAAACCTTGCTTTGGCAAGTGCGAATTGACCGCATTCAGGCAGAAAGAAAAGAGAATAGCAAGAGGCCTTTTCTCCCCGGCTGCTCTGCCAAGCCCTTCCAGCTCAAACTATGTCGTTGCTCCTCTGGAAGGATCCCTGCACCGCGGCGTAGTTTTTCCGAAGAAGCCCTGCGTTTGCAAGAGCAAATGAGGAATTCGTGGCAGGAAAGAGGAAGGAAAGAGTTTCTCTCCCTCTGCCTGCTTTGCTCAGAGGACCGGATGAAGTCAGGGAGTTCTCCCTTTCACTGAGAAACGTGCGGGCTGCTGTTGCCTGGGCGCTCTCTTCTTTGCAAAAGAGTCTGCAGTTCCACGCTTTGAACCGTGGAAAGGCGCCGGGCTCTGCTAAGATTTCGCCCGGCGCTTCGTTTGCCCTGGGCCAAAGCGAGCCTTCACAATAGCTGAACGCTAACACTGCATACTCGTTCCACTTCCAGAACCGGGCTACGGCGAGGCAGTTCTCCGGGGGAAAACGGCCCTTCGCGAAGGGCAGATCTACCGAGCTCCTTGCGGGAAAGCGAAAGCAAAGGACGCTTTTCTCCCTCTAACCGCTTTCGTCAGAGGAACGGGGGAAGTCACAGTGTTCTTTCTCTCCCTGAGATACACACAATCTGACGTTGCCTCTGAGCTCCGTTGCTGGCAAAGAACTGAAAGTGACATACATTCCTGTGGGGAAACACAGGGCTTTGCTAGGATTTCTCTAGGCAGTGTGTTTTCCCTGGGCCTCACTGTAGCAACACTATCTCGCCAGGGCAACACTGCATGGCACTTCCTCTGCCAGGAGAGAGCTGCTGCTTTGTAGTTTGTGCTGGGAAACCTTGCTTTGGCAAGTGCGAATTGACCGCATTCAGGCAGAAAGAAAAGAGAATAGCAAGAGGCCTTTTCTCCCCGGCTGCTCTGCCAAGCCCTTCCAGCTCAAACTATGTCGTTGCTCCTCTGGAAGGATCCCTGCACCGCGGCGTAGTTTTTCCTAAGAAGCCCTGCGTTTGCAAGAGCAAATGAGGAATTCGTGGCAGGAAAGAGGAAGGAAAGAAAGTTTCTCTCCCTCTGCCTGCTTTGCTCAGAGGTCCGGATGAAGTCAGGGAGTTCTCCCTTTCACTGAGAAACGTGCGGGCTGCTGTTGCCTGGGCGCTCTCTTCTTTGCAAAAGAGTCTGCAGTTCCACGCTTTGAACCGTGGAAAGGCGCCGGGCTCTGCTAAGATTTCCCCCGGCGCTTCGTTTGCCCTGGGCCAAAGCGAGCCTTCACAATAGCTGAACGCTAACACTGCATACTCGTTCCACTTCCAGAACCGGGCTACGGCGAGGCAGTTCTCCGGGGGAAAACGGCCCTTCGCGAAGGGCAGATCTGCCGAGCTCATTGCGGGAAAGCGAAAGCAAAGGACGCTTTTCTCCCTCTAACCGCTTTCGTCAGAGGAACGGGGGAAGTCACAGTGTTCTTTCTCTCCCCGAGATACACACAATCTGACGTTGCCTCTGAGCTCCGTTGCTGGCAAAGAACTGAAAGTGACATACATTCCTGTGGGGAAACACAGGGCTTTGCTAGGATTTCTCTAGGCAGTGTGTTTTCCCTGGGCCTCACTGTAGCAACACTATCTCGCCAGGGCAACACTGCATGGCACTTCCTCTGCCAGGAGAGAGCTGCTGCTTTGTAGTTTGTGCTGGGAAACCTTGCTTTGGCAAGTGCGAATTGACCGCATTCAGGCAGAAAGAAAAGAGAATAGCAAGAGGCCTTTTCTCCCCGGCTGCTCTGCCAAGCCCTTCCAGCTCAAACTATGTCGTTGCTCCTCTGGAAGGATCCCTGCACCGCGGCGTAGTTTTTCCGAAGAAGCCCTGCGTTTGCAAGAGCAAATGAGGAATTCGTGGCAGGAAAGAGGAAGGAAAGAGTTTCTCTCCCTCTGCCTGCTTTGCTCAGAGGACCGGATGAAGTCAGGGAGTTCTCCCTTTCACTGAGAAACGTGCGGGCTGCTGTTGCCTGGGCGCTCTCTTCTTTGCAAAAGAGTCTGCAGTTCCACGCTTTGAACCGTGGAAAGGCGCCGGGCTCTGCTAAGATTTCCCCCGGCGCTTCGTTTGCCCTGGGCCAAAGCGAGCCTTCACAATAGCTGAACGCTAACACTGCATACTCGTTCCACTTCCAGAACCGGGCTACGGCGAGGCAGTTCTCCGGGGGAAAACGGCCCTTCGCGAAGGGCAGATCTGCCGAGCTCCTTGCGGGAAAGCGAAAGCAAAGGACGCTTTACTCCCTCTAACCGCTTTCGTCAGAGGAACGGGGGAAGGCACAGTGTTCTTTCTCTCCCTGAGATACACACAATCTGACGTTGCCTCTGAGCTCCGTTGCTGGCAAAGAACTGAAAGTGACATACATTCCTGTGGGGAAACACAGGGCTTTGCTAGGATTTCTCTAGGCAGTGTGTTTTCCCTGGGCCTCACTGTAGCAACACTATCTCGCCAGGGCAACACTGCATGGCACTTCCTCTGCCAGGAGAGAGCTGCTGCTTTGTAGTTTGTGCTGGGAAACCTTGCTTTGGCAAGTGCGAATTGACCGCATTCAGGCAGAAAGAAAAGAGAATAGCAAGAGGCCTTTTCTCCCCGGCTGCTCTGCCAAGCCCTTCCAGCTCAAACTATGTCGTTGCTCCTCTGGAAGGATCCCTGCACCGCGGCGTAGTTTTTCCTAAGAAGCCCTGCGTTTGCAAGAGCAAATGAGGAATTCGTGGCAGGAAAGAGGAAGGAAAGAAAGTTTCTCTCCCTCTGCCTGCTTTGCTCAGAGGACCGGATGAAGTCAGGGAGTTCTCCCTTTCACTGAGAAACGTGCGGGCTGCTGTTGCCTGGGCGCTCTCTTCTTTGCAAAAGAGTCTGCAGTTCCACGCTTTGAACCGTGGAAAGGCGCCGGGCTCTGCTAAGATTTCCCCCGGCGCTTCGTTTGCCCTGGGCCAAAGCGAGCCTTCACAATAGCTGAACGCTAACACTGCATACTCGTTCCACTTCCAGAACCGGGCTACGGCGAGGCAGTTCTCCGGGGGAAAACGGCCCTTCGCGAAGGGCAGATCTGCCGAGCTCATTGCGGGAAAGCGAAAGCAAAGGACGCTTTTCTCCCTCTAACCGCTTTCGTCAGAGGAACGGGGGAAGTCACAGTGTTCTTTCTCTCCCTGAGATACACACAATCTGACGTTGCCTCTGAGCTCCGTTGCTGGCAAAGAACTGAAAGTGACATACATTCCTGTGGGGAAACACAGGGCTTTGCTAGGATTTCTCTAGGCAGGGTGTTTTCCCTGGGCCTCACTGTAGCAACACTATCTCGCCAGGGCAACACTGCATGGCACTTCCTCTGCCAGGAGAGAGCTGCTGCTTTGTAGTTTGTGCTGGGAAACCTTGCTTTGGCAAGTGCGAATTGACCGCATTCAGGCAGAAAGAAAAGAGAATAGCAAGAGGCCTTTTCTCCCCGGCTGCTCTGCCAAGCCCTTCCAGCTCAAACTATGTCGTTGCTCCTCTGGAAGGATCCCTGCACCGCGGCGTAGTTTTTCCGAAGAAGCCCTGCGTTTGCAAGAGCAAATGAGGAATTCGTGGCAGGAAAGAGGAAGGAAAGAAAGTTTCTCTCCCTCTGCCTGCTTTGCTCAGAGGACCGGATGAAGTCAGGGAGTTCTCCCTTTCACTGAGAAACGTGCGGGCTGCTGTTGCCTGGGCGCTCTCTTCTTTGCAAAAGAGTCTGCAGTTCCACGCTTTGAACTGTGGAAAGGCGCCGGGCTCTGCTAAGATTTCCCCCGGCGCTTCGTTTGCCCTGGGCCAAAGCGAGCCTTCACAATAGCTGAACGCTAACACTGCATACTCGTTCCACTTCCAGAACCGGGCTACGGCGAGGCAGTTCTCCGGGGGAAAACGGCCCTTCGCGAAGGGCAGATCTGCCGAGCTCCTTGCGGGAAAGCGAAAGCAAAGGACGCTTTTCTCCCTCTAACCGCTTTCGTCAGAGGAACGGGGGAAGTCATAGTGTTCTTTCTCTCCCCGAGATACACACAATCTGACGTTGCCTCTGAGCTCCGTTGCTGGCAAAGAACTGAAAGTGACATACATTCCTGTGGGGAAACACAGGGCTTTGCTAGGATTTCTCTAGGCAGTGTGTTTTCCCTGGGCCTCACTGTAGCAACACTATCTCGCAAGGGCAGAACTGCATGGGATTTCCTCCGCCAGGAGAGAGCTGCTGCTTTGTAGTTTGTGCTGGGAAACCTTGCTTTGGCAAGTGCGAATTGACCGCATTCAGGCAGAAAGAAAAGAGAATAGCAAGAGGCCTTTTCTCCCCGGCTGCTCTGCCAAGCCCTTCCAGCTCAAACTATGTAGTTGCTCCTCTGGAAGGATCCCTGCACCGCGGCGTAGTTTTTCCTAAGAAGCCCTGCGTTTGCACGAGCAAATGAGGAATTCGTGGCAGGAAAGAGGAAGGAAAGAAAGTTTCTCTCCCTCTGCCTGCTTTGCTCAGAGGACCGGATGAAGTCAGGGAGTTCTCCCTTTCACTGAGAAACGTGCGGGCTGCTGTTGCCTGGGCGCTCTCTTCTTTGCAAAAGAGTCTGCAGTTCCACGCTTTGAACCGTGGAAAGGCGCCGGGCTCTGCTAAGATTTCCCCCGGCGCTTCGTTTGCCCTGGGCCAAAGCGAGCCTTCACAATAGCTGAACGCTAACACTGCATACTCGTTCTACTTCCAGAACCGGGCTTCGGCGAGGCAGTTCTCCCGGGGAAAACGGCCCTTCGCGAAGGGCAGATCTGCCGAGCTCCTTGCGGGAAAGCGAAAGCAAAGGACGCTTTTTTCCCTCTAACCGCTTTCGTCAGAGGAACGGGGGAAGGCACAGTGTTCTTTCTCTCCCTGAGATACACACAATCTGATGTTGCCTCTGAGCTCCGTTGCTGGCAAAGAACTGAAAGTGACATACATTCCTGTGGGGAAACACAGGGCTTTGCTAGGATTTCTCTAGGCAGTGTGTTTTCCCTGGGCCTCACTGTAGCAACACTATCTCGCAAGGGCAGAACTGCATGGCACTTCCTCCGCCAGGAGAGAGCTGCTGCTTTGTAGTTTGTGCTGGGAAACCTTGCTTTGGCAAGTGCGAATTGACCGCATTCAGGCAGAAAGAAAAGAGAATAGCAAGAGGCCTTTTCTCCCCGGCTGCTCTGCCAAGCCCTTCCAGCTCAAACTATGTCGTTGCTCCTCTGGAAGGATCCCTGCACCGCGGCGTAGTTTTTCCGAAGAAGCCCTGCGTTTGCAAGAGCAAATGAGGAATTCGTGGCAGGAAAGAGGAAGGAAAGAAAGTTTCTCTCCCTCTGCCTGCTTTGCTCAGAGGACCGGATGAAGTCAGGGAGTTCTCCCTTTCACTGAGAAACGTGCGGGCTGCTGTTGCCTGGGCGCTCTCTTCTTTGCAAAAGAGTCTGCAGTTCCACGCTTTGAACCGTGGAAAGGCGCCGGGCTCTGCTAAGATTTCCCCCGGCGCTTCGTTTGCCCTGGGCCAAAGCGAGCCTTCACAATAGCTGAACGCTAACACTGCATACTCGTTCCACTTCCAGAACCGGGCTACGGCGAGGCAGTTCTCCGGGGGAAAACGGCCCTTCGCGAAGGGCAGATCTGCCGAGCTCCTTGCGGGAAAGCGAAAGCAAAGGACGCTTTTCTCCCTCTAACGGCTTTCGTCAGAGGAACGGGGGAAGTCACAGTGTTCTTTCTCTCCCTGAGATACACACAATCTGACGTTGCCTCTGAGCGCCGTTGCTGGCAAAGAACTGAAAGTGACATACATTCCTGTGGGGAAACACAGGGCTTTGCTAGGATTTCTCTAGGCAGTGTGTTTTCCCTGGGCCTCACTGTAGCAACACTATCTCGCAAGGGCAGAACTGCATGGCACTTCCTCCGCCAGGAGAGAGCTGCTGCTTTGTAGTTTGTGCTGGGAAACCTTGCTTTGGCAAGTGCGAATTGACCGCATTCAGGCAGAAAGAAAAGAGAATAGCAAGAGGCCTTTTCTCCCCGGCTGCTCTGCCAAGCCCTTCCAGCTCAAACTATGTCGTTGCTCCTCTGGAAGGATCCCTGCACCGCGGCGTAGTTTTTCCGAAGAAGCCCTGCGTTTGCAAGAGCAAATGAGGAATTCGTGGCAGGAAAGAGGAAGGAAAGAGTTTCTCTCCCTCTGCCTGCTTTGCTCAGAGGACCGGATGAAGTCAGGGAGTTCTCCCTTTCACTGAGAAACGTGCGGGCTGCTGTTGCCTGGGCGCTCTCTTCTTTGCAAAAGAGTCTGCAGTTCCACGCTTTGAACCGTGGAAAGGCGCCGGGCTCTGCTAAGATTTCCCCCGGCGCTTCATTTGCCCTGGGCCAAAGCGAGCCTTCACAATAGCTGAACGCTAACACTGCATACTCGTTCCACTTCCAGAACCGGGCTACGGCGAGGCAGTTCTCCGGGGGAAAACGGCCCTTCGCGAAGGGCAGATCTACCGAGCTCCTTGCGGGAAAGCGAAAGCAAAGGACGCTTTTCTCCCTCTAACCGCTTTCGTCAGAGGAACGGGGGAAGTCACAGTGTTCTTTCTCTCCCTGAGATACACACAATCTGACGTTGCCTCTGAGCTCCGTTGCTGGCAAAGAACTGAAAGTGACATACATTCCTGTGGGGAAACACAGGGCTTTGCTAGGATTTCTCTAGGCAGTGTGTTTTCCCTGGGCCTCACTGTAGCAACACTATCTCGCCAGGGCAACACTGCATGGCACTTCCTCTGCCAGGAGAGAGCTGCTGCTTTGTAGTTTGTGCTGGGAAACCTTGCTTTGGCAAGTGCGAATTGACCGCATTCAGGCAGAAAGAAAAGAGAATAGCAAGAGGCCTTTTCTCCCCGGCTGCTCTGCCAAGCCCTTCCAGCTCAAACTATGTCGTTGCTCCTCTGGAAGGATCCCTGCACCGCGGCGTAGTTTTTCCTAAGAAGCCCTGCGTTTGCAAGAGCAAATGAGGAATTCGTGGCAGGAAAGAGGAAGGAAAGAAAGTTTCTCTCCCTCTGCCTGCTTTGCTCAGAGGACCGGATGAAGTCAGGGAGTTCTCCCTTTCACTGAGAAACGTGCGGGCTGCTGTTGCCTGGGCACTCTCTTCTTTGCAAAAGAGTCTGCAGTTCCACGCTTTGAACCGTGGAAAGGCGCCGGGCTCTGCTAAGATTTCCCCCGGCGCTTCGTTTGCCCTGGGCCAAAGCGAGCCTTCACAATAGCTGAACGCTAACACTGCATACTCGTTCCACTTCCAGAACCGGGCTACGGCGAGGCAGTTCTCCGGGGGAAAACGGCCCTTCGCGAAGGGCAGATCTGCCGAGCTCATTGCGGGAAAGCGAAAGCAAAGGACGCTTTTCTCCCTCTAACCGCTTTCGTCAGAGGAACGGGGGAAGTCACAGTGTTCTTTCTCTCCCCGAGATACACACAATCTGACGTTGCCTCTGAGCTCCGTTGCTGGCAAAGAACTGAAAGTGACATACATTCCTGTGGGGAAACACAGGGCTTTGCTAGGATTTCTCTAGGCAGTGTGTTTTCCCTGGGCCTCACTGTAGCAACACTATCTCGCCAGGGCAACACTGCATGGCACTTCCTCTGCCAGGAGAGAGCTGCTGCTTTGTAGTTTGTGCTGGGAAACCTTGCTTTGGCAAGTGCGAATTGACCGCATTCAGGCAGAAAGAAAAGAGAATAGCAAGAGGCCTTTTCTCCCCGGCTGCTCTGCCAAGCCCTTCCAGCTCAAACTATGTCGTTGCTCCTCTGGAAGGATCCCTGCACCGCGGCGTAGTTTTTCCGAAGAAGCCCTGCGTTTGCAAGAGCAAATGAGGAATTCGTGGCAGGAAAGAGGAAGGAAAGAGTTTCTCTCCCTCTGCCTGCTTTGCTCAGAGGACCGGATGAAGTCAGGGAGTTCTCCCTTTCACTGAGAAACGTGCGGGCTGCTGTTGCCTGGGCGCTCTCTTCTTTGCAAAAGAGTCTGCAGTTCCACGCTTTGAACCGTGGAAAGGCGCCGGGCTCTGCTAAGATTTCCCCCGGCGCTTCGTTTGCCCTGGGCCAAAGCGAGCCTTCACAATAGCTGAACGCTAACACTGCATACTCGTTCCACTTCCAGAACCGGGCTACGGCGAGGCAGTTCTCCGGGGGAAAACGGCCCTTCGCGAAGGGCAGATCTGCCGAGCTCCTTGCGGGAAAGCGAAAGCAAAGGACGCTTTTCTCCCTCTAACCGCTTTCGTCAGAGGAACGGGGGAAGGCACAGTGTTCTTTCTCTCCCTGAGATACACACAATCTGACGTTGCCTCTGAGCTCCGTTGCTGGCAAAGAACTGAAAGTGACATACATTCCTGTGGGGAAACACAGGGCTTTGCTAGGATTTCTCTAGGCAGTGTGTTTTCCCTGGGCCTCACTGTAGCAACACTATCTCGCCAGGGCAACACTGCATGGCACTTCCTCTGCCAGGAGAGAGCTGCTGCTTTGTAGTTTGTGCTGGGAAACCTTGCTTTGGCAAGTGCGAATTGACCGCATTCAGGCAGAAAGAAAAGAGAATAGCAAGAGGCCTTTTCTCCCCGGCTGCTCTGCCAAGCCCTTCCAGCTCAAACTATGTCGTTGCTCCTCTGGAAGGATCCCTGCACCGCAGCGTAGTTTTTCCGAAGAAGCCCTGCGTTTGCAAGAGCAAATGAGGAATTCGTGGCAGGAAAGAGGAAGGAAAGAAAGTTTCTCTCCCTCTGCCTGCTTTGCTCAGAGGACCGGATGAAGTCAGGGAGTTCTCCCTTTCACTGAGAAACGTGCGGGCTGCTGTTGCCTGGGCGCTCTCTTCTTTGCAAAAGAGTCTGCAGTTCCACGCTTTGAACCGTGGAAAGGCGCCGGGCTCTGCTAAGATTTCCCCCGGCGCTTCGTTTGCCCTGGGCCAAAGCGAGCCTTCACAATAGCTGAACGCTAACACTGCATACTCGTTCCACTTCCAGAACCGGGCTACGGCGAGGCAGTTCTCCGGGGGAAAACGGCCCTTCGCGAAGGGCAGATCTGCCGAGCTCATTGCGGGAAAGCGAAAGCAAAGGACGCTTTTCTCCCTCTAACCGCTTTCGTCAGAGGAACGGGGGAAGTCACAGTGTTCTTTCTCTCCCTGAGATACACACAATCTGACGTTGCCTCTGAGCTCCGTTGCTGGCAAAGAACTGAAAGTGACATACATTCCTGTGGGGAAACACAGGGCTTTGCTAGGATTTCTCTAGGCAGGGTGTTTTCCCTGGGCCTCACTGTAGCAACACTATCTCGCCAGGGCAACACTGCATGGCACTTCCTCTGCCAGGAGAGAGCTGCTGCTTTGTAGTTTGTGCTGGGAAACCTTGCTTTGGCAAGTGCGAATTGACCGCATTCAGGCAGAAAGAAAAGAGAATAGCAAGAGGCCTTTTCTCCCCGGCTGCTCTGCCAAGCCCTTCCAGCTCAAACTATGTCGTTGCTCCTCTGGAAGGATCCCTGCACCGCGGCGTAGTTTTTCCGAAGAAGCCCTGCGTTTGCAAGAGCAAATGAGGAATTCGTGGCAGGAAAGAGGAAGGAAAGAAAGTTTCTCTCCCTCTGCCTGCTTTGCTCAGAGGACCGGATGAAGTCAGGGAGTTCTCCCTTTCACTGAGAAACGTGCGGGCTGCTGTTGCCTGGGCGCTCTCTTCTTTGCAAAAGAGTCTGCAGTTCCACGCTTTGAACTGTGGAAAGGCGCCGGGCTCTGCTAAGATTTCCCCCGGCGCTTCGTTTGCCCTGGGCCAAAGCGAGCCTTCACAATAGCTGAACGCTAACACTGCATACTCGTTCCACTTCCAGAACCGGGCTACGGCGAGGCAGTTCTCCGGGGGAAAACGGCCCTTCGCGAAGGGCAGATCTGCGGAGCTCCTTGCGGGAAAGCGAAAGCAAAGGACGCTTTTCTCCCTCTAACCGCTTTCGTCAGAGGAACGGGGGAAGTCACAGTGTTCTTTCTCTCCCCGAGATACACACAATCTGACGTTGCCTCTGAGCTCCGTTGCTGGCAAAGAACTGAAAGTGACATACATTCCTGTGGGGAAACACAGGGCTTTGCTAGGATTTCTCTAGGCAGTGTGTTTTCCCTGGGCCTCACTGTAGCAACACTATCTCGCAAGGGCAGAACTGCATGGGATTTCCTCCGCCAGGAGAGAGCTGCTGCTTTGTAGTTTGTGCTGGGAAACCTTGCTTTGGCAAGTGCGAATTGACCGCATTCAGGCAGAAAGAAAAGAGAATAGCAAGAGGCCTTTTCTCCCCGGCTGCTCTGCCAAGCCCTTCCAGCTCAAACTATGTCGTTGCTCCTCTGGAAGGATCCCTGCACCGCGGCGTAGTTTTTCCTAAGAAGCCCTGCGTTTGCACGAGCAAATGAGGAATTCGTGGCAGGAAAGAGGAAGGAAAGAAAGTTTCTCTCCCTCTGCCTGCTTTGCTCAGAGGACCGGATGAAGTCAGGGAGTTCTCCCTTTCACTGAGAAACGTGCGGGCTGCTGTTGCCTGGGCGCTCTCTTCTTTGCAAAAGAGTCTGCAGTTCCACGCTTTGAACCGTGGAAAGGCGCCGGGCTCTGCTAAGATTTCCCCCGGCGCTTCGTTTGCCCTGGGCCAAAGCGAGCCTTCACAATAGCTGAACGCTAACACTGCATACTCGTTCTACTTCCAGAACCGGGCTTCGGCGAGGCAGTTCTCCCGGGGAAAACGGCCCTTCGCGAAGGGCAGATCTGCCGAGCTCCTTGCGGGAAAGCGAAAGCAAAGGACGCTTTTCTCCCTCTAACCGCTTTCGTCAGAGGAACGGGGGAAGTCACAGTGTTCTTTCTCTCCCTGAGATACACACAATCTGATGTTGCCTCTGAGCTCCGTTGCTGGCAAAGAACTGAAAGTGACATACATTCCTGTGGGGAAACACAGGGCTTTGCTAGGATTTCTCTAGGCAGTGTGTTTTCCCTGGGCCTCACTGTAGCAACACTATCTCGCAAGGGCAGAACTGCATGGCACTTCCTCCGCCAGGAGAGAGCTGCTGCTTTGTAGTTTGTGCTGGGAAACCTTGCTTTGGCAAGTGCCAATTGACCGCATTCAGGCAGAAAGAAAAGAGAATAGCAAGAGGCCTTTTCTCCCCGGCTGCTCTGCCAAGCCCTTCCAGCTCAAACTATGTCGTTGCTCCTCTGGAAGGATCCGTGCACCGCGGCGTACTTTTTCCGAAGAAGCCCTGCGTTTGCAAGAGCAAATGAGGAATTCGTGGCAGGAAAGAGGAAGGAAAGAAAGTTTCTCTCCCTCTGCCTGCTTTGCTCAGAGGACCGGATGAAGTCAGGGAGTTCTCCCTTTCACTGAGAAACGTGCGGGCTGCTGTTGCCTGGGCGCTCTCTTCTTTGCAAAAGAGTCTGCAGTTCCACGCTTTGAACCGTGGAAAGGCGCCGGGCTCTGCTAAGATTTCCCCCGGCGCTTCGTTTGCCCTGGGCCAAAGCGAGCCTTCACAATAGCTGAACGCTAACACTGCATACTCGTTCCACTTCCAGAACCGGGCTACGGCGAGGCAGTTCTCCGGGGGAAAACGGCCCTTCGCGAAGGGCAGATCTGCCGAGCTCCTTGCGGGAAAGCGAAAGCAAAGGACGCTTTTCTCCCTCTAACGGCTTTCGTCAGAGGAACGGGGGAAGTCACAGTGTTCTTTCTCTCCCTGAGATACACACAATCTGACGTTGCCTCTGAGCTCCGTTGCTGGCAAAGAACTGAAAGTGACATACATTCCTGTGGGGAAACACAGGGCTTTGCTAGGATTTCTCTAGGCAGTGTGTTTTCCCTGGGCCTCACTGTAGCAACACTATCTCACAAGGGCAGAACTGCATGGCACTTCCTCCGCCAGGAGAGAGCTGCTGCTTTGTAGTTTGTGCTGGGAAACCTTGCTTTGGCAAGTGCGAATTGACCGCATTCAGGCAGAAAGAAAAGAGAATAGCAAGAGGCCTTTTCTCCCCGGCTGCTCTGCCAAGCCCTTCCAGCTCAAACTATGTCGTTGCTCCTCTGGAAGGATCCCTGCACCGCGGCGTAGTTTTTCCGAAGAAGCCCTGCGTTTGCAAGAGCAAATGAGGAATTCGTGGCAGGAAAGAGGAAGGAAAGAGTTTCTCTCCCTCTGCCTGCTTTGCTCAGAGGACCGGATGAAGTCAGGGAGTTCTCCCTTTCACTGAGAAACGTGCGGGCTGCTGTTGCCTGGGCGCTCTCTTCTTTGCAAAAGAGTCTGCAGTTCCACGCTTTGAACCGTGGAAAGGCGCCGGGCTCTGCTAAGATTTCGCCCGGCGCTTCGTTTGCCCTGGGCCAAAGCGAGCCTTCACAATAGCTGAACGCTAACACTGCATACTCGTTCCACTTCCAGAACCGGGCTACGGCGAGGCAGTTCTCCGGGGGAAAACGGCCCTTCGCGAAGGGCAGATCTACCGAGCTCCTTGCGGGAAAGCGAAAGCAAAGGACGCTTTTCTCCCTCTAACCGCTTTCGTCAGAGGAACGGGGGAAGTCACAGTGTTCTTTCTCTCCCTGAGATACACACAATCTGACGTTGCCTCTGAGCTCCGTTGCTGGCAAAGAACTGAAAGTGACATACATTCCTGTGGGGAAACACAGGGCTTTGCTAGGATTTCTCTAGGCAGTGTGTTTTCCCTGGGCCTCACTGTAGCAACACTATCTCGCCAGGGCAACACTGCATGGCACTTCCTCTGCCAGGAGAGAGCTGCTGCTTTGTAGTTTGTGCTGGGAAACCTTGCTTTGGCAAGTGCCAATTGACCGCATTCAGGCAGAAAGAAAAGAGAATAGCAAGAGGCCTTTTCTCCCCGGCTGCTCTGCCAAGCCCTTCCAGCTCAAACTATGTCGTTGCTCCTCTGGAAGGATCCCTGCACCGCGGCGTAGTTTTTCCTAAGAAGCCCTGCGTTTGCAAGAGCAAATGAGGAATTCGTGGCAGGAAAGAGGAAGGAAAGAAAGTTTCTCTCCCTCTGCCTGCTTTGCTCAGAGGTCCGGATGAAGTCAGGGAGTTCTCCCTTTCACTGAGAAACGTGCGGGCTGCTGTTGCCTGGGCGCTCTCTTCTTTGCAAAAGAGTCTGCAGTTCCACGCTTTGAACCGTGGAAAGGCGCCGGGCTCTGCTAAGATTTCCCCCGGCGCTTCGTTTGCCCTGGGCCAAAGCGAGCCTTCACAATAGCTGAACGCTAACACTGCATACTCGTTCCACTTCCAGAACCGGGCTACGGCGAGGCAGTTCTCCGGGGGAAAACGGCCCTTCGCGAAGGGCAGATCTGCCGAGCTCATTGCGGGAAAGCGAAAGCAAAGGACGCTTTTCTCCCTCTAACCGCTTTCGTCAGAGGAACGGGGGAAGTCACAGTGTTCTTTCTCTCCCCGAGATACACACAATCTGACGTTGCCTCTGAGCTCCGTTGCTGGCAAAGAACTGAAAGTGACATACATTCCTGTGGGGAAACACAGGGCTTTGCTAGGATTTCTCTAGGCAGTGTGTTTTCCCTGGGCCTCACTGTAGCAACACTATCTCGCAAGGGCAGAACTGCATGGCACTTCCTCCGCCAGGAGAGAGCTGCTGCTTTGTAGTTTGTGCTGGGAAACCTTGCTTTGGCAAGTGCGAATTGACCGCATTCAGGCAGAAAGAAAAGAGAATAGCAAGAGGCCTTTTCTCCCCGGCTGCTCTGCCAAGCCCTTCCAGCTCAAACTATGTCGTTGCTCCTCTGGAAGGATCCCTGCACCGCGGCGTAGTTTTTCCGAAGAAGCCCTGCGTTTGCAAGAGCAAATGAGGAATTCGTGGCAGGAAAGAGGAAGGAAAGAAAGTTTCTCTCCCTCTGCCTGCTTTGCTCAGAGGACCGGATGAAGTCAGGGAGTTCTCCCTTTCACTGAGAAACGTGCGGGCTGCTGTTGCCTGGGCGCTCTCTTCTTTGCAAAAGAGTCTGCAGTTCCACGCTTTGAACCGTGGAAAGGCGCCGGGCTCTGCTAAGATTTCCCCCGGCGCTTCGTTTGCCCTGGGCCAAAGCGAGCCTTCACAATAGCTGAACGCTAACACTGCATACTCGTTCCACTTCCAGAACCGGGCTACGGCGAGGCAGTTCTCCGGGGGAAAACGGCCCTTCGCGAAGGGCAGATCTGCCGAGCTCCTTGCGGGAAAGCGAAAGCAAAGGACGCTTTTCTCCCTCTAACGGCTTTCGTCAGAGGAACGGGGGAAGTCACAGTGTTCTTTCTCTCCCCGAGATACACACAATCTGACGTTGCCTCTGAGCGCCGTTGCTGGCAAAGAACTGAAAGTGACATACATTCCTGTGGGGAAACACAGGGCTTTGCTAGGATTTCTCTAGGCAGTGTGTTTTCCCTGGGCCTCACTGTAGCAACACTATCTCGCAAGGGCAGAACTGCATGGCACTTCCTCCGCCAGGAGAGAGCTGCTGCTTTGTAGTTTGTGCTGGGAAACCTTGCTTTGGCAAGTGCGAATTGACCGCATTCAGGCAGAAAGAAAAGAGAATAGCAAGAGGCCTTTTCTCCCCGGCTGCTCTGCCAAGCCCTTCCAGCTCAAACTATGTCGTTGCTCCTCTGGAAGGATCCCTGCACCGCGGCGTAGTTTTTCCGAAGAAGCCCTGCGTTTGCAAGAGCAAATGAGGAATTCGTGGCAGGAAAGAGGAAGGAGAGAAAGTTTCTCTCCCTCTGCCTGCTTTGCTCAGAGGACCGGATGAAGTCAGGGAGTTCTCCCTTTCACTGAGAAACGTGCGGGCTGCTGTTGCCTGGGCGCTCTCTTCTTTGCAAAAGAGTCTGCAGTTCCACGCTTTGAACCGTGGAAAGGCGCCGGGCTCTGCTAAGATTTCGCCCGGCGCTTCGTTTGCCCTGGGCCAAAGCGAGCCTTCACAATAGCTGAACGCTAACACTGCATACTCGTTCCACTTCCAGAACCGGGCTACGGCGAGGCAGTTCTCCGGGGGAAAACGGCCCTTCGCGAAGGGCAGATCTACCGAGCTCCTTGCGGGAAAGCGAAAGCAAAGGACGCTTTTCTCCCTCTAACCGCTTTCGTCAGAGGAACGGGGGAAGTCACAGTGTTCTTTCTCTCCCTGAGATACACACAATCTGACGTTGCCTCTGAGCTCCGTTGCTGGCAAAGAACTGAAAGTGACATACATTCCTGTGGGGAAACACAGGGCTTTGCTAGGATTTCTCTAGGCAGTGTGTTTTCCCTGGGCCTCACTGTAGCAACACTATCTCGCCAGGGCAACACTGCATGGCACTTCCTCTGCCAGGAGAGAGCTGCTGCTTTGTAGTTTGTGCTGGGAAACCTTGCTTTGGCAAGTGCCAATTGACCGCATTCAGGCAGAAAGAAAAGAGAATAGCAAGAGGCCTTTTCTCCCCGGCTGCTCTGCCAAGCCCTTCCAGCTCAAACTATGTCGTTGCTCCTCTGGAAGGATCCCTGCACCGCGGCGTAGTTTTTCCTAAGAAGCCCTGCGTTTGCAAGAGCAAATGAGGAATTCGTGGCAGGAAAGAGGAAGGAAAGAAAGTTTCTCTCCCTCTGCCTGCTTTGCTCAGAGGACCGGATGAAGTCAGGGAGTTCTCCCTTTCACTGAGAAACGTGCGGGCTGCTGTTGCCTGGGCGCTCTCTTCTTTGCAAAAGAGTCTGCAGTTCCACGCTTTGAACCGTGGAAAGGCGCCGGGCTCTGCTAAGATTTCCCCCGGCGCTTCGTTTGCCCTGGGCCAAAGCGAGCCTTCACAATAGCTGAACGCTAACACTGCATACTCGTTCCACTTCCAGAACCGGGCTACGGCGAGGCAGTTCTCCGGGGGAAAACGGCCCTTCGCGAAGGGCAGATCTGCCGAGCTCATTGCGGGAAAGCGAAAGCAAAGGACGCTTTTCTCCCTCTAACCGCTTTCGTCAGAGGAACGGGGGAAGTCACAGTGTTCTTTCTCTCCCCGAGATACACACAATCTGACGTTGCCTCTGAGCTCCGTTGCTGGCAAAGAACTGAAAGTGACATACATTCCTGTGGGGAAACACAGGGCTTTGCTAGGATTTCTCTAGGCAGTGTGTTTTCCCTGGGCCTCACTGTAGCAACACTATCTCGCCAGGGCAACACTGCATGGCACTTCCTCTGCCAGGAGAGAGCTGCTGCTTTGTAGTTTGTGCTGGGAAACCTTGCTTTGGCAAGTGCGAATTGACCGCATTCAGGCAGAAAGAAAAGAGAATAGCAAGAGGCCTTTTCTCCCCGGCTGCTCTGCCAAGCCCTTCCAGCTCAAACTATGTCGTTGCTCCTCTGGAAGGATCCCTGCACCGCGGCGTAGTTTTTCCGAAGAAGCCCTGCGTTTGCACGAGCAAATGAGGAATTCGTGGCAGGAAAGAGGAAGGAAAGAAAGTTTCTCTCCCTCTGCCTGCTTTGCTCAGAGGACCGGATGAAGTCAGGGAGTTCTCCCTTTCACTGAGAAACGTGCGGGCTGCTGTTGCCTGGGCGCTCTCTTCTTTGCAAAAGAGTCTGCAGTTCCACGCTTTGAACCGTGGAAAGGCGCCGGGCTCTGCTAAGATTTCCCCCGGCGCTTCGTTTGCCCTGGGCCAAAGCGAGCCTTCACAATAGCTGAACGCTAACACTGCATACTCGTTCCACTTCCAGAACCGGGCTACGGCGAGGCAGTTCTCCGGGGGAAAACGGCCCTTCGCGAAGGGCAGATCTGCCGAGCTCCTTGCGGGAAAGCGAAAGCAAAGGACGCTTTTCTCCCTCTAACCGCTTTCGTCAGAGGAACGGGGGAAGTCACAGTGTTCTTTCTCTCCCTGAGATACACACAATCTGACGTTGCCTCTGAGCTCCGTTGCTGGCAAAGAACTGAAAGTGACATACATTCCTGTGGGGAAACACAGGGCTTTGCTAGGATTTCTCTAGGCAGTGTGTTTTCCCTGGGCCTCACTGTAGCAACACTATCTCGCAAGGGCAGAACTGCATGGCACTTCCTCCGCCAGGAGAGAGCTGCTGCTTTGTAGTTTGTGCTGGGAAACCTTGCTTTGGCAAGTGCGAATTGACCGCATTCAGGCAGAAAGAAAAGAGAATAGCAAGAGGCCTTTTCTCCCCGGCTGCTCTGCCAAGCCCTTCCAGCTCAAACTATGTCGTTGCTCCTCTGGAAGGATCCCTGCACCGCGGCGTAGTTTTTCCGAAGAAGCCCTGCGTTTGCAAGAGCAAATGAGGAATTCGTGGCAGGAAAGAGGAAGGAAAGAAAGTTTCTCTCCCTCTGCCTGCTTTGCTCAGAGGACCGGATGAAGTCAGGGAGTTCTCCCTTTCACTGAGAAACGTGCGGGCTGCTGTTGCCTGGGCGCTCTCTTCTTTGCAAAAGAGTCTGCAGTTCCACGCTTTGAACCGTGGAAAGGCGCCGGGCTCTGCTAAGATTTCGCCCGGCGCTTCGTTTGCCCTGGGCCAAAGCGAGCCTTCACAATAGCTGAACGCTAACACTGCATACTCGTTCCACTTCCAGAACCGGGCTACGGCGAGGCAGTTCTCCGGGGGAAAACGGCCCTTCGCGAAGGGCAGATCTGCCGAGCTCCTTGCGGGAAAGCGAAAGCAAAGGACGCTTTTCTCCCTCTAACGGCTTTCGTCAGAGGAACGGGGGAAGTCACAGTGTTCTTTCTCTCCCCGAGATACACACAATCTGACGTTGCCTCTGAGCGCCGTTGCTGGCAAAGAACTGAAAGTGACATACATTCCTGTGGGGAAACACAGGGCTTTGCTAGGATTTCTCTAGGCAGTGTGTTTTCCCTGGGCCTCACTGTAGCAACACTATCTCGCAAGGGCAGAACTGCATGGCACTTCCTCCGCCAGGAGAGAGCTGCTGCTTTGTAGTTTGTGCTGGGAAACCTTGCTTTGGCAAGTGCGAATTGACCGCATTCAGGCAGAAAGAAAAGAGAATAGCAAGAGGCCTTTTCTCCCCGGCTGCTCTGCCAAGCCCTTCCAGCTCAAACTATGTCGTTGCTCCTCTGGAAGGATCCCTGCACCGCGGCGTAGTTTTTCCGAAGAAGCCCTGCGTTTGCAAGAGCAAATGAGGAATTCGTGGCAGGAAAGAGGAAGGAGAGAAAGTTTCTCTCCCTCTGCCTGCTTTGCTCAGAGGACCGGATGAAGTCAGGGAGTTCTCCCTTTCACTGAGAAACGTGCGGGCTGCTGTTGCCTGGGCGCTCTCTTCTTTGCAAAAGAGTCTGCAGTTCCACGCTTTGAACCGTGGAAAGGCGCCGGGCTCTGCTAAGATTTCGCCCGGCGCTTCGTTTGCCCTGGGCCAAAGCGAGCCTTCACAATAGCTGAACGCTAACACTGCATACTCGTTCCACTTCCAGAACCGGGCTACGGCGAGGCAGTTCTCCGGGGGAAAACGGCCCTTCGCGAAGGGCAGATCTACCGAGCTCCTTGCGGGAAAGCGAAAGCAAAGGACGCTTTTCTCCCTCTAACCGCTTTCGTCAGAGGAACGGGGGAAGTCACAGTGTTCTTTCTCTCCCTGAGATACACACAATCTGACGTTGCCTCTGAGCTCCGTTGCTGGCAAAGAACTGAAAGTGACATACATTCCTGTGGGGAAACACAGGGCTTTGCTAGGATTTCTCTAGGCAGTGTGTTTTCCCTGGGCCTCACTGTAGCAACACTATCTCGCCAGGGCAACACTGCATGGCACTTCCTCTGCCAGGAGAGAGCTGCTGCTTTGTAGTTTGTGCTGGGAAACCTTGCTTTGGCAAGTGCCAATTGACCGCATTCAGGCAGAAAGAAAAGAGAATAGCAAGAGGCCTTTTCTCCCCGGCTGCTCTGCCAAGCCCTTCCAGCTCAAACTATGTCGTTGCTCCTCTGGAAGGATCCCTGCACCGCGGCGTAGTTTTTCCTAAGAAGCCCTGCGTTTGCAAGAGCAAATGAGGAATTCGTGGCAGGAAAGAGGAAGGAAAGAAAGTTTCTCTCCCTCTGCCTGCTTTGCTCAGAGGACCGGATGAAGTCAGGGAGTTCTCCCTTTCACTGAGAAACGTGCGGGCTGCTGTTGCCTGGGCGCTCTCTTCTTTGCAAAAGAGTCTGCAGTTCCACGCTTTGAACCGTGGAAAGGCGCCGGGCTCTGCTAAGATTTCCCCCGGCGCTTCGTTTGCCCTGGGCCAAAGCGAGCCTTCACAATAGCTGAACGCTAACACTGCATACTCGTTCCACTTCCAGAACCGGGCTACGGCGAGGCAGTTCTCCGGGGGAAAACGGCCCTTCGCGAAGGGCAGATCTGCCGAGCTCATTGCGGGAAAGCGAAAGCAAAGGACGCTTTTCTCCCTCTAACCGCTTTCGTCAGAGGAACGGGGGAAGTCACAGTGTTCTTTCTCTCCCCGAGATACACACAATCTGACGTTGCCTCTGAGCTCCGTTGCTGGCAAAGAACTGAAAGTGACATACATTCCTGTGGGGAAACACAGGGCTTTGCTAGGATTTCTCTAGGCAGTGTGTTTTCCCTGGGCCTCACTGTAGCAACACTATCTCGCCAGGGCAACACTGCATGGCACTTCCTCTGCCAGGAGAGAGCTGCTGCTTTGTAGTTTGTGCTGGGAAACCTTGCTTTGGCAAGTGCGAATTGACCGCATTCAGGCAGAAAGAAAAGAGAATAGCAAGAGGCCTTTTCTCCCCGGCTGCTCTGCCAAGCCCTTCCAGCTCAAACTATGTCGTTGCTCCTCTGGAAGGATCCCTGCACCGCGGCGTAGTTTTTCCGAAGAAGCCCTGCGTTTGCACGAGCAAATGAGGAATTCGTGGCAGGAAAGAGGAAGGAAAGAAAGTTTCTCTCCCTCTGCCTGCTTTGCTCAGAGGACCGGATGAAGTCAGGGAGTTCTCCCTTTCACTGAGAAACGTGCGGGCTGCTGTTGCCTGGGCGCTCTCTTCTTTGCAAAAGAGTCTGCAGTTCCACGCTTTGAACCGTGGAAAGGCGCCGGGCTCTGCTAAGATTTCCCCCGGCGCTTCGTTTGCCCTGGGCCAAAGCGAGCCTTCACAATAGCTGAACGCTAACACTGCATACTCGTTCCACTTCCAGAACCGGGCTACGGCGAGGCAGTTCTCCGGGGGAAAACGGCCCTTCGCGAAGGGCAGATCTGCCGAGCTCCTTGCGGGAAAGCGAAAGCAAAGGACGCTTTTCTCCCTCTAACCGCTTTCGTCAGAGGAACGGGGGAAGTCACAGTGTTCTTTCTCTCCCTGAGATACACACAATCTGACGTTGCCTCTGAGCTCCGTTGCTGGCAAAGAACTGAAAGTGACATACATTCCTGTGGGGAAACACAGGGCTTTGCTAGGATTTCTCTAGGCAGTGTGTTTTCCCTGGGCCTCACTGTAGCAACACTATCTCGCAAGGGCAGAACTGCATGGCACTTCCTCCGCCAGGAGAGAGCTGCTGCTTTGTAGTTTGTGCTGGGAAACCTTGCTTTGGCAAGTGCGAATTGACCGCATTCAGGCAGAAAGAAAAGAGAATAGCAAGAGGCCTTTTCTCCCCGGCTGCTCTGCCAAGCCCTTCCAGCTCAAACTATGTCGTTGCTCCTCTGGAAGGATCCCTGCACCGCGGCGTAGTTTTTCCGAAGAAGCCCTGCGTTTGCAAGAGCAAATGAGGAATTCGTGGCAGGAAAGAGGAAGGAAAGAAAGTTTCTCTCCCTCTGCCTGCTTTGCTCAGAGGACCGGATGAAGTCAGGGAGTTCTCCCTTTCACTGAGAAACGTGCGGGCTGCTGTTGCCTGGGCGCTCTCTTCTTTGCAAAAGAGTCTGCAGTTCCACGCTTTGAACCGTGGAAAGGCGCCGGGCTCTGCTAAGATTTCGCCCGGCGCTTCGTTTGCCCTGGGCCAAAGCGAGCCTTCACAATAGCTGAACGCTAACACTGCATACTCGTTCCACTTCCAGAACCGGGCTACGGCGAGGCAGTTCTCCGGGGGAAAACGGCCCTTCGCGAAGGGCAGATCTGCCGAGCTCCTTGCGGGAAAGCGAAAGCAAAGGACGCTTTTCTCCCTCTAACGGCTTTCGTCAGAGGAACGGGGGAAGTCACAGTGTTCTTTCTCTCCCCGAGATACACACAATCTGACGTTGCCTCTGAGCGCCGTTGCTGGCAAAGAACTGAAAGTGACATACATTCCTGTGGGGAAACACAGGGCTTTGCTAGGATTTCTCTAGGCAGTGTGTTTTCCCTGGGCCTCACTGTAGCAACACTATCTCGCAAGGGCAGAACTGCATGGCACTTCCTCCGCCAGGAGAGAGCTGCTGCTTTGTAGTTTGTGCTGGGAAACCTTGCTTTGGCAAGTGCGAATTGACCGCATTCAGGCAGAAAGAAAAGAGAATAGCAAGAGGCCTTTTCTCCCCGGCTGCTCTGCCAAGCCCTTCCAGCTCAAACTATGTCGTTGCTCCTCTGGAAGGATCCCTGCACCGCGGCGTAGTTTTTCCGAAGAAGCCCTGCGTTTGCAAGAGCAAATGAGGAATTCGTGGCAGGAAAGAGGAAGGAGAGAAAGTTTCTCTCCCTCTGCCTGCTTTGCTCAGAGGACCGGATGAAGTCAGGGAGTTCTCCCTTTCACTGAGAAACGTGCGGGCTGCTGTTGCCTGGGCGCTCTCTTCTTTGCAAAAGAGTCTGCAGTTCCACGCTTTGAACCGTGGAAAGGCGCCGGGCTCTGCTAAGATTTCGCCCGGCGCTTCGTTTGCCCTGGGCCAAAGCGAGCCTTCACAATAGCTGAACGCTAACACTGCATACTCGTTCCACTTCCAGAACCGGGCTACGGCGAGGCAGTTCTCCGGGGGAAAACGGCCCTTCGCGAAGGGCAGATCTACCGAGCTCCTTGCGGGAAAGCGAAAGCAAAGGACGCTTTTCTCCCTCTAACCGCTTTCGTCAGAGGAACGGGGGAAGTCACAGTGTTCTTTCTCTCCCTGAGATACACACAATCTGACGTTGCCTCTGAGCTCCGTTGCTGGCAAAGAACTGAAAGTGACATACATTCCTGTGGGGAAACACAGGGCTTTGCTAGGATTTCTCTAGGCAGTGTGTTTTCCCTGGGCCTCACTGTAGCAACACTATCTCGCCAGGGCAACACTGCATGGCACTTCCTCTGCCAGGAGAGAGCTGCTGCTTTGTAGTTTGTGCTGGGAAACCTTGCTTTGGCAAGTGCCAATTGACCGCATTCAGGCAGAAAGAAAAGAGAATAGCAAGAGGCCTTTTCTCCCCGGCTGCTCTGCCAAGCCCTTCCAGCTCAAACTATGTCGTTGCTCCTCTGGAAGGATCCCTGCACCGCGGCGTAGTTTTTCCTAAGAAGCCCTGCGTTTGCAAGAGCAAATGAGGAATTCGTGGCAGGAAAGAGGAAGGAAAGAAAGTTTCTCTCCCTCTGCCTGCTTTGCTCAGAGGTCCGGATGAAGTCAGGGAGTTCTCCCTTTCACTGAGAAACGTGCGGGCTGCTGTTGCCTGGGCACTCTCTTCTTTGCAAAAGAGTCTGCAGTTCCACGCTTTGAACCGTGGAAAGGCGCCGGGCTCTGCTAAGATTTCCCCCGGCGCTTCGTTTGCCCTGGGCCAAAGCGAGCCTTCACAATAGCTGAACGCTAACACTGCATACTCGTTCCACTTCCAGAACCGGGCTACGGCGAGGCAGTTCTCCGGGGGAAAACGGCCCTTCGCGAAGGGCAGATCTGCCGAGCTCATTGCGGGAAAGCGAAAGCAAAGGACGCTTTTCTCCCTCTAACCGCTTTCGTCAGAGGAACGGGGGAAGTCACAGTGTTCTTTCTCTCCCCGAGATACACACAATCTGACGTTGCCTCTGAGCTCCGTTGCTGGCAAAGAACTGAAAGTGACATACATTCCTGTGGGGAAACACAGGGCTTTGCTAGGATTTCTCTAGGCAGTGTGTTTTCCCTGGGCCTCACTGTAGCAACACTATCTCGCCAGGGCAACACTGCATGGCACTTCCTCTGCCAGGAGAGAGCTGCTGCTTTGTAGTTTGTGCTGGGAAACCTTGCTTTGGCAAGTGCGAATTGACCGCATTCAGGCAGAAAGAAAAGAGAATAGCAAGAGGCCTTTTCTCCCCGGCTGCTCTGCCAAGCCCTTCCAGCTCAAACTATGTCGTTGCTCCTCTGGAAGGATCCCTGCACCGCGGCGTAGTTTTTCCGAAGAAGCCCTGCGTTTGCACGAGCAAATGAGGAATTCGTGGCAGGAAAGAGGAAGGAAAGAAAGTTTCTCTCCCTCTGCCTGCTTTGCTCAGAGGACCGGATGAAGTCAGGGAGTTCTCCCTTTCACTGAGAAACGTGCGGGCTGCTGTTGCCTGGGCCCTCTCTTCTTTGCAAAAGAGTCTGCAGTTCCACGCTTTGAACTGTGGAAAGGCGCCGGGCTCTGCTAAGATTTCCCCCGGCGCTTCGTTTGCCCTGGGCCAAAGCGAGCCTTCACAATAGCTGAACGCTAACACTGCATACTCGTTCCACTTCCAGAACCGGGCTACGGCGAGGCAGTTCTCCGGGGGAAAACGGCCCTTCGCGAAGGGCAGATCTGCCGAGCTCCTTGCGGGAAAGCGAAAGCAAAGGACGCTTTTCTCCCTCTAACCGCTTTCGTCAGAGGAACGGGGGAAGTCACAGTGTTCTTTCTCTCCCCGAGATACACACAATCTGACGTTGCCTCTGAGCTCCGTTGCTGGCAAAGAACTGAAAGTGACATACATTCCTGTGGGGAAACACAGGGCTTTGCTAGGATTTCTCTAGGCAGTGTGTTTTCCCTGGGCCTCACTGTAGCAACACTATCTCGCAAGGGCAGAACTGCATGGGATTTCCTCCGCCAGGAGAGAGCTGCTGCTTTGTAGTTTGTGCTGGGAAACCTTGCTTTGGCAAGTGCGAATTGACCGCATTCAGGCAGAAAGAAAAGAGAATAGCAAGAGGCCTTTTCTCCCCGGCTGCTCTGCCAAGCCCTTCCAGCTCAAACTATGTCGTTGCTCCTCTGGAAGGATCCCTGCACCGCGGCGTAGTTTTTCCTAAGAAGCCCTGCGTTTGCACGAGCAAATGAGGAATTCGTGGCAGGAAAGAGGAAGGAAAGAAAGTTTCTCTCCCTCTGCCTGCTTTGCTCAGAGGACCGGATGAAGTCAGGGAGTTCTCCCTTTCACTGAGAAACGTGCGGGCTGCTGTTGCCTGGGCGCTCTCTTCTTTGCAAAAGAGTCTGCAGTTCCACGCTTTGAACCGTGGAAAGGCGCCGGGCTCTGCTAAGATTTCCCCCGGCGCTTCGTTTGCCCTGGGCCAAAGCGAGCCTTCACAATAGCTGAACGCTAACACTGCATACTCGTTCTACTTCCAGAACCGGGCTTCGGCGAGGCAGTTCTCCCGGGGAAAACGGCCCTTCGCGAAGGGCAGATCTGCCGAGCTCCTTGCGGGAAAGCGAAAGCAAAGGACGCTTTTCTCCCTCTAACCGCTTTCGTCAGAGGAACGGGGGAAGGCACAGTGTTCTTTCTCTCCCTGAGATACACACAATCTGATGTTGCCTCTGAGCTCCGTTGCTGGCAAAGAACTGAAAGTGACATACATTCCTGTGGGGAAACACAGGGCTTTGCTAGGATTTCTCTAGGCAGTGTGTTTTCCCTGGGCCTCACTGTAGCAACACTATCTCGCAAGGGCAGAACTGCATGGCACTTCCTCCGCCAGGAGAGAGCTGCTGCTTTGTAGTTTGTGCTGGGAAACCTTGCTTTGGCAAGTGCCAATTGACCGCATTCAGGCAGAAAGAAAAGAGAATAGCAAGAGGCCTTTTCTCCCCGGCTGCTCTGCCAAGCCCTTCCAGCTCAAACTATGTCGTTGCTCCTCTGGAAGGATCCGTGCACCGCGGCGTACTTTTTCCGAAGAAGCCCTGCGTTTGCAAGAGCAAATGAGGAATTCGTGGCAGGAAAGAGGAAGGAAAGAAAGTTTCTCTCCCTCTGCCTGCTTTGCTCAGAGGACCGGATGAAGTCAGGGAGTTCTCCCTTTCACTGAGAAACGTGCGGGCTGCTGTTGCCTGGGCGCTCTCTTCTTTGCAAAAGAGTCTGCAGTTCCACGCTTTGAACCGTGGAAAGGCGCCGGGCTCTGCTAAGATTTCCCCCGGCGCTTCGTTTGCCCTGGGCCAAAGCGAGCCTTCACAATAGCTGAACGCTAACACTGCATACTCGTTCCACTTCCAGAACCGGGCTACGGCGAGGCAGTTCTCCGGGGGAAAACGGCCCTTCGCGAAGGGCAGATCTGCCGAGCTCCTTGCGGGAAAGCGAAAGCAAAGGACGCTTTTCTCCCTCTAACCGCTTTCGTCAGAGGAACGGGGGAAGGCACAGTGTTCTTTCTCTCCCTGAGATACACACAATCTGACGTTGCCTCTGAGCGCCGTTGCTGGCAAAGAACTGAAAGTGACATACATTCCTGTGGGGAAACACAGGGCTTTGCTAGGATTTCTCTAGGCAGTGTGTTTTCCCTGGGCCTCACTGTAGCAACACTATCTCGCAAGGGCAGAACTGCATGGCACTTCCTCCGCCAGGAGAGAGCTGCTGCTTTGTAGTTTGTGCTGGGAAACCTTGCTTTGGCAAGTGCGAATTGACCGCATTCAGGCAGAAAGAAAAGAGAATAGCAAGAGGCCTTTTCTCCCCGGCTGCTCTGCCAAGCCCTTCCAGCTCAAACTATGTCGTTGCTCCTCTGGAAGGATCCCTGCACCGCGGCGTAGTTTTTCCGAAGAAGCCCTGCGTTTGCAAGAGCAAATGAGGAATTCGTGGCAGGAAAGAGGAAGGAAAGAGTTTCTCTCCCTCTGCCTGCTTTGCTCAGAGGACCGGATGAAGTCAGGGAGTTCTCCCTTTCACTGAGAAACGTGCGGGCTGCTGTTGCCTGGGCGCTCTCTTCTTTGCAAAAGAGTCTGCAGTTCCACGCTTTGAACCGTGGAAAGGCGCCGGGCTCTGCTAAGATTTCGCCCGGCGCTTCGTTTGCCCTGGGCCAAAGCGAGCCTTCACAATAGCTGAACGCTAACACTGCATACTCGTTCCACTTCCAGAACCGGGCTACGGCGAGGCAGTTCTCCGGGGGAAAACGGCCCTTCGCGAAGGGCAGATCTACCGAGCTCCTTGCGGGAAAGCGAAAGCAAAGGACGCTTTTCTCCCTCTAACCGCTTTCGTCAGAGGAACGGGGGAAGTCACAGTGTTCTTTCTCTCCCTGAGATACACACAATCTGACGTTGCCTCTGAGCTCCGTTGCTGGCAAAGAACTGAAAGTGACATACATTCCTGTGGGGAAACACAGGGCTTTGCTAGGATTTCTCTAGGCAGTGTGTTTTCCCTGGGCCTCACTGTAGCAACACTATCTCGCAAGGGCAACACTGCATGGCACTTCCTCTGCCAGGAGAGAGCTGCTGCTTTGTAGTTTGTGCTGGGAAACCTTGCTTTGGCAAGTGCCAATTGACCGCATTCAGGCAGAAAGAAAAGAGAATAGCAAGAGGCCTTTTCTCCCCGGCTGCTCTGCCAAGCCCTTCCAGCTCAAACTATGTCGTTGCTCCTCTGGAAGGATCCCTGCACCGCGGCGTAGTTTTTCCTAAGAAGCCCTGCGTTTGCAAGAGCAAATGAGGAATTCGTGGCAGGAAAGAGGAAGGAAAGAAAGTTTCTCTCCCTCTGCCTGCTTTGCTCAGAGGACCGGATGAAGTCAGGGAGTTCTCCCTTTCACTGAGAAACGTGCGGGCTGCTGTTGCCTGGGCGCTCTCTTCTTTGCAAAAGAGTCTGCAGTTCCACGCTTTGAACCGTGGAAAGGCGCCGGGCTCTGCTAAGATTTCCCCCGGCGCTTCGTTTGCCCTGGGCCAAAGCGAGCCTTCACAATAGCTGAACGCTAACACTGCATACTCGTTCCACTTCCAGAACCGGGCTACGGCGAGGCAGTTCTCCGGGGGAAAACGGCCCTTCGCGAAGGGCAGATCTGCCGAGCTCCTTGCGGGAAAGCGAAAGCAAAGGACGCTTTTCTCCCTCTAACGGCTTTCGTCAGAGGAACGGGGGAAGTCACAGTGTTCTTTCTCTCCCTGAGATACACACAATCTGACGTTGCCTCTGAGCTCCGTTGCTGGCAAAGAACTGAAAGTGACATACATTCCTGTGGGGAAACACAGGGCTTTGCTAGGATTTCTCTAGGCAGTGTGTTTTCCCTGGGCCTCACTGTAGCAACACTATCTCACAAGGGCAGAACTGCATGGCACTTCCTCCGCCAGGAGAGAGCTGCTGCTTTGTAGTTTGTGCTGGGAAACCTTGCTTTGGCAAGTGCGAATTGACCGCATTCAGGCAGAAAGAAAAGAGAATAGCAAGAGGCCTTTTCTCCCCGGCTGCTCTGCCAAGCCCTTCCAGCTCAAACTATGTCGTTGCTCCTCTGGAAGGATCCCTGCACCGCGGCGTAGTTTTTCCGAAGAAGCCCTGCGTTTGCAAGAGCAAATGAGGAATTCGTGGCAGGAAAGAGGAAGGAAAGAGTTTCTCTCCCTCTGCCTGCTTTGCTCAGAGGACCGGATGAAGTCAGGGAGTTCTCCCTTTCACTGAGAAACGTGCGGGCTGCTGTTGCCTGGGCGCTCTCTTCTTTGCAAAAGAGTCTGCAGTTCCACGCTTTGAACCGTGGAAAGGCGCCGGGCTCTGCTAAGATTTCGCCCGGCGCTTCGTTTGCCCTGGGCCAAAGCGAGCCTTCACAATAGCTGAACGCTAACACTGCATACTCGTTCCACTTCCAGAACCGGGCTACGGCGAGGCAGTTCTCCGGGGGAAAACGGCCCTTCGCGAAGGGCAGATCTACCGAGCTCCTTGCGGGAAAGCGAAAGCAAAGGACGCTTTTCTCCCTCTAACCGCTTTCGTCAGAGGAACGGGGGAAGTCACAGTGTTCTTTCTCTCCCTGAGATACACACAATCTGACGTTGCCTCTGAGCTCCGTTGCTGGCAAAGAACTGAAAGTGACATACATTCCTGTGGGGAAACACAGGGCTTTGCTAGGATTTCTCTAGGCAGTGTGTTTTCCCTGGGCCTCACTGTAGCAACACTATCTCGCCAGGGCAACACTGCATGGCACTTCCTCTGCCAGGAGAGAGCTGCTGCTTTGTAGTTTGTGCTGGGAAACCTTGCTTTGGCAAGTGCCAATTGACCGCATTCAGGCAGAAAGAAAAGAGAATAGCAAGAGGCCTTTTCTCCCCGGCTGCTCTGCCAAGCCCTTCCAGCTCAAACTATGTCGTTGCTCCTCTGGAAGGATCCCTGCACCGCGGCGTAGTTTTTCCTAAGAAGCCCTGCGTTTGCAAGAGCAAATGAGGAATTCGTGGCAGGAAAGAGGAAGGAAAGAAAGTTTCTCTCCCTCTGCCTGCTTTGCTCAGAGGTCCGGATGAAGTCAGGGAGTTCTCCCTTTCACTGAGAAACGTGCGGGCTGCTGTTGCCTGGGCGCTCTCTTCTTTGCAAAAGAGTCTGCAGTTCCACGCTTTGAACCGTGGAAAGGCGCCGGGCTCTGCTAAGATTTCCCCCGGCGCTTCGTTTGCCCTGGGCCAAAGCGAGCCTTCACAATAGCTGAACGCTAACACTGCATACTCGTTCCACTTCCAGAACCGGGCTACGGCGAGGCAGTTCTCCGGGGGAAAACGGCCCTTCGCGAAGGGCAGATCTGCCGAGCTCATTGCGGGAAAGCGAAAGCAAAGGACGCTTTTCTCCCTCTAACCGCTTTCGTCAGAGGAACGGGGGAAGTCACAGTGTTCTTTCTCTCCCCGAGATACACACAATCTGACGTTGCCTCTGAGCTCCGTTGCTGGCAAAGAACTGAAAGTGACATACATTCCTGTGGGGAAACACAGGGCTTTGCTAGGATTTCTCTAGGCAGTGTGTTTTCCCTGGGCCTCACTGTAGCAACACTATCTCGCAAGGGCAGAACTGCATGGCACTTCCTCCGCCAGGAGAGAGCTGCTGCTTTGTAGTTTGTGCTGGGAAACCTTGCTTTGGCAAGTGCGAATTGACCGCATTCAGGCAGAAAGAAAAGAGAATAGCAAGAGGCCTTTTCTCCCCGGCTGCTCTGCCAAGCCCTTCCAGCTCAAACTATGTCGTTGCTCCTCTGGAAGGATCCCTGCACCGCGGCGTAGTTTTTCCGAAGAAGCCCTGCGTTTGCAAGAGCAAATGAGGAATTCGTGGCAGGAAAGAGGAAGGAAAGAAAGTTTCTCTCCCTCTGCCTGCTTTGCTCAGAGGACCGGATGAAGTCAGGGAGTTCTCCCTTTCACTGAGAAACGTGCGGGCTGCTGTTGCCTGGGCGCTCTCTTCTTTGCAAAAGAGTCTGCAGTTCCACGCTTTGAACCGTGGAAAGGCGCCGGGCTCTGCTAAGATTTCCCCCGGCGCTTCGTTTGCCCTGGGCCAAAGCGAGCCTTCACAATAGCTGAACGCTAACACTGCATACTCGTTCCACTTCCAGAACCGGGCTACGGCGAGGCAGTTCTCCGGGGGAAAACGGCCCTTCGCGAAGGGCAGATCTGCCGAGCTCCTTGCGGGAAAGCGAAAGCAAAGGACGCTTTTCTCCCTCTAACCGCTTTCGTCAGAGGAACGGGGGAAGTCACAGTGTTCTTTCTCTCCCCGAGATACACACAATCTGACGTTGCCTCTGAGCGCCGTTGCTGGCAAAGAACTGAAAGTGACATACATTCCTGTGGGGAAACACAGGGCTTTGCTAGGATTTCTCTAGGCAGTGTGTTTTCCCTGGGCCTCACTGTAGCAACACTATCTCGCAAGGGCAGAACTGCATGGCACTTCCTCCGCCAGGAGAGAGCTGCTGCTTTGTAGTTTGTGCTGGGAAACCTTGCTTTGGCAAGTGCGAATTGACCGCATTCAGGCAGAAAGAAAAGAGAATAGCAAGAGGCCTTTTCTCCCCGGCTGCTCTGCCAAGCCCTTCCAGCTCAAACTATGTCGTTGCTCCTCTGGAAGGATCCCTGCACCGCGGCGTAGTTTTTCCGAAGAAGCCCTGCGTTTGCAAGAGCAAATGAGGAATTCGTGGCAGGAAAGAGGAAGGAGAGAAAGTTTCTCTCCCTCTGCCTGCTTTGCTCAGAGGACCGGATGAAGTCAGGGAGTTCTCCCTTTCACTGAGAAACGTGCGGGCTGCTGTTGCCTGGGCGCTCTCTTCTTTGCAAAAGAGTCTGCAGTTCCACGCTTTGAACCGTGGAAAGGCGCCGGGCTCTGCTAAGATTTCGCCCGGCGCTTCGTTTGCCCTGGGCCAAAGCGAGCCTTCACAATAGCTGAACGCTAACACTGCATACTCGTTCCACTTCCAGAACCGGGCTACGGCGAGGCAGTTCTCCGGGGGAAAACGGCCCTTCGCGAAGGGCAGATCTACCGAGCTCCTTGCGGGAAAGCGAAAGCAAAGGACGCTTTTCTCCCTCTAACCGCTTTCGTCAGAGGAACGGGGGAAGTCACAGTGTTCTTTCTCTCCCTGAGATACACACAATCTGACGTTGCCTCTGAGCTCCGTTGCTGGCAAAGAACTGAAAGTGACATACATTCCTGTGGGGAAACACAGGGCTTTGCTAGGATTTCTCTAGGCAGTGTGTTTTCCCTGGGCCTCACTGTAGCAACACTATCTCGCCAGGGCAACACTGCATGGCACTTCCTCTGCCAGGAGAGAGCTGCTGCTTTGTAGTTTGTGCTGGGAAACCTTGCTTTGGCAAGTGCCAATTGACCGCATTCAGGCAGAAAGAAAAGAGAATAGCAAGAGGCCTTTTCTCCCCGGCTGCTCTGCCA
Organism: Elephas maximus indicus; assembly: GCF_024166365.1. NCBI lineage: Eukaryota > Metazoa > Chordata > Mammalia > Proboscidea > Elephantidae > Elephas > Elephas maximus. The sequence goes on from NW_026060262.1 coordinate 326,208, forward strand.
AGCCCTTCCAGCTCAAACTATGTCGTTGCTCCTCTGGAAGGATCCCTGCACCGCGGCGTAGTTTTTCCTAAGAAGCCCTGCGTTTGCAAGAGCAAATGAGGAATTCGTGGCAGGAAAGAGGAAGGAAAGAAAGTTTCTCTCCCTCTGCCTGCTTTGCTCAGAGGACCGGATGAAGTCAGGGAGTTCTCCCTTTCACTGAGAAACGTGCGGGCTGCTGTTGCCTGGGCGCTCTCTTCTTTGCAAAAGAGTCTGCAGTTCCACGCTTTGAACCGTGGAAAGGCGCCGGGCTCTGCTAAGATTTCCCCCGGCGCTTCGTTTGCCCTGGGCCAAAGCGAGCCTTCACAATAGCTGAACGCTAACACTGCATACTCGTTCCACTTCCAGAACCGGGCTACGGCGAGGCAGTTCTCCGGGGGAAAACGGCCCTTCGCGAAGGGCAGATCTGCCGAGCTCATTGCGGGAAAGCGAAAGCAAAGGACGCTTTTCTCCCTCTAACCGCTTTCGTCAGAGGAACGGGGGAAGTCACAGTGTTCTTTCTCTCCCCGAGATACACACAATCTGACGTTGCCTCTGAGCTCCGTTGCTGGCAAAGAACTGAAAGTGACATACATTCCTGTGGGGAAACACAGGGCTTTGCTAGGATTTCTCTAGGCAGTGTGTTTTCCCTGGGCCTCACTGTAGCAACACTATCTCGCCAGGGCAACACTGCATGGCACTTCCTCTGCCAGGAGAGAGCTGCTGCTTTGTAGTTTGTGCTGGGAAACCTTGCTTTGGCAAGTGCGAATTGACCGCATTCAGGCAGAAAGAAAAGAGAATAGCAAGAGGCCTTTTCTCCCCGGCTGCTCTGCCAAGCCCTTCCAGCTCAAACTATGTCGTTGCTCCTCTGGAAGGATCCCTGCACCGCGGCGTAGTTTTTCCGAAGAAGCCCTGCGTTTGCACGAGCAAATGAGGAATTCGTGGCAGGAAAGAGGAAGGAAAGAAAGTTTCTCTCCCTCTGCCTGCTTTGCTCAGAGGACCGGATGAAGTCAGGGAGTTCTCCCTTTCACTGAGAAACGTGCGGGCTGCTGTTGCCTGGGCGCTCTCTTCTTTGCAAAAGAGTCTGCAGTTCCACGCTTTGAACCGTGGAAAGGCGCCGGGCTCTGCTAAGATTTCCCCCGGCGCTTCGTTTGCCCTGGGCCAAAGCGAGCCTTCACAATAGCTGAACGCTAACACTGCATACTCGTTCCACTTCCAGAACCGGGCTACGGCGAGGCAGTTCTCCGGGGGAAAACGGCCCTTCGCGAAGGGCAGATCTGCCGAGCTCCTTGCGGGAAAGCGAAAGCAAAGGACGCTTTTCTCCCTCTAACGGCTTTCGTCAGAGGAACGGGGGAAGTCACAGGGTTCTTTCTCTCCCCGAGATACACACAATCTGACGTTGCCTCTGAGCGCCGTTGCTGGCAAAGAACTGAAAGTGACATACATTCCTGTGGGGAAACACAGGGCTTTGCTAGGATTTCTCTAGGCAGTGTGTTTTCCCTGGGCCTCACTGTAGCAACACTATCTCGCAAGGGCAGAACTGCATGGCACTTCCTCCGCCAGGAGAGAGCTGCTGCTTTGTAGTTTGTGCTGGGAAACCTTGCTTTGGCAAGTGCGAATTGACCGCATTCAGGCAGAAAGAAAAGAGAATAGCAAGAGGCCTTTTCTCCCCGGCTGCTCTGCCAAGCCCTTCCAGCTCAAACTATGTCGTTGCTCCTCTGGAAGGATCCCTGCACCGCGGCGTAGTTTTTCCGAAGAAGCCCTGCGTTTGCAAGAGCAAATGAGGAATTCGTGGCAGGAAAGAGGAAGGAGAGAAAGTTTCTCTCCCTCTGCCTGCTTTGCTCAGAGGACCGGATGAAGTCAGGGAGTTCTCCCTTTCACTGAGAAACGTGCGGGCTGCTGTTGCCTGGGCGCTCTCTTCTTTGCAAAAGAGTCTGCAGTTCCACGCTTTGAACCGTGGAAAGGCGCCGGGCTCTGCTAAGATTTCGCCCGGCGCTTCGTTTGCCCTGGGCCAAAGCGAGCCTTCACAATAGCTGAACGCTAACACTGCATACTCGTTCCACTTCCAGAACCGGGCTACGGCGAGGCAGTTCTCCGGGGGAAAACGGCCCTTCGCGAAGGGCAGATCTACCGAGCTCCTTGCGGGAAAGCGAAAGCAAAGGACGCTTTTCTCCCTCTAACCGCTTTCGTCAGAGGAACGGGGGAAGTCACAGTGTTCTTTCTCTCCCTGAGATACACACAATCTGACGTTGCCTCTGAGCTCCGTTGCTGGCAAAGAACTGAAAGTGACATACATTCCTGTGGGGAAACACAGGGCTTTGCTAGGATTTCTCTAGGCAGTGTGTTTTCCCTGGGCCTCACTGTAGCAACACTATCTCGCCAGGGCAACACTGCATGGCACTTCCTCTGCCAGGAGAGAGCTGCTGCTTTGTAGTTTGTGCTGGGAAACCTTGCTTTGGCAAGTGCCAATTGACCGCATTCAGGCAGAAAGAAAAGAGAATAGCAAGAGGCCTTTTCTCCCCGGCTGCTCTGCCAAGCCCTTCCAGCTCAAACTATGTCGTTGCTCCTCTGGAAGGATCCCTGCACCGCGGCGTAGTTTTTCCTAAGAAGCCCTGCGTTTGCAAGAGCAAATGAGGAATTCGTGGCAGGAAAGAGGAAGGAGAGAAAGTTTCTCTCCCTCTGCCTGCTTTGCTCAGAGGTCCGGATGAAGTCAGGGAGTTCTCCCTTTCACTGAGAAACGTGCGGGCTGCTGTTGCCTGGGCGCTCTCTTCTTTGCAAAAGAGTCTGCAGTTCCACGCTTTGAACCGTGGAAAGGCGCCGGGCTCTGCTAAGATTTCCCCCGGCGCTTCGTTTGCCCTGGGCCAAAGCGAGCCTTCACAATAGCTGAACGCTAACACTGCATACTCGTTCCACTTCCAGAACCGGGCTACGGCGAGGCAGTTCTCCGGGGGAAAACGGCCCTTCGCGAAGGGCAGATCTGCCGAGCTCATTGCGGGAAAGCGAAAGCAAAGGACGCTTTTCTCCCTCTAACCGCTTTCGTCAGAGGAACGGGGGAAGTCACAGTGTTCTTTCTCTCCCCGAGATACACACAATCTGACGTTGCCTCTGAGCTCCGTTGCTGGCAAAGAACTGAAAGTGACATACATTCCTGTGGGGAAACACAGGGCTTTGCTAGGATTTCTCTAGGCAGTGTGTTTTCCCTGGGCCTCACTGTAGCAACACTATCTCGCCAGGGCAACACTGCATGGCACTTCCTCTGCCAGGAGAGAGCTGCTGCTTTGTAGTTTGTGCTGGGAAACCTTGCTTTGGCAAGTGCCAATTGACCGCATTCAGGCAGAAAGAAAAGAGAATAGCAAGAGGCCTTTTCTCCCCGGCTGCTCTGCCAAGCCCTTCCAGCTCAAACTATGTCGTTGCTCCTCTGGAAGGATCCCTGCACCGCGGCGTAGTTTTTCCTAAGAAGCCCTGCGTTTGCACGAGCAAATGAGGAATTCGTGGCAGGAAAGAGGAAGGAAAGAAAGTTTCTCTCCCTCTGCCTGCTTTGCTCAGAGGACCGGATGAAGTCAGGGAGTTCTCCCTTTCACTGAGAAACGTGCGGGCTGCTGTTGCCTGGGCGCTCTCTTCTTTGCAAAAGAGTCTGCAGTTCCACGCTTTGAACCGTGGAAAGGCGCCGGGCTCTGCTAAGATTTCCCCCGGCGCTTCGTTTGCCCTGGGCCAAAGCGAGCCTTCACAATAGCTGAACGCTAACACTGCATACTCGTTCCACTTCCAGAACCGGGCTACGGCGAGGCAGTTCTCCGGGGGAAAACGGCCCTTCGCGAAGGGCAGATCTGCCGAGCTCCTTGCGGGAAAGCGAAAGCAAAGGACGCTTTTCTCCCTCTAACCGCTTTCGTCAGAGGAACGGGGGAAGTCACAGTGTTCTTTCTCTCCCTGAGATACACACAATCTGACGTTGCCTCTGAGCTCCGTTGCTGGCAAAGAACTGAAAGTGACATACATTCCTGTGGGGAAACACAGGGCTTTGCTAGGATTTCTCTAGGCAGTGTGTTTTCCCTGGGCCTCACTGTAGCAACACTATCTCGCAAGGGCAGAACTGCATGGGATTTCCTCCGCCAGGAGAGAGCTGCTGCTTTGTAGTTTGTGCTGGGAAACCTTGCTTTGGCAAGTGCGAATTGACCGCATTCAGGCAGAAAGAAAAGAGAATAGCAAGAGGCCTTTTCTCCCCGGCTGCTCTGCCAAGCCCTTCCAGCTCAAACTATGTCGTTGCTCCTCTGGAAGGATCCCTGCACCGCGGCGTAGTTTTTCCTAAGAAGCCCTGCGTTTGCACGAGCAAATGAGGAATTCGTGGCAGGAAAGAGGAAGGAAAGAAAGTTTCTCTCCCTCTGCCTGCTTTGCTCAGAGGACCGGATGAAGTCAGGGAGTTCTCCCTTTCACTGAGAAACGTGCGGGCTGCTGTTGCCTGGGCGCTCTCTTCTTTGCAAAAGAGTCTGCAGTTCCACGCTTTGAACCGTGGAAAGGCGCCGGGCTCTGCTAAGATTTCGCCCGGCGCTTCGTTTGCCCTGGGCCAAAGCGAGCCTTCACAATAGCTGAACGCTAACACTGCATACTCGTTCCACTTCCAGAACCGGGCTACGGCGAGGCAGTTCTCCGGGGGAAAACGGCCCTTCGCGAAGGGCAGATCTACCGAGCTCCTTGCGGGAAAGCGAAAGCAAAGGACGCTTTTCTCCCTCTAACCGCTTTCGTCAGAGGAACGGGGGAAGTCACAGTGTTCTTTCTCTCCCTGAGATACACACAATCTGACGTTGCCTCTGAGCTCCGTTGCTGGCAAAGAACTGAAAGTGACATACATTCCTGTGGGGAAACACAGGGCTTTGCTAGGATTTCTCTAGGCAGTGTGTTTTCCCTGGGCCTCACTGTAGCAACACTATCTCGCCAGGGCAACACTGCATGGCACTTCCTCTGCCAGGAGAGAGCTGCTGCTTTGTAGTTTGTGCTGGGAAACCTTGCTTTGGCAAGTGCCAATTGACCGCATTCAGGCAGAAAGAAAAGAGAATAGCAAGAGGCCTTTTCTCCCCGGCTGCTCTGCCAAGCCCTTCCAGCTCAAACTATGTCGTTGCTCCTCTGGAAGGATCCCTGCACCGCGGCGTAGTTTTTCCGAAGAAGCCCTGCGTTTGCAAGAGCAAATGAGGAATTCGTGGCAGGAAAGAGGAAGGAAAGAAAGTTTCTCTCCCTCTGCCTGCTTTGCTCAGAGGACCGGATGAAGTCAGGGAGTTCTCCCTTTCACTGAGAAACGTGCGGGCTGCTGTTGCCTGGGCGCTCTCTTCTTTGCAAAAGAGTCTGCAGTTCCACGCTTTGAACCGTGGAAAGGCGCCGGGCTCTGCTAAGATTTCGCCCGGCGCTTCGTTTGCCCTGGGCCAAAGCGAGCCTTCACAATAGCTGAACGCTAACACTGCATACTCGTTCCACTTCCAGAACCGGGCTACGGCGAGGCAGTTCTCCGGGGGAAAACGGCCCTTCGCGAAGGGCAGATCTGCCGAGCTCCTTGCGGGAAAGCGAAAGCAAAGGACGCTTTTCTCCCTCTAACGGCTTTCGTCAGAGGAACGGGGGAAGTCACAGGGTTCTTTCTCTCCCCGAGATACACACAATCTGACGTTGCCTCTGAGCGCCGTTGCTGGCAAAGAACTGAAAGTGACATACATTCCTGTGGGGAAACACAGGGCTTTGCTAGGATTTCTCTAGGCAGTGTGTTTTCCCTGGGCCTCACTGTAGCAACACTATCTCGCAAGGGCAGAACTGCATGGCACTTCCTCCGCCAGGAGAGAGCTGCTGCTTTGTAGTTTGTGCTGGGAAACCTTGCTTTGGCAAGTGCGAATTGACCGCATTCAGGCAGAAAGAAAAGAGAATAGCAAGAGGCCTTTTCTCCCCGGCTGCTCTGCCAAGCCCTTCCAGCTCAAACTATGTCGTTGCTCCTCTGGAAGGATCCCTGCACCGCGGCGTAGTTTTTCCGAAGAAGCCCTGCGTTTGCAAGAGCAAATGAGGAATTCGTGGCAGGAAAGAGGAAGGAGAGAAAGTTTCTCTCCCTCTGCCTGCTTTGCTCAGAGGACCGGATGAAGTCAGGGAGTTCTCCCTTTCACTGAGAAACGTGCGGGCTGCTGTTGCCTGGGCGCTCTCTTCTTTGCAAAAGAGTCTGCAGTTCCACGCTTTGAACCGTGGAAAGGCGCCGGGCTCTGCTAAGATTTCGCCCGGCGCTTCGTTTGCCCTGGGCCAAAGCGAGCCTTCACAATAGCTGAACGCTAACACTGCATACTCGTTCCACTTCCAGAACCGGGCTACGGCGAGGCAGTTCTCCGGGGGAAAACGGCCCTTCGCGAAGGGCAGATCTACCGAGCTCCTTGCGGGAAAGCGAAAGCAAAGGACGCTTTTCTCCCTCTAACCGCTTTCGTCAGAGGAACGGGGGAAGTCACAGTGTTCTTTCTCTCCCTGAGATACACACAATCTGACGTTGCCTCTGAGCTCCGTTGCTGGCAAAGAACTGAAAGTGACATACATTCCTGTGGGGAAACACAGGGCTTTGCTAGGATTTCTCTAGGCAGTGTGTTTTCCCTGGGCCTCACTGTAGCAACACTATCTCGCCAGGGCAACACTGCATGGCACTTCCTCTGCCAGGAGAGAGCTGCTGCTTTGTAGTTTGTGCTGGGAAACCTTGCTTTGGCAAGTGCCAATTGACCGCATTCAGGCAGAAAGAAAAGAGAATAGCAAGAGGCCTTTTCTCCCCGGCTGCTCTGCCAAGCCCTTCCAGCTCAAACTATGTCGTTGCTCCTCTGGAAGGATCCCTGCACCGCGGCGTAGTTTTTCCTAAGAAGCCCTGCGTTTGCAAGAGCAAATGAGGAATTCGTGGCAGGAAAGAGGAAGGAAAGAAAGTTTCTCTCCCTCTGCCTGCTTTGCTCAGAGGTCCGGATGAAGTCAGGGAGTTCTCCCTTTCACTGAGAAACGTGCGGGCTGCTGTTGCCTGGGCACTCTCTTCTTTGCAAAAGAGTCTGCAGTTCCACGCTTTGAACCGTGGAAAGGCGCCGGGCTCTGCTAAGATTTCCCCCGGCGCTTCGTTTGCCCTGGGCCAAAGCGAGCCTTCACAATAGCTGAACGCTAACACTGCATACTCGTTCCACTTCCAGAACCGGGCTACGGCGAGGCAGTTCTCCGGGGGAAAACGGCCCTTCGCGAAGGGCAGATCTGCCGAGCTCATTGCGGGAAAGCGAAAGCAAAGGACGCTTTTCTCCCTCTAACCGCTTTCGTCAGAGGAACGGGGGAAGTCACAGTGTTCTTTCTCTCCCCGAGATACACACAATCTGACGTTGCCTCTGAGCTCCGTTGCTGGCAAAGAACTGAAAGTGACATACATTCCTGTGGGGAAACACAGGGCTTTGCTAGGATTTCTCTAGGCAGTGTGTTTTCCCTGGGCCTCACTGTAGCAACACTATCTCGCCAGGGCAACACTGCATGGCACTTCCTCTGCCAGGAGAGAGCTGCTGCTTTGTAGTTTGTGCTGGGAAACCTTGCTTTGGCAAGTGCGAATTGACCGCATTCAGGCAGAAAGAAAAGAGAATAGCAAGAGGCCTTTTCTCCCCGGCTGCTCTGCCAAGCCCTTCCAGCTCAAACTATGTCGTTGCTCCTCTGGAAGGATCCCTGCACCGCGGCGTAGTTTTTCCTAAGAAGCCCTGCGTTTGCACGAGCAAATGAGGAATTCGTGGCAGGAAAGAGGAAGGAAAGAAAGTTTCTCTCCCTCTGCCTGCTTTGCTCAGAGGACCGGATGAAGTCAGGGAGTTCTCCCTTTCACTGAGAAACGTGCGGGCTGCTGTTGCCTGGGCGCTCTCTTCTTTGCAAAAGAGTCTGCAGTTCTACGCTTTGAACCGTGGAAAGGCGCCGGGCTCTGCTAAGATTTCCCCCGGCGCTTCGTTTGCCCTGGGCCAAAGCGAGCCTTCACAATAGCTGAACGCTAACACTGCATACTCGTTCCACTTCCAGAACCGGGCTACGGCGAGGCAGTTCTCCGGGGGAAAACGGCCCTTCGCGAAGGGCAGATCTGCCGAGCTCCTTGCGGGAAAGCGAAAGCAAAGGACGCTTTTCTCCCTCTAACCGCTTTCGTCAGAGGAACGGGGGAAGTCACAGTGTTCTTTCTCTCCCTGAGATACACACAATCTGACGTTGCCTCTGAGCTCCGTTGCTGGCAAAGAACTGAAAGTGACATACATTCCTGTGGGGAAACACAGGGCTTTGCTAGGATTTCTCTAGGCAGTGTGTTTTCCCTGGGCCTCACTGTAGCAACACTATCTCGCAAGGGCAGAACTGCATGGGATTTCCTCCGCCAGGAGAGAGCTGCTGCTTTGTAGTTTGTGCTGGGAAACCTTGCTTTGGCAAGTGCGAATTGACCGCATTCAGGCAGAAAGAAAAGAGAATAGCAAGAGGCCTTTTCTCCCCGGCTGCTCTGCCAAGCCCTTCCAGCTCAAACTATGTCGTTGCTCCTCTGGAAGGATCCCTGCACCGCGGCGTAGTTTTTCCTAAGAAGCCCTGCGTTTGCACGAGCAAATGAGGAATTCGTGGCAGGAAAGAGGAAGGAAAGAAAGTTTCTCTCCCTCTGCCTGCTTTGCTCAGAGGACCGGATGAAGTCAGGGAGTTCTCCCTTTCACTGAGAAACGTGCGGGCTGCTGTTGCCTGGGCGCTCTCTTCTTTGCAAAAGAGTCTGCAGTTCCACGCTTTGAACCGTGGAAAGGCGCCGGGCTCTGCTAAGATTTCGCCCGGCGCTTCGTTTGCCCTGGGCCAAAGCGAGCCTTCACAATAGCTGAACGCTAACACTGCATACTCGTTCCACTTCCAGAACCGGGCTACGGCGAGGCAGTTCTCCGGGGGAAAACGGCCCTTCGCGAAGGGCAGATCTACCGAGCTCCTTGCGGGAAAGCGAAAGCAAAGGACGCTTTTCTCCCTCTAACCGCTTTCGTCAGAGGAACGGGGGAAGTCACAGTGTTCTTTCTCTCCCTGAGATACACACAATCTGACGTTGCCTCTGAGCTCCGTTGCTGGCAAAGAACTGAAAGTGACATACATTCCTGTGGGGAAACACAGGGCTTTGCTAGGATTTCTCTAGGCAGTGTGTTTTCCCTGGGCCTCACTGTAGCAACACTATCTCGCCAGGGCAACACTGCATGGCACTTCCTCTGCCAGGAGAGAGCTGCTGCTTTGTAGTTTGTGCTGGGAAACCTTGCTTTGGCAAGTGCCAATTGACCGCATTCAGGCAGAAAGAAAAGAGAATAGCAAGAGGCCTTTTCTCCCCGGCTGCTCTGCCAAGCCCTTCCAGCTCAAACTATGTCGTTGCTCCTCTGGAAGGATCCCTGCACCGCGGCGTAGTTTTTCCGAAGAAGCCCTGCGTTTGCAAGAGCAAATGAGGAATTCGTGGCAGGAAAGAGGAAGGAAAGAAAGTTTCTCTCCCTCTGCCTGCTTTGCTCAGAGGACCGGATGAAGTCAGGGAGTTCTCCCTTTCACTGAGAAACGTGCGGGCTGCTGTTGCCTGGGCGCTCTCTTCTTTGCAAAAGAGTCTGCAGTTCCACGCTTTGAACCGTGGAAAGGCGCCGGGCTCTGCTAAGATTTCGCCCGGCGCTTCGTTTGCCCTGGGCCAAAGCGAGCCTTCACAATAGCTGAACGCTAACACTGCATACTCGTTCCACTTCCAGAACCGGGCTACGGCGAGGCAGTTCTCCGGGGGAAAACGGCCCTTCGCGAAGGGCAGATCTGCCGAGCTCCTTGCGGGAAAGCGAAAGCAAAGGACGCTTTTCTCCCTCTAACGGCTTTCGTCAGAGGAACGGGGGAAGTCACAGGGTTCTTTCTCTCCCCGAGATACACACAATCTGACGTTGCCTCTGAGCGCCGTTGCTGGCAAAGAACTGAAAGTGACATACATTCCTGTGGGGAAACACAGGGCTTTGCTAGGATTTCTCTAGGCAGTGTGTTTTCCCTGGGCCTCACTGTAGCAACACTATCTCGCAAGGGCAGAACTGCATGGCACTTCCTCCGCCAGGAGAGAGCTGCTGCTTTGTAGTTTGTGCTGGGAAACCTTGCTTTGGCAAGTGCGAATTGACCGCATTCAGGCAGAAAGAAAAGAGAATAGCAAGAGGCCTTTTCTCCCCGGCTGCTCTGCCAAGCCCTTCCAGCTCAAACTATGTCGTTGCTCCTCTGGAAGGATCCCTGCACCGCGGCGTAGTTTTTCCGAAGAAGCCCTGCGTTTGCAAGAGCAAATGAGGAATTCGTGGCAGGAAAGAGGAAGGAGAGAAAGTTTCTCTCCCTCTGCCTGCTTTGCTCAGAGGACCGGATGAAGTCAGGGAGTTCTCCCTTTCACTGAGAAACGTGCGGGCTGCTGTTGCCTGGGCGCTCTCTTCTTTGCAAAAGAGTCTGCAGTTCCACGCTTTGAACCGTGGAAAGGCGCCGGGCTCTGCTAAGATTTCGCCCGGCGCTTCGTTTGCCCTGGGCCAAAGCGAGCCTTCACAATAGCTGAACGCTAACACTGCATACTCGTTCCACTTCCAGAACCGGGCTACGGCGAGGCAGTTCTCCGGGGGAAAACGGCCCTTCGCGAAGGGCAGATCTACCGAGCTCCTTGCGGGAAAGCGAAAGCAAAGGACGCTTTTCTCCCTCTAACCGCTTTCGTCAGAGGAACGGGGGAAGTCACAGTGTTCTTTCTCTCCCTGAGATACACACAATCTGACGTTGCCTCTGAGCTCCGTTGCTGGCAAAGAACTGAAAGTGACATACATTCCTGTGGGGAAACACAGGGCTTTGCTAGGATTTCTCTAGGCAGTGTGTTTTCCCTGGGCCTCACTGTAGCAACACTATCTCGCCAGGGCAACACTGCATGGCACTTCCTCTGCCAGGAGAGAGCTGCTGCTTTGTAGTTTGTGCTGGGAAACCTTGCTTTGGCAAGTGCCAATTGACCGCATTCAGGCAGAAAGAAAAGAGAATAGCAAGAGGCCTTTTCTCCCCGGCTGCTCTGCCAAGCCCTTCCAGCTCAAACTATGTCGTTGCTCCTCTGGAAGGATCCCTGCACCGCGGCGTAGTTTTTCCTAAGAAGCCCTGCGTTTGCAAGAGCAAATGAGGAATTCGTGGCAGGAAAGAGGAAGGAAAGAAAGTTTCTCTCCCTCTGCCTGCTTTGCTCAGAGGTCCGGATGAAGTCAGGGAGTTCTCCCTTTCACTGAGAAACGTGCGGGCTGCTGTTGCCTGGGCACTCTCTTCTTTGCAAAAGAGTCTGCAGTTCCACGCTTTGAACCGTGGAAAGGCGCCGGGCTCTGCTAAGATTTCCCCCGGCGCTTCGTTTGCCCTGGGCCAAAGCGAGCCTTCACAATAGCTGAACGCTAACACTGCATACTCGTTCCACTTCCAGAACCGGGCTACGGCGAGGCAGTTCTCCGGGGGAAAACGGCCCTTCGCGAAGGGCAGATCTGCCGAGCTCATTGCGGGAAAGCGAAAGCAAAGGACGCTTTTCTCCCTCTAACCGCTTTCGTCAGAGGAACGGGGGAAGTCACAGTGTTCTTTCTCTCCCCGAGATACACACAATCTGACGTTGCCTCTGAGCTCCGTTGCTGGCAAAGAACTGAAAGTGACATACATTCCTGTGGGGAAACACAGGGCTTTGCTAGGATTTCTCTAGGCAGTGTGTTTTCCCTGGGCCTCACTGTAGCAACACTATCTCGCCAGGGCAACACTGCATGGCACTTCCTCTGCCAGGAGAGAGCTGCTGCTTTGTAGTTTGTGCTGGGAAACCTTGCTTTGGCAAGTGCGAATTGACCGCATTCAGGCAGAAAGAAAAGAGAATAGCAAGAGGCCTTTTCTCCCCGGCTGCTCTGCCAAGCCCTTCCAGCTCAAACTATGTCGTTGCTCCTCTGGAAGGATCCCTGCACCGCGGCGTAGTTTTTCCTAAGAAGCCCTGCGTTTGCACGAGCAAATGAGGAATTCGTGGCAGGAAAGAGGAAGGAAAGAAAGTTTCTCTCCCTCTGCCTGCTTTGCTCAGAGGACCGGATGAAGTCAGGGAGTTCTCCCTTTCACTGAGAAACGTGCGGGCTGCTGTTGCCTGGGCGCTCTCTTCTTTGCAAAAGAGTCTGCAGTTCCACGCTTTGAACCGTGGAAAGGCGCCGGGCTCTGCTAAGATTTCCCCCGGCGCTTCGTTTGCCCTGGGCCAAAGCGAGCCTTCACAATAGCTGAACGCTAACACTGCATACTCGTTCCACTTCCAGAACCGGGCTACGGCGAGGCAGTTCTCCGGGGGAAAACGGCCCTTCGCGAAGGGCAGATCTGCCGAGCTCCTTGCGGGAAAGCGAAAGCAAAGGACGCTTTTCTCCCTCTAACGGCTTTCGTCAGAGGAACGGGGGAAGTCACAGTGTTCTTTCCCTGAGATACACACAATCTGACGTTGCCTCTGAGCTCCGTTGCTGGCAAAGAACTGAAAGTGACATACATTCCTGTGGGGAAACACAGGGCTTTGCTAGGATTTCTCTAGGCAGTGTGTTTTCCCTGGGCCTCACTGTAGCAACACTATCTCGCAAGGGCAGAACTGCATGGGATTTCCTCCGCCAGGAGAGAGCTGCTGCTTTGTAGTTTGTGCTGGGAAACCTTGCTTTGGCAAGTGCGAATTGACCGCATTCAGGCAGAAAGAAAAGAGAATAGCAAGAGGCCTTTTCTCCCCGGCTGCTCTGCCAAGCCCTTCCAGCTCAAACTATGTCGTTGCTCCTCTGGAAGGATCCCTGCACCGCGGCGTAGTTTTTCCTAAGAAGCCCTGCGTTTGCACGAGCAAATGAGGAATTCGTGGCAGGAAAGAGGAAGGAAAGAAAGTTTCTCTCCCTCTGCCTGCTTTGCTCAGAGGACCGGATGAAGTCAGGGAGTTCTCCCTTTCACTGAGAAACGTGCGGGCTGCTGTTGCCTGGGCGCTCTCTTCTTTGCAAAAGAGTCTGCAGTTCCACGCTTTGAACCGTGGAAAGGCGCCGGGCTCTGCTAAGATTTCCCCCGGCGCTTCGTTTGCCCTGGGCCAAAGCGAGCCTTCACAATAGCTGAACGCTAACACTGCATACTCGTTCCACTTCCAGAACCGGGCTACGGCGAGGCAGTTCTCCGGGGGAAAACGGCCCTTCGCGAAGGGCAGATCTACCGAGCTCCTTGCGGGAAAGCGAAAGCAAAGGACGCTTTTCTCCCTCTAACCGCTTTCGTCAGAGGAACGGGGGAAGTCACAGTGTTCTTTCTCTCCCTGAGATACACACAATCTGACGTTGCCTCTGAGCTCCGTTGCTGGCAAAGAACTGAAAGTGACATACATTCCTGTGGGGAAACACAGGGCTTTGCTAGGATTTCTCTAGGCAGTGTGTTTTCCCTGGGCCTCACTGTAGCAACACTATCTCGCCAGGGCAACACTGCATGGCACTTCCTCTGCCAGGAGAGAGCTGCTGCTTTGTAGTTTGTGCTGGGAAACCTTGCTTTGGCAAGTGCCAATTGACCGCATTCAGGCAGAAAGAAAAGAGAATAGCAAGAGGCCTTTTCTCCCCGGCTGCTCTGCCAAGCCCTTCCAGCTCAAACTATGTCGTTGCTCCTCTGGAAGGATCCCTGCACCGCGGCGTAGTTTTTCCGAAGAAGCCCTGCGTTTGCAAGAGCAAATGAGGAATTCGTGGCAGGAAAGAGGAAGGAAAGAAAGTTTCTCTCCCTCTGCCTGCTTTGCTCAGAGGACCGGATGAAGTCAGGGAGTTCTCCCTTTCACTGAGAAACGTGCGGGCTGCTGTTGCCTGGGCGCTCTCTTCTTTGCAAAAGAGTCTGCAGTTCCACGCTTTGAACCGTGGAAAGGCGCCGGGCTCTGCTAAGATTTCGCCCGGCGCTTCGTTTGCCCTGGGCCAAAGCGAGCCTTCACAATAGCTGAACGCTAACACTGCATACTCGTTCCACTTCCAGAACCGGGCTACGGCGAGGCAGTTCTCCGGGGGAAAACGGCCCTTCGCGAAGGGCAGATCTGCCGAGCTCCTTGCGGGAAAGCGAAAGCAAAGGACGCTTTTCTCCCTCTAACGGCTTTCGTCAGAGGAACGGGGGAAGTCACAGGGTTCTTTCTCTCCCCGAGATACACACAATCTGACGTTGCCTCTGAGCGCCGTTGCTGGCAAAGAACTGAAAGTGACATACATTCCTGTGGGGAAACACAGGGCTTTGCTAGGATTTCTCTAGGCAGTGTGTTTTCCCTGGGCCTCACTGTAGCAACACTATCTCGCAAGGGCAGAACTGCATGGCACTTCCTCCGCCAGGAGAGAGCTGCTGCTTTGTAGTTTGTGCTGGGAAACCTTGCTTTGGCAAGTGCGAATTGACCGCATTCAGGCAGAAAGAAAAGAGAATAGCAAGAGGCCTTTTCTCCCCGGCTGCTCTGCCAAGCCCTTCCAGCTCAAACTATGTCGTTGCTCCTCTGGAAGGATCCCTGCACCGCGGCGTAGTTTTTCCGAAGAAGCCCTGCGTTTGCAAGAGCAAATGAGGAATTCGTGGCAGGAAAGAGGAAGGAGAGAAAGTTTCTCTCCCTCTGCCTGCTTTGCTCAGAGGACCGGATGAAGTCAGGGAGTTCTCCCTTTCACTGAGAAACGTGCGGGCTGCTGTTGCCTGGGCGCTCTCTTCTTTGCAAAAGAGTCTGCAGTTCCACGCTTTGAACCGTGGAAAGGCGCCGGGCTCTGCTAAGATTTCGCCCGGCGCTTCGTTTGCCCTGGGCCAAAGCGAGCCTTCACAATAGCTGAACGCTAACACTGCATACTCGTTCCACTTCCAGAACCGGGCTACGGCGAGGCAGTTCTCCGGGGGAAAACGGCCCTTCGCGAAGGGCAGATCTACCGAGCTCCTTGCGGGAAAGCGAAAGCAAAGGACGCTTTTCTCCCTCTAACCGCTTTCGTCAGAGGAACGGGGGAAGTCACAGTGTTCTTTCTCTCCCTGAGATACACACAATCTGACGTTGCCTCTGAGCTCCGTTGCTGGCAAAGAACTGAAAGTGACATACATTCCTGTGGGGAAACACAGGGCTTTGCTAGGATTTCTCTAGGCAGTGTGTTTTCCCTGGGCCTCACTGTAGCAACACTATCTCGCCAGGGCAACACTGCATGGCACTTCCTCTGCCAGGAGAGAGCTGCTGCTTTGTAGTTTGTGCTGGGAAACCTTGCTTTGGCAAGTGCCAATTGACCGCATTCAGGCAGAAAGAAAAGAGAATAGCAAGAGGCCTTTTCTCCCCGGCTGCTCTGCCAAGCCCTTCCAGCTCAAACTATGTCGTTGCTCCTCTGGAAGGATCCCTGCACCGCGGCGTAGTTTTTCCTAAGAAGCCCTGCGTTTGCACGAGCAAATGAGGAATTCGTGGCAGGAAAGAGGAAGGAAAGAAAGTTTCTCTCCCTCTGCCTGCTTTGCTCAGAGGACCGGATGAAGTCAGGGAGTTCTCCCTTTCACTGAGAAACGTGCGGGCTGCTGTTGCCTGGGCGCTCTCTTCTTTGCAAAAGAGTCTGCAGTTCCACGCTTTGAACCGTGGAAAGGCGCCGGGCTCTGCTAAGATTTCGCCCGGCGCTTCGTTTGCCCTGGGCCAAAGCGAGCCTTCACAATAGCTGAACGCTAACACTGCATACTCGTTCCACTTCCAGAACCGGGCTACGGCGAGGCAGTTCTCCGGGGGAAAACGGCCCTTCGCGAAGGGCAGATCTGCCGAGCTCCTTGCGGGAAAGCGAAAGCAAAGGACGCTTTTCTCCCTCTAACGGCTTTCGTCAGAGGAACGGGGGAAGTCACAGTGTTCTTTCTCTCCCTGAGATACACACAATCTGACGTTGCCTCTGAGCGCCGTTGCTGGCAAAGAACTGAAAGTGACATACATTCCTGTGGGGAAACACAGGGCTTTGCTAGGATTTCTCTAGGCAGTGTGTTTTCCCTGGGCCTCACTGTAGCAACACTATCTCACAAGGGCAGAACTGCATGGCACTTCCTCCGCCAGGAGAGAGCTGCTGCTTTGTAGTTTGTGCTGGGAAACCTTGCTTTGGCAAGTGCGAATTGACCGCATTCAGGCAGAAAGAAAAGAGAATAGCAAGAGGCCTTTTCTCCCCGGCTGCTCTGCCAAGCCCTTCCAGCTCAAACTATGTCGTTGCTCCTCTGGAAGGATCCCTGCACCGCGGCGTAGTTTTTCCGAAGAAGCCCTGCGTTTGCAAGAGCAAATGAGGAATTCGTGGCAGGAAAGAGGAAGGAAAGAGTTTCTCTCCCTCTGCCTGCTTTGCTCAGAGGACCGGATGAAGTCAGGGAGTTCTCCCTTTCACTGAGAAACGTGCGGGCTGCTGTTGCCTGGGCGCTCTCTTCTTTGCAAAAGAGTCTGCAGTTCCACGCTTTGAACCGTGGAAAGGCGCCGGGCTCTGCTAAGATTTCGCCCGGCGCTTCGTTTGCCCTGGGCCAAAGCGAGCCTTCACAATAGCTGAACGCTAACACTGCATACTCGTTCCACTTCCAGAACCGGGCTACGGCGAGGCAGTTCTCCGGGGGAAAACGGCCCTTCGCGAAGGGCAGATCTACCGAGCTCCTTGCGGGAAAGCGAAAGCAAAGGACGCTTTTCTCCCTCTAACCGCTTTCGTCAGAGGAACGGGGGAAGTCACAGTGTTCTTTCTCTCCCTGAGATACACACAATCTGACGTTGCCTCTGAGCTCCGTTGCTGGCAAAGAACTGAAAGTGACATACATTCCTGTGGGGAAACACAGGGCTTTGCTAGGATTTCTCTAGGCAGTGTGTTTTCCCTGGGCCTCACTGTAGCAACACTATCTCGCCAGGGCAACACTGCATGGCACTTCCTCTGCCAGGAGAGAGCTGCTGCTTTGTAGTTTGTGCTGGGAAACCTTGCTTTGGCAAGTGCCAATTGACCGCATTCAGGCAGAAAGAAAAGAGAATAGCAAGAGGCCTTTTCTCCCCGGCTGCTCTGCCAAGCCCTTCCAGCTCAAACTATGTCGTTGCTCCTCTGGAAGGATCCCTGCACCGCGGCGTAGTTTTTCCTAAGAAGCCCTGCGTTTGCAAGAGCAAATGAGGAATTCGTGGCAGGAAAGAGGAAGGAAAGAAAGTTTCTCTCCCTCTGCCTGCTTTGCTCAGAGGACCGGATGAAGTCAGGGAGTTCTCCCTTTCACTGAGAAACGTGCGGGCTGCTGTTGCCTGGGCGCTCTCTTCTTTGCAAAAGAGTCTGCAGTTCCACGCTTTGAACCGTGGAAAGGCGCCGGGCTCTGCTAAGATTTCCCCCGGCGCTTCGTTTGCCCTGGGCCAAAGCGAGCCTTCACAATAGCTGAACGCTAACACTGCATACTCGTTCCACTTCCAGAACCGGGCTACGGCGAGGCAGTTCTCCGGGGGAAAACGGCCCTTCGCGAAGGGCAGATCTGCCGAGCTCCTTGCGGGAAAGCGAAAGCAAAGGACGCTTTTCTCCCTCTAACGGCTTTCGTCAGAGGAACGGGGGAAGTCACAGTGTTCTTTCTCTCCCTGAGATACACACAATCTGACGTTGCCTCTGAGCGCCGTTGCTGGCAAAGAACTGAAAGTGACATACATTCCTGTGGGGAAACACAGGGCTTTGCTAGGATTTCTCTAGGCAGTGTGTTTTCCCTGGGCCTCACTGTAGCAACACTATCTCGCAAGGGCAGAACTGCATGGCACTTCCTCCGCCAGGAGAGAGCTGCTGCTTTGTAGTTTGTGCTGGGAAACCTTGCTTTGGCAAGTGCGAATTGACCGCATTCAGGCAGAAAGAAAAGAGAATAGCAAGAGGCCTTTTCTCCCCGGCTGCTCTGCCAAGCCCTTCCAGCTCAAACTATGTCGTTGCTCCTCTGGAAGGATCCCTGCACCGCGGCGTAGTTTTTCCGAAGAAGCCCTGCGTTTGCAAGAGCAAATGAGGAATTCGTGGCAGGAAAGAGGAAGGAAAGAGTTTCTCTCCCTCTGCCTGCTTTGCTCAGAGGACCGGATGAAGTCAGGGAGTTCTCCCTTTCACTGAGAAACGTGCGGGCTGCTGTTGCCTGGGCGCTCTCTTCTTTGCAAAAGAGTCTGCAGTTCCACGCTTTGAACCGTGGAAAGGCGCCGGGCTCTGCTAAGATTTCGCCCGGCGCTTCGTTTGCCCTGGGCCAAAGCGAGCCTTCACAATAGCTGAACGCTAACACTGCATACTCGTTCCACTTCCAGAACCGGGCTACGGCGAGGCAGTTCTCCGGGGGAAAACGGCCCTTCGCGAAGGGCAGATCTACCGAGCTCCTTGCGGGAAAGCGAAAGCAAAGGACGCTTTTCTCCCTCTAACCGCTTTCGTCAGAGGAACGGGGGAAGTCACAGTGTTCTTTCTCTCCCTGAGATACACACAATCTGACGTTGCCTCTGAGCTCCGTTGCTGGCAAAGAACTGAAAGTGACATACATTCCTGTGGGGAAACACAGGGCTTTGCTAGGATTTCTCTAGGCAGTGTGTTTTCCCTGGGCCTCACTGTAGCAACACTATCTCGCCAGGGCAACACTGCATGGCACTTCCTCTGCCAGGAGAGAGCTGCTGCTTTGTAGTTTGTGCTGGGAAACCTTGCTTTGGCAAGTGCCAATTGACCGCATTCAGGCAGAAAGAAAAGAGAATAGCAAGAGGCCTTTTCTCCCCGGCTGCTCTGCCAAGCCCTTCCAGCTCAAACTATGTCGTTGCTCCTCTGGAAGGATCCCTGCACCGCGGCGTAGTTTTTCCTAAGAAGCCCTGCGTTTGCAAGAGCAAATGAGGAATTCGTGGCAGGAAAGAGGAAGGAAAGAAAGTTTCTCTCCCTCTGCCTGCTTTGCTCAGAGGACCGGATGAAGTCAGGGAGTTCTCCCTTTCACTGAGAAACGTGCGGGCTGCTGTTGCCTGGGCGCTCTCTTCTTTGCAAAAGAGTCTGCAGTTCCACGCTTTGAACCGTGGAAAGGCGCCGGGCTCTGCTAAGATTTCCCCCGGCGCTTCGTTTGCCCTGGGCCAAAGCGAGCCTTCACAATAGCTGAACGCTAACACTGCATACTCGTTCCACTTCCAGAACCGGGCTACGGCGAGGCAGTTCTCCGGGGGAAAACGGCCCTTCGCGAAGGGCAGATCTGCCGAGCTCATTGCGGGAAAGCGAAAGCAAAGGACGCTTTTCTCCCTCTAACCGCTTTCGTCAGAGGAACGGGGGAAGTCACAGTGTTCTTTCTCTCCCCGAGATACACACAATCTGACGTTGCCTCTGAGCTCCGTTGCTGGCAAAGAACTGAAAGTGACATACATTCCTGTGGGGAAACACAGGGCTTTGCTAGGATTTCTCTAGGCAGTGTGTTTTCCCTGGGCCTCACTGTAGCAACACTATCTCGCCAGGGCAACACTGCATGGCACTTCCTCTGCCAGGAGAGAGCTGCTGCTTTGTAGTTTGTGCTGGGAAACCTTGCTTTGGCAAGTGCGAATTGACCGCATTCAGGCAGAAAGAAAAGAGAATAGCAAGAGGCCTTTTCTCCCCGGCTGCTCTGCCAAGCCCTTCCAGCTCAAACTATGTCGTTGCTCCTCTGGAAGGATCCCTGCACCGCGGCGTAGTTTTTCCGAAGAAGCCCTGCGTTTGCACGAGCAAATGAGGAATTCGTGGCAGGAAAGAGGAAGGAAAGAAAGTTTCTCTCCCTCTGCCTGCTTTGCTCAGAGGACCGGATGAAGTCAGGGAGTTCTCCCTTTCACTGAGAAACGTGCGGGCTGCTGTTGCCTGGGCGCTCTCTTCTTTGCAAAAGAGTCTGCAGTTCCACGCTTTGAACCGTGGAAAGGCGCCGGGCTCTGCTAAGATTTCCCCCGGCGCTTCGTTTGCCCTGGGCCAAAGCGAGCCTTCACAATAGCTGAACGCTAACACTGCATACTCGTTCCACTTCCAGAACCGGGCTACGGCGAGGCAGTTCTCCGGGGGAAAACGGCCCTTCGCGAAGGGCAGATCTGCCGAGCTCCTTGCGGGAAAGCGAAAGCAAAGGACGCTTTTCTCCCTCTAACGGCTTTCGTCAGAGGAACGGGGGAAGTCACAGTGTTCTTTCTCTCCCTGAGATACACACAATCTGACGTTGCCTCTGAGCTCCGTTGCTGGCAAAGAACTGAAAGTGACATACATTCCTGTGGGGAAACACAGGGCTTTGCTAGGATTTCTCTAGGCAGTGTGTTTTCCCTGGGCCTCACTGTAGCAACACTATCTCGCAAGGGCAGAACTGCATGGCACTTCCTCCGCCAGGAGAGAGCTGCTGCTTTGTAGTTTGTGCTGGGAAACCTTGCTTTGGCAAGTGCGAATTGACCGCATTCAGGCAGAAAGAAAAGAGAATAGCAAGAGGCCTTTTCTCCCCGGCTGCTCTGCCAAGCCCTTCCAGCTCAAACTATGTCGTTGCTCCTCTGGAAGGATCCCTGCACCGCGGCGTAGTTTTTCCGAAGAAGCCCTGCGTTTGCAAGAGCAAATGAGGAATTCGTGGCAGGAAAGAGGAAGGAAAGAAAGTTTCTCTCCCTCTGCCTGCTTTGCTCAGAGGACCGGATGAAGTCAGGGAGTTCTCCCTTTCACTGAGAAACGTGCGGGCTGCTGTTGCCTGGGCGCTCTCTTCTTTGCAAAAGAGTCTGCAGTTCCACGCTTTGAACCGTGGAAAGGCGCCGGGCTCTGCTAAGATTTCGCCCGGCGCTTCGTTTGCCCTGGGCCAAAGCGAGCCTTCACAATAGCTGAACGCTAACACTGCATACTCGTTCCACTTCCAGAACCGGGCTACGGCGAGGCAGTTCTCCGGGGGAAAACGGCCCTTCGCGAAGGGCAGATCTGCCGAGCTCCTTGCGGGAAAGCGAAAGCAAAGGACGCTTTTCTCCCTCTAACGGCTTTCGTCAGAGGAACGGGGGAAGTCACAGTGTTCTTTCTCTCCCTGAGATACACACAATCTGACGTTGCCTCTGAGCGCCGTTGCTGGCAAAGAACTGAAAGTGACATACATTCCTGTGGGGAAACACAGGGCTTTGCTAGGATTTCTCTAGGCAGTGTGTTTTCCCTGGGCCTCACTGTAGCAACACTATCTCACAAGGGCAGAACTGCATGGCACTTCCTCCGCCAGGAGAGAGCTGCTGCTTTGTAGTTTGTGCTGGGAAACCTTGCTTTGGCAAGTGCGAATTGACCGCATTCAGGCAGAAAGAAAAGAGAATAGCAAGAGGCCTTTTCTCCCCGGCTGCTCTGCCAAGCCCTTCCAGCTCAAACTATGTCGTTGCTCCTCTGGAAGGATCCCTGCACCGCGGCGTAGTTTTTCCGAAGAAGCCCTGCGTTTGCAAGAGCAAATGAGGAATTCGTGGCAGGAAAGAGGAAGGAAAGAGTTTCTCTCCCTCTGCCTGCTTTGCTCAGAGGACCGGATGAAGTCAGGGAGTTCTCCCTTTCACTGAGAAACGTGCGGGCTGCTGTTGCCTGGGCGCTCTCTTCTTTGCAAAAGAGTCTGCAGTTCCACGCTTTGAACCGTGGAAAGGCGCCGGGCTCTGCTAAGATTTCGCCCGGCGCTTCGTTTGCCCTGGGCCAAAGCGAGCCTTCACAATAGCTGAACGCTAACACTGCATACTCGTTCCACTTCCAGAACCGGGCTACGGCGAGGCAGTTCTCCGGGGGAAAACGGCCCTTCGCGAAGGGCAGATCTACCGAGCTCCTTGCGGGAAAGCGAAAGCAAAGGACGCTTTTCTCCCTCTAACCGCTTTCGTCAGAGGAACGGGGGAAGTCACAGTGTTCTTTCTCTCCCTGAGATACACACAATCTGACGTTGCCTCTGAGCTCCGTTGCTGGCAAAGAACTGAAAGTGACATACATTCCTGTGGGGAAACACAGGGCTTTGCTAGGATTTCTCTAGGCAGTGTGTTTTCCCTGGGCCTCACTGTAGCAACACTATCTCGCCAGGGCAACACTGCATGGCACTTCCTCTGCCAGGAGAGAGCTGCTGCTTTGTAGTTTGTGCTGGGAAACCTTGCTTTGGCAAGTGCCAATTGACCGCATTCAGGCAGAAAGAAAAGAGAATAGCAAGAGGCCTTTTCTCCCCGGCTGCTCTGCCAAGCCCTTCCAGCTCAAACTATGTCGTTGCTCCTCTGGAAGGATCCCTGCACCGCGGCGTAGTTTTTCCTAAGAAGCCCTGCGTTTGCAAGAGCAAATGAGGAATTCGTGGCAGGAAAGAGGAAGGAAAGAAAGTTTCTCTCCCTCTGCCTGCTTTGCTCAGAGGTCCGGATGAAGTCAGGGAGTTCTCCCTTTCACTGAGAAACGTGCGGGCTGCTGTTGCCTGGGCACTCTCTTCTTTGCAAAAGAGTCTGCAGTTCCACGCTTTGAACCGTGGAAAGGCGCCGGGCTCTGCTAAGATTTCCCCCGGCGCTTCGTTTGCCCTGGGCCAAAGCGAGCCTTCACAATAGCTGAACGCTAACACTGCATACTCGTTCCACTTCCAGAACCGGGCTATGGCGAGGCAGTTCTCCGGGGGAAAACGGCCCTTCGCGAAGGGCAGATCTGCCGAGCTCATTGCGGGAAAGCGAAAGCAAAGGACGCTTTTCTCCCTCTAACCGCTTTCGTCAGAGGAACGGGGGAAGTCACAGTGTTCTTTCTCTCCCCGAGATACACACAATCTGACGTTGCCTCTGAGCTCCGTTGCTGGCAAAGAACTGAAAGTGACATACATTCCTGTGGGGAAACACAGGGCTTTGCTAGGATTTCTCTAGGCAGTGTGTTTTCCCTGGGCCTCACTGTAGCAACACTATCTCGCCAGGGCAACACTGCATGGCACTTCCTCTGCCAGGAGAGAGCTGCTGCTTTGTAGTTTGTGCTGGGAAACCTTGCTTTGGCAAGTGCGAATTGACCGCATTCAGGCAGAAAGAAAAGAGAATAGCAAGAGGCCTTTTCTCCCCGGCTGCTCTGCCAAGCCCTTCCAGCTCAAACTATGTCGTTGCTCCTCTGGAAGGATCCCTGCACCGCGGCGTAGTTTTTCCGAAGAAGCCCTGCGTTTGCACGAGCAAATGAGGAATTCGTGGCAGGAAAGAGGAAGGAAAGAAAGTTTCTCTCCCTCTGCCTGCTTTGCTCAGAGGACCGGATGAAGTCAGGGAGTTCTCCCTTTCACTGAGAAACGTGCGGGCTGCTGTTGCCTGGGCGCTCTCTTCTTTGCAAAAGAGTCTGCAGTTCCACGCTTTGAACCGTGGAAAGGCGCCGGGCTCTGCTAAGATTTCGCCCGGCGCTTCGTTTGCCCTGGGCCAAAGCGAGCCTTCACAATAGCTGAACGCTAACACTGCATACTCGTTCCACTTCCAGAACCGGGCTACGGCGAGGCAGTTCTCCGGGGGAAAACGGCCCTTCGCGAAGGGCAGATCTGCCGAGCTCCTTGCGGGAAAGCGAAAGCAAAGGACGCTTTTCTCCCTCTAACGGCTTTCGTCAGAGGAACGGGGGAAGTCACAGTGTTCTTTCTCTCCCTGAGATACACACAATCTGACGTTGCCTCTGAGCGCCGTTGCTGGCAAAGAACTGAAAGTGACATACATTCCTGTGGGGAAACACAGGGCTTTGCTAGGATTTCTCTAGGCAGTGTGTTTTCCCTGGGCCTCACTGTAGCAACACTATCTCACAAGGGCAGAACTGCATGGCACTTCCTCCGCCAGGAGAGAGCTGCTGCTTTGTAGTTTGTGCTGGGAAACCTTGCTTTGGCAAGTGCGAATTGACCGCATTCAGGCAGAAAGAAAAGAGAATAGCAAGAGGCCTTTTCTCCCCGGCTGCTCTGCCAAGCCCTTCCAGCTCAAACTATGTCGTTGCTCCTCTGGAAGGATCCCTGCACCGCGGCGTAGTTTTTCCGAAGAAGCCCTGCGTTTGCAAGAGCAAATGAGGAATTCGTGGCAGGAAAGAGGAAGGAAAGAGTTTCTCTCCCTCTGCCTGCTTTGCTCAGAGGACCGGATGAAGTCAGGGAGTTCTCCCTTTCACTGAGAAACGTGCGGGCTGCTGTTGCCTGGGCGCTCTCTTCTTTGCAAAAGAGTCTGCAGTTCCACGCTTTGAACCGTGGAAAGGCGCCGGGCTCTGCTAAGATTTCGCCCGGCGCTTCGTTTGCCCTGGGCCAAAGCGAGCCTTCACAATAGCTGAACGCTAACACTGCATACTCGTTCCACTTCCAGAACCGGGCTACGGCGAGGCAGTTCTCCGGGGGAAAACGGCCCTTCGCGAAGGGCAGATCTACCGAGCTCCTTGCGGGAAAGCGAAAGCAAAGGACGCTTTTCTCCCTCTAACCGCTTTCGTCAGAGGAACGGGGGAAGTCACAGTGTTCTTTCTCTCCCTGAGATACACACAATCTGACGTTGCCTCTGAGCTCCGTTGCTGGCAAAGAACTGAAAGTGACATACATTCCTGTGGGGAAACACAGGGCTTTGCTAGGATTTCTCTAGGCAGTGTGTTTTCCCTGGGCCTCACTGTAGCAACACTATCTCGCCAGGGCAACACTGCATGGCACTTCCTCTGCCAGGAGAGAGCTGCTGCTTTGTAGTTTGTGCTGGGAAACCTTGCTTTGGCAAGTGCCAATTGACCGCATTCAGGCAGAAAGAAAAGAGAATAGCAAGAGGCCTTTTCTCCCCGGCTGCTCTGCCAAGCCCTTCCAGCTCAAACTATGTCGTTGCTCCTCTGGAAGGATCCCTGCACCGCGGCGTAGTTTTTCCTAAGAAGCCCTGCGTTTGCAAGAGCAAATGAGGAATTCGTGGCAGGAAAGAGGAAGGAAAGAAAGTTTCTCTCCCTCTGCCTGCTTTGCTCAGAGGTCCGGATGAAGTCAGGGAGTTCTCCCTTTCACTGAGAAACGTGCGGGCTGCTGTTGCCTGGGCGCTCTCTTCTTTGCAAAAGAGTCTGCAGTTCCACGCTTTGAACCGTGGAAAGGCGCCGGGCTCTGCTAAGATTTCCCCCGGCGCTTCGTTTGCCCTGGGCCAAAGCGAGCCTTCACAATAGCTGAACGCTAACACTGCATACTCGTTCCACTTCCAGAACCGGGCTACGGCGAGGCAGTTCTCCGGGGGAAAACGGCCCTTCGCGAAGGGCAGATCTGCCGAGCTCATTGCGGGAAAGCGAAAGCAAAGGACGCTTTTCTCCCTCTAACCGCTTTCGTCAGAGGAACGGGGGAAGTCACAGTGTTCTTTCTCTCCCCGAGATACACACAATCTGACGTTGCCTCTGAGCTCCGTTGCTGGCAAAGAACTGAAAGTGACATACATTCCTGTGGGGAAACACAGGGCTTTGCTAGGATTTCTCTAGGCAGTGTGTTTTCCCTGGGCCTCACTGTAGCAACACTATCTCGCCAGGGCAACACTGCATGGCACTTCCTCTGCCAGGAGAGAGCTGCTGCTTTGTAGTTTGTGCTGGGAAACCTTGCTTTGGCAAGTGCGAATTGACCGCATTCAGGCAGAAAGAAAAGAGAATAGCAAGAGGCCTTTTCTCCCCGGCTGCTCTGCCAAGCCCTTCCAGCTCAAACTATGTCGTTGCTCCTCTGGAAGGATCCCTGCACCGCGGCGTAGTTTTTCCGAAGAAGCCCTGCGTTTGCACGAGCAAATGAGGAATTCGTGGCAGGAAAGAGGAAGGAAAGAAAGTTTCTCTCCCTCTGCCTGCTTTGCTCAGAGGACCGGATGAAGTCAGGGAGTTCTCCCTTTCACTGAGAAACGTGCGGGCTGCTGTTGCCTGGGCGCTCTCTTCTTTGCAAAAGAGTCTGCAGTTCCACGCTTTGAACCGTGGAAAGGCGCCGGGCTCTGCTAAGATTTCCCCCGGCGCTTCGTTTGCCCTGGGCCAAAGCGAGCCTTCACAATAGCTGAACGCTAACACTGCATACTCGTTCCACTTCCAGAACCGGGCTACGGCGAGGCAGTTCTCCGGGGGAAAACGGCCCTTCGCGAAGGGCAGATCTGCCGAGCTCCTTGCGGGAAAGCGAAAGCAAAGGACGCTTTTCTCCCTCTAACGGCTTTCGTCAGAGGAACGGGGGAAGTCACAGTGTTCTTTCTCTCCCTGAGATACACACAATCTGACGTTGCCTCTGAGCTCCGTTGCTGGCAAAGAACTGAAAGTGACATACATTCCTGTGGGGAAACACAGGGCTTTGCTAGGATTTCTCTAGGCAGTGTGTTTTCCCTGGGCCTCACTGTAGCAACACTATCTCGCAAGGGCAGAACTGCATGGCACTTCCTCCGCCAGGAGAGAGCTGCTGCTTTGTAGTTTGTGCTGGGAAACCTTGCTTTGGCAAGTGCGAATTGACCGCATTCAGGCAGAAAGAAAAGAGAATAGCAAGAGGCCTTTTCTCCCCGGCTGCTCTGCCAAGCCCTTCCAGCTCAAACTATGTCGTTGCTCCTCTGGAAGGATCCCTGCACCGCGGCGTAGTTTTTCCGAAGAAGCCCTGCGTTTGCAAGAGCAAATGAGGAATTCGTGGCAGGAAAGAGGAAGGAAAGAGTTTCTCTCCCTCTGCCTGCTTTGCTCAGAGGACCGGATGAAGTCAGGGAGTTCTCCCTTTCACTGAGAAACGTGCGGGCTGCTGTTGCCTGGGCGCTCTCTTCTTTGCAAAAGAGTCTGCAGTTCCACGCTTTGAACCGTGGAAAGGCGCCGGGCTCTGCTAAGATTTCGCCCGGCGCTTCGTTTGCCCTGGGCCAAAGCGAGCCTTCACAATAGCTGAACGCTAACACTGCATACTCGTTCCACTTCCAGAACCGGGCTACGGCGAGGCAGTTCTCCGGGGGAAAACGGCCCTTCGCGAAGGGCAGATCTACCGAGCTCCTTGCGGGAAAGCGAAAGCAAAGGACGCTTTTCTCCCTCTAACCGCTTTCGTCAGAGGAACGGGGGAAGTCACAGTGTTCTTTCTCTCCCTGAGATACACACAATCTGACGTTGCCTCTGAGCTCCGTTGCTGGCAAAGAACTGAAAGTGACATACATTCCTGTGGGGAAACACAGGGCTTTGCTAGGATTTCTCTAGGCAGTGTGTTTTCCCTGGGCCTCACTGTAGCAACACTATCTCGCCAGGGCAACACTGCATGGCACTTCCTCTGCCAGGAGAGAGCTGCTGCTTTGTAGTTTGTGCTGGGAAACCTTGCTTTGGCAAGTGCCAATTGACCGCATTCAGGCAGAAAGAAAAGAGAATAGCAAGAGGCCTTTTCTCCCCGGCTGCTCTGCCAAGCCCTTCCAGCTCAAACTATGTCGTTGCTCCTCTGGAAGGATCCCTGCACCGCGGCGTAGTTTTTCCTAAGAAGCCCTGCGTTTGCAAGAGCAAATGAGGAATTCGTGGCAGGAAAGAGGAAGGAAAGAAAGTTTCTCTCCCTCTGCCTGCTTTGCTCAGAGGTCCGGATGAAGTCAGGGAGTTCTCCCTTTCACTGAGAAACGTGCGGGCTGCTGTTGCCTGGGCACTCTCTTCTTTGCAAAAGAGTCTGCAGTTCCACGCTTTGAACCGTGGAAAGGCGCCGGGCTCTGCTAAGATTTCCCCCGGCGCTTCGTTTGCCCTGGGCCAAAGCGAGCCTTCACAATAGCTGAACGCTAACACTGCATACTCGTTCCACTTCCAGAACCGGGCTATGGCGAGGCAGTTCTCCGGGGGAAAACGGCCCTTCGCGAAGGGCAGATCTGCCGAGCTCATTGCGGGAAAGCGAAAGCAAAGGACGCTTTTCTCCCTCTAACCGCTTTCGTCAGAGGAACGGGGGAAGTCACAGTGTTCTTTCTCTCCCCGAGATACACACAATCTGACGTTGCCTCTGAGCTCCGTTGCTGGCAAAGAACTGAAAGTGACATACATTCCTGTGGGGAAACACAGGGCTTTGCTAGGATTTCTCTAGGCAGTGTGTTTTCCCTGGGCCTCACTGTAGCAACACTATCTCGCCAGGGCAACACTGCATGGCACTTCCTCTGCCAGGAGAGAGCTGCTGCTTTGTAGTTTGTGCTGGGAAACCTTGCTTTGGCAAGTGCGAATTGACCGCATTCAGGCAGAAAGAAAAGAGAATAGCAAGAGGCCTTTTCTCCCCGGCTGCTCTGCCAAGCCCTTCCAGCTCAAACTATGTCGTTGCTCCTCTGGAAGGATCCCTGCACCGCGGCGTAGTTTTTCCGAAGAAGCCCTGCGTTTGCACGAGCAAATGAGGAATTCGTGGCAGGAAAGAGGAAGGAAAGAAAGTTTCTCTCCCTCTGCCTGCTTTGCTCAGAGGACCGGATGAAGTCAGGGAGTTCTCCCTTTCACTGAGAAACGTGCGGGCTGCTGTTGCCTGGGCGCTCTCTTCTTTGCAAAAGAGTCTGCAGTTCCACGCTTTGAACCGTGGAAAGGCGCCGGGCTCTGCTAAGATTTCGCCCGGCGCTTCGTTTGCCCTGGGCCAAAGCGAGCCTTCACAATAGCTGAACGCTAACACTGCATACTCGTTCCACTTCCAGAACCGGGCTACGGCGAGGCAGTTCTCCGGGGGAAAACGGCCCTTCGCGAAGGGCAGATCTGCCGAGCTCCTTGCGGGAAAGCGAAAGCAAAGGACGCTTTTCTCCCTCTAACGGCTTTCGTCAGAGGAACGGGGGAAGTCACAGTGTTCTTTCTCTCCCTGAGATACACACAATCTGACGTTGCCTCTGAGCGCCGTTGCTGGCAAAGAACTGAAAGTGACATACATTCCTGTGGGGAAACACAGGGCTTTGCTAGGATTTCTCTAGGCAGTGTGTTTTCCCTGGGCCTCACTGTAGCAACACTATCTCACAAGGGCAGAACTGCATGGCACTTCCTCCGCCAGGAGAGAGCTGCTGCTTTGTAGTTTGTGCTGGGAAACCTTGCTTTGGCAAGTGCGAATTGACCGCATTCAGGCAGAAAGAAAAGAGAATAGCAAGAGGCCTTTTCTCCCCGGCTGCTCTGCCAAGCCCTTCCAGCTCAAACTATGTCGTTGCTCCTCTGGAAGGATCCCTGCACCGCGGCGTAGTTTTTCCGAAGAAGCCCTGCGTTTGCAAGAGCAAATGAGGAATTCGTGGCAGGAAAGAGGAAGGAAAGAGTTTCTCTCCCTCTGCCTGCTTTGCTCAGAGGACCGGATGAAGTCAGGGAGTTCTCCCTTTCACTGAGAAACGTGCGGGCTGCTGTTGCCTGGGCGCTCTCTTCTTTGCAAAAGAGTCTGCAGTTCCACGCTTTGAACCGTGGAAAGGCGCCGGGCTCTGCTAAGATTTCGCCCGGCGCTTCGTTTGCCCTGGGCCAAAGCGAGCCTTCACAATAGCTGAACGCTAACACTGCATACTCGTTCCACTTCCAGAACCGGGCTACGGCGAGGCAGTTCTCCGGGGGAAAACGGCCCTTCGCGAAGGGCAGATCTACCGAGCTCCTTGCGGGAAAGCGAAAGCAAAGGACGCTTTTCTCCCTCTAACCGCTTTCGTCAGAGGAACGGGGGAAGTCACAGTGTTCTTTCTCTCCCTGAGATACACACAATCTGACGTTGCCTCTGAGCTCCGTTGCTGGCAAAGAACTGAAAGTGACATACATTCCTGTGGGGAAACACAGGGCTTTGCTAGGATTTCTCTAGGCAGTGTGTTTTCCCTGGGCCTCACTGTAGCAACACTATCTCGCCAGGGCAACACTGCATGGCACTTCCTCTGCCAGGAGAGAGCTGCTGCTTTGTAGTTTGTGCTGGGAAACCTTGCTTTGGCAAGTGCCAATTGACCGCATTCAGGCAGAAAGAAAAGAGAATAGCAAGAGGCCTTTTCTCCCCGGCTGCTCTGCCAAGCCCTTCCAGCTCAAACTATGTCGTTGCTCCTCTGGAAGGATCCCTGCACCGCGGCGTAGTTTTTCCTAAGAAGCCCTGCGTTTGCAAGAGCAAATGAGGA
The DNA here is from genome assembly GCF_024166365.1 of Elephas maximus indicus. NCBI lineage: Eukaryota > Metazoa > Chordata > Mammalia > Proboscidea > Elephantidae > Elephas > Elephas maximus. The sequence continues at coordinate 356,044 of NW_026060262.1, forward strand.
ATTCGTGGCAGGAAAGAGGAAGGAAAGAAAGTTTCTCTCCCTCTGCCTGCTTTGCTCAGAGGTCCGGATGAAGTCAGGGAGTTCTCCCTTTCACTGAGAAACGTGCGGGCTGCTGTTGCCTGGGCACTCTCTTCTTTGCAAAAGAGTCTGCAGTTCCACGCTTTGAACCGTGGAAAGGCGCCGGGCTCTGCTAAGATTTCCCCCGGCGCTTCGTTTGCCCTGGGCCAAAGCGAGCCTTCACAATAGCTGAACGCTAACACTGCATACTCGTTCCACTTCCAGAACCGGGCTACGGCGAGGCAGTTCTCCGGGGGAAAACGGCCCTTCGCGAAGGGCAGATCTGCCGAGCTCATTGCGGGAAAGCGAAAGCAAAGGACGCTTTTCTCCCTCTAACCGCTTTCGTCAGAGGAACGGGGGAAGTCACAGTGTTCTTTCTCTCCCCGAGATACACACAATCTGACGTTGCCTCTGAGCTCCGTTGCTGGCAAAGAACTGAAAGTGACATACATTCCTGTGGGGAAACACAGGGCTTTGCTAGGATTTCTCTAGGCAGTGTGTTTTCCCTGGGCCTCACTGTAGCAACACTATCTCGCCAGGGCAACACTGCATGGCACTTCCTCTGCCAGGAGAGAGCTGCTGCTTTGTAGTTTGTGCTGGGAAACCTTGCTTTGGCAAGTGCGAATTGACCGCATTCAGGCAGAAAGAAAAGAGAATAGCAAGAGGCCTTTTCTCCCCGGCTGCTCTGCCAAGCCCTTCCAGCTCAAACTATGTCGTTGCTCCTCTGGAAGGATCCCTGCACCGCGGCGTAGTTTTTCCGAAGAAGCCCTGCGTTTGCACGAGCAAATGAGGAATTCGTGGCAGGAAAGAGGAAGGAAAGAAAGTTTCTCTCCCTCTGCCTGCTTTGCTCAGAGGACCGGATGAAGTCAGGGAGTTCTCCCTTTCACTGAGAAACGTGCGGGCTGCTGTTGCCTGGGCGCTCTCTTCTTTGCAAAAGAGTCTGCAGTTCCACGCTTTGAACCGTGGAAAGGCGCCGGGCTCTGCTAAGATTTCCCCCGGCGCTTCGTTTGCCCTGGGCCAAAGCGAGCCTTCACAATAGCTGAACGCTAACACTGCATACTCGTTCCACTTCCAGAACCGGGCTACGGCGAGGCAGTTCTCCGGGGGAAAACGGCCCTTCGCGAAGGGCAGATCTGCCGAGCTCCTTGCGGGAAAGCGAAAGCAAAGGACGCTTTTCTCCCTCTAACGGCTTTCGTCAGAGGAACGGGGGAAGTCACAGTGTTCTTTCTCTCCCTGAGATACACACAATCTGACGTTGCCTCTGAGCTCCGTTGCTGGCAAAGAACTGAAAGTGACATACATTCCTGTGGGGAAACACAGGGCTTTGCTAGGATTTCTCTAGGCAGTGTGTTTTCCCTGGGCCTCACTGTAGCAACACTATCTCGCAAGGGCAGAACTGCATGGCACTTCCTCCGCCAGGAGAGAGCTGCTGCTTTGTAGTTTGTGCTGGGAAACCTTGCTTTGGCAAGTGCGAATTGACCGCATTCAGGCAGAAAGAAAAGAGAATAGCAAGAGGCCTTTTCTCCCCGGCTGCTCTGCCAAGCCCTTCCAGCTCAAACTATGTCGTTGCTCCTCTGGAAGGATCCCTGCACCGCGGCGTAGTTTTTCCGAAGAAGCCCTGCGTTTGCAAGAGCAAATGAGGAATTCGTGGCAGGAAAGAGGAAGGAAAGAAAGTTTCTCTCCCTCTGCCTGCTTTGCTCAGAGGACCGGATGAAGTCAGGGAGTTCTCCCTTTCACTGAGAAACGTGCGGGCTGCTGTTGCCTGGGCGCTCTCTTCTTTGCAAAAGAGTCTGCAGTTCCACGCTTTGAACCGTGGAAAGGCGCCGGGCTCTGCTAAGATTTCGCCCGGCGCTTCGTTTGCCCTGGGCCAAAGCGAGCCTTCACAATAGCTGAACGCTAACACTGCATACTCGTTCCACTTCCAGAACCGGGCTACGGCGAGGCAGTTCTCCGGGGGAAAACGGCCCTTCGCGAAGGGCAGATCTGCCGAGCTCCTTGCGGGAAAGCGAAAGCAAAGGACGCTTTTCTCCCTCTAACGGCTTTCGTCAGAGGAACGGGGGAAGTCACAGTGTTCTTTCTCTCCCTGAGATACACACAATCTGACGTTGCCTCTGAGCGCCGTTGCTGGCAAAGAACTGAAAGTGACATACATTCCTGTGGGGAAACACAGGGCTTTGCTAGGATTTCTCTAGGCAGTGTGTTTTCCCTGGGCCTCACTGTAGCAACACTATCTCACAAGGGCAGAACTGCATGGCACTTCCTCCGCCAGGAGAGAGCTGCTGCTTTGTAGTTTGTGCTGGGAAACCTTGCTTTGGCAAGTGCGAATTGACCGCATTCAGGCAGAAAGAAAAGAGAATAGCAAGAGGCCTTTTCTCCCCGGCTGCTCTGCCAAGCCCTTCCAGCTCAAACTATGTCGTTGCTCCTCTGGAAGGATCCCTGCACCGCGGCGTAGTTTTTCCGAAGAAGCCCTGCGTTTGCAAGAGCAAATGAGGAATTCGTGGCAGGAAAGAGGAAGGAAAGAGTTTCTCTCCCTCTGCCTGCTTTGCTCAGAGGACCGGATGAAGTCAGGGAGTTCTCCCTTTCACTGAGAAACGTGCGGGCTGCTGTTGCCTGGGCGCTCTCTTCTTTGCAAAAGAGTCTGCAGTTCCACGCTTTGAACCGTGGAAAGGCGCCGGGCTCTGCTAAGATTTCGCCCGGCGCTTCGTTTGCCCTGGGCCAAAGCGAGCCTTCACAATAGCTGAACGCTAACACTGCATACTCGTTCCACTTCCAGAACCGGGCTACGGCGAGGCAGTTCTCCGGGGGAAAACGGCCCTTCGCGAAGGGCAGATCTACCGAGCTCCTTGCGGGAAAGCGAAAGCAAAGGACGCTTTTCTCCCTCTAACCGCTTTCGTCAGAGGAACGGGGGAAGTCACAGTGTTCTTTCTCTCCCTGAGATACACACAATCTGACGTTGCCTCTGAGCTCCGTTGCTGGCAAAGAACTGAAAGTGACATACATTCCTGTGGGGAAACACAGGGCTTTGCTAGGATTTCTCTAGGCAGTGTGTTTTCCCTGGGCCTCACTGTAGCAACACTATCTCGCCAGGGCAACACTGCATGGCACTTCCTCTGCCAGGAGAGAGCTGCTGCTTTGTAGTTTGTGCTGGGAAACCTTGCTTTGGCAAGTGCCAATTGACCGCATTCAGGCAGAAAGAAAAGAGAATAGCAAGAGGCCTTTTCTCCCCGGCTGCTCTGCCAAGCCCTTCCAGCTCAAACTATGTCGTTGCTCCTCTGGAAGGATCCCTGCACCGCGGCGTAGTTTTTCCTAAGAAGCCCTGCGTTTGCAAGAGCAAATGAGGAATTCGTGGCAGGAAAGAGGAAGGAAAGAAAGTTTCTCTCCCTCTGCCTGCTTTGCTCAGAGGTCCGGATGAAGTCAGGGAGTTCTCCCTTTCACTGAGAAACGTGCGGGCTGCTGTTGCCTGGGCACTCTCTTCTTTGCAAAAGAGTCTGCAGTTCCACGCTTTGAACCGTGGAAAGGCGCCGGGCTCTGCTAAGATTTCCCCCGGCGCTTCGTTTGCCCTGGGCCAAAGCGAGCCTTCACAATAGCTGAACGCTAACACTGCATACTCGTTCCACTTCCAGAACCGGGCTATGGCGAGGCAGTTCTCCGGGGGAAAACGGCCCTTCGCGAAGGGCAGATCTGCCGAGCTCATTGCGGGAAAGCGAAAGCAAAGGACGCTTTTCTCCCTCTAACCGCTTTCGTCAGAGGAACGGGGGAAGTCACAGTGTTCTTTCTCTCCCCGAGATACACACAATCTGACGTTGCCTCTGAGCTCCGTTGCTGGCAAAGAACTGAAAGTGACATACATTCCTGTGGGGAAACACAGGGCTTTGCTAGGATTTCTCTAGGCAGTGTGTTTTCCCTGGGCCTCACTGTAGCAACACTATCTCGCCAGGGCAACACTGCATGGCACTTCCTCTGCCAGGAGAGAGCTGCTGCTTTGTAGTTTGTGCTGGGAAACCTTGCTTTGGCAAGTGCGAATTGACCGCATTCAGGCAGAAAGAAAAGAGAATAGCAAGAGGCCTTTTCTCCCCGGCTGCTCTGCCAAGCCCTTCCAGCTCAAACTATGTCGTTGCTCCTCTGGAAGGATCCCTGCACCGCGGCGTAGTTTTTCCGAAGAAGCCCTGCGTTTGCACGAGCAAATGAGGAATTCGTGGCAGGAAAGAGGAAGGAAAGAAAGTTTCTCTCCCTCTGCCTGCTTTGCTCAGAGGACCGGATGAAGTCAGGGAGTTCTCCCTTTCACTGAGAAACGTGCGGGCTGCTGTTGCCTGGGCGCTCTCTTCTTTGCAAAAGAGTCTGCAGTTCCACGCTTTGAACCGTGGAAAGGCGCCGGGCTCTGCTAAGATTTCGCCCGGCGCTTCGTTTGCCCTGGGCCAAAGCGAGCCTTCACAATAGCTGAACGCTAACACTGCATACTCGTTCCACTTCCAGAACCGGGCTACGGCGAGGCAGTTCTCCGGGGGAAAACGGCCCTTCGCGAAGGGCAGATCTGCCGAGCTCCTTGCGGGAAAGCGAAAGCAAAGGACGCTTTTCTCCCTCTAACGGCTTTCGTCAGAGGAACGGGGGAAGTCACAGTGTTCTTTCTCTCCCTGAGATACACACAATCTGACGTTGCCTCTGAGCGCCGTTGCTGGCAAAGAACTGAAAGTGACATACATTCCTGTGGGGAAACACAGGGCTTTGCTAGGATTTCTCTAGGCAGTGTGTTTTCCCTGGGCCTCACTGTAGCAACACTATCTCACAAGGGCAGAACTGCATGGCACTTCCTCCGCCAGGAGAGAGCTGCTGCTTTGTAGTTTGTGCTGGGAAACCTTGCTTTGGCAAGTGCGAATTGACCGCATTCAGGCAGAAAGAAAAGAGAATAGCAAGAGGCCTTTTCTCCCCGGCTGCTCTGCCAAGCCCTTCCAGCTCAAACTATGTCGTTGCTCCTCTGGAAGGATCCCTGCACCGCGGCGTAGTTTTTCCGAAGAAGCCCTGCGTTTGCAAGAGCAAATGAGGAATTCGTGGCAGGAAAGAGGAAGGAAAGAGTTTCTCTCCCTCTGCCTGCTTTGCTCAGAGGACCGGATGAAGTCAGGGAGTTCTCCCTTTCACTGAGAAACGTGCGGGCTGCTGTTGCCTGGGCGCTCTCTTCTTTGCAAAAGAGTCTGCAGTTCCACGCTTTGAACCGTGGAAAGGCGCCGGGCTCTGCTAAGATTTCGCCCGGCGCTTCGTTTGCCCTGGGCCAAAGCGAGCCTTCACAATAGCTGAACGCTAACACTGCATACTCGTTCCACTTCCAGAACCGGGCTACGGCGAGGCAGTTCTCCGGGGGAAAACGGCCCTTCGCGAAGGGCAGATCTACCGAGCTCCTTGCGGGAAAGCGAAAGCAAAGGACGCTTTTCTCCCTCTAACCGCTTTCGTCAGAGGAACGGGGGAAGTCACAGTGTTCTTTCTCTCCCTGAGATACACACAATCTGACGTTGCCTCTGAGCTCCGTTGCTGGCAAAGAACTGAAAGTGACATACATTCCTGTGGGGAAACACAGGGCTTTGCTAGGATTTCTCTAGGCAGTGTGTTTTCCCTGGGCCTCACTGTAGCAACACTATCTCGCCAGGGCAACACTGCATGGCACTTCCTCTGCCAGGAGAGAGCTGCTGCTTTGTAGTTTGTGCTGGGAAACCTTGCTTTGGCAAGTGCCAATTGACCGCATTCAGGCAGAAAGAAAAGAGAATAGCAAGAGGCCTTTTCTCCCCGGCTGCTCTGCCAAGCCCTTCCAGCTCAAACTATGTCGTTGCTCCTCTGGAAGGATCCCTGCACCGCGGCGTAGTTTTTCCTAAGAAGCCCTGCGTTTGCAAGAGCAAATGAGGAATTCGTGGCAGGAAAGAGGAAGGAAAGAAAGTTTCTCTCCCTCTGCCTGCTTTGCTCAGAGGTCCGGATGAAGTCAGGGAGTTCTCCCTTTCACTGAGAAACGTGCGGGCTGCTGTTGCCTGGGCACTCTCTTCTTTGCAAAAGAGTCTGCAGTTCCACGCTTTGAACCGTGGAAAGGCGCCGGGCTCTGCTAAGATTTCCCCCGGCGCTTCGTTTGCCCTGGGCCAAAGCGAGCCTTCACAATAGCTGAACGCTAACACTGCATACTCGTTCCACTTCCAGAACCGGGCTACGGCGAGGCAGTTCTCCGGGGGAAAACGGCCCTTCGCGAAGGGCAGATCTGCCGAGCTCATTGCGGGAAAGCGAAAGCAAAGGACGCTTTTCTCCCTCTAACCGCTTTCGTCAGAGGAACGGGGGAAGTCACAGTGTTCTTTCTCTCCCCGAGATACACACAATCTGACGTTGCCTCTGAGCTCCGTTGCTGGCAAAGAACTGAAAGTGACATACATTCCTGTGGGGAAACACAGGGCTTTGCTAGGATTTCTCTAGGCAGTGTGTTTTCCCTGGGCCTCACTGTAGCAACACTATCTCGCCAGGGCAACACTGCATGGCACTTCCTCTGCCAGGAGAGAGCTGCTGCTTTGTAGTTTGTGCTGGGAAACCTTGCTTTGGCAAGTGCGAATTGACCGCATTCAGGCAGAAAGAAAAGAGAATAGCAAGAGGCCTTTTCTCCCCGGCTGCTCTGCCAAGCCCTTCCAGCTCAAACTATGTCGTTGCTCCTCTGGAAGGATCCCTGCACCGCGGCGTAGTTTTTCCGAAGAAGCCCTGCGTTTGCACGAGCAAATGAGGAATTCGTGGCAGGAAAGAGGAAGGAAAGAAAGTTTCTCTCCCTCTGCCTGCTTTGCTCAGAGGACCGGATGAAGTCAGGGAGTTCTCCCTTTCACTGAGAAACGTGTGGGCTGCTGTTGCCTGGGCGCTCTCTTCTTTGCAAAAGAGTCTGCAGTTCCACGCTTTGAACCGTGGAAAGGCGCCGGGCTCTGCTAAGATTTCCCCCGGCGCTTCGTTTGCCCTGGGCCAAAGCGAGCCTTCACAATAGCTGAACGCTAACACTGCATACTCGTTCCACTTCCAGAACCGGGCTACGGCGAGGCAGTTCTCCGGGGGAAAACGGCCCTTCGCGAAGGGCAGATCTGCCGAGCTCCTTGCGGGAAAGCGAAAGCAAAGGACGCTTTTCTCCCTCTAACCGCTTTCGTCAGAGGAACGGGGGAAGTCACAGTGTTCTTTCTCTCCCTGAGATACACACAATCTGACGTTGCCTCTGAGCTCCGTTGCTGGCAAAGAACTGAAAGTGACATACATTCCTGTGGGGAAACACAGGGCTTTGCTAGGATTTCTCTAGGCAGTGTGTTTTCCCTGGGCCTCACTGTAGCAACACTATCTCGCAAGGGCAACACTGCATGGCACTTCCTCTGCCAGGAGAGAGCTGCTGCTTTGTAGTTTGTGCTGGGAAACCTTGCTTTGGCAAGTGCGAATTGACCGCATTCAGGCAGAAAGAAAAGAGAATAGCAAGAGGCCTTTTCTCCCCGGCTGCTCTGCCAAGCCCTTCCAGCTCAAACTATGTCGTTGCTCCTCTGGAAGGATCCCTGCACCGCGGCGTAGTTTTTCCTAAGAAGCCCTGCGTTTGCAAGAGCAAATGAGGAATTCGTGGCAGGAAAGAGGAAGGAAAGAAAGTTTCTCTCCCTCTGCCTGCTTTGCTCAGAGGTCCGGATGAAGTCAGGGAGTTCTCCCTTTCACTGAGAAACGTGCGGGCTGCTGTTGCCTGGGCACTCTCTTCTTTGCAAAAGAGTCTGCAGTTCCACGCTTTGAACCGTGGAAAGGCGCCGGGCTCTGCTAAGATTTCCCCCGGCGCTTCGTTTGCCCTGGGCCAAAGCGAGCCTTCACAATAGCTGAATGCTAACACTGCATACTCGTTCCACTTCCAGAACCGGGCTACGGCGAGGCAGTTCTCCGGGGGAAAACGGCCCTTCGCGAAGGGCAGATCTGCCGAGCTCATTGCGGGAAAGCGAAAGCAAAGGACGCTTTTCTCCCTCTAACCGCTTTCGTCAGAGGAACGGGGGAAGTCACAGTGTTCTTTCTCTCCCCGAGATACACACAATCTGACGTTGCCTCTGAGCTCCGTTGCTGGCAAAGAACTGAAAGTGACATACATTCCTGTGGGGAAACACAGGGCTTTGCTAGGATTTCTCTAGGCAGTGTGTTTTCCCTGGGCCTCACTGTAGCAACACTATCTCGCCAGGGCAACACTGCATGGCACTTCCTCTGCCAGGAGAGAGCTGCTGCTTTGTAGTTTGTGCTGGGAAACCTTGCTTTGGCAAGTGCGAATTGACCGCATTCAGGCAGAAAGAAAAGAGAATAGCAAGAGGCCTTTTCTCCCCGGCTGCTCTGCCAAGCCCTTCCAGCTCAAACTATGTCGTTGCTCCTCTGGAAGGATCCCTGCACCGCGGCGTAGTTTTTCCGAAGAAGCCCTGCGTTTGCACGAGCAAATGAGGAATTCGTGGCAGGAAAGAGGAAGGAAAGAAAGTTTCTCTCCCTCTGCCTGCTTTGCTCAGAGGACCGGATGAAGTCAGGGAGTTCTCCCTTTCACTGAGAAACGTGCGGGCTGCTGTTGCCTGGGCGCTCTCTTCTTTGCAAAAGAGTCTGCAGTTCCACGCTTTGAACCGTGGAAAGGCGCCGGGCTCTGCTAAGATTTCCCCCGGCGCTTCGTTTGCCCTGGGCCAAAGCGAGCCTTCACAATAGCTGAACGCTAACACTGCATACTCGTTCCACTTCCAGAACCGGGCTACGGCGAGGCAGTTCTCCGGGGGAAAACGGCCCTTCGCGAAGGGCAGATCTGCCGAGCTCCTTGCGGGAAAGCGAAAGCAAAGGACGCTTTTCTCCCTCTAACGGCTTTCGTCAGAGGAACGGGGGAAGTCACAGTGTTCTTTCTCTCCCCGAGATACACACAATCTGACGTTGCCTCTGAGCGCCGTTGCTGGCAAAGAACTGAAAGTGACATACATTCCTGTGGGGAAACACAGGGCTTTGCTAGGATTTCTCTAGGCAGTGTGTTTTCCCTGGGCCTCACTGTAGCAACACTATCTCGCAAGGGCAGAACTGCATGGCACTTCCTCCGCCAGGAGAGAGCTGCTGCTTTGTAGTTTGTGCTGGGAAACCTTGCTTTGGCAAGTGCGAATTGACCGCATTCAGGCAGAAAGAAAAGAGAATAGCAAGAGGCCTTTTCTCCCCGGCTGCTCTGCCAAGCCCTTCCAGCTCAAACTATGTCGTTGCTCCTCTGGAAGGATCCGTGCACCGCGGCGTACTTTTTCCGAAGAAGCCCTGCGTTTGCAAGAGCAAATGAGGAATTCGTGGCAGGAAAGAGGAAGGAAAGAAAGTTTCTCTCCCTCTGCCTGCTTTGCTCAGAGGACCGGATGAAGTCAGGGAGTTCTCCCTTTCACTGAGAAACGTGCGGGCTGCTGTTGCCTGGGCGCTCTCTTCTTTGCAAAAGAGTCTGCAGTTCCACGCTTTGAACCGTGGAAAGGCGCCGGGCTCTGCTAAGATTTCCCCCGGCGCTTCGTTTGCCCTGGGCCAAAGCGAGCCTTCACAATAGCTGAACGCTAACACTGCATACTCGTTCCACTTCCAGAACCGGGCTACGGCGAGGCAGTTCTCCGGGGGAAAACGGCCCTTCGCGAAGGGCAGATCTGCCGAGCTCCTTGCGGGAAAGCGAAAGCAAAGGACGCTTTTCTCCCTCTAACGGCTTTCGTCAGAGGAACGGGGGAAGTCACAGTGTTCTTTCTCTCCCTGAGATACACACAATCTGACGTTGCCTCTGAGCGCCGTTGCTGGCAAAGAACTGAAAGTGACATACATTCCTGTGGGGAAACACAGGGCTTTGCTAGGATTTCTCTAGGCAGTGTGTTTTCCCTGGGCCTCACTGTAGCAACACTATCTCGCAAGGGCAGAACTGCATGGCACTTCCTCCGCCAGGAGAGAGCTGCTGCTTTGTAGTTTGTGCTGGGAAACCTTGCTTTGGCAAGTGCGAATTGACCGCATTCAGGCAGAAAGAAAAGAGAATAGCAAGAGGCCTTTTCTCCCCGGCTGCTCTGCCAAGCCCTTCCAGCTCAAACTATGTCGTTGCTCCTCTGGAAGGATCCCTGCACCGCGGCGTAGTTTTTCCGAAGAAGCCCTGCGTTTGCAAGAGCAAATGAGGAATTCGTGGCAGGAAAGAGGAAGGAAAGAGTTTCTCTCCCTCTGCCTGCTTTGCTCAGAGGACCGGATGAAGTCAGGGAGTTCTCCCTTTCACTGAGAAACGTGCGGGCTGCTGTTGCCTGGGCGCTCTCTTCTTTGCAAAAGAGTCTGCAGTTCCACGCTTTGAACCGTGGAAAGGCGCCGGGCTCTGCTAAGATTTCCCCCGGCGCTTCGTTTGCCCTGGGCCAAAGCGAGCCTTCACAATAGCTGAACGCTAACACTGCATACTCGTTCCACTTCCAGAACCGGGCTACGGCGAGGCAGTTCTCCGGGGGAAAACGGCCCTTCGCGAAGGGCAGATCTGCCGAGCTCATTGCGGGAAAGCGAAAGCAAAGGACGCTTTTCTCCCTCTAACCGCTTTCGTCAGAGGAACGGGGGAAGTCACAGTGTTCTTTCTCTCCCCGAGATACACACAATCTGACGTTGCCTCTGAGCTCCGTTGCTGGCAAAGAACTGAAAGTGACATACATTCCTGTGGGGAAACACAGGGCTTTGCTAGGATTTCTCTAGGCAGTGTGTTTTCCCTGGGCCTCACTGTAGCAACACTATCTCGCCAGGGCAACACTGCATGGCACTTCCTCTGCCAGGAGAGAGCTGCTGCTTTGTAGTTTGTGCTGGGAAACCTTGCTTTGGCAAGTGCGAATTGACCGCATTCAGGCAGAAAGAAAAGAGAATAGCAAGAGGCCTTTTCTCCCCGGCTGCTCTGCCAAGCCCTTCCAGCTCAAACTATGTCGTTGCTCCTCTGGAAGGATCCCTGCACCGCGGCGTAGTTTTTCCGAAGAAGCCCTGCGTTTGCACGAGCAAATGAGGAATTCGTGGCAGGAAAGAGGAAGGAAAGAAAGTTTCTCTCCCTCTGCCTGCTTTGCTCAGAGGACCGGATGAAGTCAGGGAGTTCTCCCTTTCACTGAGAAACGTGCGGGCTGCTGTTGCCTGGGCGCTCTCTTCTTTGCAAAAGAGTCTGCAGTTCCACGCTTTGAACCGTGGAAAGGCGCCGGGCTCTGCTAAGATTTCCCCCGGCGCTTCGTTTGCCCTGGGCCAAAGCGAGCCTTCACAATAGCTGAACGCTAACACTGCATACTCGTTCCACTTCCAGAACCGGGCTACGGCGAGGCAGTTCTCCGGGGGAAAACGGCCCTTCGCGAAGGGCAGATCTGCCGAGCTCCTTGCGGGAAAGCGAAAGCAAAGGACGCTTTTCTCCCTCTAACGGCTTTCGTCAGAGGAACGGGGGAAGTCACAGTGTTCTTTCTCTCCCCGAGATACACACAATCTGACGTTGCCTCTGAGCGCCGTTGCTGGCAAAGAACTGAAAGTGACATACATTCCTGTGGGGAAACACAGGGCTTTGCTAGGATTTCTCTAGGCAGTGTGTTTTCCCTGGGCCTCACTGTAGCAACACTATCTCGCAAGGGCAGAACTGCATGGCACTTCCTCCGCCAGGAGAGAGCTGCTGCTTTGTAGTTTGTGCTGGGAAACCTTGCTTTGGCAAGTGCGAATTGACCGCATTCAGGCAGAAAGAAAAGAGAATAGCAAGAGGCCTTTTCTCCCCGGCTGCTCTGCCAAGCCCTTCCAGCTCAAACTATGTCGTTGCTCCTCTGGAAGGATCCGTGCACCGCGGCGTACTTTTTCCGAAGAAGCCCTGCGTTTGCAAGAGCAAATGAGGAATTCGTGGCAGGAAAGAGGAAGGAAAGAAAGTTTCTCTCCCTCTGCCTGCTTTGCTCAGAGGACCGGATGAAGTCAGGGAGTTCTCCCTTTCACTGAGAAACGTGCGGGCTGCTGTTGCCTGGGCGCTCTCTTCTTTGCAAAAGAGTCTGCAGTTCCACGCTTTGAACCGTGGAAAGGCGCCGGGCTCTGCTAAGATTTCCCCCGGCGCTTCGTTTGCCCTGGGCCAAAGCGAGCCTTCACAATAGCTGAACGCTAACACTGCATACTCGTTCCACTTCCAGAACCGGGCTACGGCGAGGCAGTTCTCCGGGGGAAAACGGCCCTTCGCGAAGGGCAGATCTGCCGAGCTCCTTGCGGGAAAGCGAAAGCAAAGGACGCTTTTCTCCCTCTAACGGCTTTCGTCAGAGGAACGGGGGAAGTCACAGTGTTCTTTCTCTCCCTGAGATACACACAATCTGACGTTGCCTCTGAGCGCCGTTGCTGGCAAAGAACTGAAAGTGACATACATTCCTGTGGGGAAACACAGGGCTTTGCTAGGATTTCTCTAGGCAGTGTGTTTTCCCTGGGCCTCACTGTAGCAACACTATCTCGCAAGGGCAGAACTGCATGGCACTTCCTCCGCCAGGAGAGAGCTGCTGCTTTGTAGTTTGTGCTGGGAAACCTTGCTTTGGCAAGTGCGAATTGACCGCATTCAGGCAGAAAGAAAAGAGAATAGCAAGAGGCCTTTTCTCCCCGGCTGCTCTGCCAAGCCCTTCCAGCTCAAACTATGTCGTTGCTCCTCTGGAAGGATCCCTGCACCGCGGCGTAGTTTTTCCGAAGAAGCCCTGCGTTTGCAAGAGCAAATGAGGAATTCGTGGCAGGAAAGAGGAAGGAAAGAGTTTCTCTCCCTCTGCCTGCTTTGCTCAGAGGACCGGATGAAGTCAGGGAGTTCTCCCTTTCACTGAGAAACGTGCGGGCTGCTGTTGCCTGGGCGCTCTCTTCTTTGCAAAAGAGTCTGCAGTTCCACGCTTTGAACCGTGGAAAGGCGCCGGGCTCTGCTAAGATTTCGCCCGGCGCTTCGTTTGCCCTGGGCCAAAGCGAGCCTTCACAATAGCTGAACGCTAACACTGCATACTCGTTCCACTTCCAGAACCGGGCTACGGCGAGGCAGTTCTCCGGGGGACAACGGCCCTTCGCGAAGGGCAGATCTACCGAGCTCCTTGCGGGAAAGCGAAAGCAAAGGACGCTTTTCTCCCTCTAACCGCTTTCGTCAGAGGAACGGGGGAAGTCACAGTGTTCTTTCTCTCCCTGAGATACACACAATCTGACGTTGCCTCTGAGCTCCGTTGCTGGCAAAGAACTGAAAGTGACATACATTCCTGTGGGGAAACACAGGGCTTTGCTAGGATTTCTCTAGGCAGTGTGTTTTCCCTGGGCCTCACTGTAGCAACACTATCTCGCCAGGGCAACACTGCATGGCACTTCCTCTGCCAGGAGAGAGCTGCTGCTTTGTAGTTTGTGCTGGGAAACCTTGCTTTGGCAAGTGCCAATTGACCGCATTCAGGCAGAAAGAAAAGAGAATAGCAAGAGGCCTTTTCTCCCCGGCTGCTCTGCCAAGCCCTTCCAGCTCAAACTATGTCGTTGCTCCTCTGGAAGGATCCCTGCACCGCGGCGTAGTTTTTCCTAAGAAGCCCTGCGTTTGCAAGAGCAAATGAGGAATTCGTGGCAGGAAAGAGGAAGGAAAGAAAGTTTCTCTCCCTCTGCCTGCTTTGCTCAGAGGACCGGATGAAGTCAGGGAGTTCTCCCTTTCACTGAGAAACGTGCGGGCTGCTGTTGCCTGGGCGCTCTCTTCTTTGCAAAAGAGTCTGCAGTTCCACGCTTTGAACCGTGGAAAGGCGCCGGGCTCTGCTAAGATTTCCCCCGGCGCTTCGTTTGCCCTGGGCCAAAGCGAGCCTTCACAATAGCTGAACGCTAACACTGCATACTCGTTCCACTTCCAGAACCGGGCTACGGCGAGGCAGTTCTCCGGGGGAAAACGGCCCTTCGCGAAGGGCAGATCTGCCGAGCTCATTGCGGGAAAGCGAAAGCAAAGGACGCTTTTCTCCCTCTAACCGCTTTCGTCAGAGGAACGGGGGAAGTCACAGTGTTCTTTCTCTCCCCGAGATACACACAATCTGACGTTGCCTCTGAGCTCCGTTGCTGGCAAAGAACTGAAAGTGACATACATTCCTGTGGGGAAACACAGGGCTTTGCTAGGATTTCTCTAGGCAGTGTGTTTTCCCTGGGCCTCACTGTAGCAACACTATCTCGCCAGGGCAACACTGCATGGCACTTCCTCTGCCAGGAGAGAGCTGCTGCTTTGTAGTTTGTGCTGGGAAACCTTGCTTTGGCAAGTGCGAATTGACCGCATTCAGGCAGAAAGAAAAGAGAATAGCAAGAGGCCTTTTCTCCCCGGCTGCTCTGCCAAGCCCTTCCAGCTCAAACTATGTCGTTGCTCCTCTGGAAGGATCCCTGCACCGCGGCGTAGTTTTTCCGAAGAAGCCCTGCGTTTGCACGAGCAAATGAGGAATTCGTGGCAGGAAAGAGGAAGGAAAGAAAGTTTCTCTCCCTCTGCCTGCTTTGCTCAGAGGACCGGATGAAGTCAGGGAGTTCTCCCTTTCACTGAGAAACGTGCGGGCTGCTGTTGCCTGGGCGCTCTCTTCTTTGCAAAAGAGTCTGCAGTTCCACGCTTTGAACCGTGGAAAGGCGCCGGGCTCTGCTAAGATTTCCCCCGGCGCTTCGTTTGCCCTGGGCCAAAGCGAGCCTTCACAATAGCTGAACGCTAACACTGCATACTCGTTCCACTTCCAGAACCGGGCTACGGCGAGGCAGTTCTTCGGGGGAAAACGGCCCTTCGCGAAGGGCAGATCTGCCGAGCTCCTTGCGGGAAAGCGAAAGCAAAGGACGCTTTTCTCCCTCTAACCGCTTTCGTCAGAGGAACGGGGGAAGTCACAGTGTTCTTTCTCTCCCTGAGATACACACAATCTGACGTTGCCTCTGAGCTCCGTTGCTGGCAAAGAACTGAAAGTGACATACATTCCTGTGGGGAAACACAGGGCTTTGCTAGGATTTCTCTAGGCAGTGTGTTTTCCCTGGGCCTCACTGTAGCAACACTATCTCGCAAGGGCAGAACTGCATGGCACTTCCTCCGCCAGGAGAGAGCTGCTGCTTTGTAGTTTGTGCTGGGAAACCTTGCTTTGGCAAGTGCGAATTGACCGCATTCAGGCAGAAAGAAAAGAGAATAGCAAGAGGCCTTTTCTCCCCGGCTGCTCTGCCAAGCCCTTCCAGCTCAAACTATGTCGTTGCTCCTCTGGAAGGATCCCTGCACCGCGGCGTAGTTTTTCCGAAGAAGCCCTGCGTTTGCAAGAGCAAATGAGGAATTCGTGGCAGGAAAGAGGAAGGAAAGAAAGTTTCTCTCCCTCTGCCTGCTTTGCTCAGAGGACCGGATGAAGTCAGGGAGTTCTCCCTTTCACTGAGAAACGTGCGGGCTGCTGTTGCCTGGGCGCTCTCTTCTTTGCAAAAGAGTCTGCAGTTCCACGCTTTGAACCGTGGAAAGGCGCCGGGCTCTGCTAAGATTTCCCCCGGCGCTTCGTTTGCCCTGGGCCAAAGCGAGCCTTCACAATAGCTGAACGCTAACACTGCATACTCGTTCCACTTCCAGAACCGGGCTACGGCGAGGCAGTTCTCCGGGGGAAAACGGCCCTTCGCGAAGGGCAGATCTGCCGAGCTCCTTGCGGGAAAGCGAAAGCAAAGGACGCTTTTCTCCCTCTAACGGCTTTCGTCAGAGGAACGGGGGAAGTCACAGTGTTCTTTCTCTCCCTGAGATACACACAATCTGACGTTGCCTCTGAGCGCCGTTGCTGGCAAAGAACTGAAAGTGACATACATTCCTGTGGGGAAACACAGGGCTTTGCTAGGATTTCTCTAGGCAGTGTGTTTTCCCTGGGCCTCACTGTAGCAACACTATCTCACAAGGGCAGAACTGCATGGCACTTCCTCCGCCAGGAGAGAGCTGCTGCTTTGTAGTTTGTGCTGGGAAACCTTGCTTTGGCAAGTGCGAATTGACCGCATTCAGGCAGAAAGAAAAGAGAATAGCAAGAGGCCTTTTCTCCCCGGCTGCTCTGCCAAGCCCTTCCAGCTCAAACTATGTCGTTGCTCCTCTGGAAGGATCCCTGCACCGCGGCGTAGTTTTTCCGAAGAAGCCCTGCGTTTGCAAGAGCAAATGAGGAATTCGTGGCAGGAAAGAGGAAGGAAAGAGTTTCTCTCCCTCTGCCTGCTTTGCTCAGAGGACCGGATGAAGTCAGGGAGTTCTCCCTTTCACTGAGAAACGTGCGGGCTGCTGTTGCCTGGGCGCTCTCTTCTTTGCAAAAGAGTCTGCAGTTCCACGCTTTGAACCGTGGAAAGGCGCCGGGCTCTGCTAAGATTTCGCCCGGCGCTTCGTTTGCCCTGGGCCAAAGCGAGCCTTCACAATAGCTGAACGCTAACACTGCATACTCGTTCCACTTCCAGAACCGGGCTACGGCGAGGCAGTTCTCCGGGGGAAAACGGCCCTTCGCGAAGGGCAGATCTACCGAGCTCCTTGCGGGAAAGCGAAAGCAAAGGACGCTTTTCTCCCTCTAACCGCTTTCGTCAGAGGAACGGGGGAAGTCACAGTGTTCTTTCTCTCCCTGAGATACACACAATCTGACGTTGCCTCTGAGCTCCGTTGCTGGCAAAGAACTGAAAGTGACATACATTCCTGTGGGGAAACACAGGGCTTTGCTAGGATTTCTCTAGGCAGTGTGTTTTCCCTGGGCCTCACTGTAGCAACACTATCTCGCCAGGGCAACACTGCATGGCACTTCCTCTGCCAGGAGAGAGCTGCTGCTTTGTAGTTTGTGCTGGGAAACCTTGCTTTGGCAAGTGCCAATTGACCGCATTCAGGCAGAAAGAAAAGAGAATAGCAAGAGGCCTTTTCTCCCCGGCTGCTCTGCCAAGCCCTTCCAGCTCAAACTATGTCGTTGCTCCTCTGGAAGGATCCCTGCACCGCGGCGTAGTTTTTCCTAAGAAGCCCTGCGTTTGCAAGAGCAAATGAGGAATTCGTGGCAGGAAAGAGGAAGGAAAGAAAGTTTCTCTCCCTCTGCCTGCTTTGCTCAGAGGTCCGGATGAAGTCAGGGAGTTCTCCCTTTCACTGAGAAACGTGCGGGCTGCTGTTGCCTGGGCACTCTCTTCTTTGCAAAAGAGTCTGCAGTTCCACGCTTTGAACCGTGGAAAGGCGCCGGGCTCTGCTAAGATTTCCCCCGGCGCTTCGTTTGCCCTGGGCCAAAGCGAGCCTTCACAATAGCTGAACGCTAACACTGCATACTCGTTCCACTTCCAGAACCGGGCTATGGCGAGGCAGTTCTCCGGGGGAAAACGGCCCTTCGCGAAGGGCAGATCTGCCGAGCTCATTGCGGGAAAGCGAAAGCAAAGGACGCTTTTCTCCCTCTAACCGCTTTCGTCAGAGGAACGGGGGAAGTCACAGTGTTCTTTCTCTCCCCGAGATACACACAATCTGACGTTGCCTCTGAGCTCCGTTGCTGGCAAAGAACTGAAAGTGACATACATTCCTGTGGGGAAACACAGGGCTTTGCTAGGATTTCTCTAGGCAGTGTGTTTTCCCTGGGCCTCACTGTAGCAACACTATCTCGCCAGGGCAACACTGCATGGCACTTCCTCTGCCAGGAGAGAGCTGCTGCTTTGTAGTTTGTGCTGGGAAACCTTGCTTTGGCAAGTGCGAATTGACCGCATTCAGGCAGAAAGAAAAGAGAATAGCAAGAGGCCTTTTCTCCCCGGCTGCTCTGCCAAGCCCTTCCAGCTCAAACTATGTCGTTGCTCCTCTGGAAGGATCCCTGCACCGCGGCGTAGTTTTTCCGAAGAAGCCCTGCGTTTGCACGAGCAAATGAGGAATTCGTGGCAGGAAAGAGGAAGGAAAGAAAGTTTCTCTCCCTCTGCCTGCTTTGCTCAGAGGACCGGATGAAGTCAGGGAGTTCTCCCTTTCACTGAGAAACGTGCGGGCTGCTGTTGCCTGGGCGCTCTCTTCTTTGCAAAAGAGTCTGCAGTTCCACGCTTTGAACCGTGGAAAGGCGCCGGGCTCTGCTAAGATTTCGCCCGGCGCTTCGTTTGCCCTGGGCCAAAGCGAGCCTTCACAATAGCTGAACGCTAACACTGCATACTCGTTCCACTTCCAGAACCGGGCTACGGCGAGGCAGTTCTCCGGGGGAAAACGGCCCTTCGCGAAGGGCAGATCTGCCGAGCTCCTTGCGGGAAAGCGAAAGCAAAGGACGCTTTTCTCCCTCTAACGGCTTTCGTCAGAGGAACGGGGGAAGTCACAGTGTTCTTTCTCTCCCTGAGATACACACAATCTGACGTTGCCTCTGAGCGCCGTTGCTGGCAAAGAACTGAAAGTGACATACATTCCTGTGGGGAAACACAGGGCTTTGCTAGGATTTCTCTAGGCAGTGTGTTTTCCCTGGGCCTCACTGTAGCAACACTATCTCACAAGGGCAGAACTGCATGGCACTTCCTCCGCCAGGAGAGAGCTGCTGCTTTGTAGTTTGTGCTGGGAAACCTTGCTTTGGCAAGTGCGAATTGACCGCATTCAGGCAGAAAGAAAAGAGAATAGCAAGAGGCCTTTTCTCCCCGGCTGCTCTGCCAAGCCCTTCCAGCTCAAACTATGTCGTTGCTCCTCTGGAAGGATCCCTGCACCGCGGCGTAGTTTTTCCGAAGAAGCCCTGCGTTTGCAAGAGCAAATGAGGAATTCGTGGCAGGAAAGAGGAAGGAAAGAGTTTCTCTCCCTCTGCCTGCTTTGCTCAGAGGACCGGATGAAGTCAGGGAGTTCTCCCTTTCACTGAGAAACGTGCGGGCTGCTGTTGCCTGGGCGCTCTCTTCTTTGCAAAAGAGTCTGCAGTTCCACGCTTTGAACCGTGGAAAGGCGCCGGGCTCTGCTAAG
Source organism: Elephas maximus indicus (assembly GCF_024166365.1). NCBI lineage: Eukaryota > Metazoa > Chordata > Mammalia > Proboscidea > Elephantidae > Elephas > Elephas maximus. The sequence goes on from NW_026060262.1 coordinate 374,927, forward strand.
ATTTCGCCCGGCGCTTCGTTTGCCCTGGGCCAAAGCGAGCCTTCACAATAGCTGAACGCTAACACTGCATACTCGTTCCACTTCCAGAACCGGGCTACGGCGAGGCAGTTCTCCGGGGGAAAACGGCCCTTCGCGAAGGGCAGATCTACCGAGCTCCTTGCGGGAAAGCGAAAGCAAAGGACGCTTTTCTCCCTCTAACCGCTTTCGTCAGAGGAACGGGGGAAGTCACAGTGTTCTTTCTCTCCCTGAGATACACACAATCTGACGTTGCCTCTGAGCTCCGTTGCTGGCAAAGAACTGAAAGTGACATACATTCCTGTGGGGAAACACAGGGCTTTGCTAGGATTTCTCTAGGCAGTGTGTTTTCCCTGGGCCTCACTGTAGCAACACTATCTCGCCAGGGCAACACTGCATGGCACTTCCTCTGCCAGGAGAGAGCTGCTGCTTTGTAGTTTGTGCTGGGAAACCTTGCTTTGGCAAGTGCCAATTGACCGCATTCAGGCAGAAAGAAAAGAGAATAGCAAGAGGCCTTTTCTCCCCGGCTGCTCTGCCAAGCCCTTCCAGCTCAAACTATGTCGTTGCTCCTCTGGAAGGATCCCTGCACCGCGGCGTAGTTTTTCCGAAGAAGCCCTGCGTTTGCAAGAGCAAATGAGGAATTCGTGGCAGGAAAGAGGAAGGAAAGAAAGTTTCTCTCCCTCTGCCTGCTTTGCTCAGAGGTCCGGATGAAGTCAGGGAGTTCTCCCTTTCACTGAGAAACGTGCGGGCTGCTGTTGCCTGGGCACTCTCTTCTTTGCAAAAGAGTCTGCAGTTCCACGCTTTGAACCGTGGAAAGGCGCCGGGCTCTGCTAAGATTTCCCCCGGCGCTTCGTTTGCCCTGGGCCAAAGCGAGCCTTCACAATAGCTGAACGCTAACACTGCATACTCGTTCCACTTCCAGAACCGGGCTACGGCGAGGCAGTTCTCCGGGGGAAAACGGCCCTTCGCGAAGGGCAGATCTGCCGAGCTCATTGCGGGAAAGCGAAAGCAAAGGACGCTTTTCTCCCTCTAACCGCTTTCGTCAGAGGAACGGGGGAAGTCACAGTGTTCTTTCTCTCCCCGAGATACACACAATCTGACGTTGCCTCTGAGCTCCGTTGCTGGCAAAGAACTGAAAGTGACATACATTCCTGTGGGGAAACACAGGGCTTTGCTAGGATTTCTCTAGGCAGTGTGTTTTCCCTGGGCCTCACTGTAGCAACACTATCTCGCCAGGGCAACACTGCATGGCACTTCCTCTGCCAGGAGAGAGCTGCTGCTTTGTAGTTTGTGCTGGGAAACCTTGCTTTGGCAAGTGCGAATTGACCGCATTCAGGCAGAAAGAAAAGAGAATAGCAAGAGGCCTTTTCTCCCCGGCTGCTCTGCCAAGCCCTTCCAGCTCAAACTATGTCGTTGCTCCTCTGGAAGGATCCCTGCACCGCGGCGTAGTTTTTCCGAAGAAGCCCTGCGTTTGCACGAGCAAATGAGGAATTCGTGGCAGGAAAGAGGAAGGAAAGAAAGTTTCTCTCCCTCTGCCTGCTTTGCTCAGAGGACCGGATGAAGTCAGGGAGTTCTCCCTTTCACTGAGAAACGTGTGGGCTGCTGTTGCCTGGGCGCTCTCTTCTTTGCAAAAGAGTCTGCAGTTCCACGCTTTGAACCGTGGAAAGGCGCCGGGCTCTGCTAAGATTTCCCCCGGCGCTTCGTTTGCCCTGGGCCAAAGCGAGCCTTCACAATAGCTGAACGCTAACACTGCATACTCGTTCCACTTCCAGAACCGGGCTACGGCGAGGCAGTTCTCCGGGGGAAAACGGCCCTTCGCGAAGGGCAGATCTGCCGAGCTCCTTGCGGGAAAGCGAAAGCAAAGGACGCTTTTCTCCCTCTAACCGCTTTCGTCAGAGGAACGGGGGAAGTCACAGTGTTCTTTCTCTCCCTGAGATACACACAATCTGACGTTGCCTCTGAGCTCCGTTGCTGGCAAAGAACTGAAAGTGACATACATTCCTGTGGGGAAACACAGGGCTTTGCTAGGATTTCTCTAGGCAGTGTGTTTTCCCTGGGCCTCACTGTAGCAACACTATCTCGCAAGGGCAGAACTGCATGGGATTTCCTCCGCCAGGAGAGAGCTGCTGCTTTGTAGTTTGTGCTGGGAAACCTTGCTTTGGCAAGTGCGAATTGACCGCATTCAGGCAGAAAGAAAAGAGAATAGCAAGAGGCCTTTTCTCCCCGGCTGCTCTGCCAAGCCCTTCCAGCTCAAACTATGTCGTTGCTCCTCTGGAAGGATCCCTGCACCGCGGCGTAGTTTTTCCTAAGAAGCCCTGCGTTTGCACGAGCAAATGAGGAATTCGTGGCAGGAAAGAGGAAGGAAAGAAAGTTTCTCTCCCTCTGCCTGCTTTGCTCAGAGGACCGGATGAAGTCAGGGAGTTCTCCCTTTCACTGAGAAACGTGCGGGCTGCTGTTGCCTGGGCGCTCTCTTCTTTGCAAAAGAGTCTGCAGTTCCACGCTTTGAACCGTGGAAAGGCGCCGGGCTCTGCTAAGATTTCCCCCGGCGCTTCGTTTGCCCTGGGCCAAAGCGAGCCTTCACAATAGCTGAACGCTAACACTGCATACTCGTTCCACTTCCAGAACCGGGCTACGGCGAGGCAGTTCTCCGGGGGAAAACGGCCCTTCGCGAAGGGCAGATCTGCCGAGCTCCTTGCGGGAAAGCGAAAGCAAAGGACGCTTTTCTCCCTCTAACGGCTTTCGTCAGAGGAACGGGGGAAGTCACAGTGTTCTTTCTCTCCCCGAGATACACACAATCTGACGTTGCCTCTGAGCGCCGTTGCTGGCAAAGAACTGAAAGTGACATACATTCCTGTGGGGAAACACAGGGCTTTGCTAGGATTTCTCTAGGCAGTGTGTTTTCCCTGGGCCTCACTGTAGCAACACTATCTCGCAAGGGCAGAACTGCATGGCACTTCCTCCGCCAGGAGAGAGCTGCTGCTTTGTAGTTTGTGCTGGGAAACCTTGCTTTGGCAAGTGCGAATTGACCGCATTCAGGCAGAAAGAAAAGAGAATAGCAAGAGGCCTTTTCTCCCCGGCTGCTCTGCCAAGCCCTTCCAGCTCAAACTATGTCGTTGCTCCTCTGGAAGGATCCGTGCACCGCGGCGTACTTTTTCCGAAGAAGCCCTGCGTTTGCAAGAGCAAATGAGGAATTCGTGGCAGGAAAGAGGAAGGAAAGAAAGTTTCTCTCCCTCTGCCTGCTTTGCTCAGAGGACCGGATGAAGTCAGGGAGTTCTCCCTTTCACTGAGAAACGTGCGGGCTGCTGTTGCCTGGGCGCTCTCTTCTTTGCAAAAGAGTCTGCAGTTCCACGCTTTGAACCGTGGAAAGGCGCCGGGCTCTGCTAAGATTTCCCCCGGCGCTTCGTTTGCCCTGGGCCAAAGCGAGCCTTCACAATAGCTGAACGCTAACACTGCATACTCGTTCCACTTCCAGAACCGGGCTACGGCGAGGCAGTTCTCCGGGGGAAAACGGCCCTTCGCGAAGGGCAGATCTGCCGAGCTCCTTGCGGGAAAGCGAAAGCAAAGGACGCTTTTCTCCCTCTAACGGCTTTCGTCAGAGGAACGGGGGAAGTCACAGTGTTCTTTCTCTCCCTGAGATACACACAATCTGACGTTGCCTCTGAGCGCCGTTGCTGGCAAAGAACTGAAAGTGACATACATTCCTGTGGGGAAACACAGGGCTTTGCTAGGATTTCTCTAGGCAGTGTGTTTTCCCTGGGCCTCACTGTAGCAACACTATCTCGCAAGGGCAGAACTGCATGGCACTTCCTCCGCCAGGAGAGAGCTGCTGCTTTGTAGTTTGTGCTGGGAAACCTTGCTTTGGCAAGTGCGAATTGACCGCATTCAGGCAGAAAGAAAAGAGAATAGCAAGAGGCCTTTTCTCCCCGGCTGCTCTGCCAAGCCCTTCCAGCTCAAACTATGTCGTTGCTCCTCTGGAAGGATCCCTGCACCGCGGCGTAGTTTTTCCGAAGAAGCCCTGCGTTTGCAAGAGCAAATGAGGAATTCGTGGCAGGAAAGAGGAAGGAAAGAGTTTCTCTCCCTCTGCCTGCTTTGCTCAGAGGACCGGATGAAGTCAGGGAGTTCTCCCTTTCACTGAGAAACGTGCGGGCTGCTGTTGCCTGGGCGCTCTCTTCTTTGCAAAAGAGTCTGCAGTTCCACGCTTTGAACCGTGGAAAGGCGCCGGGCTCTGCTAAGATTTCGCCCGGCGCTTCGTTTGCCCTGGGCCAAAGCGAGCCTTCACAATAGCTGAACGCTAACACTGCATACTCGTTCCACTTCCAGAACCGGGCTACGGCGAGGCAGTTCTCCGGGGGAAAACGGCCCTTCGCGAAGGGCAGATCTACCGAGCTCCTTGCGGGAAAGCGAAAGCAAAGGACGCTTTTCTCCCTCTAACCGCTTTCGTCAGAGGAACGGGGGAAGTCACAGTGTTCTTTCTCTCCCTGAGATACACACAATCTGACGTTGCCTCTGAGCTCCGTTGCTGGCAAAGAACTGAAAGTGACATACATTCCTGTGGGGAAACACAGGGCTTTGCTAGGATTTCTCTAGGCAGTGTGTTTTCCCTGGGCCTCACTGTAGCAACACTATCTCGCCAGGGCAACACTGCATGGCACTTCCTCTGCCAGGAGAGAGCTGCTGCTTTGTAGTTTGTGCTGGGAAACCTTGCTTTGGCAAGTGCCAATTGACCGCATTCAGGCAGAAAGAAAAGAGAATAGCAAGAGGCCTTTTCTCCCCGGCTGCTCTGCCAAGCCCTTCCAGCTCAAACTATGTCGTTGCTCCTCTGGAAGGATCCCTGCACCGCGGCGTAGTTTTTCCTAAGAAGCCCTGCGTTTGCAAGAGCAAATGAGGAATTCGTGGCAGGAAAGAGGAAGGAAAGAAAGTTTCTCTCCCTCTGCCTGCTTTGCTCAGAGGTCCGGATGAAGTCAGGGAGTTCTCCCTTTCACTGAGAAACGTGCGGGCTGCTGTTGCCTGGGCACTCTCTTCTTTGCAAAAGAGTCTGCAGTTCCACGCTTTGAACCGTGGAAAGGCGCCGGGCTCTGCTAAGATTTCCCCCGGCGCTTCGTTTGCCCTGGGCCAAAGCGAGCCTTCACAATAGCTGAACGCTAACACTGCATACTCGTTCCACTTCCAGAACCGGGCTACGGCGAGGCAGTTCTCCGGGGGAAAACGGCCCTTCGCGAAGGGCAGATCTGCCGAGCTCATTGCGGGAAAGCGAAAGCAAAGGACGCTTTTCTCCCTCTAACCGCTTTCGTCAGAGGAACGGGGGAAGTCACAGTGTTCTTTCTCTCCCCGAGATACACACAATCTGACGTTGCCTCTGAGCTCCGTTGCTGGCAAAGAACTGAAAGTGACATACATTCCTGTGGGGAAACACAGGGCTTTGCTAGGATTTCTCTAGGCAGTGTGTTTTCCCTGGGCCTCACTGTAGCAACACTATCTCGCCAGGGCAACACTGCATGGCACTTCCTCTGCCAGGAGAGAGCTGCTGCTTTGTAGTTTGTGCTGGGAAACCTTGCTTTGGCAAGTGCGAATTGACCGCATTCAGGCAGAAAGAAAAGAGAATAGCAAGAGGCCTTTTCTCCCCGGCTGCTCTGCCAAGCCCTTCCAGCTCAAACTATGTCGTTGCTCCTCTGGAAGGATCCCTGCACCGCGGCGTAGTTTTTCCGAAGAAGCCCTGCGTTTGCACGAGCAAATGAGGAATTCGTGGCAGGAAAGAGGAAGGAAAGAAAGTTTCTCTCCCTCTGCCTGCTTTGCTCAGAGGACCGGATGAAGTCAGGGAGTTCTCCCTTTCACTGAGAAACGTGTGGGCTGCTGTTGCCTGGGCGCTCTCTTCTTTGCAAAAGAGTCTGCAGTTCCACGCTTTGAACCGTGGAAAGGCGCCGGGCTCTGCTAAGATTTCCCCCGGCGCTTCGTTTGCCCTGGGCCAAAGCGAGCCTTCACAATAGCTGAACGCTAACACTGCATACTCGTTCCACTTCCAGAACCGGGCTACGGCGAGGCAGTTCTCCGGGGGAAAACGGCCCTTCGCGAAGGGCAGATCTGCCGAGCTCCTTGCGGGAAAGCGAAAGCAAAGGACGCTTTTCTCCCTCTAACGGCTTTCGTCAGAGGAACGGGGGAAGTCACAGTGTTCTTTCTCTCCCTGAGATACACACAATCTGACGTTGCCTCTGAGCGCCGTTGCTGGCAAAGAACTGAAAGTGACATACATTCCTGTGGGGAAACACAGGGCTTTGCTAGGATTTCTCTAGGCAGTGTGTTTTCCCTGGGCCTCACTGTAGCAACACTATCTCGCAAGGGCAGAACTGCATGGCACTTCCTCCGCCAGGAGAGAGCTGCTGCTTTGTAGTTTGTGCTGGGAAACCTTGCTTTGGCAAGTGCGAATTGACCGCATTCAGGCAGAAAGAAAAGAGAATAGCAAGAGGCCTTTTCTCCCCGGCTGCTCTGCCAAGCCCTTCCAGCTCAAACTATGTCGTTGCTCCTCTGGAAGGATCCCTGCACCGCGGCGTAGTTTTTCCGAAGAAGCCCTGCGTTTGCAAGAGCAAATGAGGAATTCGTGGCAGGAAAGAGGAAGGAAAGAGTTTCTCTCCCTCTGCCTGCTTTGCTCAGAGGACCGGATGAAGTCAGGGAGTTCTCCCTTTCACTGAGAAACGTGCGGGCTGCTGTTGCCTGGGCGCTCTCTTCTTTGCAAAAGAGTCTGCAGTTCCACGCTTTGAACCGTGGAAAGGCGCCGGGCTCTGCTAAGATTTCGCCCGGCGCTTCGTTTGCCCTGGGCCAAAGCGAGCCTTCACAATAGCTGAACGCTAACACTGCATACTCGTTCCACTTCCAGAACCGGGCTACGGCGAGGCAGTTCTCCGGGGGAAAACGGCCCTTCGCGAAGGGCAGATCTACCGAGCTCCTTGCGGGAAAGCGAAAGCAAAGGACGCTTTTCTCCCTCTAACCGCTTTCGTCAGAGGAACGGGGGAAGTCACAGTGTTCTTTCTCTCCCTGAGATACACACAATCTGACGTTGCCTCTGAGCTCCGTTGCTGGCAAAGAACTGAAAGTGACATACATTCCTGTGGGGAAACACAGGGCTTTGCTAGGATTTCTCTAGGCAGTGTGTTTTCCCTGGGCCTCACTGTAGCAACACTATCTCGCCAGGGCAACACTGCATGGCACTTCCTCTGCCAGGAGAGAGCTGCTGCTTTGTAGTTTGTGCTGGGAAACCTTGCTTTGGCAAGTGCCAATTGACCGCATTCAGGCAGAAAGAAAAGAGAATAGCAAGAGGCCTTTTCTCCCCGGCTGCTCTGCCAAGCCCTTCCAGCTCAAACTATGTCGTTGCTCCTCTGGAAGGATCCCTGCACCGCGGCGTAGTTTTTCCTAAGAAGCCCTGCGTTTGCAAGAGCAAATGAGGAATTCGTGGCAGGAAAGAGGAAGGAAAGAAAGTTTCTCTCCCTCTGCCTGCTTTGCTCAGAGGTCCGGATGAAGTCAGGGAGTTCTCCCTTTCACTGAGAAACGTGCGGGCTGCTGTTGCCTGGGCACTCTCTTCTTTGCAAAAGAGTCTGCAGTTCCACGCTTTGAACCGTGGAAAGGCGCCGGGCTCTGCTAAGATTTCCCCCGGCGCTTCGTTTGCCCTGGGCCAAAGCGAGCCTTCACAATAGCTGAACGCTAACACTGCATACTCGTTCCACTTCCAGAACCGGGCTACGGCGAGGCAGTTCTCCGGGGGAAAACGGCCCTTCGCGAAGGGCAGATCTGCCGAGCTCATTGCGGGAAAGCGAAAGCAAAGGACGCTTTTCTCCCTCTAACCGCTTTCGTCAGAGGAACGGGGGAAGTCACAGTGTTCTTTCTCTCCCCGAGATACACACAATCTGACGTTGCCTCTGAGCTCCGTTGCTGGCAAAGAACTGAAAGTGACATACATTCCTGTGGGGAAACACAGGGCTTTGCTAGGATTTCTCTAGGCAGTGTGTTTTCCCTGGGCCTCACTGTAGCAACACTATCTCGCCAGGGCAACACTGCATGGCACTTCCTCTGCCAGGAGAGAGCTGCTGCTTTGTAGTTTGTGCTGGGAAACCTTGCTTTGGCAAGTGCGAATTGACCGCATTCAGGCAGAAAGAAAAGAGAATAGCAAGAGGCCTTTTCTCCCCGGCTGCTCTGCCAAGCCCTTCCAGCTCAAACTATGTCGTTGCTCCTCTGGAAGGATCCCTGCACCGCGGCGTAGTTTTTCCGAAGAAGCCCTGCGTTTGCACGAGCAAATGAGGAATTCGTGGCAGGAAAGAGGAAGGAAAGAAAGTTTCTCTCCCTCTGCCTGCTTTGCTCAGAGGACCGGATGAAGTCAGGGAGTTCTCCCTTTCACTGAGAAACGTGTGGGCTGCTGTTGCCTGGGCGCTCTCTTCTTTGCAAAAGAGTCTGCAGTTCCACGCTTTGAACCGTGGAAAGGCGCCGGGCTCTGCTAAGATTTCCCCCGGCGCTTCGTTTGCCCTGGGCCAAAGCGAGCCTTCACAATAGCTGAACGCTAACACTGCATACTCGTTCCACTTCCAGAACCGGGCTACGGCGAGGCAGTTCTCCGGGGGAAAACGGCCCTTCGCGAAGGGCAGATCTGCCGAGCTCCTTGCGGGAAAGCGAAAGCAAAGGACGCTTTTCTCCCTCTAACGGCTTTCGTCAGAGGAACGGGGGAAGTCACAGTGTTCTTTCTCTCCCTGAGATACACACAATCTGACGTTGCCTCTGAGCGCCGTTGCTGGCAAAGAACTGAAAGTGACATACATTCCTGTGGGGAAACACAGGGCTTTGCTAGGATTTCTCTAGGCAGTGTGTTTTCCCTGGGCCTCACTGTAGCAACACTATCTCGCAAGGGCAGAACTGCATGGCACTTCCTCCGCCAGGAGAGAGCTGCTGCTTTGTAGTTTGTGCTGGGAAACCTTGCTTTGGCAAGTGCGAATTGACCGCATTCAGGCAGAAAGAAAAGAGAATAGCAAGAGGCCTTTTCTCCCCGGCTGCTCTGCCAAGCCCTTCCAGCTCAAACTATGTCGTTGCTCCTCTGGAAGGATCCCTGCACCGCGGCGTAGTTTTTCCGAAGAAGCCCTGCGTTTGCAAGAGCAAATGAGGAATTCGTGGCAGGAAAGAGGAAGGAAAGAGTTTCTCTCCCTCTGCCTGCTTTGCTCAGAGGACCGGATGAAGTCAGGGAGTTCTCCCTTTCACTGAGAAACGTGCGGGCTGCTGTTGCCTGGGCGCTCTCTTCTTTGCAAAAGAGTCTGCAGTTCCACGCTTTGAACCGTGGAAAGGCGCCGGGCTCTGCTAAGATTTCGCCCGGCGCTTCGTTTGCCCTGGGCCAAAGCGAGCCTTCACAATAGCTGAACGCTAACACTGCATACTCGTTCCACTTCCAGAACCGGGCTACGGCGAGGCAGTTCTCCGGGGGAAAACGGCCCTTCGCGAAGGGCAGATCTACCGAGCTCCTTGCGGGAAAGCGAAAGCAAAGGACGCTTTTCTCCCTCTAACCGCTTTCGTCAGAGGAACGGGGGAAGTCACAGTGTTCTTTCTCTCCCTGAGATACACACAATCTGACGTTGCCTCTGAGCTCCGTTGCTGGCAAAGAACTGAAAGTGACATACATTCCTGTGGGGAAACACAGGGCTTTGCTAGGATTTCTCTAGGCAGTGTGTTTTCCCTGGGCCTCACTGTAGCAACACTATCTCGCCAGGGCAACACTGCATGGCACTTCCTCTGCCAGGAGAGAGCTGCTGCTTTGTAGTTTGTGCTGGGAAACCTTGCTTTGGCAAGTGCCAATTGACCGCATTCAGGCAGAAAGAAAAGAGAATAGCAAGAGGCCTTTTCTCCCCGGCTGCTCTGCCAAGCCCTTCCAGCTCAAACTATGTCGTTGCTCCTCTGGAAGGATCCCTGCACCGCGGCGTAGTTTTTCCTAAGAAGCCCTGCGTTTGCAAGAGCAAATGAGGAATTCGTGGCAGGAAAGAGGAAGGAAAGAAAGTTTCTCTCCCTCTGCCTGCTTTGCTCAGAGGACCGGATGAAGTCAGGGAGTTCTCCCTTTCACTGAGAAACGTGCGGGCTGCTGTTGCCTGGGCGCTCTCTTCTTTGCAAAAGAGTCTGCAGTTCCACGCTTTGAACCGTGGAAAGGCGCCGGGCTCTGCTAAGATTTCCCCCGGCGCTTCGTTTGCCCTGGGCCAAAGCGAGCCTTCACAATAGCTGAACGCTAACACTGCATACTCGTTCCACTTCCAGAACCGGGCTACGGCGAGGCAGTTCTCCGGGGGAAAACGGCCCTTCGCGAAGGGCAGATCTGCCGAGCTCATTGCGGGAAAGCGAAAGCAAAGGACGCTTTTCTCCCTCTAACCGCTTTCGTCAGAGGAACGGGGGAAGTCACAGTGTTCTTTCTCTCCCCGAGATACACACAATCTGACGTTGCCTCTGAGCTCCGTTGCTGGCAAAGAACTGAAAGTGACATACATTCCTGTGGGGAAACACAGGGCTTTGCTAGGATTTCTCTAGGCAGTGTGTTTTCCCTGGGCCTCACTGTAGCAACACTATCTCGCCAGGGCAACACTGCATGGCACTTCCTCTGCCAGGAGAGAGCTGCTGCTTTGTAGTTTGTGCTGGGAAACCTTGCTTTGGCAAGTGCGAATTGACCGCATTCAGGCAGAAAGAAAAGAGAATAGCAAGAGGCCTTTTCTCCCCGGCTGCTCTGCCAAGCCCTTCCAGCTCAAACTATGTCGTTGCTCCTCTGGAAGGATCCCTGCACCGCGGCGTAGTTTTTCCGAAGAAGCCCTGCGTTTGCACGAGCAAATGAGGAATTCGTGGCAGGAAAGAGGAAGGAAAGAAAGTTTCTCTCCCTCTGCCTGCTTTGCTCAGAGGACCGGATGAAGTCAGGGAGTTCTCCCTTTCACTGAGAAACGTGCGGGCTGCTGTTGCCTGGGCGCTCTCTTCTTTGCAAAAGAGTCTGCAGTTCCACGCTTTGAACCGTGGAAAGGCGCCGGGCTCTGCTAAGATTTCCCCCGGCGCTTCGTTTGCCCTGGGCCAAAGCGAGCCTTCACAATAGCTGAACGCTAACACTGCATACTCGTTCCACTTCCAGAACCGGGCTACGGCGAGGCAGTTCTCCGGGGGAAAACGGCCCTTCGCGAAGGGCAGATCTGCCGAGCTCCTTGCGGGAAAGCGAAAGCAAAGGACGCTTTTCTCCCTCTAACGGCTTTCGTCAGAGGAACGGGGGAAGTCACAGTGTTCTTTCTCTCCCTGAGATACACACAATCTGACGTTGCCTCTGAGCGCCGTTGCTGGCAAAGAACTGAAAGTGACATACATTCCTGTGGGGAAACACAGGGCTTTGCTAGGATTTCTCTAGGCAGTGTGTTTTCCCTGGGCCTCACTGTAGCAACACTATCTCGCAAGGGCAGAACTGCATGGCACTTCCTCCGCCAGGAGAGAGCTGCTGCTTTGTAGTTTGTGCTGGGAAACCTTGCTTTGGCAAGTGCGAATTGACCGCATTCAGGCAGAAAGAAAAGAGAATAGCAAGAGGCCTTTTCTCCCCGGCTGCTCTGCCAAGCCCTTCCAGCTCAAACTATGTCGTTGCTCCTCTGGAAGGATCCCTGCACCGCGGCGTAGTTTTTCCGAAGAAGCCCTGCGTTTGCAAGAGCAAATGAGGAATTCGTGGCAGGAAAGAGGAAGGAAAGAAAGTTTCTCTCCCTCTGCCTGCTTTGCTCAGAGGACCGGATGAAGTCAGGGAGTTCTCCCTTTCACTGAGAAACGTGCGGGCTGCTGTTGCCTGGGCGCTCTCTTCTTTGCAAAAGAGTCTGCAGTTCCACGCTTTGAACCGTGGAAAGGCGCCGGGCTCTGCTAAGATTTCGCCCGGCGCTTCGTTTGCCCTGGGCCAAAGCGAGCCTTCACAATAGCTGAACGCTAACACTGCATACTCGTTCCACTTCCAGAACCGGGCTACGGCGAGGCAGTTCTCCGGGGGAAAACGGCCCTTCGCGAAGGGCAGATCTACCGAGCTCCTTGCGGGAAAGCGAAAGCAAAGGACGCTTTTCTCCCTCTAACGGCTTTCGTCAGAGGAACGGGGGAAGTCACAGTGTTCTTTCTCTCCCTGAGATACACACAATCTGACGTTGCCTCTGAGCGCCGTTGCTGGCAAAGAACTGAAAGTGACATACATTCCTGTGGGGAAACACAGGGCTTTGCTAGGATTTCTCTAGGCAGTGTGTTTTCCCTGGGCCTCACTGTAGCAACACTATCTCACAAGGGCAGAACTGCATGGCACTTCCTCCGCCAGGAGAGAGCTGCTGCTTTGTAGTTTGTGCTGGGAAACCTTGCTTTGGCAAGTGCGAATTGACCGCATTCAGGCAGAAAGAAAAGAGAATAGCAAGAGGCCTTTTCTCCCCGGCTGCTCTGCCAAGCCCTTCCAGCTCAAACTATGTCGTTGCTCCTCTGGAAGGATCCCTGCACCGCGGCGTAGTTTTTCCGAAGAAGCCCTGCGTTTGCAAGAGCAAATGAGGAATTCGTGGCAGGAAAGAGGAAGGAAAGAGTTTCTCTCCCTCTGCCTGCTTTGCTCAGAGGACCGGATGAAGTCAGGGAGTTCTCCCTTTCACTGAGAAACGTGCGGGCTGCTGTTGCCTGGGCGCTCTCTTCTTTGCAAAAGAGTCTGCAGTTCCACGCTTTGAACCGTGGAAAGGCGCCGGGCTCTGCTAAGATTTCGCCCGGCGCTTCGTTTGCCCTGGGCCAAAGCGAGCCTTCACAATAGCTGAACGCTAACACTGCATACTCGTTCCACTTCCAGAACCGGGCTACGGCGAGGCAGTTCTCCGGGGGAAAACGGCCCTTCGCGAAGGGCAGATCTACCGAGCTCCTTGCGGGAAAGCGAAAGCAAAGGACGCTTTTCTCCCTCTAACCGCTTTCGTCAGAGGAACGGGGGAAGTCACAGTGTTCTTTCTCTCCCCGAGATACACACAATCTGACGTTGCCTCTGAGCTCCGTTGCTGGCAAAGAACTGAAAGTGACATACATTCCTGTGGGGAAACACAGGGCTTTGCTAGGATTTCTCTAGGCAGTGTGTTTTCCCTGGGCCTCACTGTAGCAACACTATCTCGCCAGGGCAACACTGCATGGCACTTCCTCTGCCAGGAGAGAGCTGCTGCTTTGTAGTTTGTGCTGGGAAACCTTGCTTTGGCAAGTGCCAATTGACCGCATTCAGGCAGAAAGAAAAGAGAATAGCAAGAGGCCTTTTCTCCCCGGCTGCTCTGCCAAGCCCTTCCAGCTCAAACTATGTCGTTGCTCCTCTGGAAGGATCCCTGCACCGCGGCGTAGTTTTTCCGAAGAAGCCCTGCGTTTGCACGAGCAAATGAGGAATTCGTGGCAGGAAAGAGGAAGGAAAGAAAGTTTCTCTCCCTCTGCCTGCTTTGCTCAGAGGACCGGATGAAGTCAGGGAGTTCTCCCTTTCACTGAGAAACGTGCGGGCTGCTGTTGCCTGGGCGCTCTCTTCTTTGCAAAAGAGTCTGCAGTTCCACGCTTTGAACCGTGGAAAGGCGCCGGGCTCTGCTAAGATTTCCCCCGGCGCTTCGTTTGCCCTGGGCCAAAGCGAGCCTTCACAATAGCTGAACGCTAACACTGCATACTCGTTCCACTTCCAGAACCGGGCTACGGCGAGGCAGTTCTCCGGGGGAAAACGGCCCTTCGCGAAGGGCAGATCTGCCGAGCTCCTTGCGGGAAAGCGAAAGCAAAGGACGCTTTTCTCCCTCTAACCGCTTTCGTCAGAGGAACGGGGGAAGTCACAGTGTTCTTTCTCTCCCTGAGATACACACAATCTGACGTTGCCTCTGAGCTCCGTTGCTGGCAAAGAACTGAAAGTGACATACATTCCTGTGGGGAAACACAGGGCTTTGCTAGGATTTCTCTAGGCAGTGTGTTTTCCCTGGGCCTCACTGTAGCAACACTATCTCGCAAGGGCAGAACTGCATGGCACTTCCTCCGCCAGGAGAGAGCTGCTGCTTTGTAGTTTGTGCTGGGAAACCTTGCTTTGGCAAGTGCGAATTGACCGCATTCAGGCAGAAAGAAAAGAGAATAGCAAGAGGCCTTTTCTCCCCGGCTGCTCTGCCAAGCCCTTCCAGCTCAAACTATGTCGTTGCTCCTCTGGAAGGATCCCTGCACCGCGGCGTAGTTTTTCCGAAGAAGCCCTGCGTTTGCAAGAGCAAATGAGGAATTCGTGGCAGGAAAGAGGAAGGAAAGAAAGTTTCTCTCCCTCTGCCTGCTTTGCTCAGAGGACCGGATGAAGTCAGGGAGTTCTCCCTTTCACTGAGAAACGTGCGGGCTGCTGTTGCCTGGGCGCTCTCTTCTTTGCAAAAGAGTCTGCAGTTCCACGCTTTGAACCGTGGAAAGGCGCCGGGCTCTGCTAAGATTTCGCCCGGCGCTTCGTTTGCCCTGGGCCAAAGCGAGCCTTCACAATAGCTGAACGCTAACACTGCATACTCGTTCCACTTCCAGAACCGGGCTACGGCGAGGCAGTTCTCCGGGGGAAAACGGCCCTTCGCGAAGGGCAGATCTACCGAGCTCCTTGCGGGAAAGCGAAAGCAAAGGACGCTTTTCTCCCTCTAACGGCTTTCGTCAGAGGAACGGGGGAAGTCACAGTGTTCTTTCTCTCCCTGAGATACACACAATCTGACGTTGCCTCTGAGCGCCGTTGCTGGCAAAGAACTGAAAGTGACATACATTCCTGTGGGGAAACACAGGGCTTTGCTAGGATTTCTCTAGGCAGTGTGTTTTCCCTGGGCCTCACTGTAGCAACACTATCTCACAAGGGCAGAACTGCATGGCACTTCCTCCGCCAGGAGAGAGCTGCTGCTTTGTAGTTTGTGCTGGGAAACCTTGCTTTGGCAAGTGCGAATTGACCGCATTCAGGCAGAAAGAAAAGAGAATAGCAAGAGGCCTTTTCTCCCCGGCTGCTCTGCCAAGCCCTTCCAGCTCAAACTATGTCGTTGCTCCTCTGGAAGGATCCCTGCACCGCGGCGTAGTTTTTCCGAAGAAGCCCTGCGTTTGCAAGAGCAAATGAGGAATTCGTGGCAGGAAAGAGGAAGGAAAGAGTTTCTCTCCCTCTGCCTGCTTTGCTCAGAGGACCGGATGAAGTCAGGGAGTTCTCCCTTTCACTGAGAAACGTGCGGGCTGCTGTTGCCTGGGCGCTCTCTTCTTTGCAAAAGAGTCTGCAGTTCCACGCTTTGAACCGTGGAAAGGCGCCGGGCTCTGCTAAGATTTCGCCCGGCGCTTCGTTTGCCCTGGGCCAAAGCGAGCCTTCACAATAGCTGAACGCTAACACTGCATACTCGTTCCACTTCCAGAACCGGGCTACGGCGAGGCAGTTCTCCGGGGGAAAACGGCCCTTCGCGAAGGGCAGATCTACCGAGCTCCTTGCGGGAAAGCGAAAGCAAAGGACGCTTTTCTCCCTCTAACCGCTTTCGTCAGAGGAACGGGGGAAGTCACAGTGTTCTTTCTCTCCCTGAGATACACACAATCTGACGTTGCCTCTGAGCTCCGTTGCTGGCAAAGAACTGAAAGTGACATACATTCCTGTGGGGAAACACAGGGCTTTGCTAGGATTTCTCTAGGCAGTGTGTTTTCCCTGGGCCTCACTGTAGCAACACTATCTCGCCAGGGCAACACTGCATGGCACTTCCTCTGCCAGGAGAGAGCTGCTGCTTTGTAGTTTGTGCTGGGAAACCTTGCTTTGGCAAGTGCCAATTGACCGCATTCAGGCAGAAAGAAAAGAGAATAGCAAGAGGCCTTTTCTCCCCGGCTGCTCTGCCAAGCCCTTCCAGCTCAAACTATGTCGTTGCTCCTCTGGAAGGATCCCTGCACCGCGGCGTAGTTTTTCCTAAGAAGCCCTGCGTTTGCAAGAGCAAATGAGGAATTCGTGGCAGGAAAGAGGAAGGAAAGAAAGTTTCTCTCCCTCTGCCTGCTTTGCTCAGAGGTCCGGATGAAGTCAGGGAGTTCTCCCTTTCACTGAGAAACGTGCGGGCTGCTGTTGCCTGGGCACTCTCTTCTTTGCAAAAGAGTCTGCAGTTCCACGCTTTGAACCGTGGAAAGGCGCCGGGCTCTGCTAAGATTTCCCCCGGCGCTTCGTTTGCCCTGGGCCAAAGCGAGCCTTCACAATAGCTGAACGCTAACACTGCATACTCGTTCCACTTCCAGAACCGGGCTACGGCGAGGCAGTTCTCCGGGGGAAAACGGCCCTTCGCGAAGGGCAGATCTGCCGAGCTCATTGCGGGAAAGCGAAAGCAAAGGACGCTTTTCTCCCTCTAACCGCTTTCGTCAGAGGAACGGGGGAAGTCACAGTGTTCTTTCTCTCCCCGAGATACACACAATCTGACGTTGCCTCTGAGCTCCGTTGCTGGCAAAGAACTGAAAGTGACATACATTCCTGTGGGGAAACACAGGGCTTTGCTAGGATTTCTCTAGGCAGTGTGTTTTCCCTGGGCCTCACTGTAGCAACACTATCTCGCCAGGGCAACACTGCATGGCACTTCCTCTGCCAGGAGAGAGCTGCTGCTTTGTAGTTTGTGCTGGGAAACCTTGCTTTGGCAAGTGCGAATTGACCGCATTCAGGCAGAAAGAAAAGAGAATAGCAAGAGGCCTTTTCTCCCCGGCTGCTCTGCCAAGCCCTTCCAGCTCAAACTATGTCGTTGCTCCTCTGGAAGGATCCCTGCACCGCGGCGTAGTTTTTCCGAAGAAGCCCTGCGTTTGCACGAGCAAATGAGGAATTCGTGGCAGGAAAGAGGAAGGAAAGAAAGTTTCTCTCCCTCTGCCTGCTTTGCTCAGAGGACCGGATGAAGTCAGGGAGTTCTCCCTTTCACTGAGAAACGTGCGGGCTGCTGTTGCCTGGGCGCTCTCTTCTTTGCAAAAGAGTCTGCAGTTCCACGCTTTGAACCGTGGAAAGGCGCCGGGCTCTGCTAAGATTTCCCCCGGCGCTTCGTTTGCCCTGGGCCAAAGCGAGCCTTCACAATAGCTGAACGCTAACACTGCATACTCGTTCCACTTCCAGAACCGGGCTACGGCGAGGCAGTTCTCCGGGGGAAAACGGCCCTTCGCGAAGGGCAGATCTGCCGAGCTCCTTGCGGGAAAGCGAAAGCAAAGGACGCTTTTCTCCCTCTAACCGCTTTCGTCAGAGGAACGGGGGAAGTCACAGTGTTCTTTCTCTCCCTGAGATACACACAATCTGACGTTGCCTCTGAGCTCCGTTGCTGGCAAAGAACTGAAAGTGACATACATTCCTGTGGGGAAACACAGGGCTTTGCTAGGATTTCTCTAGGCAGTGTGTTTTCCCTGGGCCTCACTGTAGCAACACTATCTCGCAAGGGCAGAACTGCATGGGATTTCCTCCGCCAGGAGAGAGCTGCTGCTTTGTAGTTTGTGCTGGGAAACCTTGCTTTGGCAAGTGCGAATTGACCGCATTCAGGCAGAAAGAAAAGAGAATAGCAAGAGGCCTTTTCTCCCCGGCTGCTCTGCCAAGCCCTTCCAGCTCAAACTATGTCGTTGCTCCTCTGGAAGGATCCCTGCACCGCGGCGTAGTTTTTCCTAAGAAGCCCTGCGTTTGCACGAGCAAATGAGGAATTCGTGGCAGGAAAGAGGAAGGAAAGAAAGTTTCTCTCCCTCTGCCTGCTTTGCTCAGAGGACCGGATGAAGTCAGGGAGTTCTCCCTTTCACTGAGAAACGTGCGGGCTGCTGTTGCCTGGGCGCTCTCTTCTTTGCAAAAGAGTCTGCAGTTCCACGCTTTGAACCGTGGAAAGGCGCCGGGCTCTGCTAAGATTTCCCCCGGCGCTTCGTTTGCCCTGGGCCAAAGCGAGCCTTCACAATAGCTGAACGCTAACACTGCATACTCGTTCCACTTCCAGAACCGGGCTACGGCGAGGCAGTTCTCCGGGGGAAAACGGCCCTTCGCGAAGGGCAGATCTGCCGAGCTCCTTGCGGGAAAGCGAAAGCAAAGGACGCTTTTCTCCCTCTAACGGCTTTCGTCAGAGGAACGGGGGAAGTCACAGTGTTCTTTCTCTCCCCGAGATACACACAATCTGACGTTGCCTCTGAGCGCCGTTGCTGGCAAAGAACTGAAAGTGACATACATTCCTGTGGGGAAACACAGGGCTTTGCTAGGATTTCTCTAGGCAGTGTGTTTTCCCTGGGCCTCACTGTAGCAACACTATCTCGCAAGGGCAGAACTGCATGGCACTTCCTCCGCCAGGAGAGAGCTGCTGCTTTGTAGTTTGTGCTGGGAAACCTTGCTTTGGCAAGTGCGAATTGACCGCATTCAGGCAGAAAGAAAAGAGAATAGCAAGAGGCCTTTTCTCCCCGGCTGCTCTGCCAAGCCCTTCCAGCTCAAACTATGTCGTTGCTCCTCTGGAAGGATCCCTGCACCGCGGCGTAGTTTTTCCGAAGAAGCCCTGCGTTTGCAAGAGCAAATGAGGAATTCGTGGCAGGAAAGAGGAAGGAGAGAAAGTTTCTCTCCCTCTGCCTGCTTTGCTCAGAGGACCGGATGAAGTCAGGGAGTTCTCCCTTTCACTGAGAAACGTGCGGGCTGCTGTTGCCTGGGCGCTCTCTTCTTTGCAAAAGAGTCTGCAGTTCCACGCTTTGAACCGTGGAAAGGCGCCGGGCTCTGCTAAGATTTCGCCCGGCGCTTCGTTTGCCCTGGGCCAAAGCGAGCCTTCACAATAGCTGAACGCTAACACTGCATACTCGTTCCACTTCCAGAACCGGGCTACGGCGAGGCAGTTCTCCGGGGGAAAACGGCCCTTCGCGAAGGGCAGATCTGCCGAGCTCCTTGCGGGAAAGCGAAAGCAAAGGACGCTTTTCTCCCTCTAACCGCTTTCGTCAGAGGAACGGGGGAAGTCACAGTGTTCTTTCTCTCCCTGAGATACACACAATCTGACGTTGCCTCTGAGCTCCGTTGCTGGCAAAGAACTGAAAGTGACATACATTCCTGTGGGGAAACACAGGGCTTTGCTAGGATTTCTCTAGGCAGTGTGTTTTCCCTGGGCCTCACTGTAGCAACACTATCTCGCCAGGGCAACACTGCATGGCACTTCCTCTGCCAGGAGAGAGCTGCTGCTTTGTAGTTTGTGCTGGGAAACCTTGCTTTGGCAAGTGCCAATTGACCGCATTCAGGCAGAAAGAAAAGAGAATAGCAAGAGGCCTTTTCTCCCCGGCTGCTCTGCCAAGCCCTTCCAGCTCAAACTATGTCGTTGCTCCTCTGGAAGGATCCCTGCACCGCGGCGTAGTTTTTCCTAAGAAGCCCTGCGTTTGCAAGAGCAAATGAGGAATTCGTGGCAGGAAAGAGGAAGGAAAGAAAGTTTCTCTCCCTCTGCCTGCTTTGCTCAGAGGACCGGATGAAGTCAGGGAGTTCTCCCTTTCACTGAGAAACGTGCGGGCTGCTGTTGCCTGGGCGCTCTCTTCTTTGCAAAAGAGTCTGCAGTTCCACGCTTTGAACCGTGGAAAGGCGCCGGGCTCTGCTAAGATTTCCCCCGGCGCTTCGTTTGCCCTGGGCCAAAGCGAGCCTTCACAATAGCTGAACGCTAACACTGCATACTCGTTCCACTTCCAGAACCGGGCTACGGCGAGGCAGTTCTCCGGGGGAAAACGGCCCTTCGCGAAGGGCAGATCTGCCGAGCTCATTGCGGGAAAGCGAAAGCAAAGGACGCTTTTCTCCCTCTAACCGCTTTCGTCAGAGGAACGGGGGAAGTCACAGTGTTCTTTCTCTCCCCGAGATACACACAATCTGACGTTGCCTCTGAGCTCCGTTGCTGGCAAAGAACTGAAAGTGACATACATTCCTGTGGGGAAACACAGGGCTTTGCTAGGATTTCTCTAGGCAGTGTGTTTTCCCTGGGCCTCACTGTAGCAACACTATCTCGCCAGGGCAACACTGCATGGCACTTCCTCTGCCAGGAGAGAGCTGCTGCTTTGTAGTTTGTGCTGGGAAACCTTGCTTTGGCAAGTGCGAATTGACCGCATTCAGGCAGAAAGAAAAGAGAATAGCAAGAGGCCTTTTCTCCCCGGCTGCTCTGCCAAGCCCTTCCAGCTCAAACTATGTCGTTGCTCCTCTGGAAGGATCCCTGCACCGCGGCGTAGTTTTTCCGAAGAAGCCCTGCGTTTGCACGAGCAAATGAGGAATTCGTGGCAGGAAAGAGGAAGGAAAGAAAGTTTCTCTCCCTCTGCCTGCTTTGCTCAGAGGACCGGATGAAGTCAGGGAGTTCTCCCTTTCACTGAGAAACGTGCGGGCTGCTGTTGCCTGGGCGCTCTCTTCTTTGCAAAAGAGTCTGCAGTTCCACGCTTTGAACCGTGGAAAGGCGCCGGGCTCTGCTAAGATTTCCCCCGGCGCTTCGTTTGCCCTGGGCCAAAGCGAGCCTTCACAATAGCTGAACGCTAACACTGCATACTCGTTCCACTTCCAGAACCGGGCTACGGCGAGGCAGTTCTCCGGGGGAAAACGGCCCTTCGCGAAGGGCAGATCTGCCGAGCTCCTTGCGGGAAAGCGAAAGCAAAGGACGCTTTTCTCCCTCTAACCGCTTTCGTCAGAGGAACGGGGGAAGTCACAGTGTTCTTTCTCTCCCTGAGATACACACAATCTGACGTTGCCTCTGAGCTCCGTTGCTGGCAAAGAACTGAAAGTGACATACATTCCTGTGGGGAAACACAGGGCTTTGCTAGGATTTCTCTAGGCAGTGTGTTTTCCCTGGGCCTCACTGTAGCAACACTATCTCGCAAGGGCAGAACTGCATGGGATTTCCTCCGCCAGGAGAGAGCTGCTGCTTTGTAGTTTGTGCTGGGAAACCTTGCTTTGGCAAGTGCGAATTGACCGCATTCAGGCAGAAAGAAAAGAGAATAGCAAGAGGCCTTTTCTCCCCGGCTGCTCTGCCAAGCCCTTCCAGCTCAAACTATGTCGTTGCTCCTCTGGAAGGATCCCTGCACCGCGGCGTAGTTTTTCCTAAGAAGCCCTGCGTTTGCACGAGCAAATGAGGAATTCGTGGCAGGAAAGAGGAAGGAAAGAAAGTTTCTCTCCCTCTGCCTGCTTTGCTCAGAGGACCGGATGAAGTCAGGGAGTTCTCCCTTTCACTGAGAAACGTGCGGGCTGCTGTTGCCTGGGCGCTCTCTTCTTTGCAAAAGAGTCTGCAGTTCCACGCTTTGAACCGTGGAAAGGCGCCGGGCTCTGCTAAGATTTCCCCCGGCGCTTCGTTTGCCCTGGGCCAAAGCGAGCCTTCACAATAGCTGAACGCTAACACTGCATACTCGTTCCACTTCCAGAACCGGGCTACGGCGAGGCAGTTCTCCGGGGGAAAACGGCCCTTCGCGAAGGGCAGATCTGCCGAGCTCCTTGCGGGAAAGCGAAAGCAAAGGACGCTTTTCTCCCTCTAACCGCTTTCGTCAGAGGAACGGGGGAAGTCACAGTGTTCTTTCTCTCCCTGAGATACACACAATCTGACGTTGCCTCTGAGCTCCGTTGCTGGCAAAGAACTGAAAGTGACATACATTCCTGTGGGGAAACACAGGGCTTTGCTAGGATTTCTCTAGGCAGTGTGTTTTCCCTGGGCCTCACTGTAGCAACACTATCTCGCAAGGGCAGAACTGCATGGGATTTCCTCCGCCAGGAGAGAGCTGCTGCTTTGTAGTTTGTGCTGGGAAACCTTGCTTTGGCAAGTGCGAATTGACCGCATTCAGGCAGAAAGAAAAGAGAATAGCAAGAGGCCTTTTCTCCCCGGCTGCTCTGCCAAGCCCTTCCAGCTCAAACTATGTCGTTGCTCCTCTGGAAGGATCCCTGCACCGCGGCGTAGTTTTTCCTAAGAAGCCCTGCGTTTGCACGAGCAAATGAGGAATTCGTGGCAGGAAAGAGGAAGGAAAGAAAGTTTCTCTCCCTCTGCCTGCTTTGCTCAGAGGACCGGATGAAGTCAGGGAGTTCTCCCTTTCACTGAGAAACGTGCGGGCTGCTGTTGCCTGGGCGCTCTCTTCTTTGCAAAAGAGTCTGCAGTTCCACGCTTTGAACCGTGGAAAGGCGCCGGGCTCTGCTAAGATTTCCCCCGGCGCTTCGTTTGCCCTGGGCCAAAGCGAGCCTTCACAATAGCTGAACGCTAACACTGCATACTCGTTCCACTTCCAGAACCGGGCTACGGCGAGGCAGTTCTCCGGGGGAAAACGGCCCTTCGCGAAGGGCAGATCTGCCGAGCTCCTTGCGGGAAAGCGAAAGCAAAGGACGCTTTTCTCCCTCTAACGGCTTTCGTCAGAGGAACGGGGGAAGTCACAGTGTTCTTTCTCTCCCCGAGATACACACAATCTGACGTTGCCTCTGAGCGCCGTTGCTGGCAAAGAACTGAAAGTGACATACATTCCTGTGGGGAAACACAGGGCTTTGCTAGGATTTCTCTAGGCAGTGTGTTTTCCCTGGGCCTCACTGTAGCAACACTATCTCGCAAGGGCAGAACTGCATGGCACTTCCTCCGCCAGGAGAGAGCTGCTGCTTTGTAGTTTGTGCTGGGAAACCTTGCTTTGGCAAGTGCGAATTGACCGCATTCAGGCAGAAAGAAAAGAGAATAGCAAGAGGCCTTTTCTCCCCGGCTGCTCTGCCAAGCCCTTCCAGCTCAAACTATGTCGTTGCTCCTCTGGAAGGATCCCTGCACCGCGGCGTAGTTTTTCCGAAGAAGCCCTGCGTTTGCAAGAGCAAATGAGGAATTCGTGGCAGGAAAGAGGAAGGAGAGAAAGTTTCTCTCCCTCTGCCTGCTTTGCTCAGAGGACCGGATGAAGTCAGGGAGTTCTCCCTTTCACTGAGAAACGTGCGGGCTGCTGTTGCCTGGGCGCTCTCTTCTTTGCAAAAGAGTCTGCAGTTCCACGCTTTGAACCGTGGAAAGGCGCCGGGCTCTGCTAAGATTTCGCCCGGCGCTTCGTTTGCCCTGGGCCAAAGCGAGCCTTCACAATAGCTGAACGCTAACACTGCATACTCGTTCCACTTCCAGAACCGGGCTACGGCGAGGCAGTTCTCCGGGGGAAAACGGCCCTTCGCGAAGGGCAGATCTGCCGAGCTCCTTGCGGGAAAGCGAAAGCAAAGGACGCTTTTCTCCCTCTAACCGCTTTCGTCAGAGGAACGGGGGAAGTCACAGTGTTCTTTCTCTCCCTGAGATACACACAATCTGACGTTGCCTCTGAGCTCCGTTGCTGGCAAAGAACTGAAAGTGACATACATTCCTGTGGGGAAACACAGGGCTTTGCTAGGATTTCTCTAGGCAGTGTGTTTTCCCTGGGCCTCACTGTAGCAACACTATCTCGCCAGGGCAACACTGCATGGCACTTCCTCTGCCAGGAGAGAGCTGCTGCTTTGTAGTTTGTGCTGGGAAACCTTGCTTTGGCAAGTGCCAATTGACCGCATTCAGGCAGAAAGAAAAGAGAATAGCAAGAGGCCTTTTCTCCCCGGCTGCTCTGCCAAGCCCTTCCAGCTCAAACTATGTCGTTGCTCCTCTGGAAGGATCCCTGCACCGCGGCGTAGTTTTTCCTAAGAAGCCCTGCGTTTGCAAGAGCAAATGAGGAATTCGTGGCAGGAAAGAGGAAGGAAAGAAAGTTTCTCTCCCTCTGCCTGCTTTGCTCAGAGGACCGGATGAAGTCAGGGAGTTCTCCCTTTCACTGAGAAACGTGCGGGCTGCTGTTGCCTGGGCGCTCTCTTCTTTGCAAAAGAGTCTGCAGTTCCACGCTTTGAACCGTGGAAAGGCGCCGGGCTCTGCTAAGATTTCCCCCGGCGCTTCGTTTGCCCTGGGCCAAAGCGAGCCTTCACAATAGCTGAACGCTAACACTGCATACTCGTTCCACTTCCAGAACCGGGCTACGGCGAGGCAGTTCTCCGGGGGAAAACGGCCCTTCGCGAAGGGCAGATCTGCCGAGCTCATTGCGGGAAAGCGAAAGCAAAGGACGCTTTTCTCCCTCTAACCGCTTTCGTCAGAGGAACGGGGGAAGTCACAGTGTTCTTTCTCTCCCCGAGATACACACAATCTGACGTTGCCTCTGAGCTCCGTTGCTGGCAAAGAACTGAAAGTGACATACATTCCTGTGGGGAAACACAGGGCTTTGCTAGGATTTCTCTAGGCAGTGTGTTTTCCCTGGGCCTCACTGTAGCAACACTATCTCGCCAGGGCAACACTGCATGGCACTTCCTCTGCCAGGAGAGAGCTGCTGCTTTGTAGTTTGTGCTGGGAAACCTTGCTTTGGCAAGTGCGAATTGACCGCATTCAGGCAGAAAGAAAAGAGAATAGCAAGAGGCCTTTTCTCCCCGGCTGCTCTGCCAAGCCCTTCCAGCTCAAACTATGTCGTTGCTCCTCTGGAAGGATCCCTGCACCGCGGCGTAGTTTTTCCGAAGAAGCCCTGCGTTTGCACGAGCAAATGAGGAATTCGTGGCAGGAAAGAGGAAGGAAAGAAAGTTTCTCTCCCTCTGCCTGCTTTGCTCAGAGGACCGGATGAAGTCAGGGAGTTCTCCCTTTCACTGAGAAACGTGCGGGCTGCTGTTGCCTGGGCGCTCTCTTCTTTGCAAAAGAGTCTGCAGTTCCACGCTTTGAACCGTGGAAAGGCGCCGGGCTCTGCTAAGATTTCCCCCGGCGCTTCGTTTGCCCTGGGCCAAAGCGAGCCTTCACAATAGCTGAACGCTAACACTGCATACTCGTTCCACTTCCAGAACCGGGCTACGGCGAGGCAGTTCTCCGGGGGAAAACGGCCCTTCGCGAAGGGCAGATCTGCCGAGCTCCTTGCGGGAAAGCGAAAGCAAAGGACGCTTTTCTCCCTCTAACCGCTTTCGTCAGAGGAACGGGGGAAGTCACAGTGTTCTTTCTCTCCCTGAGATACACACAATCTGACGTTGCCTCTGAGCTCCGTTGCTGGCAAAGAACTGAAAGTGACATACATTCCTGTGGGGAAACACAGGGCTTTGCTAGGATTTCTCTAGGCAGTGTGTTTTCCCTGGGCCTCACTGTAGCAACACTATCTCGCAAGGGCAGAACTGCATGGGATTTCCTCCGCCAGGAGAGAGCTGCTGCTTTGTAGTTTGTGCTGGGAAACCTTGCTTTGGCAAGTGCGAATTGACCGCATTCAGGCAGAAAGAAAAGAGAATAGCAAGAGGCCTTTTCTCCCCGGCTGCTCTGCCAAGCCCTTCCAGCTCAAACTATGTCGTTGCTCCTCTGGAAGGATCCCTGCACCGCGGCGTAGTTTTTCCTAAGAAGCCCTGCGTTTGCACGAGCAAATGAGGAATTCGTGGCAGGAAAGAGGAAGGAAAGAAAGTTTCTCTCCCTCTGCCTGCTTTGCTCAGAGGACCGGATGAAGTCAGGGAGTTCTCCCTTTCACTGAGAAACGTGCGGGCTGCTGTTGCCTGGGCGCTCTCTTCTTTGCAAAAGAGTCTGCAGTTCCACGCTTTGAACCGTGGAAAGGCGCCGGGCTCTGCTAAGATTTCCCCCGGCGCTTCGTTTGCCCTGGGCCAAAGCGAGCCTTCACAATAGCTGAACGCTAACACTGCATACTCGTTCCACTTCCAGAACCGGGCTACGGCGAGGCAGTTCTCCGGGGGAAAACGGCCCTTCGCGAAGGGCAGATCTGCCGAGCTCCTTGCGGGAAAGCGAAAGCAAAGGACGCTTTTCTCCCTCTAACCGCTTTCGTCAGAGGAACGGGGGAAGTCACAGTGTTCTTTCTCTCCCTGAGATACACACAATCTGACGTTGCCTCTGAGCTCCGTTGCTGGCAAAGAACTGAAAGTGACATACATTCCTGTGGGGAAACACAGGGCTTTGCTAGGATTTCTCTAGGCAGTGTGTTTTCCCTGGGCCTCACTGTAGCAACACTATCTCGCAAGGGCAGAACTGCATGGGATTTCCTCCGCCAGGAGAGAGCTGCTGCTTTGTAGTTTGTGCTGGGAAACCTTGCTTTGGCAAGTGCGAATTGACCGCATTCAGGCAGAAAGAAAAGAGAATAGCAAGAGGCCTTTTCTCCCCGGCTGCTCTGCCAAGCCCTTCCAGCTCAAACTATGTCGTTGCTCCTCTGGAAGGATCCCTGCACCGCGGCGTAGTTTTTCCTAAGAAGCCCTGCGTTTGCACGAGCAAATGAGGAATTCGTGGCAGGAAAGAGGAAGGAAAGAAAGTTTCTCTCCCTCTGCCTGCTTTGCTCAGAGGACCGGATGAAGTCAGGGAGTTCTCCCTTTCACTGAGAAACGTGCGGGCTGCTGTTGCCTGGGCGCTCTCTTCTTTGCAAAAGAGTCTGCAGTTCCACGCTTTGAACCGTGGAAAGGCGCCGGGCTCTGCTAAGATTTCCCCCGGCGCTTCGTTTGCCCTGGGCCAAAGCGAGCCTTCACAATAGCTGAACGCTAACACTGCATACTCGTTCCACTTCCAGAACCGGGCTACGGCGAGGCAGTTCTCCGGGGGAAAACGGCCCTTCGCGAAGGGCAGATCTGCCGAGCTCCTTGCGGGAAAGCGAAAGCAAAGGACGCTTTTCTCCCTCTAACGGCTTTCGTCAGAGGAACGGGGGAAGTCACAGTGTTCTTTCTCTCCCCGAGATACACACAATCTGACGTTGCCTCTGAGCGCCGTTGCTGGCAAAGAACTGAAAGTGACATACATTCCTGTGGGGAAACACAGGGCTTTGCTAGGATTTCTCTAGGCAGTGTGTTTTCCCTGGGCCTCACTGTAGCAACACTATCTCGCAAGGGCAGAACTGCATGGCACTTCCTCCGCCAGGAGAGAGCTGCTGCTTTGTAGTTTGTGCTGGGAAACCTTGCTTTGGCAAGTGCGAATTGACCGCATTCAGGCAGAAAGAAAAGAGAATAGCAAGAGGCCTTTTCTCCCCGGCTGCTCTGCCAAGCCCTTCCAGCTCAAACTATGTCGTTGCTCCTCTGGAAGGATCCCTGCACCGCGGCGTAGTTTTTCCGAAGAAGCCCTGCGTTTGCAAGAGCAAATGAGGAATTCGTGGCAGGAAAGAGGAAGGAGAGAAAGTTTCTCTCCCTCTGCCTGCTTTGCTCAGAGGACCGGATGAAGTCAGGGAGTTCTCCCTTTCACTGAGAAACGTGCGGGCTGCTGTTGCCTGGGCGCTCTCTTCTTTGCAAAAGAGTCTGCAGTTCCACGCTTTGAACCGTGGAAAGGCGCCGGGCTCTGCTAAGATTTCGCCCGGCGCTTCGTTTGCCCTGGGCCAAAGCGAGCCTTCACAATAGCTGAACGCTAACACTGCATACTCGTTCCACTTCCAGAACCGGGCTACGGCGAGGCAGTTCTCCGGGGGAAAACGGCCCTTCGCGAAGGGCAGATCTACCGAGCTCCTTGCGGGAAAGCGAAAGCAAAGGACGCTTTTCTCCCTCTAACCGCTTTCGTCAGAGGAACGGGGGAAGTCACAGTGTTCTTTCTCTCCCTGAGATACACACAATCTGACGTTGCCTCTGAGCTCCGTTGCTGGCAAAGAACTGAAAGTGACATACATTCCTGTGGGGAAACACAGGGCTTTGCTAGGATTTCTCTAGGCAGTGTGTTTTCCCTGGGCCTCACTGTAGCAACACTATCTCGCCAGGGCAACACTGCATGGTACTTCCTCTGCCAGGAGAGAGCTGCTGCTTTGTAGTTTGTGCTGGGAAACCTTGCTTTGGCAAGTGCCAATTGACCGCATTCAGGCAGAAAGAAAAGAGAATAGCAAGAGGCCTTTTCTCCCCGGCTGCTCTGCCAAGCCCTTCCAGCTCAAACTATGTCGTTGCTCCTCTGGAAGGATCCCTGCACCGCGGCGTAGTTTTTCCGAAGAAGCCCTGCGTTTGCAAGAGCAAATGAGGAATTCGTGGCAGGAAAGAGGAAGGAAAGAAAGTTTCTCTCCCTCTGCCTGCTTTGCTCAGAGGACCGGATGAAGTCAGGGAGTTCTCCCTTTCACTGAGAAACGTGCGGGCTGCTGTTGCCTGGGCGCTCTCTTCTTTGCAAAAGAGTCTGCAGTTCCACGCTTTGAACCGTGGAAAGGCGCCGGGCTCTGCTAAGATTTCCCCCGGCGCTTCGTTTGCCCTGGGCCAAAGCGAGCCTTCACAATAGCTGAACGCTAACACTGCATACTCGTTCCACTTCCAGAACCGGGCTACGGCGAGGCAGTTCTCCGGGGGAAAACGGCCCTTCGCGAAGGGCAGATCTGCCGAGCTCATTGCGGGAAAGCGAAAGCAAAGGACGCTTTTCTCCCTCTAACCGCTTTCGTCAGAGGAACGGGGGAAGTCACAGTGTTCTTTCTCTCCCCGAGATACACACAATCTGACGTTGCCTCTGAGCTCCGTTGCTGGCAAAGAACTGAAAGTGACATACATTCCTGTGGGGAAACACAGGGCTTTGCTAGGATTTCTCTA
Organism: Elephas maximus indicus; assembly: GCF_024166365.1. Lineage (NCBI taxonomy): Eukaryota > Metazoa > Chordata > Mammalia > Proboscidea > Elephantidae > Elephas > Elephas maximus. Next base: position 403,320 of record NW_026060262.1, read on the forward strand.
GGCAGTGTGTTTTCCCTGGGCCTCACTGTAGCAACACTATCTCGCCAGGGCAACACTGCATGGCACTTCCTCTGCCAGGAGAGAGCTGCTGCTTTGTAGTTTGTGCTGGGAAACCTTGCTTTGGCAAGTGCGAATTGACCGCATTCAGGCAGAAAGAAAAGAGAATAGCAAGAGGCCTTTTCTCCCCGGCTGCTCTGCCAAGCCCTTCCAGCTCAAACTATGTCGTTGCTCCTCTGGAAGGATCCCTGCACCGCGGCGTAGTTTTTCCTAAGAAGCCCTGCGTTTGCACGAGCAAATGAGGAATTCGTGGCAGGAAAGAGGAAGGAAAGAAAGTTTCTCTCCCTCTGCCTGCTTTGCTCAGAGGACCGGATGAAGTCAGGGAGTTCTCCCTTTCACTGAGAAACGTGCGGGCTGCTGTTGCCTGGGCGCTCTCTTCTTTGCAAAAGAGTCTGCAGTTCCACGCTTTGAACCGTGGAAAGGCGCCGGGCTCTGCTAAGATTTCCCCCGGCGCTTCGTTTGCCCTGGGCCAAAGCGAGCCTTCACAATAGCTGAACGCTAACACTGCATACTCGTTCCACTTCCAGAACCGGGCTACGGCGAGGCAGTTCTCCGGGGGAAAACGGCCCTTCGCGAAGGGCAGATCTGCCGAGCTCCTTGCGGGAAAGCGAAAGCAAAGGACGCTTTTCTCCCTCTAACCGCTTTCGTCAGAGGAACGGGGGAAGTCACAGTGTTCTTTCTCTCCCTGAGATACACACAATCTGACGTTGCCTCTGAGCTCCGTTGCTGGCAAAGAACTGAAAGTGACATACATTCCTGTGGGGAAACACAGGGCTTTGCTAGGATTTCTCTAGGCAGTGTGTTTTCCCTGGGCCTCACTGTAGCAACACTATCTCGCAAGGGCAGAACTGCATGGCACTTCCTCCGCCAGGAGAGAGCTGCTGCTTTGTAGTTTGTGCTGGGAAACCTTGCTTTGGCAAGTGCGAATTGACCGCATTCAGGCAGAAAGAAAAGAGAATAGCAAGAGGCCTTTTCTCCCCGGCTGCTCTGCCAAGCCCTTCCAGCTCAAACTATGTCGTTGCTCCTCTGGAAGGATCCCTGCACCGCGGCGTAGTTTTTCCGAAGAAGCCCTGCGTTTGCAAGAGCAAATGAGGAATTCGTGGCAGGAAAGAGGAAGGAAAGAAAGTTTCTCTCCCTCTGCCTGCTTTGCTCAGAGGACCGGATGAAGTCAGGGAGTTCTCCCTTTCACTGAGAAACGTGCGGGCTGCTGTTGCCTGGGCGCTCTCTTCTTTGCAAAAGAGTCTGCAGTTCCACGCTTTGAACCGTGGAAAGGCGCCGGGCTCTGCTAAGATTTCGCCCGGCGCTTCGTTTGCCCTGGGCCAAAGCGAGCCTTCACAATAGCTGAACGCTAACACTGCATACTCGTTCCACTTCCAGAACCGGGCTACGGCGAGGCAGTTCTCCGGGGGAAAACGGCCCTTCGCGAAGGGCAGATCTGCCGAGCTCCTTGCGGGAAAGCGAAAGCAAAGGACGCTTTTCTCCCTCTAACGGCTTTCGTCAGAGGAACGGGGGAAGTCACAGTGTTCTTTCTCTCCCTGAGATACACACAATCTGACGTTGCCTCTGAGCGCCGTTGCTGGCAAAGAACTGAAAGTGACATACATTCCTGTGGGGAAACACAGGGCTTTGCTAGGATTTCTCTAGGCAGTGTGTTTTCCCTGGGCCTCACTGTAGCAACACTATCTCACAAGGGCAGAACTGCATGGCACTTCCTCCGCCAGGAGAGAGCTGCTGCTTTGTAGTTTGTGCTGGGAAACCTTGCTTTGGCAAGTGCGAATTGACCGCATTCAGGCAGAAAGAAAAGAGAATAGCAAGAGGCCTTTTCTCCCCGGCTGCTCTGCCAAGCCCTTCCAGCTCAAACTATGTCGTTGCTCCTCTGGAAGGATCCCTGCACCGCGGCGTAGTTTTTCCGAAGAAGCCCTGCGTTTGCAAGAGCAAATGAGGAATTCGTGGCAGGAAAGAGGAAGGAAAGAGTTTCTCTCCCTCTGCCTGCTTTGCTCAGAGGACCGGATGAAGTCAGGGAGTTCTCCCTTTCACTGAGAAACGTGCGGGCTGCTGTTGCCTGGGCGCTCTCTTCTTTGCAAAAGAGTCTGCAGTTCCACGCTTTGAACCGTGGAAAGGCGCCGGGCTCTGCTAAGATTTCGCCCGGCGCTTCGTTTGCCCTGGGCCAAAGCGAGCCTTCACAATAGCTGAACGCTAACACTGCATACTCGTTCCACTTCCAGAACCGGGCTACGGCGAGGCAGTTCTCCGGGGGAAAACGGCCCTTCGCGAAGGGCAGATCTACCGAGCTCCTTGCGGGAAAGCGAAAGCAAAGGACGCTTTTCTCCCTCTAACCGCTTTCGTCAGAGGAACGGGGGAAGTCACAGTGTTCTTTCTCTCCCTGAGATACACACAATCTGACGTTGCCTCTGAGCTCCGTTGCTGGCAAAGAACTGAAAGTGACATACATTCCTGTGGGGAAACACAGGGCTTTGCTAGGATTTCTCTAGGCAGTGTGTTTTCCCTGGGCCTCACTGTAGCAACACTATCTCGCCAGGGCAACACTGCATGGCACTTCCTCTGCCAGGAGAGAGCTGCTGCTTTGTAGTTTGTGCTGGGAAACCTTGCTTTGGCAAGTGCCAATTGACCGCATTCAGGCAGAAAGAAAAGAGAATAGCAAGAGGCCTTTTCTCCCCGGCTGCTCTGCCAAGCCCTTCCAGCTCAAACTATGTCGTTGCTCCTCTGGAAGGATCCCTGCACCGCGGCGTAGTTTTTCCTAAGAAGCCCTGCGTTTGCAAGAGCAAATGAGGAATTCGTGGCAGGAAAGAGGAAGGAAAGAAAGTTTCTCTCCCTCTGCCTGCTTTGCTCAGAGGTCCGGATGAAGTCAGGGAGTTATCCCTTTCACTGAGAAACGTGCGGGCTGCTGTTGCCTGGGCACTCTCTTCTTTGCAAAAGAGTCTGCAGTTCCACGCTTTGAACCGTGGAAAGGCGCCGGGCTCTGCTAAGATTTCCCCCGGCGCTTCGTTTGCCCTGGGCCAAAGCGAGCCTTCACAATAGCTGAACGCTAACACTGCATACTCGTTCCACTTCCAGAACCGGGCTACGGCGAGGCAGTTCTCCGGGGGAAAACGGCCCTTCGCGAAGGGCAGATCTGCCGAGCTCATTGCGGGAAAGCGAAAGCAAAGGACGCTTTTCTCCCTCTAACCGCTTTCGTCAGAGGAACGGGGGAAGTCACAGTGTTCTTTCTCTCCCCGAGATACACACAATCTGACGTTGCCTCTGAGCTCCGTTGCTGGCAAAGAACTGAAAGTGACATACATTCCTGTGGGGAAACACAGGGCTTTGCTAGGATTTCTCTAGGCAGTGTGTTTTCCCTGGGCCTCACTGTAGCAACACTATCTCGCCAGGGCAACACTGCATGGCACTTCCTCTGCCAGGAGAGAGCTGCTGCTTTGTAGTTTGTGCTGGGAAACCTTGCTTTGGCAAGTGCGAATTGACCGCATTCAGGCAGAAAGAAAAGAGAATAGCAAGAGGCCTTTTCTCCCCGGCTGCTCTGCCAAGCCCTTCCAGCTCAAACTATGTCGTTGCTCCTCAGGAAGGATCCCTGCACCGCGGCGTAGTTTTTCCGAAGAAGCCCTGCGTTTGCACGAGCAAATGAGGAATTCGTGGCAGGAAAGAGGAAGGAAAGAAAGTTTCTCTCCCTCTGCCTGCTTTGCTCAGAGGACCGGATGAAGTCAGGGAGTTCTCCCTTTCACTGAGAAACGTGCGGGCTGCTGTTGCCTGGGCGCTCTCTTCTTTGCAAAAGAGTCTGCAGTTCCACGCTTTGAACCGTGGAAAGGCGCCGGGCTCTGCTAAGATTTCCCCCGGCGCTTCGTTTGCCCTGGGCCAAAGCGAGCCTTCACAATAGCTGAACGCTAACACTGCATACTCGTTCCACTTCCAGAACCGGGCTACGGCGAGGCAGTTCTCCGGGGGAAAACGGCCCTTCGCGAAGGGCAGATCTGCCGAGCTCCTTGCGGGAAAGCGAAAGCAAAGGACGCTTTTCTCCCTCTAACCGCTTTCGTCAGAGGAACGGGGGAAGTCACAGTGTTCTTTCTCTCCCCGAGATACACACAATCTGACGTTGCCTCTGAGCTCCGTTGCTGGCAAAGAACTGAAAGTGACATACATTCCTGTGGGGAAACACAGGGCTTTGCTAGGATTTCTCTAGGCAGTGTGTTTTCCCTGGGCCTCACTGTAGCAACACTATCTCGCCAGGGCAACACTGCATGGCACTTCCTCTGCCAGGAGAGAGCTGCTGCTTTGTAGTTTGTGCTGGGAAACCTTGCTTTGGCAAGTGCGAATTGACCGCATTCAGGCAGAAAGAAAAGAGAATAGCAAGAGGCCTTTTCTCCCCGGCTGCTCTGCCAAGCCCTTCCAGCTCAAACTATGTCGTTGCTCCTCTGGAAGGATCCCTGCACCGCGGCGTAGTTTTTCCGAAGAAGCCCTGCGTTTGCACGAGCAAATGAGGAATTCGTGGCAGGAAAGAGGAAGGAAAGAAAGTTTCTCTCCCTCTGCCTGCTTTGCTCAGAGGACCGGATGAAGTCAGGGAGTTCTCCCTTTCACTGAGAAACGTGCGGGCTGCTGTTGCCTGGGCGCTCTCTTCTTTGCAAAAGAGTCTGCAGTTCCACGCTTTGAACCGTGGAAAGGCGCCGGGCTCTGCTAAGATTTCCCCCGGCGCTTCGTTTGCCCTGGGCCAAAGCGAGCCTTCACAATAGCTGAACGCTAACACTGCATACTCGTTCCACTTCCAGAACCGGGCTACGGCGAGGCAGTTCTCCGGGGGAAAACGGCCCTTCGCGAAGGGCAGATCTGCCGAGCTCCTTGCGGGAAAGCGAAAGCAAAGGACGCTTTTCTCCCTCTAACCGCTTTCGTCAGAGGAACGGGGGAAGTCACAGTGTTCTTTCTCTCCCTGAGATACACACAATCTGACGTTGCCTCTGAGCTCCGTTGCTGGCAAAGAACTGAAAGTGACATACATTCCTGTGGGGAAACACAGGGCTTTGCTAGGATTTCTCTAGGCAGTGTGTTTTCCCTGGGCCTCACTGTAGCAACACTATCTCGCAAGGGCAGAACTGCATGGGATTTCCTCCGCCAGGAGAGAGCTGCTGCTTTGTAGTTTGTGCTGGGAAACCTTGCTTTGGCAAGTGCGAATTGACCGCATTCAGGCAGAAAGAAAAGAGAATAGCAAGAGGCCTTTTCTCCCCGGCTGCTCTGCCAAGCCCTTCCAGCTCAAACTATGTCGTTGCTCCTCTGGAAGGATCCCTGCACCGCGGCGTAGTTTTTCCTAAGAAGCCCTGCGTTTGCACGAGCAAATGAGGAATTCGTGGCAGGAAAGAGGAAGGAAAGAAAGTTTCTCTCCCTCTGCCTGCTTTGCTCAGAGGACCGGATGAAGTCAGGGAGTTCTCCCTTTCACTGAGAAACGTGCGGGCTGCTGTTGCCTGGGCGCTCTCTTCTTTGCAAAAGAGTCTGCAGTTCCACGCTTTGAACCGTGGAAAGGCGCCGGGCTCTGCTAAGATTTCCCCCGGCGCTTCGTTTGCCCTGGGCCAAAGCGAGCCTTCACAATAGCTGAACGCTAACACTGCATACTCGTTCCACTTCCAGAACCGGGCTACGGCGAGGCAGTTCTCCGGGGGAAAACGGCCCTTCGCGAAGGGCAGATCTGCCGAGCTCCTTGCGGGAAAGCGAAAGCAAAGGACGCTTTTCTCCCTCTAACGGCTTTCGTCAGAGGAACGGGGGAAGTCACAGTGTTCTTTCTCTCCCCGAGATACACACAATCTGACGTTGCCTCTGAGCGCCGTTGCTGGCAAAGAACTGAAAGTGACATACATTCCTGTGGGGAAACACAGGGCTTTGCTAGGATTTCTCTAGGCAGTGTGTTTTCCCTGGGCCTCACTGTAGCAACACTATCTCGCAAGGGCAGAACTGCATGGCACTTCCTCCGCCAGGAGAGAGCTGCTGCTTTGTAGTTTGTGCTGGGAAACCTTGCTTTGGCAAGTGCGAATTGACCGCATTCAGGCAGAAAGAAAAGAGAATAGCAAGAGGCCTTTTCTCCCCGGCTGCTCTGCCAAGCCCTTCCAGCTCAAACTATGTCGTTGCTCCTCTGGAAGGATCCCTGCACCGCGGCGTAGTTTTTCCTAAGAAGCCCTGCGTTTGCACGAGCAAATGAGGAATTCGTGGCAGGAAAGAGGAAGGAAAGAAAGTTTCTCTCCCTCTGCCTGCTTTGCTCAGAGGACCGGATGAAGTCAGGGAGTTCTCCCTTTCACTGAGAAACGTGCGGGCTGCTGTTGCCTGGGCGCTCTCTTCTTTGCAAAAGAGTCTGCAGTTCCACGCTTTGAACCGTGGAAAGGCGCCGGGCTCTGCTAAGATTTCCCCCGGCGCTTCGTTTGCCCTGGGCCAAAGCGAGCCTTCACAATAGCTGAACGCTAACACTGCATACTCGTTCCACTTCCAGAACCGGGCTACGGCGAGGCAGTTCTCCGGGGGAAAACGGCCCTTCGCGAAGGGCAGATCTGCCGAGCTCCTTGCGGGAAAGCGAAAGCAAAGGACGCTTTTCTCCCTCTAACGGCTTTCGTCAGAGGAACGGGGGAAGTCACAGTGTTCTTTCTCTCCCCGAGATACACACAATCTGACGTTGCCTCTGAGCGCCGTTGCTGGCAAAGAACTGAAAGTGACATACATTCCTGTGGGGAAACACAGGGCTTTGCTAGGATTTCTCTAGGCAGTGTGTTTTCCCTGGGCCTCACTGTAGCAACACTATCTCGCAAGGGCAGAACTGCATGGCACTTCCTCCGCCAGGAGAGAGCTGCTGCTTTGTAGTTTGTGCTGGGAAACCTTGCTTTGGCAAGTGCGAATTGACCGCATTCAGGCAGAAAGAAAAGAGAATAGCAAGAGGCCTTTTCTCCCCGGCTGCTCTGCCAAGCCCTTCCAGCTCAAACTATGTCGTTGCTCCTCTGGAAGGATCCCTGCACCGCGGCGTAGTTTTTCCGAAGAAGCCCTGCGTTTGCAAGAGCAAATGAGGAATTCGTGGCAGGAAAGAGGAAGGAGAGAAAGTTTCTCTCCCTCTGCCTGCTTTGCTCAGAGGACCGGATGAAGTCAGGGAGTTCTCCCTTTCACTGAGAAACGTGCGGGCTGCTGTTGCCTGGGCGCTCTCTTCTTTGCAAAAGAGTCTGCAGTTCCACGCTTTGAACCGTGGAAAGGCGCCGGGCTCTGCTAAGATTTCGCCCGGCGCTTCGTTTGCCCTGGGCCAAAGCGAGCCTTCACAATAGCTGAACGCTAACACTGCATACTCGTTCCACTTCCAGAACCGGGCTACGGCGAGGCAGTTCTCCGGGGGAAAACGGCCCTTCGCGAAGGGCAGATCTACCGAGCTCCTTGCGGGAAAGCGAAAGCAAAGGACGCTTTTCTCCCTCTAACCGCTTTCGTCAGAGGAACGGGGGAAGTCACAGTGTTCTTTCTCTCCCTGAGATACACACAATCTGACGTTGCCTCTGAGCTCCGTTGCTGGCAAAGAACTGAAAGTGACATACATTCCTGTGGGGAAACACAGGGCTTTGCTAGGATTTCTCTAGGCAGTGTGTTTTCCCTGGGCCTCACTGTAGCAACACTATCTCGCAAGGGCAGAACTGCATGGGATTTCCTCCGCCAGGAGAGAGCTGCTGCTTTGTAGTTTGTGCTGGGAAACCTTGCTTTGGCAAGTGCGAATTGACCGCATTCAGGCAGAAAGAAAAGAGAATAGCAAGAGGCCTTTTCTCCCCGGCTGCTCTGCCAAGCCCTTCCAGCTCAAACTATGTCGTTGCTCCTCTGGAAGGATCCCTGCACCGCGGCGTAGTTTTTCCGAAGAAGCCCTGCGTTTGCACGAGCAAATGAGGAATTCGTGGCAGGAAAGAGGAAGGAAAGAAAGTTTCTCTCCCTCTGCCTGCTTTGCTCAGAGGACCGGATGAAGTCAGGGAGTTCTCCCTTTCACTGAGAAACGTGCGGGCTGCTGTTGCCTGGGCGCTCTCTTCTTTGCAAAAGAGTCTGCAGTTCCACGCTTTGAACCGTGGAAAGGCGCCGGGCTCTGCTAAGATTTCCCCCGGCGCTTCGTTTGCCCTGGGCCAAAGCGAGCCTTCACAATAGCTGAACGCTAACACTGCATACTCGTTCCACTTCCAGAACCGGGCTACGGCGAGGCAGTTCTCCGGGGGAAAACGGCCCTTCGCGAAGGGCAGATCTGCCGAGCTCCTTGCGGGAAAGCGAAAGCAAAGGACGCTTTTCTCCCTCTAACGGCTTTCGTCAGAGGAACGGGGGAAGTCACAGTGTTCTTTCTCTCCCCGAGATACACACAATCTGACGTTGCCTCTGAGCGCCGTTGCTGGCAAAGAACTGAAAGTGACATACATTCCTGTGGGGAAACACAGGGCTTTGCTAGGATTTCTCTAGGCAGTGTGTTTTCCCTGGGCCTCACTGTAGCAACACTATCTCGCAAGGGCAGAACTGCATGGCACTTCCTCCGCCAGGAGAGAGCTGCTGCTTTGTAGTTTGTGCTGGGAAACCTTGCTTTGGCAAGTGCGAATTGACCGCAATCAGGCAGAAAGAAAAGAGAATAGCAAGAGGCCTTTTCTCCCCGGCTGCTCTGCCAAGCCCTTCCAGCTCAAACTATGTCGTTGCTCCTCTGGAAGGATCCCTGCACCGCGGCGTAGTTTTTCCGAAGAAGCCCTGCGTTTGCACGAGCAAATGAGGAATTCGTGGCAGGAAAGAGGAAGGAGAGAAAGTTTCTCTCCCTCTGCCTGCTTTGCTCAGAGGACCGGATGAAGTCAGGGAGTTCTCCCTTTCACTGAGAAACGTGCGGGCTGCTGTTGCCTGGGCGCTCTCTTCTTTGCAAAAGAGTCTGCAGTTCCACGCTTTGAACCGTGGAAAGGCGCCGGGCTCTGCTAAGATTTCGCCCGGCGCTTCGTTTGCCCTGGGCCAAAGCGAGCCTTCACAATAGCTGAACGCTAACACTGCATACTCGTTCCACTTCCAGAACCGGGCTACGGCGAGGCAGTTCTCCGGGGGAAAACGGCCCTTCGCGAAGGGCAGATCTACCGAGCTCCTTGCGGGAAAGCGAAAGCAAAGGACGCTTTTCTCCCTCTAACCGCTTTCGTCAGAGGAACGGGGGAAGTCACAGTGTTCTTTCTCTCCCTGAGATACACACAATCTGACGTTGCCTCTGAGCTCCGTTGCTGGCAAAGAACTGAAAGTGACATACATTCCTGTGGGGAAACACAGGGCTTTGCTAGGATTTCTCTAGGCAGTGTGTTTTCCCTGGGCCTCACTGTAGCAACACTATCTCGCCAGGGCAACACTGCATGGCACTTCCTCTGCCAGGAGAGAGCTGCTGCTTTGTAGTTTGTGCTGGGAAACCTTGCTTTGGCAAGTGCCAATTGACCGCATTCAGGCAGAAAGAAAAGAGAATAGCAAGAGGCCTTTTCTCCCCGGCTGCTCTGCCAAGCCCTTCCAGCTCAAACTATGTCGTTGCTCCTCTGGAAGGATCCCTGCACCGCGGCGTAGTTTTTCCGAAGAAGCCCTGCGTTTGCAAGAGCAAATGAGGAATTCGAGGCAGGAAAGAGGAAGGAAAGAAAGTTTCTCTCCCTCTGCCTGCTTTGCTCAGAGGACCGGATGAAGTCAGGGAGTTCTCCCTTTCACTGAGAAACGTGCGGGCTGCTGTTGCCTGGGCGCTCTCTTCTTTGCAAAAGAGTCTGCAGTTCCACGCTTTGAACCGTGGAAAGGCGCCGGGCTCTGCTAAGATTTCGCCCGGCGCTTCGTTTGCCCTGGGCCAAAGCGAGCCTTCACAATAGCTGAACGCTAACACTGCATACTCGTTCCACTTCCAGAACCGGGCTACGGCGAGGCAGTTCTCCGGGGGAAAACGGCCCTTCGCGAAGGGCAGATCTGCCGAGCTCATTGCGGGAAAGCGAAAGCAAAGGACGCTTTTCTCCCTCTAACCGCTTTCGTCAGAGGAACGGGGGAAGTCACAGTGTTCTTTCTCTCCCCGAGATACACACAATCTGACGTTGCCTCTGAGCTCCGTTGCTGGCAAAGAACTGAAAGTGACATACATTCCTGTGGGGAAACACAGGGCTTTGCTAGGATTTCTCTAGGCAGTGTGTTTTCCCTGGGCCTCACTGTAGCAACACTATCTCGCCAGGGCAACACTGCATGGCACTTCCTCTGCCAGGAGAGAGCTGCTGCTTTGTAGTTTGTGCTGGGAAACCTTGCTTTGGCAAGTGCGAATTGACCGCATTCAGGCAGAAAGAAAAGAGAATAGCAAGAGGCCTTTTCTCCCCGGCTGCTCTGCCAAGCCCTTCCAGCTCAAACTATGTCGTTGCTCCTCTGGAAGGATCCCTGCACCGCGGCGTAGTTTTTCCTAAGAAGCCCTGCGTTTGCACGAGCAAATGAGGAATTCGTGGCAGGAAAGAGGAAGGAAAGAAAGTTTCTCTCCCTCTGCCTGCTTTGCTCAGAGGACCGGATGAAGTCAGGGAGTTCTCCCTTTCACTGAGAAACGTGCGGGCTGCTGTTGCCTGGGCGCTCTCTTCTTTGCAAAAGAGTCTGCAGTTCCACGCTTTGAACCGTGGAAAGGCGCCGGGCTCTGCTAAGATTTCCCCCGGCGCTTCGTTTGCCCTGGGCCAAAGCGAGCCTTCACAATAGCTGAACGCTAACACTGCATACTCGTTCCACTTCCAGAACCGGGCTACGGCGAGGCAGTTCTCCGGGGGAAAACGGCCCTTCGCGAAGGGCAGATCTGCCGAGCTCCTTGCGGGAAAGCGAAAGCAAAGGACGCTTTTCTCCCTCTAACCGCTTTCGTCAGAGGAACGGGGGAAGTCACAGTGTTCTTTCTCTCCCTGAGATACACACAATCTGACGTTGCCTCTGAGCTCCGTTGCTGGCAAAGAACTGAAAGTGACATACATTCCTGTGGGGAAACACAGGGCTTTGCTAGGATTTCTCTAGGCAGTGTGTTTTCCCTGGGCCTCACTGTAGCAACACTATCTCGCAAGGGCAGAACTGCATGGCACTTCCTCCGCCAGGAGAGAGCTGCTGCTTTGTAGTTTGTGCTGGGAAACCTTGCTTTGGCAAGTGCGAATTGACCGCATTCAGGCAGAAAGAAAAGAGAATAGCAAGAGGCCTTTTCTCCCCGGCTGCTCTGCCAAGCCCTTCCAGCTCAAACTATGTCGTTGCTCCTCTGGAAGGATCCCTGCACCGCGGCGTAGTTTTTCCGAAGAAGCCCTGCGTTTGCAAGAGCAAATGAGGAATTCGTGGCAGGAAAGAGGAAGGAAAGAAAGTTTCTCTCCCTCTGCCTGCTTTGCTCAGAGGACCGGATGAAGTCAGGGAGTTCTCCCTTTCACTGAGAAACGTGCGGGCTGCTGTTGCCTGGGCGCTCTCTTCTTTGCAAAAGAGTCTGCAGTTCCACGCTTTGAACCGTGGAAAGGCGCCGGGCTCTGCTAAGATTTCGCCCGGCGCTTCGTTTGCCCTGGGCCAAAGCGAGCCTTCACAATAGCTGAACGCTAACACTGCATACTCGTTCCACTTCCAGAACCGGGCTACGGCGAGGCAGTTCTCCGGGGGAAAACGGCCCTTCGCGAAGGGCAGATCTGCCGAGCTCCTTGCGGGAAAGCGAAAGCAAAGGACGCTTTTCTCCCTCTAACGGCTTTCGTCAGAGGAACGGGGGAAGTCACAGTGTTCTTTCTCTCCCTGAGATACACACAATCTGACGTTGCCTCTGAGCGCCGTTGCTGGCAAAGAACTGAAAGTGACATACATTCCTGTGGGGAAACACAGGGCTTTGCTAGGATTTCTCTAGGCAGTGTGTTTTCCCTGGGCCTCACTGTAGCAACACTATCTCACAAGGGCAGAACTGCATGGCACTTCCTCCGCCAGGAGAGAGCTGCTGCTTTGTAGTTTGTGCTGGGAAACCTTGCTTTGGCAAGTGCGAATTGACCGCATTCAGGCAGAAAGAAAAGAGAATAGCAAGAGGCCTTTTCTCCCCGGCTGCTCTGCCAAGCCCTTCCAGCTCAAACTATGTCGTTGCTCCTCTGGAAGGATCCCTGCACCGCGGCGTAGTTTTTCCGAAGAAGCCCTGCGTTTGCAAGAGCAAATGAGGAATTCGTGGCAGGAAAGAGGAAGGAAAGAGTTTCTCTCCCTCTGCCTGCTTTGCTCAGAGGACCGGATGAAGTCAGGGAGTTCTCCCTTTCACTGAGAAACGTGCGGGCTGCTGTTGCCTGGGCGCTCTCTTCTTTGCAAAAGAGTCTGCAGTTCCACGCTTTGAACCGTGGAAAGGCGCCGGGCTCTGCTAAGATTTCGCCCGGCGCTTCGTTTGCCCTGGGCCAAAGCGAGCCTTCACAATAGCTGAACGCTAACACTGCATACTCGTTCCACTTCCAGAACCGGGCTACGGCGAGGCAGTTCTCCGGGGGAAAACGGCCCTTCGCGAAGGGCAGATCTACCGAGCTCCTTGCGGGAAAGCGAAAGCAAAGGACGCTTTTCTCCCTCTAACCGCTTTCGTCAGAGGAACGGGGGAAGTCACAGTGTTCTTTCTCTCCCTGAGATACACACAATCTGACGTTGCCTCTGAGCTCCGTTGCTGGCAAAGAACTGAAAGTGACATACATTCCTGTGGGGAAACACAGGGCTTTGCTAGGATTTCTCTAGGCAGTGTGTTTTCCCTGGGCCTCACTGTAGCAACACTATCTCGCCAGGGCAACACTGCATGGCACTTCCTCTGCCAGGAGAGAGCTGCTGCTTTGTAGTTTGTGCTGGGAAACCTTGCTTTGGCAAGTGCCAATTGACCGCATTCAGGCAGAAAGAAAAGAGAATAGCAAGAGGCCTTTTCTCCCCGGCTGCTCTGCCAAGCCCTTCCAGCTCAAACTATGTCGTTGCTCCTCTGGAAGGATCCCTGCACCGCGGCGTAGTTTTTCCTAAGAAGCCCTGCGTTTGCAAGAGCAAATGAGGAATTCGTGGCAGGAAAGAGGAAGGAAAGAAAGTTTCTCTCCCTCTGCCTGCTTTGCTCAGAGGTCCGGATGAAGTCAGGGAGTTCTCCCTTTCACTGAGAAACGTGCGGGCTGCTGTTGCCTGGGCACTCTCTTCTTTGCAAAAGAGTCTGCAGTTCCACGCTTTGAACCGTGGAAAGGCGCCGGGCTCTGCTAAGATTTCCCCCGGCGCTTCGTTTGCCCTGGGCCAAAGCGAGCCTTCACAATAGCTGAACGCTAACACTGCATACTCGTTCCACTTCCAGAACCGGGCTACGGCGAGGCAGTTCTCCGGGGGAAAACGGCCCTTCGCGAAGGGCAGATCTGCCGAGCTCATTGCGGGAAAGCGAAAGCAAAGGACGCTTTTCTCCCTCTAACCGCTTTCGTCAGAGGAACGGGGGAAGTCACAGTGTTCTTTCTCTCCCCGAGATACACACAATCTGACGTTGCCTCTGAGCTCCGTTGCTGGCAAAGAACTGAAAGTGACATACATTCCTGTGGGGAAACACAGGGCTTTGCTAGGATTTCTCTAGGCAGTGTGTTTTCCCTGGGCCTCACTGTAGCAAAACTATCTCGCCAGGGCAACACTGCATGGCACTTCCTCTGCCAGGAGAGAGCTGCTGCTTTGTAGTTTGTGCTGGGAAACCTTGCTTTGGCAAGTGCGAATTGACCGCATTCAGGCAGAAAGAAAAGAGAATAGCAAGAGGCCTTTTCTCCCCGGCTGCTCTGCCAAGCCCTTCCAGCTCAAACTATGTCGTTGCTCCTCTGGAAGGATCCCTGCACCGCGGCGTAGTTTTTCCGAAGAAGCCCTGCGTTTGCACGAGCAAATGAGGAATTCGTGGCAGGAAAGAGGAAGGAAAGAAAGTTTCTCTCCCTCTGCCTGCTTTGCTCAGAGGACCGGATGAAGTCAGGGAGTTCTCCCTTTCACTGAGAAACGTGCGGGCTGCTGTTGCCTGGGCGCTCTCTTCTTTGCAAAAGAGTCTGCAGTTCCACGCTTTGAACCGTGGAAAGGCGCCGGGCTCTGCTAAGATTTCGCCCGGCGCTTCGTTTGCCCTGGGCCAAAGCGAGCCTTCACAATAGCTGAACGCTAACACTGCATACTCGTTCCACTTCCAGAACCGGGCTACGGCGAGGCAGTTCTCCGGGGGAAAACGGCCCTTCGCGAAGGGCAGATCTGCCGAGCTCCTTGCGGGAAAGCGAAAGCAAAGGACGCTTTTCTCCCTCTAACCGCTTTCGTCAGAGGAACGGGGGAAGTCACAGTGTTCTTTCTCTCCCTGAGATACACACAATCTGACGTTGCCTCTGAGCTCCGTTGCTGGCAAAGAACTGAAAGTGACATACATTCCTGTGGGGAAACACAGGGCTTTGCTAGGATTTCTCTAGGCAGTGTGTTTTCCCTGGGCCTCACTGTAGCAACACTATCTCGCAAGGGCAGAACTGCATGGGATTTCCTCCGCCAGGAGAGAGCTGCTGCTTTGTAGTTTGTGCTGGGAAACCTTGCTTTGGCAAGTGCGAATTGACCGCATTCAGGCAGAAAGAAAAGAGAATAGCAAGAGGCCTTTTCTCCCCGGCTGCTCTGCCAAGCCCTTCCAGCTCAAACTATGTCGTTGCTCCTCTGGAAGGATCCCTGCACCGCGGCGTAGTTTTTCCTAAGAAGCCCTGCGTTTGCACGAGCAAATGAGGAATTCGTGGCAGGAAAGAGGAAGGAAAGAAAGTTTCTCTCCCTCTGCCTGCTTTGCTCAGAGGACCGGATGAAGTCAGGGAGTTCTCCCTTTCACTGAGAAACGTGCGGGCTGCTGTTGCCTGGGCGCTCTCTTCTTTGCAAAAGAGTCTGCAGTTCCACGCTTTGAACCGTGGAAAGGCGCCGGGCTCTGCTAAGATTTCCCCCGGCGCTTCGTTTGCCCTGGGCCAAAGCGAGCCTTCACAATAGCTGAACGCTAACACTGCATACTCGTTCCACTTCCAGAACCGGGCTACGGCGAGGCAGTTCTCCGGGGGAAAACGGCCCTTCGCGAAGGGCAGATCTGCCGAGCTCCTTGCGGGAAAGCGAAAGCAAAGGACGCTTTTCTCCCTCTAACGGCTTTCGTCAGAGGAACGGGGGAAGTCACAGTGTTCTTTCTCTCCCCGAGATACACACAATCTGACGTTGCCTCTGAGCTCCGTTGCTGGCAAAGAACTGAAAGTGACATACATTCCTGTGGGGAAACACAGGGCTTTGCTAGGATTTCTCTAGGCAGTGTGTTTTCCCTGGGCCTCACTGTAGCAACACTATCTCGCAAGGGCAGAACTGCATGGCACTTCCTCCGCCAGGAGAGAGCTGCTGCTTTGTAGTTTGTGCTGGGAAACCTTGCTTTGGCAAGTGCGAATTGACCGCATTCAGGCAGAAAGAAAAGAGAATAGCAAGAGGCCTTTTCTCCCCGGCTGCTCTGCCAAGCCCTTCCAGCTCAAACTATGTCGTTGCTCCTCTGGAAGGATCCCTGCACCGCGGCGTAGTTTTTCCGAAGAAGCCCTGCGTTTGCAAGAGCAAATGAGGAATTCGTGGCAGGAAAGAGGAAGGAGAGAAAGTTTCTCTCCCTCTGCCTGCTTTGCTCAGAGGACCGGATGAAGTCAGGGAGTTCTCCCTTTCACTGAGAAACGTGCGGGCTGCTGTTGCCTGGGCGCTCTCTTCTTTGCAAAAGAGTCTGCAGTTCCACGCTTTGAACCGTGGAAAGGCGCCGGGCTCTGCTAAGATTTCGCCCGGCGCTTCGTTTGCCCTGGGCCAAAGCGAGCCTTCACAATAGCTGAACGCTAACACTGCATACTCGTTCCACTTCCAGAACCGGGCTACGGCGAGGCAGTTCTCCGGGGGAAAACGGCCCTTCGCGAAGGGCAGATCTGCCGAGCTCCTTGCGGGAAAGCGAAAGCAAAGGACGCTTTTCTCCCTCTAACCGCTTTCGTCAGAGGAACGGGGGAAGTCACAGTGTTCTTTCTCTCCCTGAGATACACACAATCTGACGTTGCCTCTGAGCGCCGTTGCTGGCAAAGAACTGAAAGTGACATACATTCCTGTGGGGAAACACAGGGCTTTGCTAGGATTTCTCTAGGCAGTGTGTTTTCCCTGGGCCTCACTGTAGCAACACTATCTCGCAAGGGCAACACTGCATGGGATTTCCTCCGCCAGGAGAGAGCTGCTGCTTTGTAGTTTGTGCTGGGAAACCTTGCTTTGGCAAGTGCGAATTGACCGCATTCAGGCAGAAAGAAAAGAGAATAGCAAGAGGCCTTTTCTCCCCGGCTGCTCTGCCAAGCCCTTCCAGCTCAAACTATGTCGTTGCTCCTCTGGAAGGATCCCTGCACCGCGGCGTAGTTTTTCCGAAGAAGCCCTGCGTTTGCAAGAGCAAATGAGGAATTCGTGGCAGGAAAGAGGAAGGAAAGAAAGTTTCTCTCCCTCTGCCTGCTTTGCTCAGAGGACCGGATGAAGTCAGGGAGTTCTCCCTTTCACTGAGAAACGTGCGGGCTGCTGTTGCCTGGGCGCTCTCTTCTTTGCAAAAGAGTCTGCAGTTCCACGCTTTGAACCGTGGAAAGGCGCCGGGCTCTGCTAAGATTTCCCCCGGCGCTTCGTTTGCCCTGGGCCAAAGCGAGCCTTCACAATAGCTGAACGCTAACACTGCATACTCGCTCTACTTCCAGAACCGGGCTTCGGCGAGGCAGTTCTCCCGGGGAAAACGGCCCTTCGCGAAGGGCAGATCTGCCGAGCTCCTTGCGGGAAAGCGAAAGCAAAGGACGCTTTTCTCCCTCTAACCGCTTTCGTCAGAGGAACGGGGGAAGTCACAGTGTTCTTTCTCTCCCCGAGATACACACAATCTGACGTTGCCTCTGAGCTCCGTTGCTGGCAAAGAACTGAAAGTGACATACATTCCTGTGGGGAAACACAGGGCTTTGCTAGGATTTCTCTAGGCAGTGTGTTTTCCCTGGGCCTCACTGTAGCAACACTATCTCGCAAGGGCAGAACTGCATGGCACTTCCTCCGCCAGGAGAGAGCTGCTGCTTTGTAGTTTGTGCTGGGAAACCTTGCTTTGGCAAGTGCGAATTGACCGCATTCAGGCAGAAAGAAAAGAGAATAGCAAGAGGCCTTTTCTCCCCGGCTGCTCTGCCAAGCCCTTCCAGCTCAAACTATGTCGTTGCTCCTCTGGAAGGATCCCTGCACCGCGGCGTAGTTTTTCCGAAGAAGCCCTGCGTTTGCAAGAGCAAATGAGGAATTCGTGGCAGGAAAGAGGAAGGAGAGAAAGTTTCTCTCCCTCTGCCTGCTTTGCTCAGAGGACCGGATGAAGTCAGGGAGTTCTCCCTTTCACTGAGAAACGTGCGGGCTGCTGTTGCCTGGGCGCTCTCTTCTTTGCAAAAGAGTCTGCAGTTCCACGCTTTGAACCGTGGAAAGGCGCCGGGCTCTGCTAAGATTTCGCCCGGCGCTTCGTTTGCCCTGGGCCAAAGCGAGCCTTCACAATAGCTGAACGCTAACACTGCATACTCGTTCCACTTCCAGAACCGGGCTACGGCGAGGCAGTTCTCCGGGGGAAAACGGCCCTTCGCGAAGGGCAGATCTGCCGAGCTCCTTGCGGGAAAGCGAAAGCAAAGGACGCTTTTCTCCCTCTAACCGCTTTCGTCAGAGGAACGGGGGAAGTCACAGTGTTCTTTCTCTCCCTGAGATACACACAATCTGACGTTGCCTCTGAGCGCCGTTGCTGGCAAAGAACTGAAAGTGACATACATTCCTGTGGGGAAACACAGGGCTTTGCTAGGATTTCTCTAGGCAGTGTGTTTTCCCTGGGCCTCACTGTAGCAACACTATCTCGCAAGGGCAGAACTGCATGGCACTTCCTCCGCCAGGAGAGAGCTGCTGCTTTGTAGTTTGTGCTGGGAAACCTTGCTTTGGCAAGTGCGAATTGACCGCATTCAGGCAGAAAGAAAAGAGAATAGCAAGAGGCCTTTTCTCCCCGGCTGCTCTGCCAAGCCCTTCCAGCTCAAACTATGTCGTTGCTCCTCTGGAAGGATCCCTGCACCGCGGCGTAGTTTTTCCGAAGAAGCCCTGCGTTTGCAAGAGCAAATGAGGAATTCGTGGCAGGAAAGAGGAAGGAAAGAAAGTTTCTCTCCCTCTGCCTGCTTTGCTCAGAGGACCGGATGAAGTCAGGGAGTTCTCCCTTTCACTGAGAAACGTGCGAGCTGCTGTTGCCTGGGCGCTCTCTTCTTTGCAAAAGAGTCTGCAGTTCCACGCTTTGAACCGTGGAAAGGCCCCGGGCTCTGCTAAGATTTCCCCAGGCGCTTCGTTTGCCCTGGGCCAAAGCGAGCCTTCACAATAGCTGAACGCTAACACTGCATACTCGTTCCACTTCCAGAACCGGGCTACGGCGAGGCAGTTCTCCGGGGGAAAACGGCCCTTCGCGAATGGCAGATCTGCCGAGCTCCTTGCGGGAAAGCGAAAGCAAAGGACGCTTTTCTCCCTCTAACCGCTTTCGTCAGAGGAACGGGGGAAGTCACAGTGTTCTTTCTCTCCCTGAGATACACACAATCTGACGTTGCCTCTGAGCGCCGTTGCTGGCAAAGAACTGAAAGTGACATACATTCCTGTGGGGAAACACAGGGCTTTGCTAGGATTTCTCTAGGCAGTGTGTTTTCCCTGGGCCTCACTGTAGCAACACTATCTCGCAAGGGCAGAACTGCATGGCACTTCCTCCGCCAGGAGAGAGCTGCTGCTTTGTAGTTTGTGCTGGGAAACCTTGCTTTGGCAAGTGCGAATTGACCGCATTCAGGCAGAAAGAAAAGAGAATAGCAAGAGGCCTTTTCTCCCCGGCTGCTCTGCCAAGCCCTTCCAGCTCAAACTATGTCGTTGCTCCTCTGGAAGGATCCCTGCACCGCGGCGTAGTTTTTCCGAAGAAGCCCTGCGTTTGCCAGAGCAAATGAGGAATTCGTGGCAGGAAAGAGGAAGGAAAGAAAGTTTCTCTCCCTCTGCCTGCTTTGCTCAGAGGACCGGATGAAGTCAGGGAGTTCTCCCTTTCACTGAGAAACGTGCGGGCTGCTGTTGTCTGGGCGCTCTCTTCTTTGCAAAAGAGTCTGCAGTTCCACGCTTTGAACCGTGGAAAGGCGCCGGGCTCTGCTAAGATTTCCCCCGGCGCTTCGTTTGCCCTGGGCCAAAGCGAGCCTTCACAATAGCTGAACGCTAACACTGCATACTCGTTCCACTTCCAGAACCGGGCTACGGCGAGGCAGTTCTCCGGGGGAAAACGGCCCTTCGCGAAGGGCAGATCTGCCGAGCTCCTTGCGGGAAAGCGAAAGCAAAGGACGCTTTTCTCCCTCTAACCGCTTTCGTCAGAGGAACGGGGGAAGTCACAGTGTTCTTTCTCTCCCTGAGATACACACAATCTGACGTTGCCTCTGAGCTCCGTTGCTGGCAAAGAACTGAAAGTGACATACATTCCTGTGGGGAAACACAGGGCTTTGCTAGGATTTCTCTAGGCAGTGTGTTTTCCCTGGGCCTCACTGTAGCAACACTATCTCGCCAGGGCAACACTGCATGGCACTTCCTCTGCCAGGAGAGAGCTGCTGCTTTGTAGTTTGTGCTGGGAAACCTTGCTTTGGCAAGTGCCAATTGACCGCATTCAGGCAGAAAGAAAAGAGAATAGCAAGAGGCCTTTTCTCCCCGGCTGCTCTGCCAAGCCCTTCCAGCTCAAACTATGTCGTTGCTCCTCTGGAAGGATCCCTGCACCGCGGCGTAGTTTTTCCGAAGAAGCCCTGCGTTTGCAAGAGCAAATGAGGAATTCGTGGCAGGAAAGAGGAAGGAAAGAAAGTTTCTCTCCCTCTGCCTGCTTTGCTCAGAGGACCGGATGAAGTCAGGGAGTTCTCCCTTTCACTGAGAAACGTGCGGGCTGCTGTTGCCTGGGCGCTCTCTTCTTTGCAAAAGAGTCTGCAGTTCCACGCTTTGAACCGTGGAAAGGCGCCGGGCTCTGCTAAGATTTCCCCCGGCGCTTCGTTTGCCCTGGGCCAAAGCGAGCCTTCACAATAGCTGAACGCTAACACTGCATACTCGCTCTACTTCCAGAACCGGGCTTCGGCGAGGCAGTTCTCCCGGGGAAAACGGCCCTTCGCGAAGGGCAGATCTGCCGAGCTCCTTGCGGGAAAGCGAAAGCAAAGGACGCTTTTCTCCCTCTAACCGCTTTCGTCAGAGGAACGGGGGAAGTCACAGTGTTCTTTCTCTCCCTGAGATACACACAATCTGACGTTGCCTCTGAGCTCCGTTGCTGGCAAAGAACTGAAAGTGACATACATTCCTGTGGGGAAACACAGGGCTTTGCTAGGATTTCTCTAGGCAGTGTGTTTTCCCTGGGCCTCACTGTAGCAACACTATCTCGCCAGGGCAACACTGCATGGCACTTCCTCTGCCAGGAGAGAGCTGCTGCTTTGTAGTTTGTGCTGGGAAACCTTGCTTTGGCAA
This sequence comes from Elephas maximus indicus, assembly GCF_024166365.1. Classification (NCBI taxonomy): domain Eukaryota; kingdom Metazoa; phylum Chordata; class Mammalia; order Proboscidea; family Elephantidae; genus Elephas; species Elephas maximus. The sequence goes on from NW_026060262.1 coordinate 423,843, forward strand.
GTGCCAATTGACCGCATTCAGGCAGAAAGAAAAGAGAATAGCAAGAGGCCTTTTCTCCCCGGCTGCTCTGCCAAGCCCTTCCAGCTCAAACTATGTCGTTGCTCCTCTGGAAGGATCCCTGCACCGCGGCGTAGTTTTTCCGAAGAAGCCCTGCGTTTGCAAGAGCAAATGAGGAATTCGTGGCAGGAAAGAGGAAGGAAAGAAAGTTTCTCTCCCTCTGCCTGCTTTGCTCAGAGGACCGGATGAAGTCAGGGAGTTCTCCCTTTCACTGAGAAACGTGCGGGCTGCTGTTGCCTGGGCGCTCTCTTCTTTGCAAAAGAGTCTGCAGTTCCACGCTTTGAACCGTGGAAAGGCGCCGGGCTCTGCTAAGATTTCCCCCGGCGCTTCGTTTGCCCTGGGCCAAAGCGAGCCTTCACAATAGCTGAACGCTAACACTGCATACTCGCTCTACTTCCAGAACCGGGCTTCGGCGAGGCAGTTCTCCCGGGGAAAACGGCCCTTCGCGAAGGGCAGATCTGCCGAGCTCCTTGCGGGAAAGCGAAAGCAAAGGACGCTTTTCTCCCTCTAACCGCTTTCGTCAGAGGAACGGGGGAAGTCACAGTGTTCTTTCTCTCCCCGAGATACACACAATCTGACGTTGCCTCTGAGCTCCGTTGCTGGCAAAGAACTGAAAGTGACATACATTCCTGTGGGGAAACACAGGGCTTTGCTAGGATTTCTCTAGGCAGTGTGTTTTCCCTGGGCCTCACTGTAGCAACACTATCTCGCAAGGGCAGAACTGCATGGCACTTCCTCCGCCAGGAGAGAGCTGCTGCTTTGTAGTTTGTGCTGGGAAACCTTGCTTTGGCAAGTGCGAATTGACCGCATTCAGGCAGAAAGAAAAGAGAATAGCAAGAGGCCTTTTCTCCCCGGCTGCTCTGCCAAGCCCTTCCAGCTCAAACTATGTCGTTGCTCCTCTGGAAGGATCCCTGCACCGCGGCGTAGTTTTTCCGAAGAAGCCCTGCGTTTGCAAGAGCAAATGAGGAATTCGTGGCAGGAAAGAGGAAGGAGAGAAAGTTTCTCTCCCTCTGCCTGCTTTGCTCAGAGGACCGGATGAAGTCAGGGAGTTCTCCCTTTCACTGAGAAACGTGCGGGCTGCTGTTGCCTGGGCGCTCTCTTCTTTGCAAAAGAGTCTGCAGTTCCACGCTTTGAACCATGGAAAGGCGCCGGGCTCTGCTAAGATTTCGCCCGGCGCTTCGTTTGCCCTGGGCCAAAGCGAGCCTTCACAATAGCTGAACGCTAACACTGCATACTCGTTCCACTTCCAGAACCGGGCTACGGCGAGGCAGTTCTCCGGGGGAAAACGGCCCTTCGCGAAGGGCAGATCTGCCGAGCTCCTTGCGGGAAAGCGAAAGCAAAGGACGCTTTTCTCCCTCTAACCGCTTTCGTCAGAGGAACGGGGGAAGTCACAGTGTTCTTTCTCTCCCTGAGATACACACAATCTGACGTTGCCTCTGAGCGCCGTTGCTGGCAAAGAACTGAAAGTGACATACATTCCTGTGGGGAAACACAGGGCTTTGCTAGGATTTCTCTAGGCAGTGTGTTTTCCCTGGGCCTCACTGTAGCAACACTATCTCGCAAGGGCAGAACTGCATGGCACTTCCTCCGCCAGGAGAGAGCTGCTGCTTTGTAGTTTGTGCTGGGAAACCTTGCTTTGGCAAGTGCGAATTGACCGCATTCAGGCAGAAAGAAAAGAGAATAGCAAGAGGCCTTTTCTCCCCGGCTGCTCTGCCAAGCCCTTCCAGCTCAAACTATGTCGTTGCTCCTCTGGAAGGATCCCTGCACCGCGGCGTAGTTTTTCCGAAGAAGCCCTGCGTTTGCAAGAGCAAATGAGGAATTCGTGGCAGGAAAGAGGAAGGAAAGAAAGTTTCTCTCCCTCTGCCTGCTTTGCTCAGAGGACCGGATGAAGTCAGGGAGTTCTCCCTTTCACTGAGAAACGTGCGAGCTGCTGTTGCCTGGGCGCTCTCTTCTTTGCAAAAGAGTCTGCAGTTCCACGCTTTGAACCGTGGAAAGGCCCCGGGCTCTGCTAAGATTTCCCCAGGCGCTTCGTTTGCCCTGGGCCAAAGCGAGCCTTCACAATAGCTGAACGCTAACACTGCATACTCGTTCCACTTCCAGAACCGGGCTACGGCGAGGCAGTTCTCCGGGGGAAAACGGCCCTTCGCGAATGGCAGATCTGCCGAGCTCCTTGCGGGAAAGCGAAAGCAAAGGACGCTTTTCTCCCTCTAACCGCTTTCGTCAGAGGAACGGGGGAAGTCACAGTGTTCTTTCTCTCCCTGAGATACACACAATCTGACGTTGCCTCTGAGCGCCGTTGCTGGCAAAGAACTGAAAGTGACATACATTCCTGTGGGGAAACACAGGGCTTTGCTAGGATTTCTCTAGGCAGTGTGTTTTCCCTGGGCCTCACTGTAGCAACACTATCTCGCAAGGGCAGAACTGCATGGCACTTCCTCCGCCAGGAGAGAGCTGCTGCTTTGTAGTTTGTGCTGGGAAACCTTGCTTTGGCAAGTGCGAATTGACCGCATTCAGGCAGAAAGAAAAGAGAATAGCAAGAGGCCTTTTCTCCCCGGCTGCTCTGCCAAGCCCTTCCAGCTCAAACTATGTCGTTGCTCCTCTGGAAGGATCCCTGCACCGCGGCGTAGTTTTTCCGAAGAAGCCCTGCGTTTGCCAGAGCAAATGAGGAATTCGTGGCAGGAAAGAGGAAGGAAAGAAAGTTTCTCTCCCTCTGCCTGCTTTGCTCAGAGGACCGGATGAAGTCAGGGAGTTCTCCCTTTCACTGAGAAACGTGCGGGCTGCTGTTGTCTGGGCGCTCTCTTCTTTGCAAAAGAGTCTGCAGTTCCACGCTTTGAACCGTGGAAAGGCGCCGGGCTCTGCTAAGATTTCCCCCGGCGCTTCGTTTGCCCTGGGCCAAAGCGAGCCTTCACAATAGCTGAACGCTAACACTGCATACTCGTTCCACTTCCAGAACCGGGCTACGGCGAGGCAGTTCTCCGGGGGAAAACGGCCCTTCGCGAAGGGCAGATCTGCCGAGCTCCTTGCGGGAAAGCGAAAGCAAAGGACGCTTTTCTCCCTCTAACCGCTTTCGTCAGAGGAACGGGGGAAGTCACAGTGTTCTTTCTCTCCCTGAGATACACACAATCTGACGTTGCCTCTGAGCTCCGTTGCTGGCAAAGAACTGAAAGTGACATACATTCCTGTGGGGAAACACAGGGCTTTGCTAGGATTTCTCTAGGCAGTGTGTTTTCCCTGGGCCTCACTGTAGCAACACTATCTCGCCAGGGCAACACTGCATGGCACTTCCTCTGCCAGGAGAGAGCTGCTGCTTTGTAGTTTGTGCTGGGAAACCTTGCTTTGGCAAGTGCCAATTGACCGCATTCAGGCAGAAAGAAAAGAGAATAGCAAGAGGCCTTTTCTCCCCGGCTGCTCTGCCAAGCCCTTCCAGCTCAAACTATGTCGTTGCTCCTCTGGAAGGATCCCTGCACCGCGGCGTAGTTTTTCCTAAGAAGCCCTGCGTTTGCAAGAGCAAATGAGGAATTCGTGGCAGGAAAGAGGAAGGAAAGAAAGTTTCTCTCCCTCTGCCTGCTTTGCTCAGAGGACCGGATGAAGTCAGGGAGTTCTCCCTTTCACTGAGAAACGTGCGGGCTGCTGTTGCCTGGGCGCTCTCTTCTTTGCAAAAGAGTCTGCAGTTCCACGCTTTGAACCGTGGAAAGGCGCCGGGCTCTGCTAAGATTTCCCCCGGCGCTTCGTTTGCCCTGGGCCAAAGCGAGCCTTCACAATAGCTGAACGCTAACACTGCATACTCGTTCCACTTCCAGAACCGGGCTACGGCGAGGCAGTTCTCCGGGGGAAAACGGCCCTTCGCGAAGGGCAGATCTGCCGAGCTCATTGCGGGAAAGCGAAAGCAAAGGACGCTTTTCTCCCTCTAACCGCTTTCGTCAGAGGAACGGGGGAAGTCACAGTGTTCTTTCTCTCCCCGAGATACACACAATCTGACGTTGCCTCTGAGCTCCGTTGCTGGCAAAGAACTGAAAGTGACATACATTCCTGTGGGGAAACACAGGGCTTTGCTAGGATTTCTCTAGGCAGTGTGTTTTCCCTGGGCCTCACTGTAGCAACACTATCTCGCCAGGGCAACACTGCATGGCACTTCCTCTGCCAGGAGAGAGCTGCTGCTTTGTAGTTTGTGCTGGGAAACCTTGCTTTGGCAAGTGCGAATTGACCGCATTCAGGCAGAAAGAAAAGAGAATAGCAAGAGGCCTTTTCTCCCCGGCTGCTCTGCCAAGCCCTTCCAGCTCAAACTATGTCGTTGCTCCTCTGGAAGGATCCCTGCACCGCGGCGTAGTTTTTCCTAAGAAGCCCTGCGTTTGCACGAGCAAATGAGGAATTCGTGGCAGGAAAGAGGAAGGAAAGAAAGTTTCTCTCCCTCTGCCTGCTTTGCTCAGAGGACCGGATGAAGTCAGGGAGTTCTCCCTTTCACTGAGAAACGTGCGGGCTGCTGTTGCCTGGGCGCTCTCTTCTTTGCAAAAGAGTCTGCAGTTCCACGCTTTGAACCGTGGAAAGGCGCCGGGCTCTGCTAAGATTTCCCCCGGCGCTTCGTTTGCCCTGGGCCAAAGCGAGCCTTCACAATAGCTGAACGCTAACACTGCATACTCGTTCCACTTCCAGAACCGGGCTACGGCGAGGCAGTTCTCCGGGGGAAAACGGCCCTTCGCGAAGGGCAGATCTGCCGAGCTCCTTGCGGGAAAGCGAAAGCAAAGGACGCTTTTCTCCCTCTAACGGCTTTCGTCAGAGGAACGGGGGAAGTCACAGTGTTCTTTCTCTCCCCGAGATACACACAATCTGACGTTGCCTCTGAGCGCCGTTGCTGGCAAAGAACTGAAAGTGACATACATTCCTGTGGGGAAACACAGGGCTTTGCTAGGATTTCTCTAGGCAGTGTGTTTTCCCTGGGCCTCACTGTAGCAACACTATCTCGCAAGGGCAGAACTGCATGGCACTTCCTCCGCCAGGAGAGAGCTGCTGCTTTGTAGTTTGTGCTGGGAAACCTTGCTTTGGCAAGTGCGAATTGACCGCATTCAGGCAGAAAGAAAAGAGAATAGCAAGAGGCCTTTTCTCCCCGGCTGCTCTGCCAAGCCCTTCCAGCTCAAACTATGTCGTTGCTCCTCTGGAAGGATCCCTGCACCGCGGCGTAGTTTTTCCTAAGAAGCCCTGCGTTTGCACGAGCAAATGAGGAATTCGTGGCAGGAAAGAGGAAGGAAAGAAAGTTTCTCTCCCTCTGCCTGCTTTGCTCAGAGGACCGGATGAAGTCAGGGAGTTCTCCCTTTCACTGAGAAACGTGCGGGCTGCTGTTGCCTGGGCGCTCTCTTCTTTGCAAAAGAGTCTGCAGTTCCACGCTTTGAACCGTGGAAAGGCGCCGGGCTCTGCTAAGATTTCCCCCGGCGCTTCGTTTGCCCTGGGCCAAAGCGAGCCTTCACAATAGCTGAACGCTAACACTGCATACTCGTTCCACTTCCAGAACCGGGCTACGGCGAGGCAGTTCTCCGGGGGAAAACGGCCCTTCGCGAAGGGCAGATCTGCCGAGCTCCTTGCGGGAAAGCGAAAGCAAAGGACGCTTTTCTCCCTCTAACGGCTTTCGTCAGAGGAACGGGGGAAGTCACAGTGTTCTTTCTCTCCCCGAGATACACACAATCTGACGTTGCCTCTGAGCGCCGTTGCTGGCAAAGAACTGAAAGTGACATACATTCCTGTGGGGAAACACAGGGCTTTGCTAGGATTTCTCTAGGCAGTGTGTTTTCCCTGGGCCTCACTGTAGCAACACTATCTCGCAAGGGCAGAACTGCATGGCACTTCCTCCGCCAGGAGAGAGCTGCTGCTTTGTAGTTTGTGCTGGGAAACCTTGCTTTGGCAAGTGCGAATTGACCGCATTCAGGCAGAAAGAAAAGAGAATAGCAAGAGGCCTTTTCTCCCCGGCTGCTCTGCCAAGCCCTTCCAGCTCAAACTATGTCGTTGCTCCTCTGGAAGGATCCCTGCACCGCGGCGTAGTTTTTCCGAAGAAGCCCTGCGTTTGCAAGAGCAAATGAGGAATTCGTGGCAGGAAAGAGGAAGGAGAGAAAGTTTCTCTCCCTCTGCCTGCTTTGCTCAGAGGACCGGATGAAGTCAGGGAGTTCTCCCTTTCACTGAGAAACGTGCGGGCTGCTGTTGCCTGGGCGCTCTCTTCTTTGCAAAAGAGTCTGCAGTTCCACGCTTTGAACCGTGGAAAGGCGCCGGGCTCTGCTAAGATTTCGCCCGGCGCTTCGTTTGCCCTGGGCCAAAGCGAGCCTTCACAATAGCTGAACGCTAACACTGCATACTCGTTCCACTTCCAGAACCGGGCTACGGCGAGGCAGTTCTCCGGGGGAAAACGGCCCTTCGCGAAGGGCAGATCTACCGAGCTCCTTGCGGGAAAGCGAAAGCAAAGGACGCTTTTCTCCCTCTAACCGCTTTCGTCAGAGGAACGGGGGAAGTCACAGTGTTCTTTCTCTCCCTGAGATACACACAATCTGACGTTGCCTCTGAGCTCCGTTGCTGGCAAAGAACTGAAAGTGACATACATTCCTGTGGGGAAACACAGGGCTTTGCTAGGATTTCTCTAGGCAGTGTGTTTTCCCTGGGCCTCACTGTAGCAACACTATCTCGCAAGGGCAGAACTGCATGGGATTTCCTCCGCCAGGAGAGAGCTGCTGCTTTGTAGTTTGTGCTGGGAAACCTTGCTTTGGCAAGTGCGAATTGACCGCATTCAGGCAGAAAGAAAAGAGAATAGCAAGAGGCCTTTTCTCCCCGGCTGCTCTGCCAAGCCCTTCCAGCTCAAACTATGTCGTTGCTCCTCTGGAAGGATCCCTGCACCGCGGCGTAGTTTTTCCGAAGAAGCCCTGCGTTTGCACGAGCAAATGAGGAATTCGTGGCAGGAAAGAGGAAGGAAAGAAAGTTTCTCTCCCTCTGCCTGCTTTGCTCAGAGGACCGGATGAAGTCAGGGAGTTCTCCCTTTCACTGAGAAACGTGCGGGCTGCTGTTGCCTGGGCGCTCTCTTCTTTGCAAAAGAGTCTGCAGTTCCACGCTTTGAACCGTGGAAAGGCGCCGGGCTCTGCTAAGATTTCCCCCGGCGCTTCGTTTGCCCTGGGCCAAAGCGAGCCTTCACAATAGCTGAACGCTAACACTGCATACTCGTTCCACTTCCAGAACCGGGCTACGGCGAGGCAGTTCTCCGGGGGAAAACGGCCCTTCGCGAAGGGCAGATCTGCCGAGCTCCTTGCGGGAAAGCGAAAGCAAAGGACGCTTTTCTCCCTCTAACGGCTTTCGTCAGAGGAACGGGGGAAGTCACAGTGTTCTTTCTCTCCCCGAGATACACACAATCTGACGTTGCCTCTGAGCGCCGTTGCTGGCAAAGAACTGAAAGTGACATACATTCCTGTGGGGAAACACAGGGCTTTGCTAGGATTTCTCTAGGCAGTGTGTTTTCCCTGGGCCTCACTGTAGCAACACTATCTCGCAAGGGCAGAACTGCATGGCACTTCCTCCGCCAGGAGAGAGCTGCTGCTTTGTAGTTTGTGCTGGGAAACCTTGCTTTGGCAAGTGCGAATTGACCGCAATCAGGCAGAAAGAAAAGAGAATAGCAAGAGGCCTTTTCTCCCCGGCTGCTCTGCCAAGCCCTTCCAGCTCAAACTATGTCGTTGCTCCTCTGGAAGGATCCCTGCACCGCGGCGTAGTTTTTCCGAAGAAGCCCTGCGTTTGCACGAGCAAATGAGGAATTCGTGGCAGGAAAGAGGAAGGAGAGAAAGTTTCTCTCCCTCTGCCTGCTTTGCTCAGAGGACCGGATGAAGTCAGGGAGTTCTCCCTTTCACTGAGAAACGTGCGGGCTGCTGTTGCCTGGGCGCTCTCTTCTTTGCAAAAGAGTCTGCAGTTCCACGCTTTGAACCGTGGAAAGGCGCCGGGCTCTGCTAAGATTTCGCCCGGCGCTTCGTTTGCCCTGGGCCAAAGCGAGCCTTCACAATAGCTGAACGCTAACACTGCATACTCGTTCCACTTCCAGAACCGGGCTACGGCGAGGCAGTTCTCCGGGGGAAAACGGCCCTTCGCGAAGGGCAGATCTACCGAGCTCCTTGCGGGAAAGCGAAAGCAAAGGACGCTTTTCTCCCTCTAACCGCTTTCGTCAGAGGAACGGGGGAAGTCACAGTGTTCTTTCTCTCCCTGAGATACACACAATCTGACGTTGCCTCTGAGCTCCGTTGCTGGCAAAGAACTGAAAGTGACATACATTCCTGTGGGGAAACACAGGGCTTTGCTAGGATTTCTCTAGGCAGTGTGTTTTCCCTGGGCCTCACTGTAGCAACACTATCTCGCCAGGGCAACACTGCATGGCACTTCCTCTGCCAGGAGAGAGCTGCTGCTTTGTAGTTTGTGCTGGGAAACCTTGCTTTGGCAAGTGCCAATTGACCGCATTCAGGCAGAAAGAAAAGAGAATAGCAAGAGGCCTTTTCTCCCCGGCTGCTCTGCCAAGCCCTTCCAGCTCAAACTATGTCGTTGCTCCTCTGGAAGGATCCCTGCACCGCGGCGTAGTTTTTCCGAAGAAGCCCTGCGTTTGCAAGAGCAAATGAGGAATTCGAGGCAGGAAAGAGGAAGGAAAGAAAGTTTCTCTCCCTCTGCCTGCTTTGCTCAGAGGACCGGATGAAGTCAGGGAGTTCTCCCTTTCACTGAGAAACGTGCGGGCTGCTGTTGCCTGGGCGCTCTCTTCTTTGCAAAAGAGTCTGCAGTTCCACGCTTTGAACCGTGGAAAGGCGCCGGGCTCTGCTAAGATTTCGCCCGGCGCTTCGTTTGCCCTGGGCCAAAGCGAGCCTTCACAATAGCTGAACGCTAACACTGCATACTCGTTCCACTTCCAGAACCGGGCTACGGCGAGGCAGTTCTCCGGGGGAAAACGGCCCTTCGCGAAGGGCAGATCTGCCGAGCTCATTGCGGGAAAGCGAAAGCAAAGGACGCTTTTCTCCCTCTAACCGCTTTCGTCAGAGGAACGGGGGAAGTCACAGTGTTCTTTCTCTCCCCGAGATACACACAATCTGACGTTGCCTCTGAGCTCCGTTGCTGGCAAAGAACTGAAAGTGACATACATTCCTGTGGGGAAACACAGGGCTTTGCTAGGATTTCTCTAGGCAGTGTGTTTTCCCTGGGCCTCACTGTAGCAACACTATCTCGCCAGGGCAACACTGCATGGCACTTCCTCTGCCAGGAGAGAGCTGCTGCTTTGTAGTTTGTGCTGGGAAACCTTGCTTTGGCAAGTGCGAATTGACCGCATTCAGGCAGAAAGAAAAGAGAATAGCAAGAGGCCTTTTCTCCCCGGCTGCTCTGCCAAGCCCTTCCAGCTCAAACTATGTCGTTGCTCCTCTGGAAGGATCCCTGCACCGCGGCGTAGTTTTTCCTAAGAAGCCCTGCGTTTGCACGAGCAAATGAGGAATTCGTGGCAGGAAAGAGGAAGGAAAGAAAGTTTCTCTCCCTCTGCCTGCTTTGCTCAGAGGACCGGATGAAGTCAGGGAGTTCTCCCTTTCACTGAGAAACGTGCGGGCTGCTGTTGCCTGGGCGCTCTCTTCTTTGCAAAAGAGTCTGCAGTTCCACGCTTTGAACCGTGGAAAGGCGCCGGGCTCTGCTAAGATTTCCCCCGGCGCTTCGTTTGCCCTGGGCCAAAGCGAGCCTTCACAATAGCTGAACGCTAACACTGCATACTCGTTCCACTTCCAGAACCGGGCTACGGCGAGGCAGTTCTCCGGGGGAAAACGGCCCTTCGCGAAGGGCAGATCTGCCGAGCTCCTTGCGGGAAAGCGAAAGCAAAGGACGCTTTTCTCCCTCTAACCGCTTTCGTCAGAGGAACGGGGGAAGTCACAGTGTTCTTTCTCTCCCTGAGATACACACAATCTGACGTTGCCTCTGAGCTCCGTTGCTGGCAAAGAACTGAAAGTGACATACATTCCTGTGGGGAAACACAGGGCTTTGCTAGGATTTCTCTAGGCAGTGTGTTTTCCCTGGGCCTCACTGTAGCAACACTATCTCGCAAGGGCAGAACTGCATGGCACTTCCTCCGCCAGGAGAGAGCTGCTGCTTTGTAGTTTGTGCTGGGAAACCTTGCTTTGGCAAGTGCGAATTGACCGCATTCAGGCAGAAAGAAAAGAGAATAGCAAGAGGCCTTTTCTCCCCGGCTGCTCTGCCAAGCCCTTCCAGCTCAAACTATGTCGTTGCTCCTCTGGAAGGATCCCTGCACCGCGGCGTAGTTTTTCCGAAGAAGCCCTGCGTTTGCAAGAGCAAATGAGGAATTCGTGGCAGGAAAGAGGAAGGAAAGAAAGTTTCTCTCCCTCTGCCTGCTTTGCTCAGAGGACCGGATGAAGTCAGGGAGTTCTCCCTTTCACTGAGAAACGTGCGGGCTGCTGTTGCCTGGGCGCTCTCTTCTTTGCAAAAGAGTCTGCAGTTCCACGCTTTGAACCGTGGAAAGGCGCCGGGCTCTGCTAAGATTTCGCCCGGCGCTTCGTTTGCCCTGGGCCAAAGCGAGCCTTCACAATAGCTGAACGCTAACACTGCATACTCGTTCCACTTCCAGAACCGGGCTACGGCGAGGCAGTTCTCCGGGGGAAAACGGCCCTTCGCGAAGGGCAGATCTGCCGAGCTCCTTGCGGGAAAGCGAAAGCAAAGGACGCTTTTCTCCCTCTAACGGCTTTCGTCAGAGGAACGGGGGAAGTCACAGTGTTCTTTCTCTCCCTGAGATACACACAATCTGACGTTGCCTCTGAGCGCCGTTGCTGGCAAAGAACTGAAAGTGACATACATTCCTGTGGGGAAACACAGGGCTTTGCTAGGATTTCTCTAGGCAGTGTGTTTTCCCTGGGCCTCACTGTAGCAACACTATCTCACAAGGGCAGAACTGCATGGCACTTCCTCCGCCAGGAGAGAGCTGCTGCTTTGTAGTTTGTGCTGGGAAACCTTGCTTTGGCAAGTGCGAATTGACCGCATTCAGGCAGAAAGAAAAGAGAATAGCAAGAGGCCTTTTCTCCCCGGCTGCTCTGCCAAGCCCTTCCAGCTCAAACTATGTCGTTGCTCCTCTGGAAGGATCCCTGCACCGCGGCGTAGTTTTTCCGAAGAAGCCCTGCGTTTGCAAGAGCAAATGAGGAATTCGTGGCAGGAAAGAGGAAGGAAAGAGTTTCTCTCCCTCTGCCTGCTTTGCTCAGAGGACCGGATGAAGTCAGGGAGTTCTCCCTTTCACTGAGAAACGTGCGGGCTGCTGTTGCCTGGGCGCTCTCTTCTTTGCAAAAGAGTCTGCAGTTCCACGCTTTGAACCGTGGAAAGGCGCCGGGCTCTGCTAAGATTTCGCCCGGCGCTTCGTTTGCCCTGGGCCAAAGCGAGCCTTCACAATAGCTGAACGCTAACACTGCATACTCGTTCCACTTCCAGAACCGGGCTACGGCGAGGCAGTTCTCCGGGGGAAAACGGCCCTTCGCGAAGGGCAGATCTACCGAGCTCCTTGCGGGAAAGCGAAAGCAAAGGACGCTTTTCTCCCTCTAACCGCTTTCGTCAGAGGAACGGGGGAAGTCACAGTGTTCTTTCTCTCCCTGAGATACACACAATCTGACGTTGCCTCTGAGCTCCGTTGCTGGCAAAGAACTGAAAGTGACATACATTCCTGTGGGGAAACACAGGGCTTTGCTAGGATTTCTCTAGGCAGTGTGTTTTCCCTGGGCCTCACTGTAGCAACACTATCTCGCCAGGGCAACACTGCATGGCACTTCCTCTGCCAGGAGAGAGCTGCTGCTTTGTAGTTTGTGCTGGGAAACCTTGCTTTGGCAAGTGCCAATTGACCGCATTCAGGCAGAAAGAAAAGAGAATAGCAAGAGGCCTTTTCTCCCCGGCTGCTCTGCCAAGCCCTTCCAGCTCAAACTATGTCGTTGCTCCTCTGGAAGGATCCCTGCACCGCGGCGTAGTTTTTCCTAAGAAGCCCTGCGTTTGCAAGAGCAAATGAGGAATTCGTGGCAGGAAAGAGGAAGGAAAGAAAGTTTCTCTCCCTCTGCCTGCTTTGCTCAGAGGTCCGGATGAAGTCAGGGAGTTCTCCCTTTCACTGAGAAACGTGCGGGCTGCTGTTGCCTGGGCACTCTCTTCTTTGCAAAAGAGTCTGCAGTTCCACGCTTTGAACCGTGGAAAGGCGCCGGGCTCTGCTAAGATTTCCCCCGGCGCTTCGTTTGCCCTGGGCCAAAGCGAGCCTTCACAATAGCTGAACGCTAACACTGCATACTCGTTCCACTTCCAGAACCGGGCTACGGCGAGGCAGTTCTCCGGGGGAAAACGGCCCTTCGCGAAGGGCAGATCTGCCGAGCTCATTGCGGGAAAGCGAAAGCAAAGGACGCTTTTCTCCCTCTAACCGCTTTCGTCAGAGGAACGGGGGAAGTCACAGTGTTCTTTCTCTCCCTGAGATACACACAATCTGACGTTGCCTCTGAGCTCCGTTGCTGGCAAAGAACTGAAAGTGACATACATTCCTGTGGGGAAACACAGGGCTTTGCTAGGATTTCTCTAGGCAGTGTGTTTTCCCTGGGCCTCACTGTAGCAACACTATCTCGCAAGGGCAGAACTGCATGGGATTTCCTCCGCCAGGAGAGAGCTGCTGCTTTGTAGTTTGTGCTGGGAAACCTTGCTTTGGCAAGTGCGAATTGACCGCATTCAGGCAGAAAGAAAAGAGAATAGCAAGAGGCCTTTTCTCCCCGGCTGCTCTGCCAAGCCCTTCCAGCTCAAACTATGTCGTTGCTCCTCTGGAAGGATCCCTGCACCGCGGCGTAGTTTTTCCTAAGAAGCCCTGCGTTTGCACGAGCAAATGAGGAATTCGTGGCAGGAAAGAGGAAGGAAAGAAAGTTTCTCTCCCTCTGCCTGCTTTGCTCAGAGGACCGGATGAAGTCAGGGAGTTCTCCCTTTCACTGAGAAACGTGCGGGCTGCTGTTGCCTGGGCGCTCTCTTCTTTGCAAAAGAGTCTGCAGTTCCACGCTTTGAACCGTGGAAAGGCGCCGGGCTCTGCTAAGATTTCCCCCGGCGCTTCGTTTGCCCTGGGCCAAAGCGAGCCTTCACAATAGCTGAACGCTAACACTGCATACTCGTTCCACTTCCAGAACCGGGCTACGGCGAGGCAGTTCTCCGGGGGAAAACGGCCCTTCGCGAAGGGCAGATCTGCCGAGCTCCTTGCGGGAAAGCGAAAGCAAAGGACGCTTTTCTCCCTCTAACGGCTTTCGTCAGAGGAACGGGGGAAGTCACAGTGTTCTTTCTCTCCCCGAGATACACACAATCTGACGTTGCCTCTGAGCGCCGTTGCTGGCAAAGAACTGAAAGTGACATACATTCCTGTGGGGAAACACAGGGCTTTGCTAGGATTTCTCTAGGCAGTGTGTTTTCCCTGGGCCTCACTGTAGCAACACTATCTCGCAAGGGCAGAACTGCATGGCACTTCCTCCGCCAGGAGAGAGCTGCTGCTTTGTAGTTTGTGCTGGGAAACCTTGCTTTGGCAAGTGCGAATTGACCGCATTCAGGCAGAAAGAAAAGAGAATAGCAAGAGGCCTTTTCTCCCCGGCTGCTCTGCCAAGCCCTTCCAGCTCAAACTATGTCGTTGCTCCTCTGGAAGGATCCCTGCACCGCGGCGTAGTTTTTCCGAAGAAGCCCTGCGTTTGCAAGAGCAAATGAGGAATTCGTGGCAGGAAAGAGGAAGGAGAGAAAGTTTCTCTCCCTCTGCCTGCTTTGCTCAGAGGACCGGATGAAGTCAGGGAGTTCTCCCTTTCACTGAGAAACGTGCGGGCTGCTGTTGCCTGGGCGCTCTCTTCTTTGCAAAAGAGTCTGCAGTTCCACGCTTTGAACCGTGGAAAGGCGCCGGGCTCTGCTAAGATTTCGCCCGGCGCTTCGTTTGCCCTGGGCCAAAGCGAGCCTTCACAATAGCTGAACGCTAACACTGCATACTCGTTCCACTTCCAGAACCGGGCTACGGCGAGGCAGTTCTCCGGGGGAAAACGGCCCTTCGCGAAGGGCAGATCTGCCGAGCTCCTTGCGGGAAAGCGAAAGCAAAGGACGCTTTTCTCCCTCTAACCGCTTTCGTCAGAGGAACGGGGGAAGTCACAGTGTTCTTTCTCTCCCTGAGATACACACAATCTGACGTTGCCTCTGAGCGCCGTTGCTGGCAAAGAACTGAAAGTGACATACATTCCTGTGGGGAAACACAGGGCTTTGCTAGGATTTCTCTAGGCAGTGTGTTTTCCCTGGGCCTCACTGTAGCAACACTATCTCGCAAGGGCAACACTGCATGGGATTTCCTCCGCCAGGAGAGAGCTGCTGCTTTGTAGTTTGTGCTGGGAAACCTTGCTTTGGCAAGTGCGAATTGACCGCATTCAGGCAGAAAGAAAAGAGAATAGCAAGAGGCCTTTTCTCCCCGGCTGCTCTGCCAAGCCCTTCCAGCTCAAACTATGTCGTTGCTCCTCTGGAAGGATCCCTGCACCGCGGCGTAGTTTTTCCGAAGAAGCCCTGCGTTTGCAAGAGCAAATGAGGAATTCGTGGCAGGAAAGAGGAAGGAAAGAAAGTTTCTCTCCCTCTGCCTGCTTTGCTCAGAGGACCGGATGAAGTCAGGGAGTTCTCCCTTTCACTGAGAAACGTGCGGGCTGCTGTTGCCTGGGCGCTCTCTTCTTTGCAAAAGAGTCTGCAGTTCCACGCTTTGAACCGTGGAAAGGCGCCGGGCTCTGCTAAGATTTCCCCCGGCGCTTCGTTTGCCCTGGGCCAAAGCGAGCCTTCACAATAGCTGAACGCTAACACTGCATACTCGCTCTACTTCCAGAACCGGGCTTCGGCGAGGCAGTTCTCCCGGGGAAAACGGCCCTTCGCGAAGGGCAGATCTGCCGAGCTCCTTGCGGGAAAGCGAAAGCAAAGGACGCTTTTCTCCCTCTAACCGCTTTCGTCAGAGGAACGGGGGAAGTCACAGTGTTCTTTCTCTCCCCGAGATACACACAATCTGACGTTGCCTCTGAGCTCCGTTGCTGGCAAAGAACTGAAAGTGACATACATTCCTGTGGGGAAACACAGGGCTTTGCTAGGATTTCTCTAGGCAGTGTGTTTTCCCTGGGCCTCACTGTAGCAACACTATCTCGCAAGGGCAGAACTGCATGGCACTTCCTCCGCCAGGAGAGAGCTGCTGCTTTGTAGTTTGTGCTGGGAAACCTTGCTTTGGCAAGTGCGAATTGACCGCATTCAGGCAGAAAGAAAAGAGAATAGCAAGAGGCCTTTTCTCCCCGGCTGCTCTGCCAAGCCCTTCCAGCTCAAACTATGTCGTTGCTCCTCTGGAAGGATCCCTGCACCGCGGCGTAGTTTTTCCGAAGAAGCCCTGCGTTTGCAAGAGCAAATGAGGAATTCGTGGCAGGAAAGAGGAAGGAGAGAAAGTTTCTCTCCCTCTGCCTGCTTTGCTCAGAGGACCGGATGAAGTCAGGGAGTTCTCCCTTTCACTGAGAAACGTGCGGGCTGCTGTTGCCTGGGCGCTCTCTTCTTTGCAAAAGAGTCTGCAGTTCCACGCTTTGAACCGTGGAAAGGCGCCGGGCTCTGCTAAGATTTCGCCCGGCGCTTCGTTTGCCCTGGGCCAAAGCGAGCCTTCACAATAGCTGAACGCTAACACTGCATACTCGTTCCACTTCCAGAACCGGGCTACGGCGAGGCAGTTCTCCGGGGGAAAACGGCCCTTCGCGAAGGGCAGATCTGCCGAGCTCCTTGCGGGAAAGCGAAAGCAAAGGACGCTTTTCTCCCTCTAACCGCTTTCGTCAGAGGAACGGGGGAAGTCACAGTGTTCTTTCTCTCCCTGAGATACACACAATCTGACGTTGCCTCTGAGCGCCGTTGCTGGCAAAGAACTGAAAGTGACATACATTCCTGTGGGGAAACACAGGGCTTTGCTAGGATTTCTCTAGGCAGTGTGTTTTCCCTGGGCCTCACTGTAGCAACACTATCTCGCAAGGGCAGAACTGCATGGCACTTCCTCCGCCAGGAGAGAGCTGCTGCTTTGTAGTTTGTGCTGGGAAACCTTGCTTTGGCAAGTGCGAATTGACCGCATTCAGGCAGAAAGAAAAGAGAATAGCAAGAGGCCTTTTCTCCCCGGCTGCTCTGCCAAGCCCTTCCAGCTCAAACTATGTCGTTGCTCCTCTGGAAGGATCCCTGCACCGCGGCGTAGTTTTTCCGAAGAAGCCCTGCGTTTGCAAGAGCAAATGAGGAATTCGTGGCAGGAAAGAGGAAGGAAAGAAAGTTTCTCTCCCTCTGCCTGCTTTGCTCAGAGGACCGGATGAAGTCAGGGAGTTCTCCCTTTCACTGAGAAACGTGCGAGCTGCTGTTGCCTGGGCGCTCTCTTCTTTGCAAAAGAGTCTGCAGTTCCACGCTTTGAACCGTGGAAAGGCCCCGGGCTCTGCTAAGATTTCCCCAGGCGCTTCGTTTGCCCTGGGCCAAAGCGAGCCTTCACAATAGCTGAACGCTAACACTGCATACTCGTTCCACTTCCAGAACCGGGCTACGGCGAGGCAGTTCTCCGGGGGAAAACGGCCCTTCGCGAATGGCAGATCTGCCGAGCTCCTTGCGGGAAAGCGAAAGCAAAGGACGCTTTTCTCCCTCTAACCGCTTTCGTCAGAGGAACGGGGGAAGTCACAGTGTTCTTTCTCTCCCTGAGATACACACAATCTGACGTTGCCTCTGAGCGCCGTTGCTGGCAAAGAACTGAAAGTGACATACATTCCTGTGGGGAAACACAGGGCTTTGCTAGGATTTCTCTAGGCAGTGTGTTTTCCCTGGGCCTCACTGTAGCAACACTATCTCGCAAGGGCAGAACTGCATGGCACTTCCTCCGCCAGGAGAGAGCTGCTGCTTTGTAGTTTGTGCTGGGAAACCTTGCTTTGGCAAGTGCGAATTGACCGCATTCAGGCAGAAAGAAAAGAGAATAGCAAGAGGCCTTTTCTCCCCGGCTGCTCTGCCAAGCCCTTCCAGCTCAAACTATGTCGTTGC
The DNA here is from genome assembly GCF_024166365.1 of Elephas maximus indicus. Taxonomy (NCBI): domain Eukaryota; kingdom Metazoa; phylum Chordata; class Mammalia; order Proboscidea; family Elephantidae; genus Elephas; species Elephas maximus. Next base: position 440,943 of record NW_026060262.1, read on the forward strand.
TCCTCTGGAAGGATCCCTGCACCGCGGCGTAGTTTTTCCGAAGAAGCCCTGCGTTTGCCAGAGCAAATGAGGAATTCGTGGCAGGAAAGAGGAAGGAAAGAAAGTTTCTCTCCCTCTGCCTGCTTTGCTCAGAGGACCGGATGAAGTCAGGGAGTTCTCCCTTTCACTGAGAAACGTGCGGGCTGCTGTTGTCTGGGCGCTCTCTTCTTTGCAAAAGAGTCTGCAGTTCCACGCTTTGAACCGTGGAAAGGCGCCGGGCTCTGCTAAGATTTCCCCCGGCGCTTCGTTTGCCCTGGGCCAAAGCGAGCCTTCACAATAGCTGAACGCTAACACTGCATACTCGTTCCACTTCCAGAACCGGGCTACGGCGAGGCAGTTCTCCGGGGGAAAACGGCCCTTCGCGAAGGGCAGATCTGCCGAGCTCCTTGCGGGAAAGCGAAAGCAAAGGACGCTTTTCTCCCTCTAACCGCTTTCGTCAGAGGAACGGGGGAAGTCACAGTGTTCTTTCTCTCCCTGAGATACACACAATCTGACGTTGCCTCTGAGCTCCGTTGCTGGCAAAGAACTGAAAGTGACATACATTCCTGTGGGGAAACACAGGGCTTTGCTAGGATTTCTCTAGGCAGTGTGTTTTCCCTGGGCCTCACTGTAGCAACACTATCTCGCCAGGGCAACACTGCATGGCACTTCCTCTGCCAGGAGAGAGCTGCTGCTTTGTAGTTTGTGCTGGGAAACCTTGCTTTGGCAAGTGCCAATTGACCGCATTCAGGCAGAAAGAAAAGAGAATAGCAAGAGGCCTTTTCTCCCCGGCTGCTCTGCCAAGCCCTTCCAGCTCAAACTATGTCGTTGCTCCTCTGGAAGGATCCCTGCACCGCGGCGTAGTTTTTCCGAAGAAGCCCTGCGTTTGCAAGAGCAAATGAGGAATTCGTGGCAGGAAAGAGGAAGGAAAGAAAGTTTCTCTCCCTCTGCCTGCTTTGCTCAGAGGACCGGATGAAGTCAGGGAGTTCTCCCTTTCACTGAGAAACGTGCGGGCTGCTGTTGCCTGGGCGCTCTCTTCTTTGCAAAAGAGTCTGCAGTTCCACGCTTTGAACCGTGGAAAGGCGCCGGGCTCTGCTAAGATTTCCCCCGGCGCTTCGTTTGCCCTGGGCCAAAGCGAGCCTTCACAATAGCTGAACGCTAACACTGCATACTCGCTCTACTTCCAGAACCGGGCTTCGGCGAGGCAGTTCTCCCGGGGAAAACGGCCCTTCGCGAAGGGCAGATCTGCCGAGCTCCTTGCGGGAAAGCGAAAGCAAAGGACGCTTTTCTCCCTCTAACCGCTTTCGTCAGAGGAACGGGGGAAGTCACAGTGTTCTTTCTCTCCCCGAGATACACACAATCTGACGTTGCCTCTGAGCTCCGTTGCTGGCAAAGAACTGAAAGTGACATACATTCCTGTGGGGAAACACAGGGCTTTGCTAGGATTTCTCTAGGCAGTGTGTTTTCCCTGGGCCTCACTGTAGCAACACTATCTCGCAAGGGCAGAACTGCATGGCACTTCCTCCGCCAGGAGAGAGCTGCTGCTTTGTAGTTTGTGCTGGGAAACCTTGCTTTGGCAAGTGCGAATTGACCGCATTCAGGCAGAAAGAAAAGAGAATAGCAAGAGGCCTTTTCTCCCCGGCTGCTCTGCCAAGCCCTTCCAGCTCAAACTATGTCGTTGCTCCTCTGGAAGGATCCCTGCACCGCGGCGTAGTTTTTCCGAAGAAGCCCTGCGTTTGCAAGAGCAAATGAGGAATTCGTGGCAGGAAAGAGGAAGGAGAGAAAGTTTCTCTCCCTCTGCCTGCTTTGCTCAGAGGACCGGATGAAGTCAGGGAGTTCTCCCTTTCACTGAGAAACGTGCGGGCTGCTGTTGCCTGGGCGCTCTCTTCTTTGCAAAAGAGTCTGCAGTTCCACGCTTTGAACCGTGGAAAGGCGCCGGGCTCTGCTAAGATTTCGCCCGGCGCTTCGTTTGCCCTGGGCCAAAGCGAGCCTTCACAATAGCTGAACGCTAACACTGCATACTCGTTCCACTTCCAGAACCGGGCTACGGCGAGGCAGTTCTCCGGGGGAAAACGGCCCTTCGCGAAGGGCAGATCTGCCGAGCTCCTTGCGGGAAAGCGAAAGCAAAGGACGCTTTTCTCCCTCTAACCGCTTTCGTCAGAGGAACGGGGGAAGTCACAGTGTTCTTTCTCTCCCTGAGATACACACAATCTGACGTTGCCTCTGAGCGCCGTTGCTGGCAAAGAACTGAAAGTGACATACATTCCTGTGGGGAAACACAGGGCTTTGCTAGGATTTCTCTAGGCAGTGTGTTTTCCCTGGGCCTCACTGTAGCAACACTATCTCGCAAGGGCAGAACTGCATGGCACTTCCTCCGCCAGGAGAGAGCTGCTGCTTTGTAGTTTGTGCTGGGAAACCTTGCTTTGGCAAGTGCGAATTGACCGCATTCAGGCAGAAAGAAAAGAGAATAGCAAGAGGCCTTTTCTCCCCGGCTGCTCTGCCAAGCCCTTCCAGCTCAAACTATGTCGTTGCTCCTCTGGAAGGATCCCTGCACCGCGGCGTAGTTTTTCCGAAGAAGCCCTGCGTTTGCAAGAGCAAATGAGGAATTCGTGGCAGGAAAGAGGAAGGAAAGAAAGTTTCTCTCCCTCTGCCTGCTTTGCTCAGAGGACCGGATGAAGTCAGGGAGTTCTCCCTTTCACTGAGAAACGTGCGAGCTGCTGTTGCCTGGGCGCTCTCTTCTTTGCAAAAGAGTCTGCAGTTCCACGCTTTGAACCGTGGAAAGGCCCCGGGCTCTGCTAAGATTTCCCCAGGCGCTTCGTTTGCCCTGGGCCAAAGCGAGCCTTCACAATAGCTGAACGCTAACACTGCATACTCGTTCCACTTCCAGAACCGGGCTACGGCGAGGCAGTTCTCCGGGGGAAAACGGCCCTTCGCGAATGGCAGATCTGCCGAGCTCCTTGCGGGAAAGCGAAAGCAAAGGACGCTTTTCTCCCTCTAACCGCTTTCGTCAGAGGAACGGGGGAAGTCACAGTGTTCTTTCTCTCCCTGAGATACACACAATCTGACGTTGCCTCTGAGCGCCGTTGCTGGCAAAGAACTGAAAGTGACATACATTCCTGTGGGGAAACACAGGGCTTTGCTAGGATTTCTCTAGGCAGTGTGTTTTTCCTGGGCCTCACTGTAGCAACACTATCTCGCAAGGGCAGAACTGCATGGCACTTCCTCCGCCAGGAGAGAGCTGCTGCTTTGTAGTTTGTGCTGGGAAACCTTGCTTTGGCAAGTGCGAATTGACCGCATTCAGGCAGAAAGAAAAGAGAATAGCAAGAGGCCTTTTCTCCCCGGCTGCTCTGCCAAGCCCTTCCAGCTCAAACTATGTCGTTGCTCCTCTGGAAGGATCCCTGCACCGCGGCGTAGTTTTTCCGAAGAAGCCCTGCGTTTGCCAGAGCAAATGAGGAATTCGTGGCAGGAAAGAGGAAGGAAAGAAAGTTTCTCTCCCTCTGCCTGCTTTGCTCAGAGGACCGGATGAAGTCAGGGAGTTCTCCCTTTCACTGAGAAACGTGCGGGCTGCTGTTGTCTGGGCGCTCTCTTCTTTGCAAAAGAGTCTGCAGTTCCACGCTTTGAACCGTGGAAAGGCGCCGGGCTCTGCTAAGATTTCCCCCGGCGCTTCGTTTGCCCTGGGCCAAAGCGAGCCTTCACAATAGCTGAACGCTAACACTGCATACTCGTTCCACTTCCAGAACCGGGCTACGGCGAGGCAGTTCTCCGGGGGAAAACGGCCCTTCGCGAAGGGCAGATCTGCCGAGCTCCTTGCGGGAAAGCGAAAGCAAAGGACGCTTTTCTCCCTCTAACCGCTTTCGTCAGAGGAACGGGGGAAGTCACAGTGTTCTTTCTCTCCCTGAGATACACACAATCTGACGTTGCCTCTGAGCTCCGTTGCTGGCAAAGAACTGAAAGTGACATACATTCCTGTGGGGAAACACAGGGCTTTGCTAGGATTTCTCTAGGCAGTGTGTTTTCCCTGGGCCTCACTGTAGCAACACTATCTCGCCAGGGCAACACTGCATGGCACTTCCTCTGCCAGGAGAGAGCTGCTGCTTTGTAGTTTGTGCTGGGAAACCTTGCTTTGGCAAGTGCCAATTGACCGCATTCAGGCAGAAAGAAAAGAGAATAGCAAGAGGCCTTTTCTCCCCGGCTGCTCTGCCAAGCCCTTCCAGCTCAAACTATGTCGTTGCTCCTCTGGAAGGATCCCTGCACCGCGGCGTAGTTTTTCCGAAGAAGCCCTGCGTTTGCAAGAGCAAATGAGGAATTCGTGGCAGGAAAGAGGAAGGAAAGAAAGTTTCTCTCCCTCTGCCTGCTTTGCTCAGAGGACCGGATGAAGTCAGGGAGTTCTCCCTTTCACTGAGAAACGTGCGGGCTGCTGTTGCCTGGGCGCTCTCTTCTTTGCAAAAGAGTCTGCAGTTCCACGCTTTGAACCGTGGAAAGGCGCCGGGCTCTGCTAAGATTTCCCCCGGCGCTTCGTTTGCCCTGGGCCAAAGCGAGCCTTCACAATAGCTGAACGCTAACACTGCATACTCGTTCCACTTCCAGAACCGGGCTACGGCGAGGCAGTTCTCCGGGGGAAAACGGCCCTTCGCGAAGGGCAGATCTGCCGAGCTCATTGCGGGAAAGCGAAAGCAAAGGACGCTTTTCTCCCTCTAACCGCTTTCGTCAGAGGAACGGGGGAAGTCACAGTGTTCTTTCTCTCCCCGAGATACACACAATCTGACGTTGCCTCTGAGCTCCGTTGCTGGCAAAGAACTGAAAGTGACATACATTCCTGTGGGGAAACACAGGGCTTTGCTAGGATTTCTCTAGGCAGTGTGTTTTCCCTGGGCCTCACTGTAGCAACACTATCTCGCCAGGGCAACACTGCATGGCACTTCCTCTGCCAGGAGAGAGCTGCTGCTTTGTAGTTTGTGCTGGGAAACCTTGCTTTGGCAAGTGCGAATTGACCGCATTCAGGCAGAAAGAAAAGAGAATAGCAAGAGGCCTTTTCTCCCCGGCTGCTCTGCCAAGCCCTTCCAGCTCAAACTATGTCGTTGCTCCTCTGGAAGGATCCCTGCACCGCGGCGTAGTTTTTCCGAAGAAGCCCTGCGTTTGCACGAGCAAATGAGGAATTCGTGGCAGGAAAGAGGAAGGAAAGAAAGTTTCTCTCCCTCTGCCTGCTTTGCTCAGAGGACCGGATGAAGTCAGGGAGTTCTCCCTTTCACTGAGAAACGTGCGGGCTGCTGTTGCCTGGGCGCTCTCTTCTTTGCAAAAGAGTCTGCAGTTCCACGCTTTGAACCGTGGAAAGGCGCCGGGCTCTGCTAAGATTTCCCCCGGCGCTTCGTTTGCCCTGGGCCAAAGCGAGCCTTCACAATAGCTGAACGCTAACACTGCATACTCGTTCCACTTCCAGAACCGGGCTACGGCGAGGCAGTTCTCCGGGGGAAAACGGCCCTTCGCGAAGGGCAGATCTGCCGAGCTCCTTGCGGGAAAGCGAAAGCAAAGGACGCTTTTCTCCCTCTAACCGCTTTCGTCAGAGGAACGGGGGAAGTCACAGTGTTCTTTCTCTCCCTGAGATACACACAATCTGACGTTGCCTCTGAGCTCCGTTGCTGGCAAAGAACTGAAAGTGACATACATTCCTGTGGGGAAACACAGGGCTTTGCTAGGATTTCTCTAGGCAGTGTGTTTTCCCTGGGCCTCACTGTAGCAACACTATCTCGCAAGGGCAGAACTGCATGGGATTTCCTCCGCCAGGAGAGAGCTGCTGCTTTGTAGTTTGTGCTGGGAAACCTTGCTTTGGCAAGTGCGAATTGACCGCATTCAGGCAGAAAGAAAAGAGAATAGCAAGAGGCCTTTTCTCCCCGGCTGCTCTGCCAAGCCCTTCCAGCTCAAACTATGTCGTTGCTCCTCTGGAAGGATCCCTGCACCGCGGCGTAGTTTTTCCTAAGAAGCCCTGCGTTTGCACGAGCAAATGAGGAATTCGTGGCAGGAAAGAGGAAGGAAAGAAAGTTTCTCTCCCTCTGCCTGCTTTGCTCAGAGGACCGGATGAAGTCAGGGAGTTCTCCCTTTCACTGAGAAACGTGCGGGCTGCTGTTGCCTGGGCGCTCTCTTCTTTGCAAAAGAGTCTGCAGTTCCACGCTTTGAACCGTGGAAAGGCGCCGGGCTCTGCTAAGATTTCCCCCGGCGCTTCGTTTGCCCTGGGCCAAAGCGAGCCTTCACAATAGCTGAACGCTAACACTGCATACTCATTCCACTTCCAGAACCGGGCTACGGCGAGGCAGTTCTCCGGGGGAAAACGGCCCTTCGCGAAGGGCAGATCTGCCGAGCTCCTTGCGGGAAAGCGAAAGCAAAGGACGCTTTTCTCCCTCTAACGGCTTTCGTCAGAGGAACGGGGGAAGTCACAGTGTTCTTTCTCTCCCCGAGATACACACAATCTGACGTTGCCTCTGAGCGCCGTTGCTGGCAAAGAACTGAAAGTGACATACATTCCTGTGGGGAAACACAGGGCTTTGCTAGGATTTCTCTAGGCAGTGTGTTTTCCCTGGGCCTCACTGTAGCAACACTATCTCGCAAGGGCAGAACTGCATGGCACTTCCTCCGCCAGGAGAGAGCTGCTGCTTTGTAGTTTGTGCTGGGAAACCTTGCTTTGGCAAGTGCGAATTGACCGCATTCAGGCAGAAAGAAAAGAGAATAGCAAGAGGCCTTTTCTCCCCGGCTGCTCTGCCAAGCCCTTCCAGCTCAAACTATGTCGTTGCTCCTCTGGAAGGATCCCTGCACCGCGGCGTAGTTTTTCCGAAGAAGCCCTGCGTTTGCAAGAGCAAATGAGGAATTCGTGGCAGGAAAGAGGAAGGAGAGAAAGTTTCTCTCCCTCTGCCTGCTTTGCTCAGAGGACCGGATGAAGTCAGGGAGTTCTCCCTTTCACTGAGAAACGTGCGGGCTGCTGTTGCCTGGGCGCTCTCTTCTTTGCAAAAGAGTCTGCAGTTCCACGCTTTGAACCGTGGAAAGGCGCCGGGCTCTGCTAAGATTTCGCCCGGCGCTTCGTTTGCCCTGGGCCAAAGCGAGCCTTCACAATAGCTGAACGCTAACACTGCATACTCGTTCCACTTCCAGAACCGGGCTACGGCGAGGCAGTTCTCCGGGGGAAAACGGCCCTTCGCGAAGGGCAGATCTACCGAGCTCCTTGCGGGAAAGCGAAAGCAAAGGACGCTTTTCTCCCTCTAACCGCTTTCGTCAGAGGAACGGGGGAAGTCACAGTGTTCTTTCTCTCCCTGAGATACACACAATCTGACGTTGCCTCTGAGCTCCGTTGCTGGCAAAGAACTGAAAGTGACATACATTCCTGTGGGGAAACACAGGGCTTTGCTAGGATTTCTCTAGGCAGTGTGTTTTCCCTGGGCCTCACTGTAGCAACACTATCTCGCCAGGGCAACACTGCATGGCACTTCCTCTGCCAGGAGAGAGCTGCTGCTTTGTAGTTTGTGCTGGGAAACCTTGCTTTGGCAAGTGCCAATTGACCGCATTCAGGCAGAAAGAAAAGAGAATAGCAAGAGGCCTTTTCTCCCCGGCTGCTCTGCCAAGCCCTTCCAGCTCAAACTATGTCGTTGCTCCTCTGGAAGGATCCCTGCACCGCGGCGTAGTTTTTCCTAAGAAGCCCTGCGTTTGCAAGAGCAAATGAGGAATTCGTGGCAGGAAAGAGGAAGGAAAGAAAGTTTCTCTCCCTCTGCCTGCTTTGCTCAGAGGACCGGATGAAGTCAGGGAGTTCTCCCTTTCACTGAGAAACGTGCGGGCTGCTGTTGCCTGGGCGCTCTCTTCTTTGCAAAAGAGTCTGCAGTTCCACGCTTTGAACCGTGGAAAGGCGCCGGGCTCTGCTAAGATTTCCCCCGGCGCTTCGTTTGCCCTGGGCCAAAGCGAGCCTTCACAATAGCTGAACGCTAACACTGCATACTCGTTCCACTTCCAGAACCGGGCTACGGCGAGGCAGTTCTCCGGGGGAAAACGGCCCTTCGCGAAGGGCAGATCTGCCGAGCTCATTGCGGGAAAGCGAAAGCAAAGGACGCTTTTCTCCCTCTAACCGCTTTCGTCAGAGGAACGGGGGAAGTCACAGTGTTCTTTCTCTCCCCGAGATACACACAATCTGACGTTGCCTCTGAGCTCCGTTGCTGGCAAAGAACTGAAAGTGACATACATTCCTGTGGGGAAACACAGGGCTTTGCTAGGATTTCTCTAGGCAGTGTGTTTTCCCTGGGCCTCACTGTAGCAACACTATCTCGCCAGGGCAACACTGCATGGCACTTCCTCTGCCAGGAGAGAGCTGCTGCTTTGTAGTTTGTGCTGGGAAACCTTGCTTTGGCAAGTGCGAATTGACCGCATTCAGGCAGAAAGAAAAGAGAATAGCAAGAGGCCTTTTCTCCCCGGCTGCTCTGCCAAGCCCTTCCAGCTCAAACTATGTCGTTGCTCCTCTGGAAGGATCCCTGCACCGCGGCGTAGTTTTTCCTAAGAAGCCCTGCGTTTGCACGAGCAAATGAGGAATTCGTGGCAGGAAAGAGGAAGGAAAGAAAGTTTCTCTCCCTCTGCCTGCTTTGCTCAGAGGACCGGATGAAGTCAGGGAGTTCTCCCTTTCACTGAGAAACGTGCGGGCTGCTGTTGCCTGGGCGCTCTCTTCTTTGCAAAAGAGTCTGCAGTTCCACGCTTTGAACCGTGGAAAGGCGCCGGGCTCTGCTAAGATTTCCCCCGGCGCTTCGTTTGCCCTGGGCCAAAGCGAGCCTTCACAATAGCTGAACGCTAACACTGCATACTCGTTCCACTTCCAGAACCGGGCTACGGCGAGGCAGTTCTCCGGGGGAAAACGGCCCTTCGCGAAGGGCAGATCTGCCGAGCTCCTTGCGGGAAAGCGAAAGCAAAGGACGCTTTTCTCCCTCTAACCGCTTTCGTCAGAGGAACGGGGGAAGTCACAGTGTTCTTTCTCTCCCTGAGATACACACAATCTGACGTTGCCTCTGAGCGCCGTTGCTGGCAAAGAACTGAAAGTGACATACATTCCTGTGGGGAAACACAGGGCTTTGCTAGGATTTCTCTAGGCAGTGTGTTTTCCCTGGGCCTCACTGTAGCAACACTATCTCACAAGGGCAGAACTGCATGGCACTTCCTCCGCCAGGAGAGAGCTGCTGCTTTGTAGTTTGTGCTGGGAAACCTTGCTTTGGCAAGTGCGAATTGACCGCATTCAGGCAGAAAGAAAAGAGAATAGCAAGAGGCCTTTTCTCCCCGGCTGCTCTGCCAAGCCCTTCCAGCTCAAACTATGTCGTTGCTCCTCTGGAAGGATCCCTGCACCGCGGCGTAGTTTTTCCGAAGAAGCCCTGCGTTTGCAAGAGCAAATGAGGAATTCGTGGCAGGAAAGAGGAAGGAAAGAGTTTCTCTCCCTCTGCCTGCTTTGCTCAGAGGACCGGATGAAGTCAGGGAGTTCTCCCTTTCACTGAGAAACGTGCGGGCTGCTGTTGCCTGGGCGCTCTCTTCTTTGCAAAAGAGTCTGCAGTTCCACGCTTTGAACCGTGGAAAGGCGCCGGGCTCTGCTAAGATTTCGCCCGGCGCTTCGTTTGCCCTGGGCCAAAGCGAGCCTTCACAATAGCTGAACGCTAACACTGCATACTCGTTCCACTTCCAGAACCGGGCTACGGCGAGGCAGTTCTCCGGGGGAAAACGGCCCTTCGCGAAGGGCAGATCTACCGAGCTCCTTGCGGGAAAGCGAAAGCAAAGGACGCTTTTCTCCCTCTAACCGCTTTCGTCAGAGGAACGGGGGAAGTCACAGTGTTCTTTCTCTCCCTGAGATACACACAATCTGACGTTGCCTCTGAGCTCCGTTGCTGGCAAAGAACTGAAAGTGACATACATTCCTGTGGGGAAACACAGGGCTTTGCTAGGATTTCTCTAGGCAGTGTGTTTTCCCTGGGCCTCACTGTAGCAACACTATCTCGCCAGGGCAACACTGCATGGCACTTCCTCTGCCAGGAGAGAGCTGCTGCTTTGTAGTTTGTGCTGGGAAACCTTGCTTTGGCAAGTGCCAATTGACCGCATTCAGGCAGAAAGAAAAGAGAATAGCAAGAGGCCTTTTCTCCCCGGCTGCTCTGCCAAGCCCTTCCAGCTCAAACTATGTCGTTGCTCCTCTGGAAGGATCCCTGCACCGCGGCGTAGTTTTTCCTAAGAAGCCCTGCGTTTGCAAGAGCAAATGAGGAATTCGTGGCAGGAAAGAGGAAGGAAAGAAAGTTTCTCTCCCTCTGCCTGCTTTGCTCAGAGGTCCGGATGAAGTCAGGGAGTTCTCCCTTTCACTGAGAAACGTGCGGGCTGCTGTTGCCTGGGCACTCTCTTCTTTGCAAAAGAGTCTGCAGTTCCACGCTTTGAACCGTGGAAAGGCGCCGGGCTCTGCTAAGATTTCCCCCGGCGCTTCGTTTGCCCTGGGCCAAAGCGAGCCTTCACAATAGCTGAACGCTAACACTGCATACTCGTTCCACTTCCAGAACCGGGCTACGGCGAGGCAGTTCTCCGGGGGAAAACGGCCCTTCGCGAAGGGCAGATCTGCCGAGCTCATTGCGGGAAAGCGAAAGCAAAGGACGCTTTTCTCCCTCTAACCGCTTTCGTCAGAGGAACGGGGGAAGTCACAGTGTTCTTTCTCTCCCCGAGATACACACAATCTGACGTTGCCTCTGAGCTCCGTTGCTGGCAAAGAACTGAAAGTGACATACATTCCTGTGGGGAAACACAGGGCTTTGCTAGGATTTCTCTAGGCAGTGTGTTTTCCCTGGGCCTCACTGTAGCAACACTATCTCGCCAGGGCAACACTGCATGGCACTTCCTCTGCCAGGAGAGAGCTGCTGCTTTGTAGTTTGTGCTGGGAAACCTTGCTTTGGCAAGTGCGAATTGACCGCATTCAGGCAGAAAGAAAAGAGAATAGCAAGAGGCCTTTTCTCCCCGGCTGCTCTGCCAAGCCCTTCCAGCTCAAACTATGTCGTTGCTCCTCTGGAAGGATCCCTGCACCGCGGCGTAGTTTTTCCGAAGAAGCCCTGCGTTTGCACGAGCAAATGAGGAATTCGTGGCAGGAAAGAGGAAGGAAAGAAAGTTTCTCTCCCTCTGCCTGCTTTGCTCAGAGGACCGGATGAAGTCAGGGAGTTCTCCCTTTCACTGAGAAACGTGCGGGCTGCTGTTGCCTGGGCGCTCTCTTCTTTGCAAAAGAGTCTGCAGTTCCACGCTTTGAACCGTGGAAAGGCGCCGGGCTCTGCTAAGATTTCCCCCGGCGCTTCGTTTGCCCTGGGCCAAAGCGAGCCTTCACAATAGCTGAACGCTAACACTGCATACTCGTTCCACTTCCAGAACCGGGCTACGGCGAGGCAGTTCTCCGGGGGAAAACGGCCCTTCGCGAAGGGCAGATCTGCCGAGCTCCTTGCGGGAAAGCGAAAGCAAAGGACGCTTTTCTCCCTCTAACCGCTTTCGTCAGAGGAACGGGGGAAGTCACAGTGTTCTTTCTCTCCCCGAGATACACACAATCTGACGTTGCCTCTGAGCTCCGTTGCTGGCAAAGAACTGAAAGTGACATACATTCCTGTGGGGAAACACAGGGCTTTGCTAGGATTTCTCTAGGCAGTGTGTTTTCCCTGGGCCTCACTGTAGCAACACTATCTCGCCAGGGCAACACTGCATGGCACTTCCTCTGCCAGGAGAGAGCTGCTGCTTTGTAGTTTGTGCTGGGAAACCTTGCTTTGGCAAGTGCGAATTGACCGCATTCAGGCAGAAAGAAAAGAGAATAGCAAGAGGCCTTTTCTCCCCGGCTGCTCTGCCAAGCCCTTCCAGCTCAAACTATGTCGTTGCTCCTCTGGAAGGATCCCTGCACCGCGGCGTAGTTTTTCCGAAGAAGCCCTGCGTTTGCACGAGCAAATGAGGAATTCGTGGCAGGAAAGAGGAAGGAAAGAAAGTTTCTCTCCCTCTGCCTGCTTTGCTCAGAGGACCGGATGAAGTCAGGGAGTTCTCCCTTTCACTGAGAAACGTGCGGGCTGCTGTTGCCTGGGCGCTCTCTTCTTTGCAAAAGAGTCTGCAGTTCCACGCTTTGAACCGTGGAAAGGCGCCGGGCTCTGCTAAGATTTCCCCCGGCGCTTCGTTTGCCCTGGGCCAAAGCGAGCCTTCACAATAGCTGAACGCTAACACTGCATACTCGTTCCACTTCCAGAACCGGGCTACGGCGAGGCAGTTCTCCGGGGGAAAACGGCCCTTCGCGAAGGGCAGATCTGCCGAGCTCCTTGCGGGAAAGCGAAAGCAAAGGACGCTTTTCTCCCTCTAACCGCTTTCGTCAGAGGAACGGGGGAAGTCACAGTGTTCTTTCTCTCCCTGAGATACACACAATCTGACGTTGCCTCTGAGCTCCGTTGCTGGCAAAGAACTGAAAGTGACATACATTCCTGTGGGGAAACACAGGGCTTTGCTAGGATTTCTCTAGGCAGTGTGTTTTCCCTGGGCCTCACTGTAGCAACACTATCTCGCAAGGGCAGAACTGCATGGGATTTCCTCCGCCAGGAGAGAGCTGCTGCTTTGTAGTTTGTGCTGGGAAACCTTGCTTTGGCAAGTGCGAATTGACCGCATTCAGGCAGAAAGAAAAGAGAATAGCAAGAGGCCTTTTCTCCCCGGCTGCTCTGCCAAGCCCTTCCAGCTCAAACTATGTCGTTGCTCCTCTGGAAGGATCCCTGCACCGCGGCGTAGTTTTTCCTAAGAAGCCCTGCGTTTGCACGAGCAAATGAGGAATTCGTGGCAGGAAAGAGGAAGGAAAGAAAGTTTCTCTCCCTCTGCCTGCTTTGCTCAGAGGACCGGATGAAGTCAGGGAGTTCTCCCTTTCACTGAGAAACGTGCGGGCTGCTGTTGCCTGGGCGCTCTCTTCTTTGCAAAAGAGTCTGCAGTTCCACGCTTTGAACCGTGGAAAGGCGCCGGGCTCTGCTAAGATTTCCCCCGGCGCTTCGTTTGCCCTGGGCCAAAGCGAGCCTTCACAATAGCTGAACGCTAACACTGCATACTCGTTCCACTTCCAGAACCGGGCTACGGCGAGGCAGTTCTCCGGGGGAAAACGGCCCTTCGCGAAGGGCAGATCTGCCGAGCTCCTTGCGGGAAAGCGAAAGCAAAGGACGCTTTTCTCCCTCTAACGGCTTTCGTCAGAGGAACGGGGGAAGTCACAGTGTTCTTTCTCTCCCCGAGATACACACAATCTGACGTTGCCTCTGAGCGCCGTTGCTGGCAAAGAACTGAAAGTGACATACATTCCTGTGGGGAAACACAGGGCTTTGCTAGGATTTCTCTAGGCAGTGTGTTTTCCCTGGGCCTCACTGTAGCAACACTATCTCGCAAGGGCAGAACTGCATGGCACTTCCTCCGCCAGGAGAGAGCTGCTGCTTTGTAGTTTGTGCTGGGAAACCTTGCTTTGGCAAGTGCGAATTGACCGCATTCAGGCAGAAAGAAAAGAGAATAGCAAGAGGCCTTTTCTCCCCGGCTGCTCTGCCAAGCCCTTCCAGCTCAAACTATGTCGTTGCTCCTCTGGAAGGATCCCTGCACCGCGGCGTAGTTTTTCCGAAGAAGCCCTGCGTTTGCAAGAGCAAATGAGGAATTCGTGGCAGGAAAGAGGAAGGAGAGAAAGTTTCTCTCCCTCTGCCTGCTTTGCTCAGAGGACCGGATGAAGTCAGGGAGTTCTCCCTTTCACTGAGAAACGTGCGGGCTGCTGTTGCCTGGGCGCTCTCTTCTTTGCAAAAGAGTCTGCAGTTCCACGCTTTGAACCGTGGAAAGGCGCCGGGCTCTGCTAAGATTTCGCCCGGCGCTTCGTTTGCCCTGGGCCAAAGCGAGCCTTCACAATAGCTGAACGCTAACACTGCATACTCGTTCCACTTCCAGAACCGGGCTACGGCGAGGCAGTTCTCCGGGGGAAAACGGCCCTTCGCGAAGGGCAGATCTACCGAGCTCCTTGCGGGAAAGCGAAAGCAAAGGACGCTTTTCTCCCTCTAACCGCTTTCGTCAGAGGAACGGGGGAAGTCACAGTGTTCTTTCTCTCCCTGAGATACACACAATCTGACGTTGCCTCTGAGCTCCGTTGCTGGCAAAGAACTGAAAGTGACATACATTCCTGTGGGGAAACACAGGGCTTTGCTAGGATTTCTCTAGGCAGTGTGTTTTCCCTGGGCCTCACTGTAGCAACACTATCTCGCAAGGGCAGAACTGCATGGGATTTCCTCCGCCAGGAGAGAGCTGCTGCTTTGTAGTTTGTGCTGGGAAACCTTGCTTTGGCAAGTGCGAATTGACCGCATTCAGGCAGAAAGAAAAGAGAATAGCAAGAGGCCTTTTCTCCCCGGCTGCTCTGCCAAGCCCTTCCAGCTCAAACTATGTCGTTGCTCCTCTGGAAGGATCCCTGCACCGCGGCGTAGTTTTTCCTAAGAAGCCCTGCGTTTGCACGAGCAAATGAGGAATTCGTGGCAGGAAAGAGGAAGGAAAGAAAGTTTCTCTCCCTCTGCCTGCTTTGCTCAGAGGACCGGATGAAGTCAGGGAGTTCTCCCTTTCACTGAGAAACGTGCGGGCTGCTGTTGCCTGGGCGCTCTCTTCTTTGCAAAAGAGTCTGCAGTTCCACGCTTTGAACCGTGGAAAGGCGCCGGGCTCTGCTAAGATTTCCCCCGGCGCTTCGTTTGCCCTGGGCCAAAGCGAGCCTTCACAATAGCTGAACGCTAACACTGCATACTCGTTCCACTTCCAGAACCGGGCTACGGCGAGGCAGTTCTCCGGGGGAAAACGGCCCTTCGCGAAGGGCAGATCTGCCGAGCTCCTTGCGGGAAAGCGAAAGCAAAGGACGCTTTTCTCCCTCTAACGGCTTTCGTCAGAGGAACGGGGGAAGTCACAGTGTTCTTTCTCTCCCCGAGATACACACAATCTGACGTTGCCTCTGAGCGCCGTTGCTGGCAAAGAACTGAAAGTGACATACATTCCTGTGGGGAAACACAGGGCTTTGCTAGGATTTCTCTAGGCAGTGTGTTTTCCCTGGGCCTCACTGTAGCAACACTATCTCGCAAGGGCAGAACTGCATGGCACTTCCTCCGCCAGGAGAGAGCTGCTGCTTTGTAGTTTGTGCTGGGAAACCTTGCTTTGGCAAGTGCGAATTGACCGCATTCAGGCAGAAAGAAAAGAGAATAGCAAGAGGCCTTTTCTCCCCGGCTGCTCTGCCAAGCCCTTCCAGCTCAAACTATGTCGTTGCTCCTCTGGAAGGATCCCTGCACCGCGGCGTAGTTTTTCCGAAGAAGCCCTGCGTTTGCAAGAGCAAATGAGGAATTCGTGGCAGGAAAGAGGAAGGAGAGAAAGTTTCTCTCCCTCTGCCTGCTTTGCTCAGAGGACCGGATGAAGTCAGGGAGTTCTCCCTTTCACTGAGAAACGTGCGGGCTGCTGTTGCCTGGGCGCTCTCTTCTTTGCAAAAGAGTCTGCAGTTCCACGCTTTGAACCGTGGAAAGGCGCCGGGCTCTGCTAAGATTTCGCCCGGCGCTTCGTTTGCCCTGGGCCAAAGCGAGCCTTCACAATAGCTGAACGCTAACACTGCATACTCGTTCCACTTCCAGAACCGGGCTACGGCGAGGCAGTTCTCCGGGGGAAAACGGCCCTTCGCGAAGGGCAGATCTGCCGAGCTCCTTGCGGGAAAGCGAAAGCAAAGGACGCTTTTCTCCCTCTAACCGCTTTCGTCAGAGGAACGGGGGAAGTCACAGTGTTCTTTCTCTCCCTGAGATACACACAATCTGACGTTGCCTCTGAGCGCCGTTGCTGGCAAAGAACTGAAAGTGACATACATTCCTGTGGGGAAACACAGGGCTTTGCTAGGATTTCTCTAGGCAGTGTGTTTTCCCTGGGCCTCACTGTAGCAACACTATCTCGCAAGGGCAGAACTGCATGGCACTTCCTCCGCCAGGAGAGAGCTGCTGCTTTGTAGTTTGTGCTGGGAAACCTTGCTTTGGCAAGTGCGAATTGACCGCATTCAGGCAGAAAGAAAAGAGAATAGCAAGAGGCCTTTTCTCCCCGGCTGCTCTGCCAAGCCCTTCCAGCTCAAACTATGTCGTTGCTCCTCTGGAAGGATCCCTGCACCGCGGCGTAGTTTTTCCGAAGAAGCCCTGCGTTTGCAAGAGCAAATGAGGAATTCGTGGCAGGAAAGAGGAAGGAAAGAAAGTTTCTCTCCCTCTGCCTGCTTTGCTCAGAGGACCGGATGAAGTCAGGGAGTTCTCCCTTTCACTGAGAAACGTGCGAGCTGCTGTTGCCTGGGCGCTCTCTTCTTTGCAAAAGAGTCTGCAGTTCCACGCTTTGAACCGTGGAAAGGCCCCGGGCTCTGCTAAGATTTCCCCAGGCGCTTCGTTTGCCCTGGGCCAAAGCGAGCCTTCACAATAGCTGAACGCTAACACTGCATACTCGTTCCACTTCCAGAACCGGGCTACGGCGAGGCAGTTCTCCGGGGGAAAACGGCCCTTCGCGAATGGCAGATCTGCCGAGCTCCTTGCGGGAAAGCGAAAGCAAAGGACGCTTTTCTCCCTCTAACCGCTTTCGTCAGAGGAACGGGGGAAGTCACAGTGTTCTTTCTCTCCCTGAGATACACACAATCTGACGTTGCCTCTGAGCGCCGTTGCTGGCAAAGAACTGAAAGTGACATACATTCCTGTGGGGAAACACAGGGCTTTGCTAGGATTTCTCTAGGCAGTGTGTTTTCCCTGGGCCTCACTGTAGCAACACTATCTCGCAAGGGCAGAACTGCATGGCACTTCCTCCGCCAGGAGAGAGCTGCTGCTTTGTAGTTTGTGCTGGGAAACCTTGCTTTGGCAAGTGCGAATTGACCGCATTCAGGCAGAAAGAAAAGAGAATAGCAAGAGGCCTTTTCTCCCCGGCTGCTCTGCCAAGCCCTTCCAGCTCAAACTATGTCGTTGCTCCTCTGGAAGGATCCCTGCACCGCGGCGTAGTTTTTCCGAAGAAGCCCTGCGTTTGCAAGAGCAAATGAGGAATTCGTGGCAGGAAAGAGGAAGGAAAGAAAGTTTCTCTCCCTCTGCCTGCTTTGCTCAGAGGACCGGATGAAGTCAGGGAGTTCTCCCTTTCACTGAGAAACGTGCGGGCTGCTGTTGCCTGGGCGCTCTCTTCTTTGCAAAAGAGTCTGCAGTTCCACGCTTTGAACCGTGGAAAGGCGCCGGGCTCTGCTAAGATTTCGCCCGGCGCTTCGTTTGCCCTGGGCCAAAGCGAGCCTTCACAATAGCTGAACGCTAACACTGCATACTCGTTCCACTTCCAGAACCGGGCTACGGCGAGGCAGTTCTCCGGGGGAAAACGGCCCTTCGCGAAGGGCAGATCTGCCGAGCTCCTTGCGGGAAAGCGAAAGCAAAGGACGCTTTTCTCCCTCTAACGGCTTTCGTCAGAGGAACGGGGGAAGTCACAGTGTTCTTTCTCTCCCTGAGATACACACAATCTGACGTTGCCTCTGAGCGCCGTTGCTGGCAAAGAACTGAAAGTGACATACATTCCTGTGGGGAAACACAGGGCTTTGCTAGGATTTCTCTAGGCAGTGTGTTTTCCCTGGGCCTCACTGTAGCAACACTATCTCACAAGGGCAGAACTGCATGGCACTTCCTCCGCCAGGAGAGAGCTGCTGCTTTGTAGTTTGTGCTGGGAAACCTTGCTTTGGCAAGTGCGAATTGACCGCATTCAGGCAGAAAGAAAAGAGAATAGCAAGAGGCCTTTTCTCCCCGGCTGCTCTGCCAAGCCCTTCCAGCTCAAACTATGTCGTTGCTCCTCTGGAAGGATCCCTGCACCGCGGCGTAGTTTTTCCGAAGAAGCCCTGCGTTTGCAAGAGCAAATGAGGAATTCGTGGCAGGAAAGAGGAAGGAAAGAGTTTCTCTCCCTCTGCCTGCTTTGCTCAGAGGACCGGATGAAGTCAGGGAGTTCTCCCTTTCACTGAGAAACGTGCGGGCTGCTGTTGCCTGGGCGCTCTCTTCTTTGCAAAAGAGTCTGCAGTTCCACGCTTTGAACCGTGGAAAGGCGCCGGGCTCTGCTAAGATTTCGCCCGGCGCTTCGTTTGCCCTGGGCCAAAGCGAGCCTTCACAATAGCTGAACGCTAACACTGCATACTCGTTCCACTTCCAGAACCGGGCTACGGCGAGGCAGTTCTCCGGGGGAAAACGGCCCTTCGCGAAGGGCAGATCTACCGAGCTCCTTGCGGGAAAGCGAAAGCAAAGGACGCTTTTCTCCCTCTAACCGCTTTCGTCAGAGGAACGGGGGAAGTCACAGTGTTCTTTCTCTCCCTGAGATACACACAATCTGACGTTGCCTCTGAGCTCCGTTGCTGGCAAAGAACTGAAAGTGACATACATTCCTGTGGGGAAACACAGGGCTTTGCTAGGATTTCTCTAGGCAGTGTGTTTTCCCTGGGCCTCACTGTAGCAACACTATCTCGCCAGGGCAACACTGCATGGCACTTCCTCTGCCAGGAGAGAGCTGCTGCTTTGTAGTTTGTGCTGGGAAACCTTGCTTTGGCAAGTGCCAATTGACCGCATTCAGGCAGAAAGAAAAGAGAATAGCAAGAGGCCTTTTCTCCCCGGCTGCTCTGCCAAGCCCTTCCAGCTCAAACTATGTCGTTGCTCCTCTGGAAGGATCCCTGCACCGCGGCGTAGTTTTTCCTAAGAAGCCCTGCGTTTGCAAGAGCAAATGAGGAATTCGTGGCAGGAAAGAGGAAGGAAAGAAAGTTTCTCTCCCTCTGCCTGCTTTGCTCAGAGGTCCGGATGAAGTCAGGGAGTTCTCCCTTTCACTGAGAAACGTGCGGGCTGCTGTTGCCTGGGCACTCTCTTCTTTGCAAAAGAGTCTGCAGTTCCACGCTTTGAACCGTGGAAAGGCGCCGGGCTCTGCTAAGATTTCCCCCGGCGCTTCGTTTGCCCTGGGCCAAAGCGAGCCTTCACAATAGCTGAACGCTAACACTGCATACTCGTTCCACTTCCAGAACCGGGCTACGGCGAGGCAGTTCTCCGGGGGAAAACGGCCCTTCGCGAAGGGCAGATCTGCCGAGCTCATTGCGGGAAAGCGAAAGCAAAGGACGCTTTTCTCCCTCTAACCGCTTTCGTCAGAGGAACGGGGGAAGTCACAGTGTTCTTTCTCTCCCCGAGATACACACAATCTGACGTTGCCTCTGAGCTCCGTTGCTGGCAAAGAACTGAAAGTGACATACATTCCTGTGGGGAAACACAGGGCTTTGCTAGGATTTCTCTAGGCAGTGTGTTTTCCCTGGGCCTCACTGTAGCAACACTATCTCGCCAGGGCAACACTGCATGGCACTTCCTCTGCCAGGAGAGAGCTGCTGCTTTGTAGTTTGTGCTGGGAAACCTTGCTTTGGCAAGTGCGAATTGACCGCATTCAGGCAGAAAGAAAAGAGAATAGCAAGAGGCCTTTTCTCCCCGGCTGCTCTGCCAAGCCCTTCCAGCTCAAACTATGTCGTTGCTCCTCTGGAAGGATCCCTGCACCGCGGCGTAGTTTTTCCGAAGAAGCCCTGCGTTTGCACGAGCAAATGAGGAATTCGTGGCAGGAAAGAGGAAGGAAAGAAAGTTTCTCTCCCTCTGCCTGCTTTGCTCAGAGGACCGGATGAAGTCAGGGAGTTCTCCCTTTCACTGAGAAACGTGCGGGCTGCTGTTGCCTGGGCGCTCTCTTCTTTGCAAAAGAGTCTGCAGTTCCACGCTTTGAACCGTGGAAAGGCGCCGGGCTCTGCTAAGATTTCGCCCGGCGCTTCGTTTGCCCTGGGCCAAAGCGAGCCTTCACAATAGCTGAACGCTAACACTGCATACTCGTTCCACTTCCAGAACCGGGCTACGGCGAGGCAGTTCTCCGGGGGAAAACGGCCCTTCGCGAAGGGCAGATCTGCCGAGCTCCTTGCGGGAAAGCGAAAGCAAAGGACGCTTTTCTCCCTCTAACCGCTTTCGTCAGAGGAACGGGGGAAGTCACAGTGTTCTTTCTCTCCCTGAGATACACACAATCTGACGTTGCCTCTGAGCTCCGTTGCTGGCAAAGAACTGAAAGTGACATACATTCCTGTGGGGAAACACAGGGCTTTGCTAGGATTTCTCTAGGCAGTGTGTTTTCCCTGGGCCTCACTGTAGCAACACTATCTCGCAAGGGCAGAACTGCATGGGATTTCCTCCGCCAGGAGAGAGCTGCTGCTTTGTAGTTTGTGCTGGGAAACCTTGCTTTGGCAAGTGCGAATTGACCGCATTCAGGCAGAAAGAAAAGAGAATAGCAAGAGGCCTTTTCTCCCCGGCTGCTCTGCCAAGCCCTTCCAGCTCAAACTATGTCGTTGCTCCTCTGGAAGGATCCCTGCACCGCGGCGTAGTTTTTCCTAAGAAGCCCTGCGTTTGCACGAGCAAATGAGGAATTCGTGGCAGGAAAGAGGAAGGAAAGAAAGTTTCTCTCCCTCTGCCTGCTTTGCTCAGAGGACCGGATGAAGTCAGGGAGTTCTCCCTTTCACTGAGAAACGTGCGGGCTGCTGTTGCCTGGGCGCTCTCTTCTTTGCAAAAGAGTCTGCAGTTCCACGCTTTGAACCGTGGAAAGGCGCCGGGCTCTGCTAAGATTTCCCCCGGCGCTTCGTTTGCCCTGGGCCAAAGCGAGCCTTCACAATAGCTGAACGCTAACACTGCATACTCGTTCCACTTCCAGAACCGGGCTACGGCGAGGCAGTTCTCCGGGGGAAAACGGCCCTTCGCGAAGGGCAGATCTGCCGAGCTCCTTGCGGGAAAGCGAAAGCAAAGGACGCTTTTCTCCCTCTAACGGCTTTCGTCAGAGGAACGGGGGAAGTCACAGTGTTCTTTCTCTCCCCGAGATACACACAATCTGACGTTGCCTCTGAGCGCCGTTGCTGGCAAAGAACTGAAAGTGACATACATTCCTGTGGGGAAACACAGGGCTTTGCTAGGATTTCTCTAGGCAGTGTGTTTTCCCTGGGCCTCACTGTAGCAACACTATCTCGCAAGGGCAGAACTGCATGGCACTTCCTCCGCCAGGAGAGAGCTGCTGCTTTGTAGTTTGTGCTGGGAAACCTTGCTTTGGCAAGTGCGAATTGACCGCATTCAGGCAGAAAGAAAAGAGAATAGCAAGAGGCCTTTTCTCCCCGGCTGCTCTGCCAAGCCCTTCCAGCTCAAACTATGTCGTTGCTCCTCTGGAAGGATCCCTGCACCGCGGCGTAGTTTTTCCGAAGAAGCCCTGCGTTTGCAAGAGCAAATGAGGAATTCGTGGCAGGAAAGAGGAAGGAGAGAAAGTTTCTCTCCCTCTGCCTGCTTTGCTCAGAGGACCGGATGAAGTCAGGGAGTTCTCCCTTTCACTGAGAAACGTGCGGGCTGCTGTTGCCTGGGCGCTCTCTTCTTTGCAAAAGAGTCTGCAGTTCCACGCTTTGAACCGTGGAAAGGCGCCGGGCTCTGCTAAGATTTCGCCCGGCGCTTCGTTTGCCCTGGGCCAAAGCGAGCCTTCACAATAGCTGAACGCTAACACTGCATACTCGTTCCACTTCCAGAACCGGGCTACGGCGAGGCAGTTCTCCGGGGGAAAACGGCCCTTCGCGAAGGGCAGATCTGCCGAGCTCCTTGCGGGAAAGCGAAAGCAAAGGACGCTTTTCTCCCTCTAACCGCTTTCGTCAGAGGAACGGGGGAAGTCACAGTGTTCTTTCTCTCCCTGAGATACACACAATCTGACGTTGCCTCTGAGCGCCGTTGCTGGCAAAGAACTGAAAGTGACATACATTCCTGTGGGGAAACACAGGGCTTTGCTAGGATTTCTCTAGGCAGTGTGTTTTCCCTGGGCCTCACTGTAGCAACACTATCTCGCAAGGGCAGAACTGCATGGCACTTCCTCCGCCAGGAGAGAGCTGCTGCTTTGTAGTTTGTGCTGGGAAACCTTGCTTTGGCAAGTGCGAATTGACCGCATTCAGGCAGAAAGAAAAGAGAATAGCAAGAGGCCTTTTCTCCCCGGCTGCTCTGCCAAGCCCTTCCAGCTCAAACTATGTCGTTGCTCCTCTGGAAGGATCCCTGCACCGCGGCGTAGTTTTTCCGAAGAAGCCCTGCGTTTGCAAGAGCAAATGAGGAATTCGTGGCAGGAAAGAGGAAGGAAAGAAAGTTTCTCTCCCTCTGCCTGCTTTGCTCAGAGGACCGGATGAAGTCAGGGAGTTCTCCCTTTCACTGAGAAACGTGCGAGCTGCTGTTGCCTGGGCGCTCTCTTCTTTGCAAAAGAGTCTGCAGTTCCACGCTTTGAACCGTGGAAAGGCCCCGGGCTCTGCTAAGATTTCCCCAGGCGCTTCGTTTGCCCTGGGCCAAAGCGAGCCTTCACAATAGCTGAACGCTAACACTGCATACTCGTTCCACTTCCAGAACCGGGCTACGGCGAGGCAGTTCTCCGGGGGAAAACGGCCCTTCGCGAATGGCAGATCTGCCGAGCTCCTTGCGGGAAAGCGAAAGCAAAGGACGCTTTTCTCCCTCTAACCGCTTTCGTCAGAGGAACGGGGGAAGTCACAGTGTTCTTTCTCTCCCTGAGATACACACAATCTGACGTTGCCTCTGAGCGCCGTTGCTGGCAAAGAACTGAAAGTGACATACATTCCTGTGGGGAAACACAGGGCTTTGCTAGGATTTCTCTAGGCAGTGTGTTTTCCCTGGGCCTCACTGTAGCAACACTATCTCGCAAGGGCAGAACTGCATGGCACTTCCTCCGCCAGGAGAGAGCTGCTGCTTTGTAGTTTGTGCTGGGAAACCTTGCTTTGGCAAGTGCGAATTGACCGCATTCAGGCAGAAAGAAAAGAGAATAGCAAGAGGCCTTTTCTCCCCGGCTGCTCTGCCAAGCCCTTCCAGCTCAAACTATGTCGTTGCTCCTCTGGAAGGATCCCTGCACCGCGGCGTAGTTTTTCCGAAGAAGCCCTGCGTTTGCAAGAGCAAATGAGGAATTCGTGGCAGGAAAGAGGAAGGAAAGAAAGTTTCTCTCCCTCTGCCTGCTTTGCTCAGAGGACCGGATGAAGTCAGGGAGTTCTCCCTTTCACTGAGAAACGTGCGGGCTGCTGTTGCCTGGGCGCTCTCTTCTTTGCAAAAGAGTCTGCAGTTCCACGCTTTGAACCGTGGAAAGGCGCCGGGCTCTGCTAAGATTTCGCCCGGCGCTTCGTTTGCCCTGGGCCAAAGCGAGCCTTCACAATAGCTGAACGCTAACACTGCATACTCGTTCCACTTCCAGAACCGGGCTACGGCGAGGCAGTTCTCCGGGGGAAAACGGCCCTTCGCGAAGGGCAGATCTGCCGAGCTCCTTGCGGGAAAGCGAAAGCAAAGGACGCTTTTCTCCCTCTAACGGCTTTCGTCAGAGGAACGGGGGAAGTCACAGTGTTCTTTCTCTCCCTGAGATACACACAATCTGACGTTGCCTCTGAGCGCCGTTGCTGGCAAAGAACTGAAAGTGACATACATTCCTGTGGGGAAACACAGGGCTTTGCTAGGATTTCTCTAGGCAGTGTGTTTTCCCTGGGCCTCACTGTAGCAACACTATCTCGCAAGGGCAGAACTGCATGGCACTTCCTCCGCCAGGAGAGAGCTGCTGCTTTGTAGTTTGTGCTGGGAAACCTTGCTTTGGCAAGTGCGAATTGACCGCATTCAGGCAGAAAGAAAAGAGAATAGCAAGAGGCCTTTTCTCCCCGGCTGCTCTGCCAAGCCCTTCCAGCTCAAACTATGTCGTTGCTCCTCTGGAAGGATCCCTGCACCGCGGCGTAGTTTTTCCGAAGAAGCCCTGCGTTTGCAAGAGCAAATGAGGAATTCGTGGCAGGAAAGAGGAAGGAAAGAGTTTCTCTCCCTCTGCCTGCTTTGCTCAGAGGACCGGATGAAGTCAGGGAGTTCTCCCTTTCACTGAGAAACGTGCGGGCTGCTGTTGCCTGGGCGCTCTCTTCTTTGCAAAAGAGTCTGCAGTTCCACGCTTTGAACCGTGGAAAGGCGCCGGGCTCTGCTAAGATTTCGCCCGGCGCTTCGTTTGCCCTGGGCCAAAGCGAGCCTTCACAATAGCTGAACGCTAACACTGCATACTCGTTCCACTTCCAGAACCGGGCTACGGCGAGGCAGTTCTCCGGGGGAAAACGGCCCTTCGCGAAGGGCAGATCTACCGAGCTCCTTGCGGGAAAGCGAAAGCAAAGGACGCTTTTCTCCCTCTAACCGCTTTCGTCAGAGGAACGGGGGAAGTCACAGTGTTCTTTCTCTCCCTGAGATACACACAATCTGACGTTGCCTCTGAGCTCCGTTGCTGGCAAAGAACTGAAAGTGACATACATTCCTGTGGGGAAACACAGGGCTTTGCTAGGATTTCTCTAGGCAGTGTGTTTTCCCTGGGCCTCACTGTAGCAACACTATCTCGCCAGGGCAACACTGCATGGCACTTCCTCTGCCAGGAGAGAGCTGCTGCTTTGTAGTTTGTGCTGGGAAACCTTGCTTTGGCAAGTGCCAATTGACCGCATTCAGGCAGAAAGAAAAGAGAATAGCAAGAGGCCTTTTCTCCCCGGCTGCTCTGCCAAGCCCTTCCAGCTCAAACTATGTCGTTGCTCCTCTGGAAGGATCCCTGCACCGCGGCGTAGTTTTTCCTAAGAAGCCCTGCGTTTGCAAGAGCAAATGAGGAATTCGTGGCAGGAAAGAGGAAGGAAAGAAAGTTTCTCTCCCTCTGCCTGCTTTGCTCAGAGGTCCGGATGAAGTCAGGGAGTTCTCCCTTTCACTGAGAAACGTGCGGGCTGCTGTTGCCTGGGCACTCTCTTCTTTGCAAAAGAGTCTGCAGTTCCACGCTTTGAACCGTGGAAAGGCGCCGGGCTCTGCTAAGATTTCCCCCGGCGCTTCGTTTGCCCTGGGCCAAAGCGAGCCTTCACAATAGCTGAACGCTAACACTGCATACTCGTTCCACTTCCAGAACCGGGCTACGGCGAGGCAGTTCTCCGGGGGAAAACGGCCCTTCGCGAAGGGCAGATCTGCCGAGCTCATTGCGGGAAAGCGAAAGCAAAGGACGCTTTTCTCCCTCTAACCGCTTTCGTCAGAGGAACGGGGGAAGTCACAGTGTTCTTTCTCTCCCCGAGATACACACAATCTGACGTTGCCTCTGAGCTCCGTTGCTGGCAAAGAACTGAAAGTGACATACATTCCTGTGGGGAAACACAGGGCTTTGCTAGGATTTCTCTAGGCAGTGTGTTTTCCCTGGGCCTCACTGTAGCAACACTATCTCGCCAGGGCAACACTGCATGGCACTTCCTCTGCCAGGAGAGAGCTGCTGCTTTGTAGTTTGTGCTGGGAAACCTTGCTTTGGCAAGTGCGAATTGACCGCATTCAGGCAGAAAGAAAAGAGAATAGCAAGAGGCCTTTTCTCCCCGGCTGCTCTGCCAAGCCCTTCCAGCTCAAACTATGTCGTTGCTCCTCTGGAAGGATCCCTGCACCGCGGCGTAGTTTTTCCGAAGAAGCCCTGCGTTTGCACGAGCAAATGAGGAATTCGTGGCAGGAAAGAGGAAGGAAAGAAAGTTTCTCTCCCTCTGCCTGCTTTGCTCAGAGGACCGGATGAAGTCAGGGAGTTCTCCCTTTCACTGAGAAACGTGCGGGCTGCTGTTGCCTGGGCGCTCTCTTCTTTGCAAAAGAGTCTGCAGTTCCACGCTTTGAACCGTGGAAAGGCGCCGGGCTCTGCTAAGATTTCGCCCGGCGCTTCGTTTGCCCTGGGCCAAAGCGAGCCTTCACAATAGCTGAACGCTAACACTGCATACTCGTTCCACTTCCAGAACCGGGCTACGGCGAGGCAGTTCTCCGGGGGAAAACGGCCCTTCGCGAAGGGCAGATCTGCCGAGCTCCTTGCGGGAAAGCGAAAGCAAAGGACGCTTTTCTCCCTCTAACCGCTTTCGTCAGAGGAACGGGGGAAGTCACAGTGTTCTTTCTCTCCCTGAGATACACACAATCTGACGTTGCCTCTGAGCTCCGTTGCTGGCAAAGAACTGAAAGTGACATACATTCCTGTGGGGAAACACAGGGCTTTGCTAGGATTTCTCTAGGCAGTGTGTTTTCCCTGGGCCTCACTGTAGCAACACTATCTCGCAAGGGCAGAACTGCATGGGATTTCCTCCGCCAGGAGAGAGCTGCTGCTTTGTAGTTTGTGCTGGGAAACCTTGCTTTGGCAAGTGCGAATTGACCGCATTCAGGCAGAAAGAAAAGAGAATAGCAAGAGGCCTTTTCTCCCCGGCTGCTCTGCCAAGCCCTTCCAGCTCAAACTATGTCGTTGCTCCTCTGGAAGGATCCCTGCACCGCGGCGTAGTTTTTCCTAAGAAGCCCTGCGTTTGCACGAGCAAATGAGGAATTCGTGGCAGGAAAGAGGAAGGAAAGAAAGTTTCTCTCCCTCTGCCTGCTTTGCTCAGAGGACCGGATGAAGTCAGGGAGTTCTCCCTTTCACTGAGAAACGTGCGGGCTGCTGTTGCCTGGGCGCTCTCTTCTTTGCAAAAGAGTCTGCAGTTCCACGCTTTGAACCGTGGAAAGGCGCCGGGCTCTGCTAAGATTTCCCCCGGCGCTTCGTTTGCCCTGGGCCAAAGCGAGCCTTCACAATAGCTGAACGCTAACACTGCATACTCGTTCCACTTCCAGAACCGGGCTACGGCGAGGCAGTTCTCCGGGGGAAAACGGCCCTTCGCGAAGGGCAGATCTGCCGAGCTCCTTGCGGGAAAGCGAAAGCAAAGGACGCTTTTCTCCCTCTAACGGCTTTCGTCAGAGGAACGGGGGAAGTCACAGTGTTCTTTCTCTCCCCGAGATACACACAATCTGACGTTGCCTCTGAGCGCCGTTGCTGGCAAAGAACTGAAAGTGACATACATTCCTGTGGGGAAACACAGGGCTTTGCTAGGATTTCTCTAGGCAGTGTGTTTTCCCTGGGCCTCACTGTAGCAACACTATCTCGCAAGGGCAGAACTGCATGGCACTTCCTCCGCCAGGAGAGAGCTGCTGCTTTGTAGTTTGTGCTGGGAAACCTTGCTTTGGCAAGTGCGAATTGACCGCATTCAGGCAGAAAGAAAAGAGAATAGCAAGAGGCCTTTTCTCCCCGGCTGCTCTGCCAAGCCCTTCCAGCTCAAACTATGTCGTTGCTCCTCTGGAAGGATCCCTGCACCGCGGCGTAGTTTTTCCGAAGAAGCCCTGCGTTTGCAAGAGCAAATGAGGAATTCGTGGCAGGAAAGAGGAAGGAGAGAAAGTTTCTCTCCCTCTGCCTGCTTTGCTCAGAGGACCGGATGAAGTCAGGGAGTTCTCCCTTTCACTGAGAAACGTGCGGGCTGCTGTTGCCTGGGCGCTCTCTTCTTTGCAAAAGAGTCTGCAGTTCCACGCTTTGAACCGTGGAAAGGCGCCGGGCTCTGCTAAGATTTCGCCCGGCGCTTCGTTTGCCCTGGGCCAAAGCGAGCCTTCACAATAGCTGAACGCTAACACTGCATACTCGTTCCACTTCCAGAACCGGGCTACGGCGAGGCAGTTCTCCGGGGGAAAACGGCCCTTCGCGAAGGGCAGATCTGCCGAGCTCCTTGCGGGAAAGCGAAAGCAAAGGACGCTTTTCTCCCTCTAACCGCTTTCGTCAGAGGAACGGGGGAAGTCACAGTGTTCTTTCTCTCCCTGAGATACACACAATCTGACGTTGCCTCTGAGCGCCGTTGCTGGCAAAGAACTGAAAGTGACATACATTCCTGTGGGGAAACACAGGGCTTTGCTAGGATTTCTCTAGGCAGTGTGTTTTCCCTGGGCCTCACTGTAGCAACACTATCTCGCAAGGGCAGAACTGCATGGCACTTCCTCCGCCAGGAGAGAGCTGCTGCTTTGTAGTTTGTGCTGGGAAACCTTGCTTTGGCAAGTGCGAATTGACCGCATTCAGGCAGAAAGAAAAGAGAATAGCAAGAGGCCTTTTCTCCCCGGCTGCTCTGCCAAGCCCTTCCAGCTCAAACTATGTCGTTGCTCCTCTGGAAGGATCCCTGCACCGCGGCGTAGTTTTTCCGAAGAAGCCCTGCGTTTGCAAGAGCAAATGAGGAATTCGTGGCAGGAAAGAGGAAGGAAAGAAAGTTTCTCTCCCTCTGCCTGCTTTGCTCAGAGGACCGGATGAAGTCAGGGAGTTCTCCCTTTCACTGAGAAACGTGCGAGCTGCTGTTGCCTGGGCGCTCTCTTCTTTGCAAAAGAGTCTGCAGTTCCACGCTTTGAACCGTGGAAAGGCCCCGGGCTCTGCTAAGATTTCCCCAGGCGCTTCGTTTGCCCTGGGCCAAAGCGAGCCTTCACAATAGCTGAACGCTAACACTGCATACTCGTTCCACTTCCAGAACCGGGCTACGGCGAGGCAGTTCTCCGGGGGAAAACGGCCCTTCGCGAATGGCAGATCTGCCGAGCTCCTTGCGGGAAAGCGAAAGCAAAGGACGCTTTTCTCCCTCTAACCGCTTTCGTCAGAGGAACGGGGGAAGTCACAGTGTTCTTTCTCTCCCTGAGATACACACAATCTGACGTTGCCTCTGAGCGCCGTTGCTGGCAAAGAACTGAAAGTGACATACATTCCTGTGGGGAAACACAGGGCTTTGCTAGGATTTCTCTAGGCAGTGTGTTTTCCCTGGGCCTCACTGTAGCAACACTATCTCGCAAGGGCAGAACTGCATGGCACTTCCTCCGCCAGGAGAGAGCTGCTGCTTTGTAGTTTGTGCTGGGAAACCTTGCTTTGGCAAGTGCGAATTGACCGCATTCAGGCAGAAAGAAAAGAGAATAGCAAGAGGCCTTTTCTCCCCGGCTGCTCTGCCAAGCCCTTCCAGCTCAAACTATGTCGTTGCTCCTCTGGAAGGATCCCTGCACCGCGGCGTAGTTTTTCCGAAGAAGCCCTGCGTTTGCCAGAGCAAATGAGGAATTCGTGGCAGGAAAGAGGAAGGAAAGAAAGTTTCTCTCCCTCTGCCTGCTTTGCTCAGAGGACCGGATGAAGTCAGGGAGTTCTCCCTTTCACTGAGAAACGTGCGGGCTGCTGTTGTCTGGGCGCTCTCTTCTTTGCAAAAGAGTCTGCAGTTCCACGCTTTGAACCGTGGAAAGGCGCCGGGCTCTGCTAAGATTTCCCCCGGCGCTTCGTTTGCCCTGGGCCAAAGCGAGCCTTCACAATAGCTGAACGCTAACACTGCATACTCGTTCCACTTCCAGAACCGGGCTACGGCGAGGCAGTTCTCCGGGGGAAAACGGCCCTTCGCGAAGGGCAGATCTGCCGAGCTCCTTGCGGGAAAGCGAAAGCAAAGGACGCTTTTCTCCCTCTAACCGCTTTCGTCAGAGGAACGGGGGAAGTCACAGTGTTCTTTCTCTCCCTGAGATACACACAATCTGACGTTGCCTCTGAGCTCCGTTGCTGGCAAAGAACTGAAAGTGACATACATTCCTGTGGGGAAACACAGGGCTTTGCTAGGATTTCTCTAGGCAGTGTGTTTTCCCTGGGCCT
Organism: Elephas maximus indicus; assembly: GCF_024166365.1. Taxonomy (NCBI): domain Eukaryota; kingdom Metazoa; phylum Chordata; class Mammalia; order Proboscidea; family Elephantidae; genus Elephas; species Elephas maximus. Next base: position 470,481 of record NW_026060262.1, read on the forward strand.
CACTGTAGCAACACTATCTCGCCAGGGCAACACTGCATGGCACTTCCTCTGCCAGGAGAGAGCTGCTGCTTTGTAGTTTGTGCTGGGAAACCTTGCTTTGGCAAGTGCCAATTGACCGCATTCAGGCAGAAAGAAAAGAGAATAGCAAGAGGCCTTTTCTCCCCGGCTGCTCTGCCAAGCCCTTCCAGCTCAAACTATGTCGTTGCTCCTCTGGAAGGATCCCTGCACCGCGGCGTAGTTTTTCCTAAGAAGCCCTGCGTTTGCAAGAGCAAATGAGGAATTCGTGGCAGGAAAGAGGAAGGAAAGAAAGTTTCTCTCCCTCTGCCTGCTTTGCTCAGAGGACCGGATGAAGTCAGGGAGTTCTCCCTTTCACTGAGAAACGTGCGGGCTGCTGTTGCCTGGGCGCTCTCTTCTTTGCAAAAGAGTCTGCAGTTCCACGCTTTGAACCGTGGAAAGGCGCCGGGCTCTGCTAAGATTTCCCCCGGCGCTTCGTTTGCCCTGGGCCAAAGCGAGCCTTCACAATAGCTGAACGCTAACACTGCATACTCGTTCCACTTCCAGAACCGGGCTACGGCGAGGCAGTTCTCCGGGGGAAAACGGCCCTTCGCGAAGGGCAGATCTGCCGAGCTCATTGCGGGAAAGCGAAAGCAAAGGACGCTTTTCTCCCTCTAACCGCTTTCGTCAGAGGAACGGGGGAAGTCACAGTGTTCTTTCTCTCCCCGAGATACACACAATCTGACGTTGCCTCTGAGCTCCGTTGCTGGCAAAGAACTGAAAGTGACATACATTCCTGTGGGGAAACACAGGGCTTTGCTAGGATTTCTCTAGGCAGTGTGTTTTCCCTGGGCCTCACTGTAGCAACACTATCTCGCCAGGGCAACACTGCATGGCACTTCCTCTGCCAGGAGAGAGCTGCTGCTTTGTAGTTTGTGCTGGGAAACCTTGCTTTGGCAAGTGCGAATTGACCGCATTCAGGCAGAAAGAAAAGAGAATAGCAAGAGGCCTTTTCTCCCCGGCTGCTCTGCCAAGCCCTTCCAGCTCAAACTATGTCGTTGCTCCTCTGGAAGGATCCCTGCACCGCGGCGTAGTTTTTCCGAAGAAGCCCTGCGTTTGCACGAGCAAATGAGGAATTCGTGGCAGGAAAGAGGAAGGAAAGAAAGTTTCTCTCCCTCTGCCTGCTTTGCTCAGAGGACCGGATGAAGTCAGGGAGTTCTCCCTTTCACTGAGAAACGTGCGGGCTGCTGTTGCCTGGGCGCTCTCTTCTTTGCAAAAGAGTCTGCAGTTCCACGCTTTGAACCGTGGAAAGGCGCCGGGCTCTGCTAAGATTTCCCCCGGCGCTTCGTTTGCCCTGGGCCAAAGCGAGCCTTCACAATAGCTGAACGCTAACACTGCATACTCGTTCCACTTCCAGAACCGGGCTACGGCGAGGCAGTTCTCCGGGGGAAAACGGCCCTTCGCGAAGGGCAGATCTGCCGAGCTCATTGCGGGAAAGCGAAAGCAAAGGACGCTTTTCTCCCTCTAACCGCTTTCGTCAGAGGAACGGGGGAAGTCACAGTGTTCTTTCTCTCCCCGAGATACACACAATCTGACGTTGCCTCTGAGCTCCGTTGCTGGCAAAGAACTGAAAGTGACATACATTCCTGTGGGGAAACACAGGGCTTTGCTAGGATTTCTCTAGGCAGTGTGTTTTCCCTGGGCCTCACTGTAGCAACACTATCTCGCCAGGGCAACACTGCATGGCACTTCCTCTGCCAGGAGAGAGCTGCTGCTTTGTAGTTTGTGCTGGGAAACCTTGCTTTGGCAAGTGCGAATTGACCGCATTCAGGCAGAAAGAAAAGAGAATAGCAAGAGGCCTTTTCTCCCCGGCTGCTCTGCCAAGCCCTTCCAGCTCAAACTATGTCGTTGCTCCTCTGGAAGGATCCCTGCACCGCGGCGTAGTTTTTCCGAAGAAGCCCTGCGTTTGCACGAGCAAATGAGGAATTCGTGGCAGGAAAGAGGAAGGAAAGAAAGTTTCTCTCCCTCTGCCTGCTTTGCTCAGAGGACCGGATGAAGTCAGGGAGTTCTCCCTTTCACTGAGAAACGTGCGGGCTGCTGTTGCCTGGGCGCTCTCTTCTTTGCAAAAGAGTCTGCAGTTCCACGCTTTGAACCGTGGAAAGGCGCCGGGCTCTGCTAAGATTTCCCCCGGCGCTTCGTTTGCCCTGGGCCAAAGCGAGCCTTCACAATAGCTGAACGCTAACACTGCATACTCGTTCCACTTCCAGAACCGGGCTACGGCGAGGCAGTTCTCCGGGGGAAAACGGCCCTTCGCGAAGGGCAGATCTGCCGAGCTCCTTGCGGGAAAGCGAAAGCAAAGGACGCTTTTCTCCCTCTAACCGCTTTCGTCAGAGGAACGGGGGAAGTCACAGTGTTCTTTCTCTCCCTGAGATACACACAATCTGACGTTGCCTCTGAGCTCCGTTGCTGGCAAAGAACTGAAAGTGACATACATTCCTGTGGGGAAACACAGGGCTTTGCTAGGATTTCTCTAGGCAGTGTGTTTTCCCTGGGCCTCACTGTAGCAACACTATCTCGCAAGGGCAGAACTGCATGGGATTTCCTCCGCCAGGAGAGAGCTGCTGCTTTGTAGTTTGTGCTGGGAAACCTTGCTTTGGCAAGTGCGAATTGACCGCATTCAGGCAGAAAGAAAAGAGAATAGCAAGAGGCCTTTTCTCCCCGGCTGCTCTGCCAAGCCCTTCCAGCTCAAACTATGTCGTTGCTCCTCTGGAAGGATCCCTGCACCGCGGCGTAGTTTTTCCTAAGAAGCCCTGCGTTTGCACGAGCAAATGAGGAATTCGTGGCAGGAAAGAGGAAGGAAAGAAAGTTTCTCTCCCTCTGCCTGCTTTGCTCAGAGGACCGGATGAAGTCAGGGAGTTCTCCCTTTCACTGAGAAACGTGCGGGCTGCTGTTGCCTGGGCGCTCTCTTCTTTGCAAAAGAGTCTGCAGTTCCACGCTTTGAACCGTGGAAAGGCGCCGGGCTCTGCTAAGATTTCCCCCGGCGCTTCGTTTGCCCTGGGCCAAAGCGAGCCTTCACAATAGCTGAACGCTAACACTGCATACTCATTCCACTTCCAGAACCGGGCTACGGCGAGGCAGTTCTCCGGGGGAAAACGGCCCTTCGCGAAGGGCAGATCTGCCGAGCTCCTTGCGGGAAAGCGAAAGCAAAGGACGCTTTTCTCCCTCTAACGGCTTTCGTCAGAGGAACGGGGGAAGTCACAGTGTTCTTTCTCTCCCCGAGATACACACAATCTGACGTTGCCTCTGAGCGCCGTTGCTGGCAAAGAACTGAAAGTGACATACATTCCTGTGGGGAAACACAGGGCTTTGCTAGGATTTCTCTAGGCAGTGTGTTTTCCCTGGGCCTCACTGTAGCAACACTATCTCGCAAGGGCAGAACTGCATGGCACTTCCTCCGCCAGGAGAGAGCTGCTGCTTTGTAGTTTGTGCTGGGAAACCTTGCTTTGGCAAGTGCGAATTGACCGCATTCAGGCAGAAAGAAAAGAGAATAGCAAGAGGCCTTTTCTCCCCGGCTGCTCTGCCAAGCCCTTCCAGCTCAAACTATGTCGTTGCTCCTCTGGAAGGATCCCTGCACCGCGGCGTAGTTTTTCCGAAGAAGCCCTGCGTTTGCAAGAGCAAATGAGGAATTCGTGGCAGGAAAGAGGAAGGAGAGAAAGTTTCTCTCCCTCTGCCTGCTTTGCTCAGAGGACCGGATGAAGTCAGGGAGTTCTCCCTTTCACTGAGAAACGTGCGGGCTGCTGTTGCCTGGGCGCTCTCTTCTTTGCAAAAGAGTCTGCAGTTCCACGCTTTGAACCGTGGAAAGGCGCCGGGCTCTGCTAAGATTTCGCCCGGCGCTTCGTTTGCCCTGGGCCAAAGCGAGCCTTCACAATAGCTGAACGCTAACACTGCATACTCGTTCCACTTCCAGAACCGGGCTACGGCGAGGCAGTTCTCCGGGGGAAAACGGCCCTTCGCGAAGGGCAGATCTACCGAGCTCCTTGCGGGAAAGCGAAAGCAAAGGACGCTTTTCTCCCTCTAACCGCTTTCGTCAGAGGAACGGGGGAAGTCACAGTGTTCTTTCTCTCCCTGAGATACACACAATCTGACGTTGCCTCTGAGCTCCGTTGCTGGCAAAGAACTGAAAGTGACATACATTCCTGTGGGGAAACACAGGGCTTTGCTAGGATTTCTCTAGGCAGTGTGTTTTCCCTGGGCCTCACTGTAGCAACACTATCTCGCCAGGGCAACACTGCATGGCACTTCCTCTGCCAGGAGAGAGCTGCTGCTTTGTAGTTTGTGCTGGGAAACCTTGCTTTGGCAAGTGCCAATTGACCGCATTCAGGCAGAAAGAAAAGAGAATAGCAAGAGGCCTTTTCTCCCCGGCTGCTCTGCCAAGCCCTTCCAGCTCAAACTATGTCGTTGCTCCTCTGGAAGGATCCCTGCACCGCGGCGTAGTTTTTCCTAAGAAGCCCTGCGTTTGCAAGAGCAAATGAGGAATTCGTGGCAGGAAAGAGGAAGGAAAGAAAGTTTCTCTCCCTCTGCCTGCTTTGCTCAGAGGACCGGATGAAGTCAGGGAGTTCTCCCTTTCACTGAGAAACGTGCGGGCTGCTGTTGCCTGGGCGCTCTCTTCTTTGCAAAAGAGTCTGCAGTTCCACGCTTTGAACCGTGGAAAGGCGCCGGGCTCTGCTAAGATTTCCCCCGGCGCTTCGTTTGCCCTGGGCCAAAGCGAGCCTTCACAATAGCTGAACGCTAACACTGCATACTCGTTCCACTTCCAGAACCGGGCTACGGCGAGGCAGTTCTCCGGGGGAAAACGGCCCTTCGCGAAGGGCAGATCTGCCGAGCTCATTGCGGGAAAGCGAAAGCAAAGGACGCTTTTCTCCCTCTAACCGCTTTCGTCAGAGGAACGGGGGAAGTCACAGTGTTCTTTCTCTCCCCGAGATACACACAATCTGACGTTGCCTCTGAGCTCCGTTGCTGGCAAAGAACTGAAAGTGACATACATTCCTGTGGGGAAACACAGGGCTTTGCTAGGATTTCTCTAGGCAGTGTGTTTTCCCTGGGCCTCACTGTAGCAACACTATCTCGCCAGGGCAACACTGCATGGCACTTCCTCTGCCAGGAGAGAGCTGCTGCTTTGTAGTTTGTGCTGGGAAACCTTGCTTTGGCAAGTGCGAATTGACCGCATTCAGGCAGAAAGAAAAGAGAATAGCAAGAGGCCTTTTCTCCCCGGCTGCTCTGCCAAGCCCTTCCAGCTCAAACTATGTCGTTGCTCCTCTGGAAGGATCCCTGCACCGCGGCGTAGTTTTTCCTAAGAAGCCCTGCGTTTGCACGAGCAAATGAGGAATTCGTGGCAGGAAAGAGGAAGGAAAGAAAGTTTCTCTCCCTCTGCCTGCTTTGCTCAGAGGACCGGATGAAGTCAGGGAGTTCTCCCTTTCACTGAGAAACGTGCGGGCTGCTGTTGCCTGGGCGCTCTCTTCTTTGCAAAAGAGTCTGCAGTTCCACGCTTTGAACCGTGGAAAGGCGCCGGGCTCTGCTAAGATTTCCCCCGGCGCTTCGTTTGCCCTGGGCCAAAGCGAGCCTTCACAATAGCTGAACGCTAACACTGCATACTCGTTCCACTTCCAGAACCGGGCTACGGCGAGGCAGTTCTCCGGGGGAAAACGGCCCTTCGCGAAGGGCAGATCTGCCGAGCTCCTTGCGGGAAAGCGAAAGCAAAGGACGCTTTTCTCCCTCTAACCGCTTTCGTCAGAGGAACGGGGGAAGTCACAGTGTTCTTTCTCTCCCTGAGATACACACAATCTGACGTTGCCTCTGAGCGCCGTTGCTGGCAAAGAACTGAAAGTGACATACATTCCTGTGGGGAAACACAGGGCTTTGCTAGGATTTCTCTAGGCAGTGTGTTTTCCCTGGGCCTCACTGTAGCAACACTATCTCACAAGGGCAGAACTGCATGGCACTTCCTCCGCCAGGAGAGAGCTGCTGCTTTGTAGTTTGTGCTGGGAAACCTTGCTTTGGCAAGTGCGAATTGACCGCATTCAGGCAGAAAGAAAAGAGAATAGCAAGAGGCCTTTTCTCCCCGGCTGCTCTGCCAAGCCCTTCCAGCTCAAACTATGTCGTTGCTCCTCTGGAAGGATCCCTGCACCGCGGCGTAGTTTTTCCGAAGAAGCCCTGCGTTTGCAAGAGCAAATGAGGAATTCGTGGCAGGAAAGAGGAAGGAAAGAGTTTCTCTCCCTCTGCCTGCTTTGCTCAGAGGACCGGATGAAGTCAGGGAGTTCTCCCTTTCACTGAGAAACGTGCGGGCTGCTGTTGCCTGGGCGCTCTCTTCTTTGCAAAAGAGTCTGCAGTTCCACGCTTTGAACCGTGGAAAGGCGCCGGGCTCTGCTAAGATTTCGCCCGGCGCTTCGTTTGCCCTGGGCCAAAGCGAGCCTTCACAATAGCTGAACGCTAACACTGCATACTCGTTCCACTTCCAGAACCGGGCTACGGCGAGGCAGTTCTCCGGGGGAAAACGGCCCTTCGCGAAGGGCAGATCTACCGAGCTCCTTGCGGGAAAGCGAAAGCAAAGGACGCTTTTCTCCCTCTAACCGCTTTCGTCAGAGGAACGGGGGAAGTCACAGTGTTCTTTCTCTCCCTGAGATACACACAATCTGACGTTGCCTCTGAGCTCCGTTGCTGGCAAAGAACTGAAAGTGACATACATTCCTGTGGGGAAACACAGGGCTTTGCTAGGATTTCTCTAGGCAGTGTGTTTTCCCTGGGCCTCACTGTAGCAACACTATCTCGCCAGGGCAACACTGCATGGCACTTCCTCTGCCAGGAGAGAGCTGCTGCTTTGTAGTTTGTGCTGGGAAACCTTGCTTTGGCAAGTGCCAATTGACCGCATTCAGGCAGAAAGAAAAGAGAATAGCAAGAGGCCTTTTCTCCCCGGCTGCTCTGCCAAGCCCTTCCAGCTCAAACTATGTCGTTGCTCCTCTGGAAGGATCCCTGCACCGCGGCGTAGTTTTTCCTAAGAAGCCCTGCGTTTGCAAGAGCAAATGAGGAATTCGTGGCAGGAAAGAGGAAGGAAAGAAAGTTTCTCTCCCTCTGCCTGCTTTGCTCAGAGGTCCGGATGAAGTCAGGGAGTTCTCCCTTTCACTGAGAAACGTGCGGGCTGCTGTTGCCTGGGCACTCTCTTCTTTGCAAAAGAGTCTGCAGTTCCACGCTTTGAACCGTGGAAAGGCGCCGGGCTCTGCTAAGATTTCCCCCGGCGCTTCGTTTGCCCTGGGCCAAAGCGAGCCTTCACAATAGCTGAACGCTAACACTGCATACTCGTTCCACTTCCAGAACCGGGCTACGGCGAGGCAGTTCTCCGGGGGAAAACGGCCCTTCGCGAAGGGCAGATCTGCCGAGCTCATTGCGGGAAAGCGAAAGCAAAGGACGCTTTTCTCCCTCTAACCGCTTTCGTCAGAGGAACGGGGGAAGTCACAGTGTTCTTTCTCTCCCCGAGATACACACAATCTGACGTTGCCTCTGAGCTCCGTTGCTGGCAAAGAACTGAAAGTGACATACATTCCTGTGGGGAAACACAGGGCTTTGCTAGGATTTCTCTAGGCAGTGTGTTTTCCCTGGGCCTCACTGTAGCAACACTATCTCGCCAGGGCAACACTGCATGGCACTTCCTCTGCCAGGAGAGAGCTGCTGCTTTGTAGTTTGTGCTGGGAAACCTTGCTTTGGCAAGTGCGAATTGACCGCATTCAGGCAGAAAGAAAAGAGAATAGCAAGAGGCCTTTTCTCCCCGGCTGCTCTGCCAAGCCCTTCCAGCTCAAACTATGTCGTTGCTCCTCTGGAAGGATCCCTGCACCGCGGCGTAGTTTTTCCGAAGAAGCCCTGCGTTTGCACGAGCAAATGAGGAATTCGTGGCAGGAAAGAGGAAGGAAAGAAAGTTTCTCTCCCTCTGCCTGCTTTGCTCAGAGGACCGGATGAAGTCAGGGAGTTCTCCCTTTCACTGAGAAACGTGCGGGCTGCTGTTGCCTGGGCGCTCTCTTCTTTGCAAAAGAGTCTGCAGTTCCACGCTTTGAACCGTGGAAAGGCGCCGGGCTCTGCTAAGATTTCCCCCGGCGCTTCGTTTGCCCTGGGCCAAAGCGAGCCTTCACAATAGCTGAACGCTAACACTGCATACTCGTTCCACTTCCAGAACCGGGCTACGGCGAGGCAGTTCTCCGGGGGAAAACGGCCCTTCGCGAAGGGCAGATCTGCCGAGCTCCTTGCGGGAAAGCGAAAGCAAAGGACGCTTTTCTCCCTCTAACCGCTTTCGTCAGAGGAACGGGGGAAGTCACAGTGTTCTTTCTCTCCCCGAGATACACACAATCTGACGTTGCCTCTGAGCTCCGTTGCTGGCAAAGAACTGAAAGTGACATACATTCCTGTGGGGAAACACAGGGCTTTGCTAGGATTTCTCTAGGCAGTGTGTTTTCCCTGGGCCTCACTGTAGCAACACTATCTCGCCAGGGCAACACTGCATGGCACTTCCTCTGCCAGGAGAGAGCTGCTGCTTTGTAGTTTGTGCTGGGAAACCTTGCTTTGGCAAGTGCGAATTGACCGCATTCAGGCAGAAAGAAAAGAGAATAGCAAGAGGCCTTTTCTCCCCGGCTGCTCTGCCAAGCCCTTCCAGCTCAAACTATGTCGTTGCTCCTCTGGAAGGATCCCTGCACCGCGGCGTAGTTTTTCCGAAGAAGCCCTGCGTTTGCACGAGCAAATGAGGAATTCGTGGCAGGAAAGAGGAAGGAAAGAAAGTTTCTCTCCCTCTGCCTGCTTTGCTCAGAGGACCGGATGAAGTCAGGGAGTTCTCCCTTTCACTGAGAAACGTGCGGGCTGCTGTTGCCTGGGCGCTCTCTTCTTTGCAAAAGAGTCTGCAGTTCCACGCTTTGAACCGTGGAAAGGCGCCGGGCTCTGCTAAGATTTCCCCCGGCGCTTCGTTTGCCCTGGGCCAAAGCGAGCCTTCACAATAGCTGAACGCTAACACTGCATACTCGTTCCACTTCCAGAACCGGGCTACGGCGAGGCAGTTCTCCGGGGGAAAACGGCCCTTCGCGAAGGGCAGATCTGCCGAGCTCCTTGCGGGAAAGCGAAAGCAAAGGACGCTTTTCTCCCTCTAACCGCTTTCGTCAGAGGAACGGGGGAAGTCACAGTGTTCTTTCTCTCCCTGAGATACACACAATCTGACGTTGCCTCTGAGCTCCGTTGCTGGCAAAGAACTGAAAGTGACATACATTCCTGTGGGGAAACACAGGGCTTTGCTAGGATTTCTCTAGGCAGTGTGTTTTCCCTGGGCCTCACTGTAGCAACACTATCTCGCAAGGGCAGAACTGCATGGGATTTCCTCCGCCAGGAGAGAGCTGCTGCTTTGTAGTTTGTGCTGGGAAACCTTGCTTTGGCAAGTGCGAATTGACCGCATTCAGGCAGAAAGAAAAGAGAATAGCAAGAGGCCTTTTCTCCCCGGCTGCTCTGCCAAGCCCTTCCAGCTCAAACTATGTCGTTGCTCCTCTGGAAGGATCCCTGCACCGCGGCGTAGTTTTTCCTAAGAAGCCCTGCGTTTGCACGAGCAAATGAGGAATTCGTGGCAGGAAAGAGGAAGGAAAGAAAGTTTCTCTCCCTCTGCCTGCTTTGCTCAGAGGACCGGATGAAGTCAGGGAGTTCTCCCTTTCACTGAGAAACGTGCGGGCTGCTGTTGCCTGGGCGCTCTCTTCTTTGCAAAAGAGTCTGCAGTTCCACGCTTTGAACCGTGGAAAGGCGCCGGGCTCTGCTAAGATTTCCCCCGGCGCTTCGTTTGCCCTGGGCCAAAGCGAGCCTTCACAATAGCTGAACGCTAACACTGCATACTCGTTCCACTTCCAGAACCGGGCTACGGCGAGGCAGTTCTCCGGGGGAAAACGGCCCTTCGCGAAGGGCAGATCTGCCGAGCTCCTTGCGGGAAAGCGAAAGCAAAGGACGCTTTTCTCCCTCTAACGGCTTTCGTCAGAGGAACGGGGGAAGTCACAGTGTTCTTTCTCTCCCCGAGATACACACAATCTGACGTTGCCTCTGAGCGCCGTTGCTGGCAAAGAACTGAAAGTGACATACATTCCTGTGGGGAAACACAGGGCTTTGCTAGGATTTCTCTAGGCAGTGTGTTTTCCCTGGGCCTCACTGTAGCAACACTATCTCGCAAGGGCAGAACTGCATGGCACTTCCTCCGCCAGGAGAGAGCTGCTGCTTTGTAGTTTGTGCTGGGAAACCTTGCTTTGGCAAGTGCGAATTGACCGCATTCAGGCAGAAAGAAAAGAGAATAGCAAGAGGCCTTTTCTCCCCGGCTGCTCTGCCAAGCCCTTCCAGCTCAAACTATGTCGTTGCTCCTCTGGAAGGATCCCTGCACCGCGGCGTAGTTTTTCCGAAGAAGCCCTGCGTTTGCAAGAGCAAATGAGGAATTCGTGGCAGGAAAGAGGAAGGAGAGAAAGTTTCTCTCCCTCTGCCTGCTTTGCTCAGAGGACCGGATGAAGTCAGGGAGTTCTCCCTTTCACTGAGAAACGTGCGGGCTGCTGTTGCCTGGGCGCTCTCTTCTTTGCAAAAGAGTCTGCAGTTCCACGCTTTGAACCGTGGAAAGGCGCCGGGCTCTGCTAAGATTTCGCCCGGCGCTTCGTTTGCCCTGGGCCAAAGCGAGCCTTCACAATAGCTGAACGCTAACACTGCATACTCGTTCCACTTCCAGAACCGGGCTACGGCGAGGCAGTTCTCCGGGGGAAAACGGCCCTTCGCGAAGGGCAGATCTACCGAGCTCCTTGCGGGAAAGCGAAAGCAAAGGACGCTTTTCTCCCTCTAACCGCTTTCGTCAGAGGAACGGGGGAAGTCACAGTGTTCTTTCTCTCCCTGAGATACACACAATCTGACGTTGCCTCTGAGCTCCGTTGCTGGCAAAGAACTGAAAGTGACATACATTCCTGTGGGGAAACACAGGGCTTTGCTAGGATTTCTCTAGGCAGTGTGTTTTCCCTGGGCCTCACTGTAGCAACACTATCTCGCCAGGGCAACACTGCATGGCACTTCCTCTGCCAGGAGAGAGCTGCTGCTTTGTAGTTTGTGCTGGGAAACCTTGCTTTGGCAAGTGCCAATTGACCGCATTCAGGCAGAAAGAAAAGAGAATAGCAAGAGGCCTTTTCTCCCCGGCTGCTCTGCCAAGCCCTTCCAGCTCAAACTATGTCGTTGCTCCTCTGGAAGGATCCCTGCACCGCGGCGTAGTTTTTCCGAAGAAGCCCTGCGTTTGCAAGAGCAAATGAGGAATTCGTGGCAGGAAAGAGGAAGGAAAGAAAGTTTCTCTCCCTCTGCCTGCTTTGCTCAGAGGACCGGATGAAGTCAGGGAGTTCTCCCTTTCACTGAGAAACGTGCGGGCTGCTGTTGCCTGGGCGCTCTCTTCTTTGCAAAAGAGTCTGCAGTTCCACGCTTTGAACCGTGGAAAGGCGCCGGGCTCTGCTAAGATTTCCCCCGGCGCTTCGTTTGCCCTGGGCCAAAGCGAGCCTTCACAATAGCTGAACGCTAACACTGCATACTCGTTCCACTTCCAGAACCGGGCTACGGCGAGGCAGTTCTCCGGGGGAAAACGGCCCTTCGCGAAGGGCAGATCTGCCGAGCTCATTGCGGGAAAGCGAAAGCAAAGGACGCTTTTCTCCCTCTAACCGCTTTCGTCAGAGGAACGGGGGAAGTCACAGTGTTCTTTCTCTCCCCGAGATACACACAATCTGACGTTGCCTCTGAGCTCCGTTGCTGGCAAAGAACTGAAAGTGACATACATTCCTGTGGGGAAACACAGGGCTTTGCTAGGATTTCTCTAGGCAGTGTGTTTTCCCTGGGCCTCACTGTAGCAACACTATCTCGCCAGGGCAACACTGCATGGCACTTCCTCTGCCAGGAGAGAGCTGCTGCTTTGTAGTTTGTGCTGGGAAACCTTGCTTTGGCAAGTGCGAATTGACCGCATTCAGGCAGAAAGAAAAGAGAATAGCAAGAGGCCTTTTCTCCCCGGCTGCTCTGCCAAGCCCTTCCAGCTCAAACTATGTCGTTGCTCCTCTGGAAGGATCCCTGCACCGCGGCGTAGTTTTTCCTAAGAAGCCCTGCGTTTGCACGAGCAAATGAGGAATTCGTGGCAGGAAAGAGGAAGGAAAGAAAGTTTCTCTCCCTCTGCCTGCTTTGCTCAGAGGACCGGATGAAGTCAGGGAGTTCTCCCTTTCACTGAGAAACGTGCGGGCTGCTGTTGCCTGGGCGCTCTCTTCTTTGCAAAAGAGTCTGCAGTTCCACGCTTTGAACCGTGGAAAGGCGCCGGGCTCTGCTAAGATTTCCCCCGGCGCTTCGTTTGCCCTGGGCCAAAGCGAGCCTTCACAATAGCTGAACGCTAACACTGCATACTCGTTCCACTTCCAGAACCGGGCTACGGCGAGGCAGTTCTCCGGGGGAAAACGGCCCTTCGCGAAGGGCAGATCTGCCGAGCTCCTTGCGGGAAAGCGAAAGCAAAGGACGCTTTTCTCCCTCTAACCGCTTTCGTCAGAGGAACGGGGGAAGTCACAGTGTTCTTTCTCTCCCTGAGATACACACAATCTGACGTTGCCTCTGAGCTCCGTTGCTGGCAAAGAACTGAAAGTGACATACATTCCTGTGGGGAAACACAGGGCTTTGCTAGGATTTCTCTAGGCAGTGTGTTTTCCCTGGGCCTCACTGTAGCAACACTATCTCGCAAGGGCAGAACTGCATGGCACTTCCTCCGCCAGGAGAGAGCTGCTGCTTTGTAGTTTGTGCTGGGAAACCTTGCTTTGGCAAGTGCGAATTGACCGCATTCAGGCAGAAAGAAAAGAGAATAGCAAGAGGCCTTTTCTCCCCGGCTGCTCTGCCAAGCCCTTCCAGCTCAAACTATGTCGTTGCTCCTCTGGAAGGATCCCTGCACCGCGGCGTAGTTTTTCCGAAGAAGCCCTGCGTTTGCAAGAGCAAATGAGGAATTCGTGGCAGGAAAGAGGAAGGAAAGAAAGTTTCTCTCCCTCTGCCTGCTTTGCTCAGAGGACCGGATGAAGTCAGGGAGTTCTCCCTTTCACTGAGAAACGTGCGGGCTGCTGTTGCCTGGGCGCTCTCTTCTTTGCAAAAGAGTCTGCAGTTCCACGCTTTGAACCGTGGAAAGGCGCCGGGCTCTGCTAAGATTTCGCCCGGCGCTTCGTTTGCCCTGGGCCAAAGCGAGCCTTCACAATAGCTGAACGCTAACACTGCATACTCGTTCCACTTCCAGAACCGGGCTACGGCGAGGCAGTTCTCCGGGGGAAAACGGCCCTTCGCGAAGGGCAGATCTGCCGAGCTCCTTGCGGGAAAGCGAAAGCAAAGGACGCTTTTCTCCCTCTAACGGCTTTCGTCAGAGGAACGGGGGAAGTCACAGTGTTCTTTCTCTCCCTGAGATACACACAATCTGACGTTGCCTCTGAGCGCCGTTGCTGGCAAAGAACTGAAAGTGACATACATTCCTGTGGGGAAACACAGGGCTTTGCTAGGATTTCTCTAGGCAGTGTGTTTTCCCTGGGCCTCACTGTAGCAACACTATCTCACAAGGGCAGAACTGCATGGCACTTCCTCCGCCAGGAGAGAGCTGCTGCTTTGTAGTTTGTGCTGGGAAACCTTGCTTTGGCAAGTGCGAATTGACCGCATTCAGGCAGAAAGAAAAGAGAATAGCAAGAGGCCTTTTCTCCCCGGCTGCTCTGCCAAGCCCTTCCAGCTCAAACTATGTCGTTGCTCCTCTGGAAGGATCCCTGCACCGCGGCGTAGTTTTTCCGAAGAAGCCCTGCGTTTGCAAGAGCAAATGAGGAATTCGTGGCAGGAAAGAGGAAGGAAAGAGTTTCTCTCCCTCTGCCTGCTTTGCTCAGAGGACCGGATGAAGTCAGGGAGTTCTCCCTTTCACTGAGAAACGTGCGGGCTGCTGTTGCCTGGGCGCTCTCTTCTTTGCAAAAGAGTCTGCAGTTCCACGCTTTGAACCGTGGAAAGGCGCCGGGCTCTGCTAAGATTTCGCCCGGCGCTTCGTTTGCCCTGGGCCAAAGCGAGCCTTCACAATAGCTGAACGCTAACACTGCATACTCGTTCCACTTCCAGAACCGGGCTACGGCGAGGCAGTTCTCCGGGGGAAAACGGCCCTTCGCGAAGGGCAGATCTACCGAGCTCCTTGCGGGAAAGCGAAAGCAAAGGACGCTTTTCTCCCTCTAACCGCTTTCGTCAGAGGAACGGGGGGAAGTCACAGTGTTCTTTCTCTCCCTGAGATACACACAATCTGACGTTGCCTCTGAGCTCCGTTGCTGGCAAAGAACTGAAAGTGACATACATTCCTGTGGGGAAACACAGGGCTTTGCTAGGATTTCTCTAGGCAGTGTGTTTTCCCTGGGCCTCACTGTAGCAACACTATCTCGCCAGGGCAACACTGCATGGCACTTCCTCTGCCAGGAGAGAGCTGCTGCTTTGTAGTTTGTGCTGGGAAACCTTGCTTTGGCAAGTGCCAATTGACCGCATTCAGGCAGAAAGAAAAGAGAATAGCAAGAGGCCTTTTCTCCCCGGCTGCTCTGCCAAGCCCTTCCAGCTCAAACTATGTCGTTGCTCCTCTGGAAGGATCCCTGCACCGCGGCGTAGTTTTTCCGAAGAAGCCCTGCGTTTGCACGAGCAAATGAGGAATTCGTGGCAGGAAAGAGGAAGGAAAGAAAGTTTCTCTCCCTCTGCCTGCTTTGCTCAGAGGACCGGATGAAGTCAGGGAGTTCTCCCTTTCACTGAGAAACGTGCGGGCTGCTGTTGCCTGGGCGCTCTCTTCTTTGCAAAAGAGTCTGCAGTTCCACGCTTTGAACCGTGGAAAGGCGCCGGGCTCTGCTAAGATTTCCCCCGGCGCTTCGTTTGCCCTGGGCCAAAGCGAGCCTTCACAATAGCTGAACGCTAACACTGCATACTCGTTCCACTTCCAGAACCGGGCTACGGCGAGGCAGTTCTCCGGGGGAAAACGGCCCTTCGCGAAGGGCAGATCTGCCGAGCTCCTTGCGGGAAAGCGAAAGCAAAGGACGCTTTTCTCCCTCTAACCGCTTTCGTCAGAGGAACGGGGGAAGTCACAGTGTTCTTTCTCTCCCTGAGATACACACAATCTGACGTTGCCTCTGAGCTCCGTTGCTGGCAAAGAACTGAAAGTGACATACATTCCTGTGGGGAAACACAGGGCTTTGCTAGGATTTCTCTAGGCAGTGTGTTTTCCCTGGGCCTCACTGTAGCAACACTATCTCGCAAGGGCAGAACTGCATGGGATTTCCTCCGCCAGGAGAGAGCTGCTGCTTTGTAGTTTGTGCTGGGAAACCTTGCTTTGGCAAGTGCGAATTGACCGCATTCAGGCAGAAAGAAAAGAGAATAGCAAGAGGCCTTTTCTCCCCGGCTGCTCTGCCAAGCCCTTCCAGCTCAAACTATGTCGTTGCTCCTCTGGAAGGATCCCTGCACCGCGGCGTAGTTTTTCCTAAGAAGCCCTGCGTTTGCACGAGCAAATGAGGAATTCGTGGCAGGAAAGAGGAAGGAAAGAAAGTTTCTCTCCCTCTGCCTGCTTTGCTCAGAGGACCGGATGAAGTCAGGGAGTTCTCTCTTTCACTGAGAAACGTGCGGGCTGCTGTTGCCTGGGCGCTCTCTTCTTTGCAAAAGAGTCTGCAGTTCCACGCTTTGAACCGTGGAAAGGCGCCGGGCTCTGCTAAGATTTCCCCCGGCGCTTCGTTTGCCCTGGGCCAAAGCGAGCCTTCACAATAGCTGAACGCTAACACTGCATACTCGTTCCACTTCCAGAACCGGGCTACGGCGAGGCAGTTCTCCGGGGGAAAACGGCCCTTCGCGAAGGGCAGATCTGCCGAGCTCCTTGCGGGAAAGCGAAAGCAAAGGACGCTTTTCTCCCTGTAACGGCTTTCGTCAGAGGAACGGGGGAAGTCACAGTGTTCTTTCTCTCCCCGAGATACACACAATCTGACGTTGCCTCTGAGCGCCGTTGCTGGCAAAGAACTGAAAGTGACATACATTCCTGTGGGGAAACACAGGGCTTTGCTAGGATTTCTCTAGGCAGTGTGTTTTCCCTGGGCCTCACTGTAGCAACACTATCTCGCAAGGGCAGAACTGCATGGCACTTCCTCCGCCAGGAGAGAGCTGCTGCTTTGTAGTTTGTGCTGGGAAACCTTGCTTTGGCAAGTGCGAATTGACCGCATTCAGGCAGAAAGAAAAGAGAATAGCAAGAGGCCTTTTCTCCCCGGCTGCTCTGCCAAGCCCTTCCAGCTCAAACTATGTCGTTGCTCCTCTGGAAGGATCCCTGCACCGCGGCGTAGTTTTTCCGAAGAAGCCCTGCGTTTGCAAGAGCAAATGAGGAATTCGTGGCAGGAAAGAGGAAGGAGAGAAAGTTTCTCTCCCTCTGCCTGCTTTGCTCAGAGGACCGGATGAAGTCAGGGAGTTCTCCCTTTCACTGAGAAACGTGCGGGCTGCTGTTGCCTGGGCGCTCTCTTCTTTGCAAAAGAGTCTGCAGTTCCACGCTTTGAACCGTGGAAAGGCGCCGGGCTCTGCTAAGATTTCGCCCGGCGCTTCGTTTGCCCTGGGCCAAAGCGAGCCTTCACAATAGCTGAACGCTAACACTGCATACTCGTTCCACTTCCAGAACCGGGCTACGGCGAGGCAGTTCTCCGGGGGAAAACGGCCCTTCGCGAAGGGCAGATCTGCCGAGCTCCTTGCGGGAAAGCGAAAGCAAAGGACGCTTTTCTCCCTCTAACCGCTTTCGTCAGAGGAACGGGGGAAGTCACAGTGTTCTTTCTCTCCCTGAGATACACACAATCTGACGTTGCCTCTGAGCGCCGTTGCTGGCAAAGAACTGAAAGTGACATACATTCCTGTGGGGAAACACAGGGCTTTGCTAGGATTTCTCTAGGCAGTGTGTTTTCCCTGGGCCTCACTGTAGCAACACTATCTCGCAAGGGCAACACTGCATGGGATTTCCTCCGCCAGGAGAGAGCTGCTGCTTTGTAGTTTGTGCTGGGAAACCTTGCTTTGGCAAGTGCGAATTGACCGCATTCAGGCAGAAAGAAAAGAGAATAGCAAGAGGCCTTTTCTCCCCGGCTGCTCTGCCAAGCCCTTCCAGCTCAAACTATGTCGTTGCTCCTCTGGAAGGATCCCTGCACCGCGGCGTAGTTTTTCCGAAGAAGCCCTGCGTTTGCAAGAGCAAATGAGGAATTCGTGGCAGGAAAGAGGAAGGAAAGAAAGTTTCTCTCCCTCTGCCTGCTTTGCTCAGAGGACCGGATGAAGTCAGGGAGTTCTCCCTTTCACTGAGAAACGTGCGGGCTGCTGTTGCCTGGGCGCTCTCTTCTTTGCAAAAGAGTCTGCAGTTCCACGCTTTGAACCGTGGAAAGGCGCCGGGCTCTGCTAAGATTTCCCCCGGCGCTTCGTTTGCCCTGGGCCAAAGCGAGCCTTCACAATAGCTGAACGCTAACACTGCATACTCGTTCCACTTCCAGAACCGGGCTTCGGCGAGGCAGTTCTCCCGGGGAAAACGGCCCTTCGCGAAGGGCAGATCTGCCGAGCTCCTTGCGGGAAAGCGAAAGCAAAGGACGCTTTTCTCCCTCTAACCGCTTTCGTCAGAGGAACGGGGGAAGTCACAGTGTTCTTTCTCTCCCCGAGATACACACAATCTGACGTTGCCTCTGAGCTCCGTTGCTGGCAAAGAACTGAAAGTGACATACATTCCTGTGGGGAAACACAGGGCTTTGCTAGGATTTCTCTAGGCAGTGTGTTTTCCCTGGGCCTCACTGTAGCAACACTATCTCGCAAGGGCAGAACTGCATGGCACTTCCTCCGCCAGGAGAGAGCTGCTGCTTTGTAGTTTGTGCTGGGAAACCTTGCTTTGGCAAGTGCGAATTGACCGCATTCAGGCAGAAAGAAAAGAGAATAGCAAGAGGCCTTTTCTCCCCGGCTGCTCTGCCAAGCCCTTCCAGCTCAAACTATGTCGTTGCTCCTCTGGAAGGATCCCTGCACCGCGGCGTAGTTTTTCCGAAGAAGCCCTGCGTTTGCAAGAGCAAATGAGGAATTCGTGGCAGGAAAGAGGAAGGAGAGAAAGTTTCTCTCCCTCTGCCTGCTTTGCTCAGAGGACCGGATGAAGTCAGGGAGTTCTCCCTTTCACTGAGAAACGTGCGGGCTGCTGTTGCCTGGGCGCTCTCTTCTTTGCAAAAGAGTCTGCAGTTCCACGCTTTGAACCGTGGAAAGGCGCCGGGCTCTGCTAAGATTTCGCCCGGCGCTTCGTTTGCCCTGGGCCAAAGCGAGCCTTCACAATAGCTGAACGCTAACACTGCATACTCGTTCCACTTCCAGAACCGGGCTACGGCGAGGCAGTTCTCCGGGGGAAAACGGCCCTTCGCGAAGGGCAGATCTGCCGAGCTCCTTGCGGGAAAGCGAAAGCAAAGGACGCTTTTCTCCCTCTAACCGCTTTCGTCAGAGGAACGGGGGAAGTCACAGTGTTCTTTCTCTCCCTGAGATACACACAATCTGACGTTGCCTCTGAGCGCCGTTGCTGGCAAAGAACTGAAAGTGACATACATTCCTGTGGGGAAACACAGGGCTTTGCTAGGATTTCTCTAGGCAGTGTGTTTTCCCTGGGCCTCACTGTAGCAACACTATCTCGCAAGGGCAGAACTGCATGGCACTTCCTCCGCCAGGAGAGAGCTGCTGCTTTGTAGTTTGTGCTGGGAAACCTTGCTTTGGCAAGTGCGAATTGACCGCATTCAGGCAGAAAGAAAAGAGAATAGCAAGAGGCCTTTTCTCCCCGGCTGCTCTGCCAAGCCCTTCCAGCTCAAACTATGTCGTTGCTCCTCTGGAAGGATCCCTGCACCGCGGCGTAGTTTTTCCGAAGAAGCCCTGCGTTTGCAAGAGCAAATGAGGAATTCGTGGCAGGAAAGAGGAAGGAAAGAAAGTTTCTCTCCCTCTGCCTGCTTTGCTCAGAGGACCGGATGAAGTCAGGGAGTTCTCCCTTTCACTGAGAAACGTGCGAGCTGCTGTTGCCTGGGCGCTCTCTTCTTTGCAAAAGAGTCTGCAGTTCCACGCTTTGAACCGTGGAAAGGCCCCGGGCTCTGCTAAGATTTCCCCAGGCGCTTCGTTTGCCCTGGGCCAAAGCGAGCCTTCACAATAGCTGAACGCTAACACTGCATACTCGTTCCACTTCCAGAACCGGGCTACGGCGAGGCAGTTCTCCGGGGGAAAACGGCCCTTCGCGAATGGCAGATCTGCCGAGCTCCTTGCGGGAAAGCGAAAGCAAAGGACGCTTTTCTCCCTCTAACCGCTTTCGTCAGAGGAACGGGGGAAGTCACAGTGTTCTTTCTCTCCCTGAGATACACACAATCTGACGTTGCCTCTGAGCGCCGTTGCTGGCAAAGAACTGAAAGTGACATACATTCCTGTGGGGAAACACAGGGCTTTGCTAGGATTTCTCTAGGCAGTGTGTTTTCCCTGGGCCTCACTGTAGCAACACTATCTCGCAAGGGCAGAACTGCATGGCACTTCCTCCGCCAGGAGAGAGCTGCTGCTTTGTAGTTTGTGCTGGGAAACCTTGCTTTGGCAAGTGCGAATTGACCGCATTCAGGCAGAAAGAAAAGAGAATAGCAAGAGGCCTTTTCTCCCCGGCTGCTCTGCCAAGCCCTTCCAGCTCAAACTATGTCGTTGCTCCTCTGGAAGGATCCCTGCACCGCGGCGTAGTTTTTCCGAAGAAGCCCTGCGTTTGCCAGAGCAAATGAGGAATTCGTGGCAGGAAAGAGGAAGGAAAGAAAGTTTCTCTCCCTCTGCCTGCTTTGCTCAGAGGACCGGATGAAGTCAGGGAGTTCTCCCTTTCACTGAGAAACGTGCGGGCTGCTGTTGTCTGGGCGCTCTCTTCTTTGCAAAAGAGTCTGCAGTTCCACGCTTTGAACCGTGGAAAGGCGCCGGGCTCTGCTAAGATTTCCCCCGGCGCTTCGTTTGCCCTGGGCCAAAGCGAGCCTTCACAATAGCTGAACGCTAACACTGCATACTCGTTCCACTTCCAGAACCGGGCTACGGCGAGGCAGTTCTCCGGGGGAAAACGGCCCTTCGCGAAGGGCAGATCTGCCGAGCTCCTTGCGGGAAAGCGAAAGCAAAGGACGCTTTTCTCCCTCTAACCGCTTTCGTCAGAGGAACGGGGGAAGTCACAGTGTTCTTTCTCTCCCTGAGATACACACAATCTGACGTTGCCTCTGAGCTCCGTTGCTGGCAAAGAACTGAAAGTGACATACATTCCTGTGGGGAAACACAGGGCTTTGCTAGGATTTCTCTAGGCAGTGTGTTTTCCCTGGGCCTCACTGTAGCAACACTATCTCGCCAGGGCAACACTGCATGGCACTTCCTCTGCCAGGAGAGAGCTGCTGCTTTGTAGTTTGTGCTGGGAAACCTTGCTTTGGCAAGTGCCAATTGACCGCATTCAGGCAGAAAGAAAAGAGAATAGCAAGAGGCCTTTTCTCCCCGGCTGCTCTGCCAAGCCCTTCCAGCTCAAACTATGTCGTTGCTCCTCTGGAAGGATCCCTGCACCGCGGCGTAGTTTTTCCTAAGAAGCCCTGCGTTTGCAAGAGCAAATGAGGAATTCGTGGCAGGAAAGAGGAAGGAAAGAAAGTTTCTCTCCCTCTGCCTGCTTTGCTCAGAGGACCGGATGAAGTCAGGGAGTTCTCCCTTTCACTGAGAAACGTGCGGGCTGCTGTTGCCTGGGCGCTCTCTTCTTTGCAAAAGAGTCTGCAGTTCCACGCTTTGAACCGTGGAAAGGCGCCGGGCTCTGCTAAGATTTCCCCCGGCGCTTCGTTTGCCCTGGGCCAAAGCGAGCCTTCACAATAGCTGAACGCTAACACTGCATACTCGTTCCACTTCCAGAACCGGGCTACGGCGAGGCAGTTCTCCGGGGGAAAACGGCCCTTCGCGAAGGGCAGATCTGCCGAGCTCATTGCGGGAAAGCGAAAGCAAAGGACGCTTTTCTCCCTCTAACCGCTTTCGTCAGAGGAACGGGGGAAGTCACAGTGTTCTTTCTCTCCCCGAGATACACACAATCTGACGTTGCCTCTGAGCTCCGTTGCTGGCAAAGAACTGAAAGTGACATACATTCCTGTGGGGAAACACAGGGCTTTGCTAGGATTTCTCTAGGCAGTGTGTTTTCCCTGGGCCTCACTGTAGCAACACTATCTCGCCAGGGCAACACTGCATGGCACTTCCTCTGCCAGGAGAGAGCTGCTGCTTTGTAGTTTGTGCTGGGAAACCTTGCTTTGGCAAGTGCGAATTGACCGCATTCAGGCAGAAAGAAAAGAGAATAGCAAGAGGCCTTTTCTCCCCGGCTGCTCTGCCAAGCCCTTCCAGCTCAAACTATGTCGTTGCTCCTCTGGAAGGATCCCTGCACCGCGGCGTAGTTTTTCCGAAGAAGCCCTGCGTTTGCACGAGCAAATGAGGAATTCGTGGCAGGAAAGAGGAAGGAAAGAAAGTTTCTCTCCCTCTGCCTGCTTTGCTCAGAGGACCGGATGAAGTCAGGGAGTTCTCCCTTTCACTGAGAAACGTGCGGGCTGCTGTTGCCTGGGCGCTCTCTTCTTTGCAAAAGAGTCTGCAGTTCCACGCTTTGAACCGTGGAAAGGCGCCGGGCTCTGCTAAGATTTCCCCCGGCGCTTCGTTTGCCCTGGGCCAAAGCGAGCCTTCACAATAGCTGAACGCTAACACTGCATACTCGTTCCACTTCCAGAACCGGGCTACGGCGAGGCAGTTCTCCGGGGGAAAACGGCCCTTCGCGAAGGGCAGATCTGCCGAGCTCATTGCGGGAAAGCGAAAGCAAAGGACGCTTTTCTCCCTCTAACCGCTTTCGTCAGAGGAACGGGGGAAGTCACAGTGTTCTTTCTCTCCCCGAGATACACACAATCTGACGTTGCCTCTGAGCTCCGTTGCTGGCAAAGAACTGAAAGTGACATACATTCCTGTGGGGAAACACAGGGCTTTGCTAGGATTTCTCTAGGCAGTGTGTTTTCCCTGGGCCTCACTGTAGCAACACTATCTCGCCAGGGCAACACTGCATGGCACTTCCTCTGCCAGGAGAGAGCTGCTGCTTTGTAGTTTGTGCTGGGAAACCTTGCTTTGGCAAGTGCGAATTGACCGCATTCAGGCAGAAAGAAAAGAGAATAGCAAGAGGCCTTTTCTCCCCGGCTGCTCTGCCAAGCCCTTCCAGCTCAAACTATGTCGTTGCTCCTCTGGAAGGATCCCTGCACCGCGGCGTAGTTTTTCCGAAGAAGCCCTGCGTTTGCAAGAGCAAATGAGGAATTCGTGGCAGGAAAGAGGAAGGAAAGAAAGTTTCTCTCCCTCTGCCTGCTTTGCTCAGAGGACCGGATGAAGTCAGGGAGTTCTCCCTTTCACTGAGAAACGTGCGGGCTGCTGTTGCCTGGGCGCTCTCTTCTTTGCAAAAGAGTCTGCAGTTCCACGCTTTGAACCGTGGAAAGGCGCCGGGCTCTGCTAAGATTTCCCCCGGCGCTTCGTTTGCCCTGGGCCAAAGCGAGCCTTCACAATAGCTGAACGCTAACACTGCATACTCGTTCCACTTCCAGAACCGGGCTACGGCGAGGCAGTTCTCCGGGGGAAAACGGCCCTTCGCGAAGGGCAGATCTGCCGAGCTCCTTGCGGGAAAGCGAAAGCAAAGGACGCTTTTCTCCCTCTAACCGCTTTCGTCAGAGGAACGGGGGAAGTCACAGTGTTCTTTCTCTCCCTGAGATACACACAATCTGACGTTGCCTCTGAGCTCCGTTGCTGGCAAAGAACTGAAAGTGACATACATTCCTGTGGGGAAACACAGGGCTTTGCTAGGATTTCTCTAGGCAGTGTGTTTTCCCTGGGCCTCACTGTAGCAACACTATCTCGCAAGGGCAGAACTGCATGGGATTTCCTCCGCCAGGAGAGAGCTGCTGCTTTGTAGTTTGTGCTGGGAAACCTTGCTTTGGCAAGTGCGAATTGACCGCATTCAGGCAGAAAGAAAAGAGAATAGCAAGAGGCCTTTTCTCCCCGGCTGCTCTGCCAAGCCCTTCCAGCTCAAACTATGTCGTTGCTCCTCTGGAAGGATCCCTGCACCGCGGCGTAGTTTTTCCTAAGAAGCCCTGCGTTTGCACGAGCAAATGAGGAATTCGTGGCAGGAAAGAGGAAGGAAAGAAAGTTTCTCTCCCTCTGCCTGCTTTGCTCAGAGGACCGGATGAAGTCAGGGAGTTCTCCCTTTCACTGAGAAACGTGCGGGCTGCTGTTGCCTGGGCGCTCTCTTCTTTGCAAAAGAGTCTGCAGTTCCACGCTTTGAACCGTGGAAAGGCGCCGGGCTCTGCTAAGATTTCCCCCGGCGCTTCGTTTGCCCTGGGCCAAAGCGAGCCTTCACAATAGCTGAACGCTAACACTGCATACTCGTTCCACTTCCAGAACCGGGCTACGGCGAGGCAGTTCTCCGGGGGAAAACGGCCCTTCGCGAAGGGCAGATCTGCCGAGCTCCTTGCGGGAAAGCGAAAGCAAAGGACGCTTTTCTCCCTCTAACGGCTTTCGTCAGAGGAACGGGGGAAGTCACAGTGTTCTTTCTCTCCCCGAGATACACACAATCTGACGTTGCCTCTGAGCGCCGTTGCTGGCAAAGAACTGAAAGTGACATACATTCCTGTGGGGAAACACAGGGCTTTGCTAGGATTTCTCTAGGCAGTGTGTTTTCCCTGGGCCTCACTGTAGCAACACTATCTCGCAAGGGCAGAACTGCATGGCACTTCCTCCGCCAGGAGAGAGCTGCTGCTTTGTAGTTTGTGCTGGGAAACCTTGCTTTGGCAAGTGCGAATTGACCGCATTCAGGCAGAAAGAAAAGAGAATAGCAAGAGGCCTTTTCTCCCCGGCTGCTCTGCCAAGCCCTTCCAGCTCAAACTATGTCGTTGCTCCTCTGGAAGGATCCCTGCACCGCGGCGTAGTTTTTCCGAAGAAGCCCTGCGTTTGCAAGAGCAAATGAGGAATTCGTGGCAGGAAAGAGGAAGGAGAGAAAGTTTCTCTCCCTCTGCCTGCTTTGCTCAGAGGACCGGATGAAGTCAGGGAGTTCTCCCTTTCACTGAGAAACGTGCGGGCTGCTGTTGCCTGGGCGCTCTCTTCTTTGCAAAAGAGTCTGCAGTTCCACGCTTTGAACCGTGGAAAGGCGCCGGGCTCTGCTAAGATTTCGCCCGGCGCTTCGTTTGCCCTGGGCCAAAGCGAGCCTTCACAATAGCTGAACGCTAACACTGCATACTCGTTCCACTTCCAGAACCGGGCTACGGCGAGGCAGTTCTCCGGGGGAAAACGGCCCTTCGCGAAGGGCAGATCTACCGAGCTCCTTGCGGGAAAGCGAAAGCAAAGGGCGCTTTTCTCCCTCTAACCGCTTTCGTCAGAGGAACGGGGGAAGTCACAGTGTTCTTTCTCTCCCTGAGATACACACAATCTGACGTTGCCTCTGAGCTCCGTTGCTGGCAAAGAACTGAAAGTGACATACATTCCTGTGGGGAAACACAGGGCTTTGCTAGGATTTCTCTAGGCAGTGTGTTTTCCCTGGGCCTCACTGTAGCAACACTATCTCGCCAGGGCAACACTGCATGGCACTTCCTCTGCCAGGAGAGAGCTGCTGCTTTGTAGTTTGTGCTGGGAAACCTTGCTTTGGCAAGTGCGAATTGACCGCATTCAGGCAGAAAGAAAAGAGAATAGCAAGAGGCCTTTTCTCCCCGGCTGCTCTGCCAAGCCCTTCCAGCTCAAACTATGTCGTTGCTCCTCTGGAAGGATCCCTGCACCGCGGCGTAGTTTTTCCTAAGAAGCCCTGCGTTTGCAAGAGCAAATGAGGAATTCGTGGCAGGAAAGAGGAAGGAAAGAAAGTTTCTCTCCCTCTGCCTGCTTTGCTCAGAGGACCGGATGAAGTCAGGGAGTTCTCCCTTTCACTGAGAAACGTGCGGGCTGCTGTTGCCTGGGCGCTCTCTTCTTTGCAAAAGAGTCTGCAGTTCCACGCTTTGAACCGTGGAAAGGCGCCGGGCTCTGCTAAGATTTCCCCCGGCGCTTCGTTTGCCCTGGGCCAAAGCGAGCCTTCACAATAGCTGAACGCTAACACTGCATACTCGTTCCACTTCCAGAACCGGGCTACGGCGAGGCAGTTCTCCGGGGGAAAACGGCCCTTCGCGAAGGGCAGATCTGCCGAGCTCATTGCGGGAAAGCGAAAGCAAAGGACGCTTTTCTCCCTCTAACCGCTTTCGTCAGAGGAACGGGGGAAGTCACAGTGTTCTTTCTCTCCCCGAGATACACACAATCTGACGTTGCCTCTGAGCTCCGTTGCTGGCAAAGAACTGAAAGTGACATACATTCCTGTGGGGAAACACAGGGCTTTGCTAGGATTTCTCTAGGCAGTGTGTTTTCCCTGGGCCTCACTGTAGCAACACTATCTCGCCAGGGCAACACTGCATGGCACTTCCTCTGCCAGGAGAGAGCTGCTGCTTTGTAGTTTGTGCTGGGAAACCTTGCTTTGGCAAGTGCGAATTGACCGCATTCAGGCAGAAAGAAAAGAGAATAGCAAGAGGCCTTTTCTCCCCGGCTGCTCTGCCAAGCCCTTCCAGCTCAAACTATGTCGTTGCTCCTCTGGAAGGATCCCTGCACCGCGGCGTAGTTTTTCCTAAGAAGCCCTGCGTTTGCACGAGCAAATGAGGAATTCGTGGCAGGAAAGAGGAAGGAAAGAAAGTTTCTCTCCCTCTGCCTGCTTTGCTCAGAGGACCGGATGAAGTCAGGGAGTTCTCCCTTTCACTGAGAAACGTGCGGGCTGCTGTTGCCTGGGCGCTCTCTTCTTTGCAAAAGAGTCTGCAGTTCCACGCTTTGAACCGTGGAAAGGCGCCGGGCTCTGCTAAGATTTCCCCCGGCGCTTCGTTTGCCCTGGGCCAAAGCGAGCCTTCACAATAGCTGAACGCTAACACTGCATACTCGTTCCACTTCCAGAACCGGGCTACGGCGCGGCAGTTCTCCGGGGGAAAACGGCCCTTCGCGAAGGGCAGATCTGCCGAGCTCCTTGCGGGAAAGCGAAAGCAAAGGACGCTTTTCTCCCTCTAACGGCTTTCGTCAGAGGAACGGGGGAAGTCACAGTGTTCTTTCTCTCCCCGAGATACACACAATCTGACGTTGCCTCTGAGCGCCGTTGCTGGCAAAGAACTGAAAGTGACATACATTCCTGTGGGGAAACACAGGGCTTTGCTAGGATTTCTCTAGGCAGTGTGTTTTCCCTGGGCCTCACTGTAGCAACACTATCTCGCAAGGGCAGAACTGCATGGCACCTCCTCCGCCAGGAGAGAGCTGCTGCTTTGTAGTTTGTGCTGGGAAACCTTGCTTTGGCAAGTGCGAATTGACCGCATTCAGGCAGAAAGAAAAGAGAATAGCAAGAGGCCTTTTCTCCCCGGCTGCTCTGCCAAGCCCTTCCAGCTCAAACTATGTCGTTGCTCCTCTGGAAGGATCCCTGCACCGCGGCGTAGTTTTTCCGAAGAAGCCCTGCGTTTGCAAGAGCAAATGAGGAATTCGTGGCAGGAAAGAGGAAGGAGAGAAAGTTTCTCTCCCTCTGCCTGCTTTGCTCAGAGGACCGGATGAAGTCAGGGAGTTCTCCCTTTCACTGAGAAACGTGCGGGCTGCTGTTGCCTGGGCGCTCTCTTCTTTGCAAAAGAGTCTGCAGTTCCACGCTTTGAACCGTGGAAAGGCGCCGGGCTCTGCTAAGATTTCGCCCGGCGCTTCGTTTGCCCTGGGCCAAAGCGAGCCTTCACAATAGCTGAACGCTAACACTGCATACTCGTTCCACTTCCAGAACCGGGCTACGGCGAGGCAGTTCTCCGGGGGAAAACGGCCCTTCGCGAAGGGCAGATCTACCGAGCTCCTTGCGGGAAAGCGAAAGCAAAGGACGCTTTTCTCCCTCTAACCGCTTTCGTCAGAGGAACGGGGGAAGTCACAGTGTTCTTTCTCTCCCTGAGATACACACAATCTGACGTTGCCTCTGAGCTCCGTTGCTGGCAAAGAACTGAAAGTGACATACATTCCTGTGGGGAAACACAGGGCTTTGCTAGGATTTCTCTAGGCAGTGTGTTTTCCCTGGGCCTCACTGTAGCAACACTATCTCGCCAGGGCAACACTGCATGGCACTTCCTCTGCCAGGAGAGAGCTGCTGCTTTGTAGTTTGTGCTGGGAAACCTTGCTTTGGCAAGTGCGAATTGACCGCATTCAGGCAGAAAGAAAAGAGAATAGCAAGAGGCCTTTTCTCCCCGGCTGCTCTGCCAAGCCCTTCCAGCTCAAACTATGTCGTTGCTCCTCTGGAAGGATCCCTGCACCGCGGCGTAGTTTTTCCTAAGAAGCCCTGCGTTTGCAAGAGCAAATGAGGAATTCGTGGCAGGAAAGAGGAAGGAAAGAAAGTTTCTCTCCCTCTGCCTGCTTTGCTCAGAGGACCGGATGAAGTCAGGGAGTTCTCCCTTTCACTGAGAAACGTGCGGGCTGCTGTTGCCTGGGCGCTCTCTTCTTTGCAAAAGAGTCTGCAGTTCCACGCTTTGAACCGTGGAAAGGCGCCGGGCTCTGCTAAGATTTCCCCCGGCGCTTCGTTTGCCCTGGGCCAAAGCGAGCCTTCACAATAGCTGAACGCTAACACTGCATACTCGTTCCACTTCCAGAACCGGGCTACGGCGAGGCAGTTCTCCGGGGGAAAACGGCCCTTCGCGAAGGGCAGATCTGCCGAGCTCATTGCGGGAAAGCGAAAGCAAAGGACGCTTTTCTCCCTCTAACCGCTTTCGTCAGAGGAACGGGGGAAGTCACAGTGTTCTTTCTCTCCCCGAGATACACACAATCTGACGTTGCCTCTGAGCTCCGTTGCTGGCAAAGAACTGAAAGTGACATACATTCCTGTGGGGAAACACAGGGCTTTGCTAGGATTTCTCTAGGCAGTGTGTTTTCCCTGGGCCTCACTGTAGCAACACTATCTCGCCAGGGCAACACTGCATGGCACTTCCTCTGCCAGGAGAGAGCTGCTGCTTTGTAGTTTGTGCTGGGAAACCTTGCTTTGGCAAGTGCGAATTGACCGCATTCAGGCAGAAAGAAAAGAGAATAGCAAGAGGCCTTTTCTCCCCGGCTGCTCTGCCAAGCCCTTCCAGCTCAAACTATGTCGTTGCTCCTCTGGAAGGATCCCTGCACCGCGGCGTAGTTTTTCCGAAGAAGCCCTGCGTTTGCACGAGCAAATGAGGAATTCGTGGCAGGAAAGAGGAAGGAAAGAAAGTTTCTCTCCCTCTGCCTGCTTTGCTCAGAGGACCGGATGAAGTCAGGGAGTTCTCCCTTTCACTGAGAAACGTGCGGGCTGCTGTTGCCTGGGCGCTCTCTTCTTTGCAAAAGAGTCTGCAGTTCCACGCTTTGAACCGTGGAAAGGCGCCGGGCTCTGCTAAGATTTCCCCCGGCGCTTCGTTTGCCCTGGGCCAAAGCGAGCCTTCACAATAGCTGAACGCTAACACTGCATACTCGTTCCACTTCCAGAACCGGGCTACGGCGAGGCAGTTCTCCGGGGGAAAACGGCCCTTCGCGAAGGGCAGATCTGCCGAGCTCCTTGCGGGAAAGCGAAAGCAAAGGACGCTTTTCTCCCTCTAACCGCTTTCGTCAGAGGAACGGGGGAAGGCACAGTGTTCTTTCTCTCCCTGAGATACACACAATCTGACGTTGCCTCTGAGCGCCGTTGCTGGCAAAGAACTGAAAGTGACATACATTCCTGTGGGGAAACACAGGGCTTTGCTAGGATTTCTCTAGGCAGTGTGTTTTCCCTGGGCCTCACTGTAGCAACACTATCTCGCCAGGGCAACACTGCATGGCACTTCCTCTGCCAGGAGAGAGCTGCTGCTTTGTAGTTTGTGCTGGGAAACCTTGCTTTGGCAAGTGCCAATTGACCGCATTCAGGCAGAAAGAAAAGAGAATAGCAAGAGGCCTTTTCTCCCCGGCTGCTCTGCCAAGCCCTTCCAGCTCAAACTATGTCGTTGCTCCTCTGGAAGGATCCCTGCACCGCGGCGTAGTTTTTCCTAAGAAGCCCTGCGTTTGCAAGAGCAAATGAGGAATTCGTGGCAGGAAAGAGGAAGGAAAGAAAGTTTCTCTCCCTCTGCCTGCTTTGCTCAGAGGTCCGGATGAAGTCAGGGAGTTCTCCCTTTCACTGAGAAACGTGCGGGCTGCTGTTGCCTGGGCACTCTCTTCTTTGCAAAAGAGTCTGCAGTTCCACGCTTTGAACCGTGGAAAGGCGCCGGGCTCTGCTAAGATTTCCCCCGGCGCTTCGTTTGCCCTGGGCCAAAGCGAGCCTTCACAATAGCTGAACGCTAACACTGCATACTCGTTCCACTTCCAGAACCGGGCTACGGCGAGGCAGTTCTCCGGGGGAAAACGGCCCTTCGCGAAGGGCAGATCTGCCGAGCTCATTGCGGGAAAGCGAAAGCAAAGGACGCTTTTCTCCCTCTAACCGCTTTCGTCAGAGGAACGGGGGAAGTCACAGTGTTCTTTCTCTCCCCGAGATACACACAATCTGACGTTGCCTCTGAGCTCCGTTGCTGGCAAAGAACTGAAAGTGACATACATTCCTGTGGGGAAACACAGGGCTTTGCTAGGATTTCTCTAGGCAGTGTGTTTTCCCTGGGCCTCACTGTAGCAACACTATCTCGCCAGGGCAACACTGCATGGCACTTCCTCTGCCAGGAGAGAGCTGCTGCTTTGTAGTTTGTGCTGGGAAACCTTGCTTTGGCAAGTGCGAATTGACCGCATTCAGGCAGAAAGAAAAGAGAATAGCAAGAGGCCTTTTCTCCCCGGCTGCTCTGCCAAGCCCTTCCAGCTCAAACTATGTCGTTGCTCCTCTGGAAGGATCCCTGCACCGCGGCGTAGTTTTTCCGAAGAAGCCCTGCGTTTGCACGAGCAAATGAGGAATTCGTGGCAGGAAAGAGGAAGGAAAGAAAGTTTCTCTCCCTCTGCCTGCTTTGCTCAGAGGACCGGATGAAGTCAGGGAGTTCTCCCTTTCACTGAGAAACGTGCGGGCTGCTGTTGCCTGGGCGCTCTCTTCTTTGCAAAAGAGTCTGCAGTTCCACGCTTTGAACCGTGGAAAGGCGCCGGGCTCTGCTAAGATTTCGCCCGGCGCTTCGTTTGCCCTGGGCCAAAGCGAGCCTTCACAATAGCTGAACGCTAACACTGCATACTCGTTCCACTTCCAGAACCGGGCTACGGCGAGGCAGTTCTCCGGGGGAAAACGGCCCTTCGCGAAGGGCAGATCTGCCGAGCTCCTTGCGGGAAAGCGAAAGCAAAGGACGCTTTTCTCCCTCTAACCGCTTTCGTCAGAGGAACGGGGGAAGTCACAGTGTTCTTTCTCTCCCCGAGATACACACAATCTGACGTTGCCTCTGAGCGCCGTTGCTGGCAAAGAACTGAAAGTGACATACATTCCTGTGGGGAAACACAGGGCTTTGCTAGGATTTCTCTAGGCAGTGTGTTTTCCCTGGGCCTCACTGTAGCAACACTATCTCGCAAGGGCAGAACTGCATGGCACTTCCTCCGCCAGGAGAGAGCTGCTGCTTTGTAGTTTGTGCTGGGAAACCTTGCTTTGGCAAGTGCGAATTGACCGCATTCAGGCAGAAAGAAAAGAGAATAGCAAGAGGCCTTTTCTCCCCGGCTGCTCTGCCAAGCCCTTCCAGCTCAAACTATGTCGTTGCTCCTCTGGAAGGATCCCTGCACCGCGGCGTAGTTTTTCCGAAGAAGCCCTGCGTTTGCACGAGCAAATGAGGAATTCGTGGCAGGAAAGAGGAAGGAGAGAAAGTTTCTCTCCCTCTGCCTGCTTTGCTCAGAGGACCGGATGAAGTCAGGGAGTTCTCCCTTTCACTGAGAAACGTGCGGGCTGCTGTTGCCTGGGCGCTCTCTTCTTTGCAAAAGAGTCTGCAGTTCCACGCTTTGAACCGTGGAAAGGCGCCGGGCTCTGCTAAGATTTCGCCCGGCGCTTCGTTTGCCCTGGGCCAAAGCGAGCCTTCACAATAGCTGAACGCTAACACTGCATACTCGTTCCACTTCCAGAACCGGGCTACGGCGAGGCAGTTCTCCGGGGGAAAACGGCCCTTCGCGAAGGGCAGATCTGCCGAGCTCCTTGCGGGAAAGCGAAAGCAAAGGACGCTTTTCTCCCTCTAACCGCTTTCGTCAGAGGAACGGGGGAAGTCACAGTGTTCTTTCTCTCCCTGAGATACACACAATCTGACGTTGCCTCTGAGCGCCGTTGCTGGCAAAGAACTGAAAGTGACATACATTCCTGTGGGGAAACACAGGGCTTTGCTAGGATTTCTCTAGGCAGTGTGTTTTCCCTGGGCCTCACTGTAGCAACACTATCTCGCAAGGGCAACACTGCATGGGATTTCCTCCGCCAGGAGAGAGCTGCTGCTTTGTAGTTTGTGCTGGGAAACCTTGCTTTGGCAAGTGCCAATTGACCGCATTCAGGCAGAAAGAAAAGAGAATAGCAAGAGGCCTTTTCTCCCCGGCTGCTCTGCCAAGCCCTTCCAGCTCAAACTATGTCGTTGCTCCTCTGGAAGGATCCCTGCACCGCGGCGTAGTTTTTCCGAGGAAGCCCTGCGTTTGCAAGAGCAAATGAGGAATTCGTGGCAGGAAAGAGGAAGGAAAGAAAGTTTCTCTCCCTCTGCCTGCTTTGCTCAGAGGACCGGATGAAGTCAGGGAGTTCTCCCTTTCACTGAGAAACGTGCGGGCTGCTGTTGCCTGGGCGCTCTCTTCTTTTCAAAAGAGTCTGCAGTTCCACGCTTTGAACCGTGGAAAGGCGCCGGGCTCTGCTAAGATTTCCCCCGGCGCTTCGTTTGCCCTGGGCCAAAGCGAGCCTTCACAATAGCTGAACGCTAACACTGCATACTCGTTCTACTTCCAGAACCGGGCTTCGGCGAGGCAGTTCTCCCGGGGAAAACGGCCCTTCGCGAAGGGCAGATCTGCCGAGCTCCTTGCGGGAAAGCGAAAGCAAAGGACGCTTTTCTCCCTCTAACCGCTTTCGTCAGAGGAACGGGGGAAGTCACAGTGTTCTTTCTCTCCCCGAGATACACACAATCTGACGTTGCCTCTGAGCTCCGTTGCTGGCAAAGAACTGAAAGTGACATACATTCCTGTGGGGAAACACAGGGCTTTGCTAGGATTTCTCTAGGCAGTGTGTTTTCCCTGGGCCTCACTGTAGCAACACTATCTCGCAAGGGCAGAACTGCATGGCACTTCCTCCGCCAGGAGAGAGCTGCTGCTTTGTAGTTTGTGCTGGGAAACCTTGCTTTGGCAAGTGCGAATTGACCGCATTCAGGCAGAAAGAAAAGAGAATAGCAAGAGGCCTTTTCTCCCCGGCTGCTCTGCCAAGCCCTTCCAGCTCAAACTATGTCGTTGCTCCTCTGGAAGGATCCCTGCACCGCGGCGTAGTTTTTCCGAAGAAGCCCTGCGTTTGCAAGAGCAAATGAGGAATTCGTGGCAGGAAAGAGGAAGGAGAGAAAGTTTCTCTCCCTCTGCCTGCTTTGCTCAGAGGACCGGATGAAGTCAGGGAGTTCTCCCTTTCACTGAGAAACGTGCGGGCTGCTGTTGCCTGGGCGCTCTCTTCTTTGCAAAAGAGTCTGCAGTTCCACGCTTTGAACCGTGGAAAGGCGCCGGGCTCTGCTAAGATTTCGCCCGGCGCTTCGTTTGCCCTGGGCCAAAGCGAGCCTTCACAATAGCTGAACGCTAACACTGCATACTCGTTCCACTTCCAGAACCGGGCTACGGCGAGGCAGTTCTCCGGGGGAAAACGGCCCTTCGCGAAGGGCAGATCTGCCGAGCTCCTTGCGGGAAAGCGAAAGCAAAGGACGCTTTTCTCCCTCTAACCGCTTTCGTCAGAGGAACGGGGGAAGTCACAGTGTTCTTTCTCTCCCTGAGATACACACAATCTGACGTTGCCTCTGAGCGCCGTTGCTGGCAAAGAACTGAAAGTGACATACATTCCTGTGGGGAAACACAGGGCTTTGCTAGGATTTCTCTAGGCAGTGTGTTTTCCCTGGGCCTCACTGTAGCAACACTATCTCGCAAGGGCAGAACTGCATGGCACTTCCTCCGCCAGGAGAGAGCTGCTGCTTTGTAGTTTGTGCTGGGAAACCTTGCTTTGGCAAGTGCGAATTGACCGCATTCAGGCAGAAAGAAAAGAGAATAGCAAGAGGCCTTTTCTCCCCGGCTGCTCTGCCAAGCCCTTCCAGCTCAAACTATGTCGTTGCTCCTCTGGAAGGATCCCTGCACCGCGGCGTAGTTTTTCCGAAGAAGCCCTGCGTTTGCAAGAGCAAATGAGGAATTCGTGGCAGGAAAGAGGAAGGAAAGAAAGTTTCTCTCCCTCTGCCTGCTTTGCTCAGAGGACCGGATGAAGTCAGGGAGTTCTCCCTTTCACTGAGAAACGTGCGAGCTGCTGTTGCCTGGGCGCTCTCTTCTTTGCAAAAGAGTCTGCAGTTCCACGCTTTGAACCGTGGAAAGGTCCCGGGCTCTGCTAAGATTTCCCCAGGCGCTTCGTTTGCCCTGGGCCAAAGCGAGCCTTCACAATAGCTGAACGCTAACACTGCATACTCGTTCCACTTCCAGAACCGGGCTACGGCGAGGCAGTTCTCCGGGGGAAAACGGCCCTTCGCGAATGGCAGATCTGCCGAGCTCCTTGCGGGAAAGCGAAAGCAAAGGACGCTTTTCTCCCTCTAACCGCTTTCGTCGGAGGAACGGGGGAAGTCACAGTGTTCTTTCTCTCCCTGAGATACACACAATCTGACGTTGCCTCTGAGCGCCGTTGCTGGCAAAGAACTGAAAGTGACATACATTCCTGTGGGGAAACACAGGGCTTTGCTAGGATTTCTCTAGGCAGTGTGTTTTCCCTGGGCCTCACTGTAGCAACACTATCTCGCAAGGGCAGAACTGCATGGCACTTCCTCCGCCAGGAGAGAGCTGCTGCTTTGTAGTTTGTGCTGGGAAACCTTGCTTTGGCAAGTGCGAATTGACCGCATTCAGGCAGAAAGAAAAGAGAATAGCAAGAGGCCTTTTCTCCCCGGCTGCTCTGCCAAGCCCTTCCAGCTCAAACTATGTCGTTGCTCCTCTGGAAGGATCCCTGCACCGCGGCGTAGTTTTTCCGAAGAAGCCCTGCGTTTGCCAGAGCAAATGAGGAATTCGTGGCAGGAAAGAGGAAGGAAAGAAAGTTTCTCTCCCTCTGCCTGCTTTGCTCAGAGGACCGGATGAAGTCAGGGAGTTCTCCCTTTCACTGAGAAACGTGCGGGCTGCTGTTGTCTGGGCGCTCTCTTCTTTGCAAAAGAGTCTGCAGTTCCACGCTTTGAACCGTGGAAAGGCGCCGGGCTCTGCTAAGATTTCGCCCGGCGCTTCGTTTGCCCTGGGCCAAAGCGAGCCTTCACAATAGCTGAACGCTAACACTGCATACTCGTTCCACTTCCAGAACCGGGCTACGGCGAGGCAGTTCTCCGGGGGAAAACGGCCCTTCGCGAAGGGCAGATCTGCCGAGCTCCTTGCGGGAAAGCGAAAGCAAAGGACGCTTTTCTCCCTCTAACCGCTTTCGTCAGAGGAACGGGGGAAGTCACAGTGTTCTTTCTCTCCCCGAGATACACACAATCTGACGTTGCCTCTGAGCTCCGTGGCTGGCAAAGAACTGAAAGTGACATACCTTCCTGTGGGGAAACACAGGGCTTTGCTAGGATTTCTCTAGGCAGTGTGTTTTCCCTGGGCCTCACTGTAGCAACACTATCTCGCAAGGGCAGAACTGCATGGCACTTCCTCCGCCAGGAGAGAGCTGCTGCTTTGTAGTTTGTGCTGGGAAACCTTGCTTTGGCAAGTGCGAATTGACCGCATTCAGGCAGAAAGAAAAGAGAATAGCAAGAGGCCTTTTCTCCCCGGCTGCTCTGCCAAGCCCTTGCAGCTCAAACTATGTCGTTGCTCCTCTGGAAGGATCCCTGCACCGCGGCGTATTTTTTCCGAAGAAGCCCTGCGTTTGCCAGAGCAAATGAGGAATTCGTGGCAGGAAAGAGGAAGGAAAGAAAGTTTCTCTCCCTCTGCCTGCTTTGCTCAGAGGACCGGATGAAGTCAGGGAGTTCTCCCTTTCACTGAGAAACGTGCGGGCTGCTGTTGCCTGGGCGCTCTCTTCTTTGCAAAAGAGTCTGCAGTTCCACGCTTTGAACCGTGGAAAGGCGCCGGGCTCTGCTAAGATTTCCCCCGGCGCTTCGTTTGCCCTGGGCCAAAGCGAGCCTTCACAATAGCTGAACGCTAACACTGCATACTCGTTCCACTTCCAGAACCGGGCTACGGCGAGGCAGTTCTCCGGGGGAAAACGGCCCTTCGCGAAGGGCAGATCTGCCGAGCTCCTTGCGGGAAAGCGAAAGCAAAGGACGCTTTTCTCCCTCTAACCGCTTTCGTCAGAGGAACGGGGGAAGGCACAGTGTTCTTTCTCTCCCTGAGATACACACAATCTGACGTTGCCTCTGAGCGCCGTTGCTGGCAAAGAACTGAAAGTGACATACATTCCTGTGGGGAAACACAGGGCTTTGCTAGGATTTCTCTAGGCAGTGTGTTTTCCCTGGGCCTCACTGTAGCAACACTATCTCGCAAGGGCAGAACTGCATGGCACTTCCTCCGCCAGGAGAGAGCTGCTGCTTTGTAGTTTGTGCTGGGAAACCTTGCTTTGGCAAGTGCGAATTGACCGCATTCAGGCAGAAAGAAAAGAGAATAGCAAGAGGCCTTTTCTCCCCGGCTGCTCTGCCAAGCCCTTGCAGCTCAAACTATGTCGTTGCTCCTCTGGAAGGATCCCTGCACCGCGGCGTAGTTTTTCCGAAGAAGCCCTGCGTTTGCCAGAGCAAATGAGGAATTCGTGGCAGGAAAGAGGAAGGAAAGAAAGTTTCTCTCCCTCTGCCTGCTTTGCTCAGAGGACCGGATGAAGTCAGGGAGTTCTCCCTTTCACTGAGAAACGTGCGGGCTGCTGTTGCCTGGGCGCTCTCTTCTTTGCAAAAGAGTCTGCAGTTCCACGCTTTGAACCGTGGAAAGGCGCCGGGCTCTGCTAAGATTTGCCCCAGCGCTTCGTTTGCCCTGGGCCAAAGCGAGCCTTCACAATAGCTGAACGCTAACACTGCATACTCGTTCCACTTCCAGAACCGGGCTACGGCGAGGCAGTTCTCCGGGGGAAAACGGCCCTTCGCGAAGGGCAGATCTGCCGAGCTCCTTGCGGGAAAGCGAAAGCAAAGGACGCTTTTCTCCCTCTAACCGCTTTCGTCAGAGGAACGGGGGAAGTCACAGTGTTCTTTCTCTCCCTGAGATACACACAATCTGACGTTGCCTCTGAGCGCCGTTGCTGGCAAAGAACTGAAAGTGACATACATTCCTGTGGGGAAACACAGGGCTTTGCTAGGATTTCTCTAGGCAGTGTGTTTTCCCTGGGCCTCACTGTAGCAACACTATCTCGCAAGGGCAGAACTGCATGGCACTTCCTCCGCCAGGAGAGAGCTGCTGCTTTGTAGTTTGTGCTGGGAAACCTTGCTTTGGCAAGTGCGAATTGACCGCATTCAGGCAGAAAGAAAAGAGAATAGCAAGAGGCCTTTTCTCCCCGGCTGCTCTGCCAAGCCCTTCCAGCTCAAACTATGTCGTTGCTCCTCTGGAAGGATCCCTGCACCGCGGCGTAGTTTTTCCTAAGAAGCCCTGCGTTTGCAAGAGCAAATGAGGAATTCGTGGCAGGAAAGAGGAAGGAAAGAAAGTTTCTCTCCCTCTGCCTGCTTTGCTCAGAGGACCGGATGAAGTCAGGGAGTTCTCCCTTTCACTGAGAAACGTGCGGGCTGCTGTTGCCTGGGCGCTCTCTTCTTTGCAAAAGAGTCTGCAGTTCCACGCTTTGAACCGTGGAAAGGCGCCGGGCTCTGCTAAGATTTCCCCCGGCGCTTCGTTTGCCCTGGGCCAAAGCGAGCCTTCACAATAGCTGAACGCTAACACTGCATACTCGTTCCACTTCCAGAACCGGGCTACGGCGAGGCAGTTCTCCGGGGGAAAACGGCCCTTCGCGAAGGGCAGATCTGCCGAGCTCCTTGCGGGAAAGCGAAAGCAAAGGACGCTTTTCTCCCTCTAACCGCTTTCGTCAGAGGAACGGGGGAAGGCACAGTGTTCTTTCTCTCCCTGAGATACACACAATCTGACGTTGCCTCTGAGTGCCGTTGCTGGCAAAGAACTGAAAGTGACATACATTCCTGTGGGGAAACACAGGGCTTTGCTAGGATTTCTCTAGGCAGTGTGTTTTCCCTGGGCCTCACTGTAGCAACACTATCTCGCAAGGGCAGAACTGCATGGCACTTCCTCCGCCAGGAGAGAGCTGCTGCTTTGTAGTTTGTGCTGGGAAACCTTGCTTTGGCAAGTGCGAATTGACCGCATTCAGGCAGAAAGAAAAGAGAATAGCAAGAGGCCTTTTCTCCCCGGCTGCTCTGCCAAGCCCTTCCAGCTCAAACTATGTCGTTGCTCCTCTGGAAGGATCCCTGCACCGCGGCGTAGTTTTTCCGAAGAAGCCCTGCGTTTGCAAGAGCAAATGAGGAATTCGTGGCAGGAAAGAGGAAGGAAAGAAAGTTTCTCTCCCTCTGCCTGCTTTGCTCAGAGGACCGGATGAAGTCAGGGAGTTCTCCCTTTCACTGAGAAACGTGCGGGCTGCTGTTGCCTGGGCGCTCTCTTCTTTGCAAAAGAGTCTGCAGTTCCACGCTTTGAACCGTGGAAAGGCGCCGGGCTCTGCTAAGATTTCCCCCGGCGCTTCGTTTGCCCTGGGCCAAAGCGAGCCTTCACAATAGCTGAACGCTAACACTGCATACTCGTTCCACTTCCAGAACCGGGCTACGGCGAGGCAGTTCTCCGGGGGAAAACGGCCCTTCGCGAAGGGCAGATCTGCCGAGCTCCTTGCGGGAAAGCGAAAGCAAAGGACGCTTTTCTCCCTCTAACCGCTTTCGTCAGAGGAACGGGGGAAGGCACAGTGTTCTTTCTCTCCCTGAGATACACACAATCTGACGTTGCCTCTGAGCGCCGTTGCTGGCAAAGAACTGAAAGTGACATACATTCCTGTGGGGAAACACAGGGCTTTGCTAGGATTTCTCTAGGCAGTGTGTTTTCCCTGGGCCTCACTGTAGCAACACTATCTCGCAAGGGCAGAACTGCATGGCACTTCCTCCGCCAGGAGAGAGCTGCTGCTTTGTAGTTTGTGCTGGGAAACCTTGCTTTGGCAAGTGCGAATTGACCGCATTCAGGCAGAAAGAAAAGAGAATAGCAAGAGGCCTTTTCTCCCCGGCTGCTCTGCCAAGCCCTTCCAGCTCAAACTATGTCGTTGCTCCTCTGGAAGGATCCCTGCACCGCGGCGTAGTTTTTCCGAAGAAGCCCTGCGTTTGCAAGAGCAAATGAGGAATTCGTGGCAGGAAAGAGGAAGGAAAGAAAGTTTCTCTCCCTCTGCCTGCTTTGCTCAGAGGACCGGATGAAGTCAGGGAGTTCTCCCTTTCACTGAGAAACGTGCGGGCTGCTGTTGCCTGGGCGCTCTCTTCTTTGCAAAAGAGTCTGCAGTTCCACGCTTTGAACCGTGGAAAGGCGCCGGGCTCTGCTAAGATTTCCCCCGGCGCTTCGTTTGCCCTGGGCCAAAGCGAGCCTTCACAATAGCTGAACGCTAACACTGCATACTCGTTCTACTTCCAGAACCGGGCTACGGCGAGGCAGTTCTCCGGGGGAAAACGGCCCTTCGCGAAGGGCAGATCTGCCGAGCTCCTTGCGGGAAAGCGAAAGCAAAGGACGCTTTTCTCCCTCTAACCGCTTTCGTCAGAGGAACGGGGGAAGTCACAGTGTTCTTTCTCTCCCTGAGATACACACAATCTGACGTTGCCTCTGAGCGCCGTTGCTGGCAAAGAACTGAAAGTGACATACATTCCTGTGGGGAAACACAGGGCTTTGCTAGGATTTCTCTAGGCAGTGTGTTTTCCCTGGGCCTCACTGTAGCAACACTATCTCGCAAGGGCAACACTGCATGGGATTTCCTCCGCCAGGAGAGAGCTGCTGCTTTGTAGTTTGTGCTGGGAAACCTTGCTTTGGCAAGTGCGAATTGACCGCATTCAGGCAGAAAGAAAAGAGAATAGCAAGAGGCCTTTTCTCCCCGGCTGCTCTGCCAAGCCCTTCCAGCTCAAACTATGTCGTTGCTCCTCTGGAAGGATCCCTGCACCGCGGCGTAGTTTTTCCGAAGAAGCCCTGCGTTTGCAAGAGCAAATGAGGAATTCGTGGCAGGAAAGAGGAAGGAAAGAAAGTTTCTCTCCCTCTGCCTGCTTTGCTCAGAGGACCGGATGAAGTCAGGGAGTTCTCCCTTTCACTGAGAAACGTGCGGGCTGCTGTTGCCTGGGCGCTCTCTTCTTTGCAAAAGAGTCTGCAGTTCCACGCTTTGAACCGTGGAAAGGCGCCGGGCTCTGCTAAGATTTCCCCCGGCGCTTCGTTTGCCCTGGGCCAAAGCGAGCCTTCACAATAGCTGAACGCTAACACTGCATACTCGTTCCACTTCCAGAACCGGGCTACGGCGAGGCAGTTCTCCGGGGGAAAACGGCCCTTCGCGAAGGGCAGATCTGCCGAGCTCCTTGCGGGAAAGCGAAAGCAAAGGACGCTTTTCTCCCTCTAACCGCTTTCGTCAGAGGAACGGGGGAAGGCACAGTGTTCTTTCTCTCCCTGAGATACACACAATCTGACGTTGCCTCTGAGCGCCGTTGCTGGCAAAGAACTGAAAGTGACATACATTCCTGTGGGGAAACACAGGGCTTTGCTAGGATTTCTCTAGGCAGTGTGTTTTCCCTGGGCCTCACTGTAGCAACACTATCTCGCAAGGGCAGAACTGCATGGCACTTCCTCCGCCAGGAGAGAGCTCCTGCTTTGTAGTTTGTGCTGGGAAACCTTGCTTTGGCAAGTGCGAATTGACCGCATTCAGGCAGAAAGAAAAGAGAATAGCAAGAGGCCTTTTCTCCCCGGCTGCTCTGCCAAGCCCTTGCAGCTCAAACTATGTCGTTGCTCCTCTGGAAGGATCCCTGCACCGCGGCGTAGTTTTTCCGAAGAAGCCCTGCGTTTGCCAGAGCAAATGAGGAATTCGTGGCAGGAAAGAGGAAGGAAAGAAAGTTTCTCTCCCTCTGCCTGCTTTGCTCAGAGGACCGGATGAAGTCAGGGAGTTCTCCCTTTCACTGAGAAACGTGCGGGCTGCTGTTGCCTGGGCGCTCTCTTCTTTGCAAAAGAGTCTGCAGTTCCACGCTTTGAACCGTGGAAAGGCGCCGGGCTCTGCTAAGATTTCCCCCGGCGCTTCGTTTGCCCTGGGCCAAAGCGAGCCTTCACAATAGCTGAACGCTAACACTGCATACTCGTTCCACTTCCAGAACCGGGCTACGGCGAGGCAGTTCTCCGGGGGAAAACGGCCCTTCGCGAAGGGCAGATCTGCCGAGCTCCTTGCGGGAAAGCGAAAGCAAAGGACGCTTTTCTCCCTCTAACCGCTTTCGTCAGAGGAACGGGGGAAGGCACAGTGTTCTTTCTCTCCCTGAGATACACACAATCTGACGTTGCCTCTGAGCGCCGTTGCTGGCAAAGAACTGAAAGTGACATACATTCCTGTGGGGAAACACAGGGCTTTGCTAGGATTTCTCTAGGCAGTGTGTTTTCCCTGGGCCTCACTGTAGCAACACTATCTCGCAAGGGCAGAACTGCATGGCACTTCCTCCGCCAGGAGAGAGCTGCTGCTTTGTAGTTTGTGCTGGGAAACCTTGCTTTGGCAAGTGCGAATTGACCGCATTCAGGCAGAAAGAAAAGAGAATAGCAAGAGGCCTTTTCTCCCCGGCTGCTCTGCCAAGCCCTTCCAGCTCAAACTATGTCGTTGCTCCTCTGGAAGGATCCCTGCACCGCGGCGTAGTTTTTCCGAAGAAGCCCTGCGTTTGCAAGAGCAAATGAGGAATTCGTGGCAGGAAAGAGGAAGGAAAGAAAGTTTCTCTCCCTCTGCCTGCTTTGCTCAGAGGACCGGATGAAGTCAGGGAGTTCTCCCTTTCACTGAGAAACGTGCGGGCTGCTGTTGCCTGGGCGCTCTCTTCTTTGCAAAAGAGTCTGCAGTTCCACGCTTTGAACCGTGGAAAGGCGCCGGGCTCTGCTAAGATTTCGCCCGGCGCTTCGTTTGCCCTGGGCCAAAGCGAGCCTTCACAATAGCTGAACGCTAACACTGCATACTCGTTCCACTTCCAGAACCGGGCTACGGCGAGGCAGTTCTCCGGGGGAAAACGGCCCTTCGCGAAGGGCAGATCTGCCGAGCTCCTTGCGGGAAAGCGAAAGCAAAGGACGCTTTTCTCCCTCTAACCGCTTTCGTCAGAGGAACGGGGGAAGGCACAGTGTTCTTTCTCTCCCTGAGATACACACAATCTGACGTTGCCTCTGAGCGCCGTTGCTGGCAAAGAACTGAAAGTGACATACATTCCTGTGGGGAAACACAGGGCTTTGCTAGGATTTCTCTAGGCAGTGTGTTTTCCCTGGGCCTCACTGTAGCAACACTATCTCGCAAGGGCAGAACTGCATGGCACTTCCTCCGCCAGGAGAGAGCTGCTGCTTTGTAGTTTGTGCTGGGAAACCTTGCTTTGGCAAGTGCGAATTGACCGCATTCAGGCAGAAAGAAAAGAGAATAGCAAGAGGCCTTTTCTCCCCGGCTGCTCTGCCAAGCCCTTCCAGCTCAAACTATGTCGTTGCTCCTCTGGAAGGATCCCTGCACCGCGGCGTAGTTTTTCCGAAGAAGCCCTGCGTTTGCAAGAGCAAATGAGGAATTCGTGGCAGGAAAGAGGAAGGAAAGAAAGTTTCTCTCCCTCTGCCTGCTTTGCTCAGAGGACCGGATGAAGTCAGGGAGTTCTCCCTTTCACTGAGAAACGTGCGGGCTGCTGTTGCCTGGGCGCTCTCTTCTTTGCAAAAGAGTCTGCAGTTCCACGCTTTGAACCGTGGAAAGGCGCCGGGCTCTGCTAAGATTTCCCCCGGCGCTTCGTTTGCCCTGGGCCAAAGCGAGCCTTCACAATAGCTGAACGCTAACACTGCATACTCGTTCCACTTCCAGAACCGGGCTACGGCGAGGCAGTTCTCCGGGGGAAAACGGCCCTTCGCGAAGGGCAGATCTGCCGAGCTCCTTGCGGGAAAGCGAAAGCAAAGGACGCTTTTCTCCCTCTAACCGCTTTCGTCAGAGGAACGGGGGAAGGCACAGTGTTCTTTCTCTCCCTGAGATACACACAATCTGACGTTGCCTCTGAGCGCCGTTGCTGGCAAAGAACTGAAAGTGACATACATTCCTGTGGGGAAACACAGGGCTTTGCTAGGATTTCTCTAGGCAGTGTGTTTTCCCTGGGCCTCACTGTAGCAACACTATCTCGCAAGGGCAGAACTGCATGGCACTTCCTCCGCCAGGAGAGAGCTCCTGCTTTGTAGTTTGTGCTGGGAAACCTTGCTTTGGCAAGTGCGAATTGACCGCATTCAGGCAGAAAGAAAAGAGAATAGCAAGAGGCCTTTTCTCCCCGGCTGCTCTGCCAAGCCCTTGCAGCTCAAACTATGTCGTTGCTCCTCTGGAAGGATCCCTGCACCGCGGCGTAGTTTTTCCGAAGAAGCCCTGCGTTTGCCAGAGCAAATGAGGAATTCGTGGCAGGAAAGAGGAAGGAAAGAAAGTTTCTCTCCCTCTGCCTGCTTTGCTCAG
Organism: Elephas maximus indicus; assembly: GCF_024166365.1. Classification (NCBI taxonomy): domain Eukaryota; kingdom Metazoa; phylum Chordata; class Mammalia; order Proboscidea; family Elephantidae; genus Elephas; species Elephas maximus. The sequence goes on from NW_026060262.1 coordinate 513,316, forward strand.
AGGACCGGATGAAGTCAGGGAGTTCTCCCTTTCACTGAGAAACGTGCGGGCTGCTGTTGCCTGGGCGCTCTCTTCTTTGCAAAAGAGTCTGCAGTTCCACGCTTTGAACCGTGGAAAGGCGCCGGGCTCTGCTAAGATTTCCCCCGGCGCTTCGTTTGCCCTGGGCCAAAGCGAGCCTTCACAATAGCTGAACGCTAACACTGCATACTCGTTCCACTTCCAGAACCGGGCTACGGCGAGGCAGTTCTCCGGGGGAAAACGGCCCTTCGCGAAGGGCAGATCTGCCGAGCTCCTTGCGGGAAAGCGAAAGCAAAGGACGCTTTTCTCCCTCTAACCGCTTTCGTCAGAGGAACGGGGGAAGGCACAGTGTTCTTTCTCTCCCTGAGATACACACAATCTGACGTTGCCTCTGAGCGCCGTTGCTGGCAAAGAACTGAAAGTGACATACATTCCTGTGGGGAAACACAGGGCTTTGCTAGGATTTCTCTAGGCAGTGTGTTTTCCCTGGGCCTCACTGTAGCAACACTATCTCGCAAGGGCAGAACTGCATGGCACTTCCTCCGCCAGGAGAGAGCTGCTGCTTTGTAGTTTGTGCTGGGAAACCTTGCTTTGGCAAGTGCGAATTGACCGCATTCAGGCAGAAAGAAAAGAGAATAGCAAGAGGCCTTTTCTCCCCGGCTGCTCTGCCAAGCCCTTCCAGCTCAAACTATGTCGTTGCTCCTCTGGAAGGATCCCTGCACCGCGGCGTAGTTTTTCCGAAGAAGCCCTGCGTTTGCAAGAGCAAATGAGGAATTCGTGGCAGGAAAGAGGAAGGAAAGAAAGTTTCTCTCCCTCTGCCTGCTTTGCTCAGAGGACCGGATGAAGTCAGGGAGTTCTCCCTTTCACTGAGAAACGTGCGGGCTGCTGTTGCCTGGGCGCTCTCTTCTTTGCAAAAGAGTCTGCAGTTCCACGCTTTGAACCGTGGAAAGGCGCCGGGCTCTGCTAAGATTTCCCCCGGCGCTTCGTTTGCCCTGGGCCAAAGCGAGCCTTCACAATAGCTGAACGCTAACACTGCATACTCGTTCCACTTCCAGAACCGGGCTACGGCGAGGCAGTTCTCCGGGGGAAAACGGCCCTTCGCGAAGGGCAGATCTGCCGAGCTCCTTGCGGGAAAGCGAAAGCAAAGGACGCTTTTCTCCCTCTAACCGCTTTCGTCAGAGGAACGGGGGAAGGCACAGTGTTCTTTCTCTCCCTGAGATACACACAATCTGACGTTGCCTCTGAGCGCCGTTGCTGGCAAAGAACTGAAAGTGACATACATTCCTGTGGGGAAACACAGGGCTTTGCTAGGATTTCTCTAGGCAGTGTGTTTTCCCTGGGCCTCACTGTAGCAACACTATCTCGCAAGGGCAGAACTGCATGGCACTTCCTCCGCCAGGAGAGAGCTGCTGCTTTGTAGTTTGTGCTGGGAAACCTTGCTTTGGCAAGTGCGAATTGACCGCATTCAGGCAGAAAGAAAAGAGAATAGCAAGAGGCCTTTTCTCCCCGGCTGCTCTGCCAAGCCCTTCCAGCTCAAACTATGTCGTTGCTCCTCTGGAAGGATCCCTGCACCGCGGCGTAGTTTTTCCGAAGAAGCCCTGCGTTTGCAAGAGCAAATGAGGAATTCGTGGCAGGAAAGAGGAAGGAAAGAAAGTTTCTCTCCCTCTGCCTGCTTTGCTCAGAGGACCGGATGAAGTCAGGGAGTTCTCCCTTTCACTGAGAAACGTGCGGGCTGCTGTTGCCTGGGCGCTCTCTTCTTTGCAAAAGAGTCTGCAGTTCCACGCTTTGAACCGTGGAAAGGCGCCGGGCTCTGCTAAGATTTCCCCCGGCGCTTCGTTTGCCCTGGGCCAAAGCGAGCCTTCACAATAGCTGAACGCTAACACTGCATACTCGTTCCACTTCCAGAACCGGGCTACGGCGAGGCAGTTCTCCGGGGGAAAACGGCCCTTCGCGAAGGGCAGATCTGCCGAGCTCCTTGCGGGAAAGCGAAAGCAAAGGACGCTTTTCTCCCTCTAACCGCTTTCGTCAGAGGAACGGGGGAAGGCACAGTGTTCTTTCTCTCCCTGAGATACACACAATCTGACGTTGCCTCTGAGCGCCGTTGCTGGCAAAGAACTGAAAGTGACATACATTCCTGTGGGGAAACACAGGGCTTTGCTAGGATTTCTCTAGGCAGTGTGTTTTCCCTGGGCCTCACTGTAGCAACACTATCTCGCAAGGGCAGAACTGCATGGCACTTCCTCCGCCAGGAGAGAGCTGCTGCTTTGTAGTTTGTGCTGGGAAACCTTGCTTTGGCAAGTGCGAATTGACCGCATTCAGGCAGAAAGAAAAGAGAATAGCAAGAGGCCTTTTCTCCCCGGCTGCTCTGCCAAGCCCTTCCAGCTCAAACTATGTCGTTGCTCCTCTGGAAGGATCCCTGCACCGCGGCGTAGTTTTTCCGAAGAAGCCCTGCGTTTGCAAGAGCAAATGAGGAATTCGTGGCAGGAAAGAGGAAGGAAAGAAAGTTTCTCTCCCTCTGCCTGCTTTGCTCAGAGGACCGGATGAAGTCAGGGAGTTCTCCCTTTCACTGAGAAACGTGCGGGCTGCTGTTGCCTGGGCGCTCTCTTCTTTGCAAAAGAGTCTGCAGTTCCACGCTTTGAACCGTGGAAAGGCGCCGGGCTCTGCTAAGATTTCCCCCGGCGCTTCGTTTGCCCTGGGCCAAAGCGAGCCTTCACAATAGCTGAACGCTAACACTGCATACTCGTTCCACTTCCAGAACCGGGCTACGGCGAGGCAGTTCTCCGGGGGAAAACGGCCCTTCGCGAAGGGCAGATCTGCCGAGCTCCTTGCGGGAAAGCGAAAGCAAAGGACGCTTTTCTCCCTCTAACCGCTTTCGTCAGAGGAACGGGGGAAGGCACAGTGTTCTTTCTCTCCCTGAGATACACACAATCTGACGTTGCCTCTGAGCGCCGTTGCTGGCAAAGAACTGAAAGTGACATACATTCCTGTGGGGAAACACAGGGCTTTGCTAGGATTTCTCTAGGCAGTGTGTTTTCCCTGGGCCTCACTGTAGCAACACTATCTCGCAAGGGCAGAACTGCATGGCACTTCCTCCGCCAGGAGAGAGCTGCTGCTTTGTAGTTTGTGCTGGGAAACCTTGCTTTGGCAAGTGCGAATTGACCGCATTCAGGCAGAAAGAAAAGAGAATAGCAAGAGGCCTTTTCTCCCCGGCTGCTCTGCCAAGCCCTTCCAGCTCAAACTATGTCGTTGCTCCTCTGGAAGGATCCCTGCACCGCGGCGTAGTTTTTCCGAAGAAGCCCTGCGTTTGCAAGAGCAAATGAGGAATTCGTGGCAGGAAAGAGGAAGGAAAGAAAGTTTCTCTCCCTCTGCCTGCTTTGCTCAGAGGACCGGATGAAGTCAGGGAGTTCTCCCTTTCACTGAGAAACGTGCGGGCTGCTGTTGCCTGGGCGCTCTCTTCTTTGCAAAAGAGTCTGCAGTTCCACGCTTTGAACCGTGGAAAGGCGCCGGGCTCTGCTAAGATTTCCCCCGGCGCTTCGTTTGCCCTGGGCCAAAGCGAGCCTTCACAATAGCTGAACGCTAACACTGCATACTCGTTCCACTTCCAGAACCGGGCTACGGCGAGGCAGTTCTCCGGGGGAAAACGGCCCTTCGCGAAGGGCAGATCTGCCGAGCTCCTTGCGGGAAAGCGAAAGCAAAGGACGCTTTTCTCCCTCTAACCGCTTTCGTCAGAGGAACGGGGGAAGGCACAGTGTTCTTTCTCTCCCTGAGATACACACAATCTGACGTTGCCTCTGAGCGCCGTTGCTGGCAAAGAACTGAAAGTGACATACATTCCTGTGGGGAAACACAGGGCTTTGCTAGGATTTCTCTAGGCAGTGTGTTTTCCCTGGGCCTCACTGTAGCAACACTATCTCGCAAGGGCAGAACTGCATGGCACTTCCTCCGCCAGGAGAGAGCTGCTGCTTTGTAGTTTGTGCTGGGAAACCTTGCTTTGGCAAGTGCGAATTGACCGCATTCAGGCAGAAAGAAAAGAGAATAGCAAGAGGCCTTTTCTCCCCGGCTGCTCTGCCAAGCCCTTCCAGCTCAAACTATGTCGTTGCTCCTCTGGAAGGATCCCTGCACCGCGGCGTAGTTTTTCCGAAGAAGCCCTGCGTTTGCAAGAGCAAATGAGGAATTCGTGGCAGGAAAGAGGAAGGAAAGAAAGTTTCTCTCCCTCTGCCTGCTTTGCTCAGAGGACCGGATGAAGTCAGGGAGTTCTCCCTTTCACTGAGAAACGTGCGGGCTGCTGTTGCCTGGGCGCTCTCTTCTTTGCAAAAGAGTCTGCAGTTCCACGCTTTGAACCGTGGAAAGGCGCCGGGCTCTGCTAAGATTTCCCCCGGCGCTTCGTTTGCCCTGGGCCAAAGCGAGCCTTCACAATAGCTGAACGCTAACACTGCATACTCGTTCCACTTCCAGAACCGGGCTACGGCGAGGCAGTTCTCCGGGGGAAAACGGCCCTTCGCGAAGGGCAGATCTGCCGAGCTCCTTGCGGGAAAGCGAAAGCAAAGGACGCTTTTCTCCCTCTAACCGCTTTCGTCAGAGGAACGGGGGAAGGCACAGTGTTCTTTCTCTCCCTGAGATACACACAATCTGACGTTGCCTCTGAGCGCCGTTGCTGGCAAAGAACTGAAAGTGACATACATTCCTGTGGGGAAACACAGGGCTTTGCTAGGATTTCTCTAGGCAGTGTGTTTTCCCTGGGCCTCACTGTAGCAACACTATCTCGCAAGGGCAGAACTGCATGGCACTTCCTCCGCCAGGAGAGAGCTGCTGCTTTGTAGTTTGTGCTGGGAAACCTTGCTTTGGCAAGTGCGAATTGACCGCATTCAGGCAGAAAGAAAAGAGAATAGCAAGAGGCCTTTTCTCCCCGGCTGCTCTGCCAAGCCCTTCCAGCTCAAACTATGTCGTTGCTCCTCTGGAAGGATCCCTGCACCGCGGCGTAGTTTTTCCGAAGAAGCCCTGCGTTTGCAAGAGCAAATGAGGAATTCGTGGCAGGAAAGAGGAAGGAAAGAAAGTTTCTCTCCCTCTGCCTGCTTTGCTCAGAGGACCGGATGAAGTCAGGGAGTTCTCCCTTTCACTGAGAAACGTGCGGGCTGCTGTTGCCTGGGCGCTCTCTTCTTTGCAAAAGAGTCTGCAGTTCCACGCTTTGAACCGTGGAAAGGCGCCGGGCTCTGCTAAGATTTCCCCCGGCGCTTCGTTTGCCCTGGGCCAAAGCGAGCCTTCACAATAGCTGAACGCTAACACTGCATACTCGTTCCACTTCCAGAACCGGGCTACGGCGAGGCAGTTCTCCGGGGGAAAACGGCCCTTCGCGAAGGGCAGATCTGCCGAGCTCCTTGCGGGAAAGCGAAAGCAAAGGACGCTTTTCTCCCTCTAACCGCTTTCGTCAGAGGAACGGGGGAAGGCACAGTGTTCTTTCTCTCCCTGAGATACACACAATCTGACGTTGCCTCTGAGCGCCGTTGCTGGCAAAGAACTGAAAGTGACATACATTCCTGTGGGGAAACACAGGGCTTTGCTAGGATTTCTCTAGGCAGTGTGTTTTCCCTGGGCCTCACTGTAGCAACACTATCTCGCAAGGGCAGAACTGCATGGCACTTCCTCCGCCAGGAGAGAGCTGCTGCTTTGTAGTTTGTGCTGGGAAACCTTGCTTTGGCAAGTGCGAATTGACCGCATTCAGGCAGAAAGAAAAGAGAATAGCAAGAGGCCTTTTCTCCCCGGCTGCTCTGCCAAGCCCTTCCAGCTCAAACTATGTCGTTGCTCCTCTGGAAGGATCCCTGCACCGCGGCGTAGTTTTTCCGAAGAAGCCCTGCGTTTGCAAGAGCAAATGAGGAATTCGTGGCAGGAAAGAGGAAGGAAAGAAAGTTTCTCTCCCTCTGCCTGCTTTGCTCAGAGGACCGGATGAAGTCAGGGAGTTCTCCCTTTCACTGAGAAACGTGCGGGCTGCTGTTGCCTGGGCGCTCTCTTCTTTGCAAAAGAGTCTGCAGTTCCACGCTTTGAACCGTGGAAAGGCGCCGGGCTCTGCTAAGATTTGCCCCGGCGCTTCGTTTGCCCTGGGCCAAAGCGAGCCTTCACAATAGCTGAACGCTAACACTGCATACTCGTTCCACTTCCAGAACCGGGCTACGGCGAGGCAGTTCTCCGGGGGAAAACGGCCCTTCGCGAAGGGCAGATCTGCCGAGCTCCTTGCGGGAAAGCGAAAGCAAAGGACGCTTTTCTCCCTCTAACCGCTTTCGTCAGAGGAACGGGGGAAGGCACAGTGTTCTTTCTCTCCCTGAGATACACACAATCTGACGTTGCCTCTGAGCTCCGTTGCTGGCAAAGAACTGAAAGTGACATACATTCCTGTGGGGAAACACAGGGCTTTGCTAGGATTTCTCTAGGCAGTGTGTTTTCCCTGGGCCTCACTGTAGCAACACTATCTCGCAAGGGCAGAACTGCATGGCACTTCCTCCGCCAGGAGAGAGCTGCTGCTTTGTAGTTTGTGCTGGGAAACCTTGCTTTGGCAAGTGCGAATTGACCGCATTCAGGCAGAAAGAAAAGAGAATAGCAAGAGGCCTTTTCTCCCCGGCTGCTCTGCCAAGCCCTTCCAGCTCAAACTATGTCGTTGCTCCTCTGGAAGGATCCCTGCACCGCGGCGTAGTTTTTCCGAAGAAGCCCTGCGTTTGCAAGAGCAAATGAGGAATTCGTGGCAGGAAAGAGGAAGGAAAGAAAGTTTCTCTCCCTCTGCCTGCTTTGCTCAGAGGACCGGATGAAGTCAGGGAGTTCTCCCTTTCACTGAGAAACGTGCGGGCTGCTGTTGCCTGGGCGCTCTCTTCTTTGCAAAAGAGTCTGCAGTTCCACGCTTTGAACCGTGGAAAGGCGCCGGGCTCTGCTAAGATTTCCCCCGGCGCTTCGTTTGCCCTGGGCCAAAGCGAGCCTTCACAATAGCTGAACGCTAACACTGCATACTCGTTCCACTTCCAGAACCGGGCTACGGCGAGGCAGTTCTCCGGGGGAAAACGGCCCTTCGCGAAGGGCAGATCTGCCGAGCTCCTTGCGGGAAAGCGAAAGCAAAGGACGCTTTTCTCCCTCTAACCGCTTTCGTCAGAGGAACGGGGGAAGGCACAGTGTTCTTTCTCTCCCTGAGATACACACAATCTGACGTTGCCTCTGAGCTCCGTTGCTGGCAAAGAACTGAAAGTGACATACATTCCTGTGGGGAAACACAGGGCTTTGCTAGGATTTCTCTAGGCAGTGTGTTTTCCCTGGGCCTCACTGTAGCAACACTATCTCGCAAGGGCAGAACTGCATGGCACTTCCTCCGCCAGGAGAGAGCTGCTGCTTTGTAGTTTGTGCTGGGAAACCTTGCTTTGGCAAGTGCGAATTGACCGCATTCAGGCAGAAAGAAAAGAGAATAGCAAGAGGCCTTTTCTCCCCGGCTGCTCTGCCAAGCCCTTCCAGCTCAAACTATGTCGTTGCTCCTCTGGAAGGATCCCTGCACCGCGGCGTAGTTTTTCCGAAGAAGCCCTGCGTTTGCAAGAGCAAATGAGGAATTCGTGGCAGGAAAGAGGAAGGAAAGAAAGTTTCTCTCCCTCTGCCTGCTTTGCTCAGAGGACCGGATGAAGTCAGGGAGTTCTCCCTTTCACTGAGAAACGTGCGGGCTGCTGTTGCCTGGGCGCTCTCTTCTTTGCAAAAGAGTCTGCAGTTCCACGCTTTGAACCGTGGAAAGGCGCCGGGCTCTGCTAAGATTTCCCCCGGCGCTTCGTTTGCCCTGGGCCAAAGCGAGCCTTCACAATAGCTGAACGCTAACACTGCATACTCGTTCCACTTCCAGAACCGGGCTACGGCGAGGCAGTTCTCCGGGGGAAAACGGCCCTTCGCGAAGGGCAGATCTGCCGAGCTCCTTGCGGGAAAGCGAAAGCAAAGGACGCTTTTCTCCCTCTAACCGCTTTCGTCAGAGGAACGGGGGAAGTCACAGTGTTCTTTCTCTCCCTGAGATACACACAATCTGACGTTGCCTCTGAGCGCCGTTGCTGGCAAAGAACTGAAAGTGACATACATTCCTGTGGGGAAACACAGGGCTTTGCTAGGATTTCTCTAGGCAGTGTGTTTTCCCTGGGCCTCACTGTAGCAACACTATCTCGCAAGGGCAACACTGCATGGGATTTCCTCCGCCAGGAGAGAGCTGCTGCTTTGTAGTTTGTGCTGGGAAACCTTGCTTTGGCAAGTGCGAATTGACCGCATTCAGGCAGAAAGAAAAGAGAATAGCAAGAGGCCTTTTCTCCCCGGCTGCTCTGCCAAGCCCTTCCAGCTCAAACTATGTCGTTGCTCCTCTGGAAGGATCCCTGCACCGCGGCGTAGTTTTTCCGAAGAAGCCCTGCGTTTGCAAGAGCAAATGAGGAATTCGTGGCAGGAAAGAGGAAGGAAAGAAAGTTTCTCTCCCTCTGCCTGCTTTGCTCAGAGGACCGGATGAAGTCAGGGAGTTCTCCCTTTCACTGAGAAACGTGCGGGCTGCTGTTGCCTGGGCGCTCTCTTCTTTGCAAAAGAGTCTGCAGTTCCACGCTTTGAACCGTGGAAAGGCGCCGGGCTCTGCTAAGATTTGCCCCGGCGCTTCGTTTGCCCTGGGCCAAAGCGAGCCTTCACAATAGCTGAACGCTAACACTGCATACTCGTTCCACTTCCAGAACCGGGCTACGGCGAGGCAGTTCTCCGGGGGAAAACGGCCCTTCGCGAAGGGCAGATCTGCCGAGCTCCTTGCGGGAAAGCGAAAGCAAAGGACGCTTTTCTCCCTCTAACCGCTTTCGTCAGAGGAACGGGGGAAGGCACAGTGTTCTTTCTCTCCCTGAGATACACACAATCTGACGTTGCCTCTGAGCTCCGTTGCTGGCAAAGAACTGAAAGTGACATACATTCCTGTGGGGAAACACAGGGCTTTGCTAGGATTTCTCTAGGCAGTGTGTTTTCCCTGGGCCTCACTGTAGCAACACTATCTCGCAAGGGCAGAACTGCATGGCACTTCCTCCGCCAGGAGAGAGCTGCTGCTTTGTAGTTTGTGCTGGGAAACCTTGCTTTGGCAAGTGCGAATTGACCGCATTCAGGCAGAAAGAAAAGAGAATAGCAAGAGGCCTTTTCTCCCCGGCTGCTCTGCCAAGCCCTTCCAGCTCAAACTATGTCGTTGCTCCTCTGGAAGGATCCCTGCACCGCGGCGTAGTTTTTCCGAAGAAGCCCTGCGTTTGCAAGAGCAAATGAGGAATTCGTGGCAGGAAAGAGGAAGGAAAGAAAGTTTCTCTCCCTCTGCCTGCTTTGCTCAGAGGACCGGATGAAGTCAGGGAGTTCTCCCTTTCACTGAGAAACGTGCGGGCTGCTGTTGCCTGGGCGCTCTCTTCTTTGCAAAAGAGTCTGCAGTTCCACGCTTTGAACCGTGGAAAGGCGCCGGGCTCTGCTAAGATTTGCCCCGGCGCTTCGTTTGCCCTGGGCCAAAGCGAGCCTTCACAATAGCTGAACGCTAACACTGCATACTCGTTCCACTTCCAGAACCGGGCTACGGCGAGGCAGTTCTCCGGGGGAAAACGGCCCTTCGCGAAGGGCAGATCTGCCGAGCTCCTTGCGGGAAAGCGAAAGCAAAGGACGCTTTTCTCCCTCTAACCGCTTTCGTCAGAGGAACGGGGGAAGGCACAGTGTTCTTTCTCTCCCTGAGATACACACAATCTGACGTTGCCTCTGAGCTCCGTTGCTGGCAAAGAACTGAAAGTGACATACATTCCTGTGGGGAAACACAGGGCTTTGCTAGGATTTCTCTAGGCAGTGTGTTTTCCCTGGGCCTCACTGTAGCAACACTATCTCGCAAGGGCAGAACTGCATGGCACTTCCTCCGCCAGGAGAGAGCTGCTGCTTTGTAGTTTGTGCTGGGAAACCTTGCTTTGGCAAGTGCGAATTGACCGCATTCAGGCAGAAAGAAAAGAGAATAGCAAGAGGCCTTTTCTCCCCGGCTGCTCTGCCAAGCCCTTCCAGCTCAAACTATGTCGTTGCTCCTCTGGAAGGATCCCTGCACCGCGGCGTAGTTTTTCCGAAGAAGCCCTGCGTTTGCAAGAGCAAATGAGGAATTCGTGGCAGGAAAGAGGAAGGAAAGAAAGTTTCTCTCCCTCTGCCTGCTTTGCTCAGAGGACCGGATGAAGTCAGGGAGTTCTCCCTTTCACTGAGAAACGTGCGGGCTGCTGTTGCCTGGGCGCTCTCTTCTTTGCAAAAGAGTCTGCAGTTCCACGCTTTGAACCGTGGAAAGGCGCCGGGCTCTGCTAAGATTTCCCCCGGCGCTTCGTTTGCCCTGGGCCAAAGCGAGCCTTCACAATAGCTGAACGCTAACACTGCATACTCGTTCCACTTCCAGAACCGGGCTACGGCGAGGCAGTTCTCCGGGGGAAAACGGCCCTTCGCGAAGGGCAGATCTGCCGAGCTCCTTGCGGGAAAGCGAAAGCAAAGGACGCTTTTCTCCCTCTAACCGCTTTCGTCAGAGGAACGGGGGAAGTCACAGTGTTCTTTCTCTCCCTGAGATACACACAATCTGACGTTGCCTCTGAGCGCCGTTGCTGGCAAAGAACTGAAAGTGACATACATTCCTGTGGGGAAACACAGGGCTTTGCTAGGATTTCTCTAGGCAGTGTGTTTTCCCTGGGCCTCACTGTAGCAACACTATCTCGCAAGGGCAACACTGCATGGGATTTCCTCCGCCAGGAGAGAGCTGCTGCTTTGTAGTTTGTGCTGGGAAACCTTGCTTTGGCAAGTGCGAATTGACCGCATTCAGGCAGAAAGAAAAGAGAATAGCAAGAGGCCTTTTCTCCCCGGCTGCTCTGCCAAGCCCTTCCAGCTCAAACTATGTCGTTGCTCCTCTGGAAGGATCCCTGCACCGCGGCGTAGTTTTTCCGAAGAAGCCCTGCGTTTGCAAGAGCAAATGAGGAATTCGTGGCAGGAAAGAGGAAGGAAAGAAAGTTTCTCTCCCTCTGCCTGCTTTGCTCAGAGGACCGGATGAAGTCAGGGAGTTCTCCCTTTCACTGAGAAACGTGCGGGCTGCTGTTGCCTGGGCGCTCTCTTCTTTGCAAAAGAGTCTGCAGTTCCACGCTTTGAACCGTGGAAAGGCGCCGGGCTCTGCTAAGATTTCCCCCGGCGCTTCGTTTGCCCTGGGCCAAAGCGAGCCTTCACAATAGCTGAACGCTAACACTGCATACTCGTTCCACTTCCAGAACCGGGCTACGGCGAGGCAGTTCTCCGGGGGAAAACGGCCCTTCGCGAAGGGCAGATCTGCCGAGCTCCTTGCGGGAAAGCGAAAGCAAAGGACGCTTTTCTCCCTCTAACCGCTTTCGTCAGAGGAACGGGGGAAGGCACAGTGTTCTTTCTCTCCCTGAGATACACACAATCTGACGTTGCCTCTGAGCGCCGTTGCTGGCAAAGAACTGAAAGTGACATACATTCCTGTGGGGAAACACAGGGCTTTGCTAGGATTTCTCTAGGCAGTGTGTTTTCCCTGGGCCTCACTGTAGCAACACTATCTCGCAAGGGCAGAACTGCATGGCACTTCCTCCGCCAGGAGAGAGCTGCTGCTTTGTAGTTTGTGCTGGGAAACCTTGCTTTGGCAAGTGCGAATTGACCGCATTCAGGCAGAAAGAAAAGAGAATAGCAAGAGGCCTTTTCTCCCCGGCTGCTCTGCCAAGCCCTTCCAGCTCAAACTATGTCGTTGCTCCTCTGGAAGGATCCCTGCACCGCGGCGTAGTTTTTCCGAAGAAGCCCTGCGTTTGCAAGAGCAAATGAGGAATTCGTGGCAGGAAAGAGGAAGGAAAGAAAGTTTCTCTCCCTCTGCCTGCTTTGCTCAGAGGACCGGATGAAGTCAGGGAGTTCTCCCTTTCACTGAGAAACGTGCGGGCTGCTGTTGCCTGGGCGCTCTCTTCTTTGCAAAAGAGTCTGCAGTTCCACGCTTTGAACCGTGGAAAGGCGCCGGGCTCTGCTAAGATTTCCCCCGGCGCTTCGTTTGCCCTGGGCCAAAGCGAGCCTTCACAATAGCTGAACGCTAACACTGCATACTCGTTCCACTTCCAGAACCGGGCTACGGCGAGGCAGTTCTCCGGGGGAAAACGGCCCTTCGCGAAGGGCAGATCTGCCGAGCTCCTTGCGGGAAAGCGAAAGCAAAGGACGCTTTTCTCCCTCTAACCGCTTTCGTCAGAGGAACGGGGGAAGGCACAGTGTTCTTTCTCTCCCTGAGATACACACAATCTGACGTTGCCTCTGAGCGCCGTTGCTGGCAAAGAACTGAAAGTGACATACATTCCTGTGGGGAAACACAGGGCTTTGCTAGGATTTCTCTAGGCAGTGTGTTTTCCCTGGGCCTCACTGTAGCAACACTATCTCGCAAGGGCAGAACTGCATGGCACTTCCTCCGCCAGGAGAGAGCTGCTGCTTTGTAGTTTGTGCTGGGAAACCTTGCTTTGGCAAGTGCGAATTGACCGCATTCAGGCAGAAAGAAAAGAGAATAGCAAGAGGCCTTTTCTCCCCGGCTGCTCTGCCAAGCCCTTCCAGCTCAAACTATGTCGTTGCTCCTCTGGAAGGATCCCTGCACCGCGGCGTAGTTTTTCCGAAGAAGCCCTGCGTTTGCAAGAGCAAATGAGGAATTCGTGGCAGGAAAGAGGAAGGAAAGAAAGTTTCTCTCCCTCTGCCTGCTTTGCTCAGAGGACCGGATGAAGTCAGGGAGTTCTCCCTTTCACTGAGAAACGTGCGGGCTGCTGTTGCCTGGGCGCTCTCTTCTTTGCAAAAGAGTCTGCAGTTCCACGCTTTGAACCGTGGAAAGGCGCCGGGCTCTGCTAAGATTTCCCCCGGCGCTTCGTTTGCCCTGGGCCAAAGCGAGCCTTCACAATAGCTGAACGCTAACACTGCATACTCGTTCCACTTCCAGAACCGGGCTACGGCGAGGCAGTTCTCCGGGGGAAAACGGCCCTTCGCGAAGGGCAGATCTGCCGAGCTCCTTGCGGGAAAGCGAAAGCAAAGGACGCTTTTCTCCCTCTAACCGCTTTCGTCAGAGGAACGGGGGAAGGCACAGTGTTCTTTCTCTCCCTGAGATACACACAATCTGACGTTGCCTCTGAGCGCCGTTGCTGGCAAAGAACTGAAAGTGACATACATTCCTGTGGGGAAACACAGGGCTTTGCTAGGATTTCTCTAGGCAGTGTGTTTTCCCTGGGCCTCACTGTAGCAACACTATCTCGCAAGGGCAGAACTGCATGGCACTTCCTCCGCCAGGAGAGAGCTGCTGCTTTGTAGTTTGTGCTGGGAAACCTTGCTTTGGCAAGTGCGAATTGACCGCATTCAGGCAGAAAGAAAAGAGAATAGCAAGAGGCCTTTTCTCCCCGGCTGCTCTGCCAAGCCCTTCCAGCTCAAACTATGTCGTTGCTCCTCTGGAAGGATCCCTGCACCGCGGCGTAGTTTTTCCGAAGAAGCCCTGCGTTTGCAAGAGCAAATGAGGAATTCGTGGCAGGAAAGAGGAAGGAAAGAAAGTTTCTCTCCCTCTGCCTGCTTTGCTCAGAGGACCGGATGAAGTCAGGGAGTTCTCCCTTTCACTGAGAAACGTGCGGGCTGCTGTTGCCTGGGCGCTCTCTTCTTTGCAAAAGAGTCTGCAGTTCCACGCTTTGAACCGTGGAAAGGCGCCGGGCTCTGCTAAGATTTGCCCCGGCGCTTCGTTTGCCCTGGGCCAAAGCGAGCCTTCACAATAGCTGAACGCTAACACTGCATACTCGTTCCACTTCCAGAACCGGGCTACGGCGAGGCAGTTCTCCGGGGGAAAACGGCCCTTCGCGAAGGGCAGATCTGCCGAGCTCCTTGCGGGAAAGCGAAAGCAAAGGACGCTTTTCTCCCTCTAACCGCTTTCGTCAGAGGAACGGGGGAAGGCACAGTGTTCTTTCTCTCCCTGAGATACACACAATCTGACGTTGCCTCTGAGCGCCGTTGCTGGCAAAGAACTGAAAGTGACATACATTCCTGTGGGGAAACACAGGGCTTTGCTAGGATTTCTCTAGGCAGTGTGTTTTCCCTGGGCCTCACTGTAGCAACACTATCTCGCAAGGGCAGAACTGCATGGCACTTCCTCCGCCAGGAGAGAGCTGCTGCTTTGTAGTTTGTGCTGGGAAACCTTGCTTTGGCAAGTGCGAATTGACCGCATTCAGGCAGAAAGAAAAGAGAATAGCAAGAGGCCTTTTCTCCCCGGCTGCTCTGCCAAGCCCTTCCAGCTCAAACTATGTCGTTGCTCCTCTGGAAGGATCCCTGCACCGCGGCGTAGTTTTTCCGAAGAAGCCCTGCGTTTGCAAGAGCAAATGAGGAATTCGTGGCAGGAAAGAGGAAGGAAAGAAAGTTTCTCTCCCTCTGCCTGCTTTGCTCAGAGGACCGGATGAAGTCAGGGAGTTCTCCCTTTCACTGAGAAACGTGCGGGCTGCTGTTGCCTGGGCGCTCTCTTCTTTGCAAAAGAGTCTGCAGTTCCACGCTTTGAACCGTGGAAAGGCGCCGGGCTCTGCTAAGATTTCCCCCGGCGCTTCGTTTGCCCTGGGCCAAAGCGAGCCTTCACAATAGCTGAACGCTAACACTGCATACTCGTTCCACTTCCAGAACCGGGCTACGGCGAGGCAGTTCTCCGGGGGAAAACGGCCCTTCGCGAAGGGCAGATCTGCCGAGCTCCTTGCGGGAAAGCGAAAGCAAAGGACGCTTTTCTCCCTCTAACCGCTTTCGTCAGAGGAACGGGGGAAGGCACAGTGTTCTTTCTCTCCCTGAGATACACACAATCTGACGTTGCCTCTGAGCGCCGTTGCTGGCAAAGAACTGAAAGTGACATACATTCCTGTGGGGAAACACAGGGCTTTGCTAGGATTTCTCTAGGCAGTGTGTTTTCCCTGGGCCTCACTGTAGCAACACTATCTCGCAAGGGCAGAACTGCATGGCACTTCCTCCGCCAGGAGAGAGCTGCTGCTTTGTAGTTTGTGCTGGGAAACCTTGCTTTGGCAAGTGCGAATTGACCGCATTCAGGCAGAAAGAAAAGAGAATAGCAAGAGGCCTTTTCTCCCCGGCTGCTCTGCCAAGCCCTTCCAGCTCAAACTATGTCGTTGCTCCTCTGGAAGGATCCCTGCACCGCGGCGTAGTTTTTCCGAAGAAGCCCTGCGTTTGCAAGAGCAAATGAGGAATTCGTGGCAGGAAAGAGGAAGGAAAGAAAGTTTCTCTCCCTCTGCCTGCTTTGCTCAGAGGACCGGATGAAGTCAGGGAGTTCTCCCTTTCACTGAGAAACGTGCGGGCTGCTGTTGCCTGGGCGCTCTCTTCTTTGCAAAAGAGTCTGCAGTTCCACGCTTTGAACCGTGGAAAGGCGCCGGGCTCTGCTAAGATTTGCCCCGGCGCTTCGTTTGCCCTGGGCCAAAGCGAGCCTTCACAATAGCTGAACGCTAACACTGCATACTCGTTCCACTTCCAGAACCGGGCTACGGCGAGGCAGTTCTCCGGGGGAAAACGGCCCTTCGCGAAGGGCAGATCTGCCGAGCTCCTTGCGGGAAAGCGAAAGCAAAGGACGCTTTTCTCCCTCTAACCGCTTTCGTCAGAGGAACGGGGGAAGGCACAGTGTTCTTTCTCTCCCTGAGATACACACAATCTGACGTTGCCTCTGAGCGCCGTTGCTGGCAAAGAACTGAAAGTGACATACATTCCTGTGGGGAAACACAGGGCTTTGCTAGGATTTCTCTAGGCAGTGTGTTTTCCCTGGGCCTCACTGTAGCAACACTATCTCGCAAGGGCAGAACTGCATGGCACTTCCTCCGCCAGGAGAGAGCTGCTGCTTTGTAGTTTGTGCTGGGAAACCTTGCTTTGGCAAGTGCGAATTGACCGCATTCAGGCAGAAAGAAAAGAGAATAGCAAGAGGCCTTTTCTCCCCGGCTGCTCTGCCAAGCCCTTCCAGCTCAAACTATGTCGTTGCTCCTCTGGAAGGATCCCTGCACCGCGGCGTAGTTTTTCCGAAGAAGCCCTGCGTTTGCAAGAGCAAATGAGGAATTCGTGGCAGGAAAGAGGAAGGAAAGAAAGTTTCTCTCCCTCTGCCTGCTTTGCTCAGAGGACCGGATGAAGTCAGGGAGTTCTCCCTTTCACTGAGAAACGTGCGGGCTGCTGTTGCCTGGGCGCTCTCTTCTTTGCAAAAGAGTCTGCAGTTCCACGCTTTGAACCGTGGAAAGGCGCCGGGCTCTGCTAAGATTTCCCCCGGCGCTTCGTTTGCCCTGGGCCAAAGCGAGCCTTCACAATAGCTGAACGCTAACACTGCATACTCGTTCCACTTCCAGAACCGGGCTACGGCGAGGCAGTTCTCCGGGGGAAAACGGCCCTTCGCGAAGGGCAGATCTGCCGAGCTCCTTGCGGGAAAGCGAAAGCAAAGGACGCTTTTCTCCCTCTAACCGCTTTCGTCAGAGGAACGGGGGAAGGCACAGTGTTCTTTCTCTCCCTGAGATACACACAATCTGACGTTGCCTCTGAGCGCCGTTGCTGGCAAAGAACTGAAAGTGACATACATTCCTGTGGGGAAACACAGGGCTTTGCTAGGATTTCTCTAGGCAGTGTGTTTTCCCTGGGCCTCACTGTAGCAACACTATCTCGCAAGGGCAACACTGCATGGCACTTCCTCCGCCAGGAGAGAGCTGCTGCTTTGTAGTTTGTGCTGGGAAACCTTGCTTTGGCAAGTGCGAATTGACCGCATTCAGGCAGAAAGAAAAGAGAATAGCAAGAGGCCTTTTCTCCCCGGCTGCTCTGCCAAGCCCTTCCAGCTCAAACTATGTCGTTGCTCCTCTGGAAGGATCCCTGCACCGCGGCGTAGTTTTTCCGAAGAAGCCCTGCGTTTGCAAGAGCAAATGAGGAATTCGTGGCAGGAAAGAGGAAGGAAAGAAAGTTTCTCTCCCTCTGCCTGCTTTGCTCAGAGGACCGGATGAAGTCAGGGAGTTCTCCCTTTCACTGAGAAACGTGCGGGCTGCTGTTGCCTGGGCGCTCTCTTCTTTGCAAAAGAGTCTGCAGTTCCACGCTTTGAACCGTGGAAAGGCGCCGGGCTCTGCTAAGATTTCCCCCGGCGCTTCGTTTGCCCTGGGCCAAAGCGAGCCTTCACAATAGCTGAACGCTAACACTGCATACTCGTTCCACTTCCAGAACCGGGCTACGGCGAGGCAGTTCTCCGGGGGAAAACGGCCCTTCGCGAAGGGCAGATCTGCCGAGCTCCTTGCGGGAAAGCGAAAGCAAAGGACGCTTTTCTCCCTCTAACCGCTTTCGTCAGAGGAACGGGGGAAGGCACAGTGTTCTTTCTCTCCCTGAGATACACACAATCTGACGTTGCCTCTGAGCGCCGTTGCTGGCAAAGAACTGAAAGTGACATACATTCCTGTGGGGAAACACAGGGCTTTGCTAGGATTTCTCTAGGCAGTGTGTTTTCCCTGGGCCTCACTGTAGCAACACTATCTCGCAAGGGCAGAACTGCATGGCACTTCCTCCGCCAGGAGAGAGCTGCTGCTTTGTAGTTTGTGCTGGGAAACCTTGCTTTGGCAAGTGCGAATTGACCGCATTCAGGCAGAAAGAAAAGAGAATAGCAAGAGGCCTTTTCTCCCCGGCTGCTCTGCCAAGCCCTTCCAGCTCAAACTATGTCGTTGCTCCTCTGGAAGGATCCCTGCACCGCGGCGTAGTTTTTCCGAAGAAGCCCTGCGTTTGCAAGAGCAAATGAGGAATTCGTGGCAGGAAAGAGGAAGGAAAGAAAGTTTCTCTCCCTCTGCCTGCTTTGCTCAGAGGACCGGATGAAGTCAGGGAGTTCTCCCTTTCACTGAGAAACGTGCGGGCTGCTGTTGCCTGGGCGCTCTCTTCTTTGCAAAAGAGTCTGCAGTTCCACGCTTTGAACCGTGGAAAGGCGCCGGGCTCTGCTAAGATTTCCCCCGGCGCTTCGTTTGCCCTGGGCCAAAGCGAGCCTTCACAATAGCTGAACGCTAACACTGCATACTCGTTCCACTTCCAGAACCGGGCTACGGCGAGGCAGTTCTCCGGGGGAAAACGGCCCTTCGCGAAGGGCAGATCTGCCGAGCTCCTTGCGGGAAAGCGAAAGCAAAGGACGCTTTTCTCCCTCTAACCGCTTTCGTCAGAGGAACGGGGGAAGGCACAGTGTTCTTTCTCTCCCTGAGATACACACAATCTGACGTTGCCTCTGAGCGCCGTTGCTGGCAAAGAACTGAAAGTGACATACATTCCTGTGGGGAAACACAGGGCTTTGCTAGGATTTCTCTAGGCAGTGTGTTTTCCCTGGGCCTCACTGTAGCAACACTATCTCGCAAGGGCAGAACTGCATGGCACTTCCTCCGCCAGGAGAGAGCTGCTGCTTTGTAGTTTGTGCTGGGAAACCTTGCTTTGGCAAGTGCGAATTGACCGCATTCAGGCAGAAAGAAAAGAGAATAGCAAGAGGCCTTTTCTCCCCGGCTGCTCTGCCAAGCCCTTCCAGCTCAAACTATGTCGTTGCTCCTCTGGAAGG
This sequence comes from Elephas maximus indicus, assembly GCF_024166365.1. Lineage (NCBI taxonomy): Eukaryota > Metazoa > Chordata > Mammalia > Proboscidea > Elephantidae > Elephas > Elephas maximus. Next base: position 531,896 of record NW_026060262.1, read on the forward strand.
ATCCCTGCACCGCGGCGTAGTTTTTCCGAAGAAGCCCTGCGTTTGCAAGAGCAAATGAGGAATTCGTGGCAGGAAAGAGGAAGGAAAGAAAGTTTCTCTCCCTCTGCCTGCTTTGCTCAGAGGACCGGATGAAGTCAGGGAGTTCTCCCTTTCACTGAGAAACGTGCGGGCTGCTGTTGCCTGGGCGCTCTCTTCTTTGCAAAAGAGTCTGCAGTTCCACGCTTTGAACCGTGGAAAGGCGCCGGGCTCTGCTAAGATTTCCCCCGGCGCTTCGTTTGCCCTGGGCCAAAGCGAGCCTTCACAATAGCTGAACGCTAACACTGCATACTCGTTCCACTTCCAGAACCGGGCTACGGCGAGGCAGTTCTCCGGGGGAAAACGGCCCTTCGCGAAGGGCAGATCTGCCGAGCTCCTTGCGGGAAAGCGAAAGCAAAGGACGCTTTTCTCCCTCTAACCGCTTTCGTCAGAGGAACGGGGGAAGGCACAGTGTTCTTTCTCTCCCTGAGATACACACAATCTGACGTTGCCTCTGAGCTCCGTTGCTGGCAAAGAACTGAAAGTAACATACATTCCTGTGGGGAAACACAGGGCTTTGCTAGGATTCCTCTAGGCAGTGTGTTTTCCCTGGGCCTCACTGTAGCAACACTATCTCGCAAGGGCAACACTGCATGGCACTTCCTCCGCCAGGAGAGAGCTGCTGCTTTGTAGTTTGTGCTGGGAAACCTTGCTTTGGCAAGTGCGAATTGACCGCATTCAGGCAGAAAGAAAAGAGAATAGCAAGAGGCCTTTTCTCCCCGGCTGCTCTGCCAAGCCCTTCCAGCTCAAACTATGTCGTTGCTCCTCTGGAAGGATCCCTGCACCGCGGCGTAGTTTTTCCGAAGAAGCCCTGCGTTTGCAAGAGCAAATGAGGAATTCGTGGCAGGAAAGAGGAAGGAAAGAAAGTTTCTCTCCCTCTGCCTGCTTTGCTCAGAGGACCGGATGAAGTCAGGGAGTTCTCCCTTTCACTGAGAAACGTGCGGGCTGCTGTTGCCTGGGCGCTCTCTTCTTTGCAAAAGAGTCTGCAGTTCCACGCTTTGAACCGTGGAAAGGCGCCGGGCTCTGCTAAGATTTCCCCCGGCGCTTCTTTTGCCCTGGGCCAAAGCGAGCCTTCACAATAGCTGAACGCTAACACTGCATACTCGTTCCACTTCCAGAACCGGGCTACGGCGAGGCAGTTCTCCGGGGGAAAACGGCCCTTCGCGAAGGGCAGATCTGCCGAGCTCCTTGCGGGAAAGCGAAAGCAAAGGACGCTTTTCTCCCTCTAACCGCTTTCGTCAGAGGAACGGGGGAAGTCACAGTGTTCTTTCTCTCCCTGAGATACACACAATCTGACGTTGCCTCTGAGCGCCGTTGCTGGCAAAGAACTGAAAGTGACATACATTCCTGTGGGGAAACACAGGGCTTTGCTAGGATTTCTCTAGGCAGTGTGTTTTCCCTGGGCCTCACTGTAGCAACACTATCTCGCAAGGGCAACACTGCATGGGATTTCCTCCGCCAGGAGAGAGCTGCTGCTTTGTAGTTTGTGCTGGGAAACCTTGCTTTGGCAAGTGCGAATTGACCGCATTCAGGCAGAAAGAAAAGAGAATAGCAAGAGGCCTTTTCTCCCCGGCTGCTCTGCCAAGCCCTTCCAGCTCAAACTATGTCGTTGCTCCTCTGGAAGGATCCCTGCACCGCGGCGTAGTTTTTCCGAAGAAGCCCTGCGTTTGCAAGAGCAAATGAGGAATTCGTGGCAGGAAAGAGGAAGGAAAGAAAGTTTCTCTCCCTCTGCCTGCTTTGCTCAGAGGACCGGATGAAGTCAGGGAGTTCTCCCTTTCACTGAGAAACGTGCGGGCTGCTGTTGCCTGGGCGCTCTCTTCTTTGCAAAAGAGTCTGCAGTTCCACGCTTTGAACCGTGGAAAGGCGCCGGGCTCTGCTAAGATTTCCCCCGGCGCTTCGTTTGCCCTGGGCCAAAGCGAGCCTTCACAATAGCTGAACGCTAACACTGCATACTCGTTCCACATCCAGAACCGGGCTACGGCGAGGCAGTTCTCCGGGGGAAAACGGCCCTTCGCGAAGGGCAGATCTGCCGAGCTCCTTGCGGGAAAGCGAAAGCAAAGGACGCTTTTCTCCCTCTAACCGCTTTCGTCAGAGGAACGGGGGAAGTCACAGTGTTCTTTCTCTCCCTGAGATACACACAATCTGACGTTGCCTCTGAGCGCCGTTGCTGGCAAAGAACTGAAAGTGACATACATTCCTGTGGGGAAACACAGGGCTTTGCTAGGATTTCTCTAGGCAGTGTGTTTTCCCTGGGCCTCACTGTAGCAACACTATCTCGCAAGGGCAACACTGCATGGCACTTCCTCCGCCAGGAGAGAGCTGCTGCTTTGTAGTTTGTGCTGGGAAACCTTGCTTTGGCAAGTGCGAATTGACCGCATTCAGGCAGAAAGAAAAGAGAATAGCAAGAGGCCTTTTCTCCCCGGCTGCTCTGCCAAGCCCTTCCAGCTCAAACTATGTCGTTGCTCCTCTGGAAGGATCCCTGCACCGCGGCGTAGTTTTTCCGAAGAAGCCCTGCGTTTGCCAGAGCAAATGAGGAATTCGTGGCAGGAAAGAGGAAGGAAAGAAAGTTTCTCTCCCTCTGCCTGCTTTGCTCAGAGGACCGGATGAAGTCAGGGAGTTCTCCCTTTCACTGAGAAACGTGCGGGCTGCTGTTGCCTGGGCGCTCTCTTCTTTGCAAAAGAGTCTGCAGTTCCACGCTTTGAACCGTGGAAAGGCGCCGGGCTCTGCTAAGATTTCCCCCGGCGCTTCGTTTGCCCTGGGCCAAAGCGAGCCTTCACAATAGCTGAACGCTAACACTGCATACTCGTTCCACTTCCAGAACCGGGCTACGGCGAGGCAGTTCTCCGGGGGAAAACGGCCCTTCGCGAAGGGCAGATCTGCCGAGCTCCTTGCGGGAAAGCGAAAGCAAAGGACGCTTTTCTCCCTCTAACCGCTTTCGTCAGAGGAACGGGGGAAGGCACAGTGTTCTTTCTCTCCCTGAGATACACACAATCTGACGTTGCCTCTGAGCTCCGTTGCTGGCAAAGAACTGAAAGTAACATACATTCCTGTGGGGAAACACAGGGCTTTGCTAGGATTCCTCTAGGCAGTGTGTTTTCCCTGGGCCTCACTGTAGCAACACTATCTCGCAAGGGCAACACTGCATGGCACTTCCTCCGCCAGGAGAGAGCTGCTGCTTTGTAGTTTGTGCTGGGAAACCTTGCTTTGGCAAGTGCGAATTGACCGCATTCAGGCAGAAAGAAAAGAGAATAGCAAGAGGCCTTTTCTCCCCGGCTGCTCTGCCAAGCCCTTCCAGCTCAAACTATGTCGTTGCTCCTCTGGAAGGATCCCTGCACCGCGGCGTAGTTTTTCCGAAGAAGCCCTGCGTTTGCAAGAGCAAATGAGGAATTCGTGGCAGGAAAGAGGAAGGAAAGAAAGTTTCTCTCCCTCTGCCTGCTTTGCTCAGAGGACCGGATGAAGTCAGGGAGTTCTCCCTTTCACTGAGAAACGTGCGGGCTGCTGTTGCCTGGGCGCTCTCTTCTTTGCAAAAGAGTCTGCAGTTCCACGCTTTGAACCGTGGAAAGGCGCCGGGCTCTGCTAAGATTTCCCCCGGCGCTTCGTTTGCCCTGGGCCAAAGCGAGCCTTCACAATAGCTGAACGCTAACACTGCATACTCGTTCCACTTCCAGAACCGGGCTACGGCGAGGCAGTTCTCCGGGGGAAAACGGCCCTTCGCGAAGGGCAGATCTGCCGAGCTCCTTGCGGGAAAGCGAAAGCAAAGGACGCTTTTCTCCCTCTAACCGCTTTCGTCAGAGGAACGGGGGAAGTCACAGTGTTCTTTCTCTCCCTGAGATACACACAATCTGACGTTGCCTCTGAGCGCCGTTGCTGGCAAAGAACTGAAAGTGACATACATTCCTGTGGGGAAACACAGGGCTTTGCTAGGATTTCTCTAGGCAGTGTGTTTTCCCTGGGCCTCACTGTAGCAACACTATCTCGCAAGGGCAACACTGCATGGGATTTCCTCCGCCAGGAGAGAGCTGCTGCTTTGTAGTTTGTGCTGGGAAACCTTGCTTTGGCAAGTGCGAATTGACCGCATTCAGGCAGAAAGAAAAGAGAATAGCAAGAGGCCTTTTCTCCCCGGCTGCTCTGCCAAGCCCTTCCAGCTCAAACTATGTCGTTGCTCCTCTGGAAGGATCCCTGCACCGCGGCATAGTTTTTCCGAAGAAGCCCTGCGTTTGCAAGAGCAAATGAGGAATTCGTGGCAGGAAAGAGGAAGGAAAGAAAGTTTCTCTCCCTCTGCCTGCTTTGCTCAGAGGACCGGATGAAGTCAGGGAGTTCTCCCTTTCACTGAGAAACGTGCGGGCTGCTGTTGCCTGGGCGCTCTCTTCTTTGCAAAAGAGTCTGCAGTTCCACGCTTTGAACCGTGGAAAGGCGCCGGGCTCTGCTAAGATTTCCCCCGGCGCTTCGTTTGCCCTGGGCCAAAGCGAGCCTTCACAATAGCTGAACGCTAACACTGCATACTCGTTCCACTTCCAGAACCGGGCTACGGCGAGGCAGTTCTCCGGGGGAAAACGGCCCTTCGCGAAGGGCAGATCTGCCGAGCTCCTTGCGGGAAAGCGAAAGCAAAGGACGCTTTTCTCCCTCTAACCGCTTTCGTCAGAGGAACGGGGGAAGTCACAGTGTTCTTTCTCTCCCTGAGATACACACAATCTGACGTTGCCTCTGAGCGCCGTTGCTGGCAAAGAACTGAAAGTGACATACATTCCTGTGGGGAAACACAGGGCTTTGCTAGGATTTCTCTAGGCAGTGTGTTTTCCCTGGGCCTCACTGTAGCAACACTATCTCGCAAGGGCAACACTGCATGGGATTTCCTCCGCCAGGAGAGAGCTGCTGCTTTGTAGTTTGTGCTGGGAAACCTTGCTTTGGCAAGTGCGAATTGACCGCATTCAGGCAGAAAGAAAAGAGAATAGCAAGAGGCCTTTTCTCCCCGGCTGCTCTGCCAAGCCCTTCCAGCTCAAACTATGTCGTTGCTCCTCTGGAAGGATCCCTGCACCGCGGCGTAGTTTTTCCGAAGAAGCCCTGCGTTTGCAAGAGCAAATGAGGAATTCGTGGCAGGAAAGAGGAAGGAAAGAAAGTTTCTCTCCCTCTGCCTGCTTTGCTCAGAGGACCGGATGAAGTCAGGGAGTTCTCCCTTTCACTGAGAAACGTGCGGGCTGCTGTTGCCTGGGCGCTCTCTTCTTTGCAAAAGAGTCTGCAGTTCCACGCTTTGAACCGTGGAAAGGCGCCGGGCTCTGCTAAGATTTCCCCCGGCGCTTCGTTTGCCCTGGGCCAAAGCGAGCCTTCACAATAGCTGAACGCTAACACTGCATACTCGTTCCACTTCCAGAACCGGGCTACGGCGAGGCAGTTCTCCGGGGGAAAACGGCCCTTCGCGAAGGGCAGATCTGCCGAGCTCCTTGCGGGAAAGCGAAAGCAAAGGACGCTTTTCTCCCTCTAACCGCTTTCGTCAGAGGAACGGGGGAAGGCACAGTGTTCTTTCTCTCCCTGAGATACACACAATCTGACGTTGCCTCTGAGCTCCGTTGCTGGCAAAGAACTGAAAGTAACATACATTCCTGTGGGGAAACACAGGGCTTTGCTAGGATTCCTCTAGGCAGTGTGTTTTCCCTGGGCCTCACTGTAGCAACACTATCTCGCAAGGGCAACACTGCATGGCACTTCCTCCGCCAGGAGAGAGCTGCTGCTTTGTAGTTTGTGCTGGGAAACCTTGCTTTGGCAAGTGCGAATTGACCGCATTCAGGCAGAAAGAAAAGAGAATAGCAAGAGGCCTTTTCTCCCCGGCTGCTCTGCCAAGCCCTTCCAGCTCAAACTATGTCGTTGCTCCTCTGGAAGGATCCCTGCACCGCGGCGTAGTTTTTCCGAAGAAGCCCTGCGTTTGCAAGAGCAAATGAGGAATTCGTGGCAGGAAAGAGGAAGGAAAGAAAGTTTCTCTCCCTCTGCCTGCTTTGCTCAGAGGACCGGATGAAGTCAGGGAGTTCTCCCTTTCACTGAGAAACGTGCGGGCTGCTGTTGCCTGGGCGCTCTCTTCTTTGCAAAAGAGTCTGCAGTTCCACGCTTTGAACCGTGGAAAGGCGCCGGGCTCTGCTAAGATTTCCCCCGGCGCTTCGTTTGCCCTGGGCCAAAGCGAGCCTTCACAATAGCTGAACGCTAACACTGCATACTCGTTCCACTTCCAGAACCGGGCTACGGCGAGGCAGTTCTCCGGGGGAAAACGGCCCTTCGCGAAGGGCAGATCTGCCGAGCTCCTTGCGGGAAAGCGAAAGCAAAGGACGCTTTTCTCCCTCTAACCGCTTTCGTCAGAGGAACGGGGGAAGTCACAGTGTTCTTTCTCTCCCTGAGATACACACAATCTGACGTTGCCTCTGAGCGCCGTTGCTGGCAAAGAACTGAAAGTGACATACATTCCTGTGGGGAAACACAGGGCTTTGCTAGGATTTCTCTAGGCAGTGTGTTTTCCCTGGGCCTCACTGTAGCAACACTATCTCGCAAGGGCAACACTGCATGGGATTTCCTCCGCCAGGAGAGAGCTGCTGCTTTGTAGTTTGTGCTGGGAAACCTTGCTTTGGCAAGTGCGAATTGACCGCATTCAGGCAGAAAGAAAAGAGAATAGCAAGAGGCCTTTTCTCCCCGGCTGCTCTGCCAAGCCCTTCCAGCTCAAACTATGTCGTTGCTCCTCTGGAAGGATCCCTGCACCGCGGCATAGTTTTTCCGAAGAAGCCCTGCGTTTGCAAGAGCAAATGAGGAATTCGTGGCAGGAAAGAGGAAGGAAAGAAAGTTTCTCTCCCTCTGCCTGCTTTGCTCAGAGGACCGGATGAAGTCAGGGAGTTCTCCCTTTCACTGAGAAACGTGCGGGCTGCTGTTGCCTGGGCGCTCTCTTCTTTGCAAAAGAGTCTGCAGTTCCACGCTTTGAACCGTGGAAAGGCGCCGGGCTCTGCTAAGATTTCCCCCGGCGCTTCGTTTGCCCTGGGCCAAAGCGAGCCTTCACAATAGCTGAACGCTAACACTGCATACTCGTTCCACTTCCAGAACCGGGCTACGGCGAGGCAGTTCTCCGGGGGAAAACGGCCCTTCGCGAAGGGCAGATCTGCCGAGCTCCTTGCGGGAAAGCGAAAGCAAAGGACGCTTTTCTCCCTCTAACCGCTTTCGTCAGAGGAACGGGGGAAGTCACAGTGTTCTTTCTCTCCCTGAGATACACACAATCTGACGTTGCCTCTGAGCGCCGTTGCTGGCAAAGAACTGAAAGTGACATACATTCCTGTGGGGAAACACAGGGCTTTGCTAGGATTTCTCTAGGCAGTGTGTTTTCCCTGGGCCTCACTGTAGCAACACTATCTCGCAAGGGCAACACTGCATGGGATTTCCTCCGCCAGGAGAGAGCTGCTGCTTTGTAGTTTGTGCTGGGAAACCTTGCTTTGGCAAGTGCGAATTGACCGCATTCAGGCAGAAAGAAAAGAGAATAGCAAGAGGCCTTTTCTCCCCGGCTGCTCTGCCAAGCCCTTCCAGCTCAAACTATGTCGTTGCTCCTCTGGAAGGATCCCTGCACCGCGGCGTAGTTTTTCCGAAGAAGCCCTGCGTTTGCAAGAGCAAATGAGGAATTCGTGGCAGGAAAGAGGAAGGAAAGAAAGTTTCTCTCCCTCTGCCTGCTTTGCTCAGAGGACCGGATGAAGTCAGGGAGTTCTCCCTTTCACTGAGAAACGTGCGGGCTGCTGTTGCCTGGGCGCTCTCTTCTTTGCAAAAGAGTCTGCAGTTCCACGCTTTGAACCGTGGAAAGGCGCCGGGCTCTGCTAAGATTTCCCCCGGCGCTTCGTTTGCCCTGGGCCAAAGCGAGCCTTCACAATAGCTGAACGCTAACACTGCATACTCGTTCCACTTCCAGAACCGGGCTACGGCGAGGCAGTTCTCCGGGGGAAAACGGCCCTTCGCGAAGGGCAGATCTGCCGAGCTCCTTGCGGGAAAGCGAAAGCAAAGGACGCTTTTCTCCCTCTAACCGCTTTCGTCAGAGGAACGGGGGAAGGCACAGTGTTCTTTCTCTCCCTGAGATACACACAATCTGACGTTGCCTCTGAGCTCCGTTGCTGGCAAAGAACTGAAAGTAACATACATTCCTGTGGGGAAACACAGGGCTTTGCTAGGATTCCTCTAGGCAGTGTGTTTTCCCTGGGCCTCACTGTAGCAACACTATCTCGCAAGGGCAACACTGCATGGCACTTCCTCCGCCAGGAGAGAGCTGCTGCTTTGTAGTTTGTGCTGGGAAACCTTGCTTTGGCAAGTGCGAATTGACCGCATTCAGGCAGAAAGAAAAGAGAATAGCAAGAGGCCTTTTCTCCCCGGCTGCTCTGCCAAGCCCTTCCAGCTCAAACTATGTCGTTGCTCCTCTGGAAGGATCCCTGCACCGCGGCGTAGTTTTTCCGAAGAAGCCCTGCGTTTGCAAGAGCAAATGAGGAATTCGTGGCAGGAAAGAGGAAGGAAAGAAAGTTTCTCTCCCTCTGCCTGCTTTGCTCAGAGGACCGGATGAAGTCAGGGAGTTCTCCCTTTCACTGAGAAACGTGCGGGCTGCTGTTGCCTGGGCGCTCTCTTCTTTGCAAAAGAGTCTGCAGTTCCACGCTTTGAACCGTGGAAAGGCGCCGGGCTCTGCTAAGATTTCCCCCGGCGCTTCGTTTGCCCTGGGCCAAAGCGAGCCTTCACAATAGCTGAACGCTAACACTGCATACTCGTTCCACTTCCAGAACCGGGCTACGGCGAGGCAGTTCTCCGGGGGAAAACGGCCCTTCGCGAAGGGCAGATCTGCCGAGCTCCTTGCGGGAAAGCGAAAGCAAAGGACGCTTTTCTCCCTCTAACCGCTTTCGTCAGAGGAACGGGGGAAGTCACAGTGTTCTTTCTCTCCCTGAGATACACACAATCTGACGTTGCCTCTGAGCGCCGTTGCTGGCAAAGAACTGAAAGTGACATACATTCCTGTGGGGAAACACAGGGCTTTGCTAGGATTTCTCTAGGCAGTGTGTTTTCCCTGGGCCTCACTGTAGCAACACTATCTCGCAAGGGCAACACTGCATGGGATTTCCTCCGCCAGGAGAGAGCTGCTGCTTTGTAGTTTGTGCTGGGAAACCTTGCTTTGGCAAGTGCGAATTGACCGCATTCAGGCAGAAAGAAAAGAGAATAGCAAGAGGCCTTTTCTCCCCGGCTGCTCTGCCAAGCCCTTCCAGCTCAAACTATGTCGTTGCTCCTCTGGAAGGATCCCTGCACCGCGGCGTAGTTTTTCCGAAGAAGCCCTGCGTTTGCAAGAGCAAATGAGGAATTCGTGGCAGGAAAGAGGAAGGAAAGAAAGTTTCTCTCCCTCTGCCTGCTTTGCTCAGAGGACCGGATGAAGTCAGGGAGTTCTCCCTTTCACTGAGAAACGTGCGGGCTGCTGTTGCCTGGGCGCTCTCTTCTTTGCAAAAGAGTCTGCAGTTCCACGCTTTGAACCGTGGAAAGGCGCCGGGCTCTGCTAAGATTTCCCCCGGCGCTTCGTTTGCCCTGGGCCAAAGCGAGCCTTCACAATAGCTGAACGCTAACACTGCATACTCGTTCCACTTCCAGAACCGGGCTACGGCGAGGCAGTTCTCCGGGGGAAAACGGCCCTTCGCGAAGGGCAGATCTGCCGAGCTCCTTGCGGGAAAGCGAAAGCAAAGGACGCTTTTCTCCCTCTAACCGCTTTCGTCAGAGGAACGGGGGAAGTCACAGTGTTCTTTCTCTCCCTGAGATACACACAATCTGACGTTGCCTCTGAGCGCCGTTGCTGGCAAAGAACTGAAAGTGACATACATTCCTGTGGGGAAACACAGGGCTTTGCTAGGATTTCTCTAGGCAGTGTGTTTTCCCTGGGCCTCACTGTAGCAACACTATCTCGCAAGGGCAGAACTGCATGGCACTTCCTCCGCCAGGAGAGAGCTGCTGCTTTGTAGTTTGTGCTGGGAAACCTTGCTTTGGCAAGTGCGAATTGACCGCATTCAGGCAGAAAGAAAAGAGAATAGCAAGAGGCCTTTTCTCCCCGGCTGCTCTGCCAAGCCCTTCCAGCTCAAACTATGTCGTTGCTCCTCTGGAAGGATCCCTGCACCGCGGCGTAGTTTTTCCGAAGAAGCCCTGCGTTTGCAAGAGCAAATGAGGAATTCGTGGCAGGAAAGAGGAAGGAAAGAAAGTTTCTCTCCCTCTGCCTGCTTTGCTCAGAGGACCGGATGAAGTCAGGGAGTTCTCCCTTTCACTGAGAAACGTGCGGGCTGCTGTTGCCTGGGCGCTCTCTTCTTTGCAAAAGAGTCTGCAGTTCCACGCTTTGAACCGTGGAAAGGCGCCGGGCTCTGCTAAGATTTCCCCCGGCGCTTCGTTTGCCCTGGGCCAAAGCGAGCCTTCACAATAGCTGAACGCTAACACTGCATACTCGTTCCACTTCCAGAACCGGGCTACGGCGAGGCAGTTCTCCGGGGGAAAACGGCCCTTCGCGAAGGGCAGATCTGCCGAGCTCCTTGCGGGAAAGCGAAAGCAAAGGACGCTTTTCTCCCTCTAACCGCTTTCGTCAGAGGAACGGGGGAAGGCACAGTGTTCTTTCTCTCCCTGAGATACACACAATCTGACGTTGCCTCTGAGCTCCGTTGCTGGCAAAGAACTGAAAGTAACATACATTCCTGTGGGGAAACACAGGGCTTTGCTAGGATTCCTCTAGGCAGTGTGTTTTCCCTGGGCCTCACTGTAGCAACACTATCTCGCAAGGGCAACACTGCATGGCACTTCCTCCGCCAGGAGAGAGCTGCTGCTTTGTAGTTTGTGCTGGGAAACCTTGCTTTGGCAAGTGCGAATTGACCGCATTCAGGCAGAAAGAAAAGAGAATAGCAAGAGGCCTTTTCTCCCCGGCTGCTCTGCCAAGCCCTTCCAGCTCAAACTATGTCGTTGCTCCTCTGGAAGGATCCCTGCACCGCGGCGTAGTTTTTCCGAAGAAGCCCTGCGTTTGCAAGAGCAAATGAGGAATTCGTGGCAGGAAAGAGGAAGGAAAGAAAGTTTCTCTCCCTCTGCCTGCTTTGCTCAGAGGACCGGATGAAGTCAGGGAGTTCTCCCTTTCACTGAGAAACGTGCGGGCTGCTGTTGCCTGGGCGCTCTCTTCTTTGCAAAAGAGTCTGCAGTTCCACGCTTTGAACCGTGGAAAGGCGCCGGGCTCTGCTAAGATTTCCCCCGGCGCTTCGTTTGCCCTGGGCCAAAGCGAGCCTTCACAATAGCTGAACGCTAACACTGCATACTCGTTCCACTTCCAGAACCGGGCTACGGCGAGGCAGTTCTCCGGGGGAAAACGGCCCTTCGCGAAGGGCAGATCTGCCGAGCTCCTTGCGGGAAAGCGAAAGCAAAGGACGCTTTTCTCCCTCTAACCGCTTTCGTCAGAGGAACGGGGGAAGTCACAGTGTTCTTTCTCTCCCTGAGATACACACAATCTGACGTTGCCTCTGAGCGCCGTTGCTGGCAAAGAACTGAAAGTGACATACATTCCTGTGGGGAAACACAGGGCTTTGCTAGGATTTCTCTAGGCAGTGTGTTTTCCCTGGGCCTCACTGTAGCAACACTATCTCGCAAGGGCAACACTGCATGGGATTTCCTCCGCCAGGAGAGAGCTGCTGCTTTGTAGTTTGTGCTGGGAAACCTTGCTTTGGCAAGTGCGAATTGACCGCATTCAGGCAGAAAGAAAAGAGAATAGCAAGAGGCCTTTTCTCCCCGGCTGCTCTGCCAAGCCCTTCCAGCTCAAACTATGTCGTTGCTCCTCTGGAAGGATCCCTGCACCGCGGCGTAGTTTTTCCGAAGAAGCCCTGCGTTTGCAAGAGCAAATGAGGAATTCGTGGCAGGAAAGAGGAAGGAAAGAAAGTTTCTCTCCCTCTGCCTGCTTTGCTCAGAGGACCGGATGAAGTCAGGGAGTTCTCCCTTTCACTGAGAAACGTGCGGGCTGCTGTTGCCTGGGCGCTCTCTTCTTTGCAAAAGAGTCTGCAGTTCCACGCTTTGAACCGTGGAAAGGCGCCGGGCTCTGCTAAGATTTCCCCCGGCGCTTCGTTTGCCCTGGGCCAAAGCGAGCCTTCACAATAGCTGAACGCTAACACTGCATACTCGTTCCACATCCAGAACCGGGCTACGGCGAGGCAGTTCTCCGGGGGAAAACGGCCCTTCGCGAAGGGCAGATCTGCCGAGCTCCTTGCGGGAAAGCGAAAGCAAAGGACGCTTTTCTCCCTCTAACCGCTTTCGTCAGAGGAACGGGGGAAGTCACAGTGTTCTTTCTCTCCCTGAGATACACACAATCTGACGTTGCCTCTGAGCGCCGTTGCTGGCAAAGAACTGAAAGTGACATACATTCCTGTGGGGAAACACAGGGCTTTGCTAGGATTTCTCTAGGCAGTGTGTTTTCCCTGGGCCTCACTGTAGCAACACTATCTCGCAAGGGCAACACTGCATGGGATTTCCTCCGCCAGGAGAGAGCTGCTGCTTTGTAGTTTGTGCTGGGAAACCTTGCTTTGGCAAGTGCGAATTGACCGCATTCAGGCAGAAAGAAAAGAGAATAGCAAGAGGCCTTTTCTCCCCGGCTGCTCTGCCAAGCCCTTCCAGCTCAAACTATGTCGTTGCTCCTCTGGAAGGATCCCTGCACCGCGGCGTAGTTTTTCCGAAGAAGCCCTGCGTTTGCAAGAGCAAATGAGGAATTCGTGGCAGGAAAGAGGAAGGAAAGAAAGTTTCTCTCCCTCTGCCTGCTTTGCTCAGAGGACCGGATGAAGTCAGGGAGTTCTCCCTTTCACTGAGAAACGTGCGGGCTGCTGTTGCCTGGGCGCTCTCTTCTTTGCAAAAGAGTCTGCAGTTCCACGCTTTGAACCGTGGAAAGGCGCCGGGCTCTGCTAAGATTTCCCCCGGCGCTTCGTTTGCCCTGGGCCAAAGCGAGCCTTCACAATAGCTGAACGCTAACACTGCATACTCGTTCCACTTCCAGAACCGGGCTACGGCGAGGCAGTTCTCCGGGGGAAAACGGCCCTTCGCGAAGGGCAGATCTGCCGAGCTCCTTGCGGGAAAGCGAAAGCAAAGGACGCTTTTCTCCCTCTAACCGCTTTCGTCAGAGGAACGGGGGAAGGCACAGTGTTCTTTCTCTCCCTGAGATACACACAATCTGACGTTGCCTCTGAGCGCCGTTGCTGGCAAAGAACTGAAAGTGACATACATTCCTGTGGGGAAACACAGGGCTTTGCTAGGATTTCTCTAGGCAGTGTGTTTTCCCTGGGCCTCACTGTAGCAACACTATCTCGCAAGGGCAGAACTGCATGGCACTTCCTCCGCCAGGAGAGAGCTGCTGCTTTGTAGTTTGTGCTGGGAAACCTTGCTTTGGCAAGTGCGAATTGACCGCATTCAGGCAGAAAGAAAAGAGAATAGCAAGAGGCCTTTTCTCCCCGGCTGCTCTGCCAAGCCCTTCCAGCTCAAACTATGTCGTTGCTCCTCTGGAAGGATCCCTGCACCGCGGCGTAGTTTTTCCGAAGAAGCCCTGCGTTTGCAAGAGCAAATGAGGAATTCGTGGCAGGAAAGAGGAAGGAAAGAAAGTTTCTCTCCCTCTGCCTGCTTTGCTCAGAGGACCAGATGAAGTCAGGGAGTTCTCCCTTTCACTGAGAAACGTGCGGGCTGCTGTTGCCTGGGCGCTCTCTTCTTTGCAAAAGAGTCTGCAGTTCCACGCTTTGAACCGTGGAAAGGCGCCGGGCTCTGCTAAGATTTCCCCCGGCGCTTCGTTTGCCCTGGGCCAAAGCGAGCCTTCACAATAGCTGAACGCTAACACTGCATACTCGTTCCACTTCCAGAACCGGGCTACGGCGAGGCAGTTCTCCGGGGGAAAACGGCCCTTCGCGAAGGGCAGATCTGCCGAGCTCCTTGCGGGAAAGCGAAAGCAAAGGACGCTTTTCTCCCTCTAACCGCTTTCGTCAGAGGAACGGGGGAAGGCACAGTGTTCTTTCTCTCCCTGAGATACACACAATCTGACGTTGCCTCTGAGCGCCGTTGCTGGCAAAGAACTGAAAGTGACATACATTCCTGTGGGGAAACACAGGGCTTTGCTAGGATTTCTCTAGGCAGTGTGTTTTCCCTGGGCCTCACTGTAGCAACACTATCTCGCAAGGGCAGAACTGCATGGCACTTCCTCCGCCAGGAGAGAGCTGCTGCTTTGTAGTTTGTGCTGGGAAACCTTGCTTTGGCAAGTGCGAATTGACCGCATTCAGGCAGAAAGAAAAGAGAATAGCAAGAGGCCTTTTCTCCCCGGCTGCTCTGCCAAGCCCTTCCAGCTCAAACTATGTCGTTGCTCCTCTGGAAGGATCCCTGCACCGCGGCGTAGTTTTTCCGAAGAAGCCCTGCGTTTGCAAGAGCAAATGAGGAATTCGTGGCAGGAAAGAGGAAGGAAAGAAAGTTTCTCTCCCTCTGCCTGCTTTGCTCAGAGGACCGGATGAAGTCAGGGAGTTCTCCCTTTCACTGAGAAACGTGCGGGCTGCTGTTGCCTGGGCGCTCTCTTCTTTGCAAAAGAGTCTGCAGTTCCACGCTTTGAACCGTGGAAAGGCGCCGGGCTCTGCTAAGATTTCCCCCGGCGCTTCGTTTGCCCTGGGCCAAAGCGAGCCTTCACAATAGCTGAACGCTAACACTGCATACTCGTTCCACTTCCAGAACCGGGCTACGGCGAGGCAGTTCTCCGGGGGAAAACGGCCCTTCGCGAAGGGCAGATCTGCCGAGCTCCTTGCGGGAAAGCGAAAGCAAAGGACGCTTTTCTCCCTCTAACCGCTTTCGTCAGAGGAACGGGGGAAGGCACAGTGTTCTTTCTCTCCCTGAGATACACACAATCTGACGTTGCCTCTGAGCGCCGTTGCTGGCAAAGAACTGAAAGTGACATACATTCCTGTGGGGAAACACAGGGCTTTGCTAGGATTTCTCTAGGCAGTGTGTTTTCCCTGGGCCTCACTGTAGCAACACTATCTCGCAAGGGCAGAACTGCATGGCACTTCCTCCGCCAGGAGAGAGCTGCTGCTTTGTAGTTTGTGCTGGGAAACCTTGCTTTGGCAAGTGCGAATTGACCGCATTCAGGCAGAAAGAAAAGAGAATAGCAAGAGGCCTTTTCTCCCCGGCTGCTCTGCCAAGCCCTTCCAGCTCAAACTATGTCGTTGCTCCTCTGGAAGGATCCCTGCACCGCGGCGTAGTTTTTCCGAAGAAGCCCTGCGTTTGCAAGAGCAAATGAGGAATTCGTGGCAGGAAAGAGGAAGGAAAGAAAGTTTCTCTCCCTCTGCCTGCTTTGCTCAGAGGACCGGATGAAGTCAGGGAGTTCTCCCTTTCACTGAGAAACGTGCGGGCTGCTGTTGCCTGGGCGCTCTCTTCTTTGCAAAAGAGTCTGCAGTTCCACGCTTTGAACCGTGGAAAGGCGCCGGGCTCTGCTAAGATTTCCCCCGGCGCTTCGTTTGCCCTGGGCCAAAGCGAGCCTTCACAATAGCTGAACGCTAACACTGCATACTCGTTCTACTTCCAGAACCGGGCTACGGCGAGGCAGTTCTCCGGGGGAAAACGGCCCTTCGCGAAGGGCAGATCTGCCGAGCTCCTTGCGGGAAAGCGAAAGCAAAGGACGCTTTTCTCCCTCTAACCGCTTTCGTCAGAGGAACGGGGGAAGGCACAGTGTTCTTTCTCTCCCTGAGATACACACAATCTGACGTTGCCTCTGAGCGCCGTTGCTGGCAAAGAACTGAAAGTGACATACATTCCTGTGGGGAAACACAGGGCTTTGCTAGGATTTCTCTAGGCAGTGTGTTTTCCCTGGGCCTCACTGTAGCAACACTATCTCGCAAGGGCAGAACTGCATGGCACTTCCTCCGCCAGGAGAGAGCTGCTGCTTTGTAGTTTGTGCTGGGAAACCTTGCTTTGGCAAGTGCGAATTGACCGCATTCAGGCAGAAAGAAAAGAGAATAGCAAGAGGCCTTTTCTCCCCGGCTGCTCTGCCAAGCCCTTCCAGCTCAAACTATGTCGTTGCTCCTCTGGAAGGATCCCTGCACCGCGGCGTAGTTTTTCCGAAGAAGCCCTGCGTTTGCAAGAGCAAATGAGGAATTCGTGGCAGGAAAGAGGAAGGAAAGAAAGTTTCTCTCCCTCTGCCTGCTTTGCTCAGAGGACCGGATGAAGTCAGGGAGTTCTCCCTTTCACTGAGAAACGTGCGGGCTGCTGTTGCCTGGGCGCTCTCTTCTTTGCAAAAGAGTCTGCAGTTCCACGCTTTGAACCGTGGAAAGGCGCCGGGCTCTGCTAAGATTTCCCCCGGCGCTTCGTTTGCCCTGGGCCAAAGCGAGCCTTCACAATAGCTGAACGCTAACACTGCATACTCGTTCCACTTCCAGAACCGGGCTACGGCGAGGCAGTTCTCCGGGGGAAAACGGCCCTTCGCGAAGGGCAGATCTGCCGAGCTCCTTGCGGGAAAGCGAAAGCAAAGGACGCTTTTCTCCCTCTAACCGCTTTCGTCAGAGGAACGGGGGAAGGCACAGTGTTCTTTCTCTCCCTGAGATACACACAATCTGACGTTGCCTCTGAGCGCCGTTGCTGGCAAAGAACTGAAAGTGACATACATTCCTGTGGGGAAACACAGGGCTTTGCTAGGATTTCTCTAGGCAGTGTGTTTTCCCTGGGCCTCACTGTAGCAACACTATCTCGCAAGGGCAGAACTGCATGGCACTTCCTCCGCCAGGAGAGAGCTGCTGCTTTGTAGTTTGTGCTGGGAAACCTTGCTTTGGCAAGTGCGAATTGACCGCATTCAGGCAGAAAGAAAAGAGAATAGCAAGAGGCCTTTTCTCCCCGGCTGCTCTGCCAAGCCCTTCCAGCTCAAACTATGTCGTTGCTCCTCTGGAAGGATCCCTGCACCGCGGCGTAGTTTTTCCGAAGAAGCCCTGCGTTTGCAAGAGCAAATGAGGAATTCGTGGCAGGAAAGAGGAAGGAAAGAAAGTTTCTCTCCCTCTGCCTGCTTTGCTCAGAGGACCGGATGAAGTCAGGGAGTTCTCCCTTTCACTGAGAAACGTGCGGGCTGCTGTTGCCTGGGCGCTCTCTTCTTTGCAAAAGAGTCTGCAGTTCCACGCTTTGAACCGTGGAAAGGCGCCGGGCTCTGCTAAGATTTCCCCCGGCGCTTCGTTTGCCCTGGGCCAAAGCGAGCCTTCACAATAGCTGAACGCTAACACTGCATACTCGTTCCACTTCCAGAACCGGGCTACGGCGAGGCAGTTCTCCGGGGGAAAACGGCCCTTCGCGAAGGGCAGATCTGCCGAGCTCCTTGCGGGAAAGCGAAAGCAAAGGACGCTTTTCTCCCTCTAACCGCTTTCGTCAGAGGAACGGGGGAAGGCACAGTGTTCTTTCTCTCCCTGAGATACACACAATCTGACGTTGCCTCTGAGCGCCGTTGCTGGCAAAGAACTGAAAGTGACATACATTCCTGTGGGGAAACACAGGGCTTTGCTAGGATTTCTCTAGGCAGTGTGTTTTCCCTGGGCCTCACTGTAGCAACACTATCTCGCAAGGGCAGAACTGCATGGCACTTCCTCCGCCAGGAGAGAGCTGCTGCTTTGTAGTTTGTGCTGGGAAACCTTGCTTTGGCAAGTGCGAATTGACCGCATTCAGGCAGAAAGAAAAGAGAATAGCAAGAGGCCTTTTCTCCCCGGCTGCTCTGCCAAGCCCTTCCAGCTCAAACTATGTCGTTGCTCCTCTGGAAGGATCCCTGCACCGCGGCGTAGTTTTTCCGAAGAAGCCCTGCGTTTGCAAGAGCAAATGAGGAATTCGTGGCAGGAAAGAGGAAGGAAAGAAAGTTTCTCTCCCTCTGCCTGCTTTGCTCAGAGGACCGGATGAAGTCAGGGAGTTCTCCCTTTCACTGAGAAACGTGCGGGCTGCTGTTGCCTGGGCGCTCTCTTCTTTGCAAAAGAGTCTGCAGTTCCACGCTTTGAACCGTGGAAAGGCGCCGGGCTCTGCTAAGATTTCCCCCGGCGCTTCGTTTGCCCTGGGCCAAAGCGAGCCTTCACAATAGCTGAACGCTAACACTGCATACTCGTTCTACTTCCAGAACCGGGCTACGGCGAGGCAGTTCTCCGGGGGAAAACGGCCCTTCGCGAAGGGCAGATCTGCCGAGCTCCTTGCGGGAAAGCGAAAGCAAAGGACGCTTTTCTCCCTCTAACCGCTTTCGTCAGAGGAACGGGGGAAGGCACAGTGTTCTTTCTCTCCCTGAGATACACACAATCTGACGTTGCCTCTGAGCGCCGTTGCTGGCAAAGAACTGAAAGTGACATACATTCCTGTGGGGAAACACAGGGCTTTGCTAGGATTTCTCTAGGCAGTGTGTTTTCCCTGGGCCTCACTGTAGCAACACTATCTCGCAAGGGCAGAACTGCATGGCACTTCCTCCGCCAGGAGAGAGCTGCTGCTTTGTAGTTTGTGCTGGGAAACCTTGCTTTGGCAAGTGCGAATTGACCGCATTCAGGCAGAAAGAAAAGAGAATAGCAAGAGGCCTTTTCTCCCCGGCTGCTCTGCCAAGCCCTTCCAGCTCAAACTATGTCGTTGCTCCTCTGGAAGGATCCCTGCACCGCGGCGTAGTTTTTCCGAAGAAGCCCTGCGTTTGCAAGAGCAAATGAGGAATTCGTGGCAGGAAAGAGGAAGGAAAGAAAGTTTCTCTCCCTCTGCCTGCTTTGCTCAGAGGACCGGATGAAGTCAGGGAGTTCTCCCTTTCACTGAGAAACGTGCGGGCTGCTGTTGCCTGGGCGCTCTCTTCTTTGCAAAAGAGTCTGCAGTTCCACGCTTTGAACCGTGGAAAGGCGCCGGGCTCTGCTAAGATTTCCCCCGGCGCTTCGTTTGCCCTGGGCCAAAGCGAGCCTTCACAATAGCTGAACGCTAACACTGCATACTCGTTCCACTTCCAGAACCGGGCTACGGCGAGGCAGTTCTCCGGGGGAAAACGGCCCTTCGCGAAGGGCAGATCTGCCGAGCTCCTTGCGGGAAAGCGAAAGCAAAGGACGCTTTTCTCCCTCTAACCGCTTTCGTCAGAGGAACGGGGGAAGGCACAGTGTTCTTTCTCTCCCTGAGATACACACAATCTGACGTTGCCTCTGAGCGCCGTTGCTGGCAAAGAACTGAAAGTGACATACATTCCTGTGGGGAAACACAGGGCTTTGCTAGGATTTCTCTAGGCAGTGTGTTTTCCCTGGGCCTCACTGTAGCAACACTATCTCGCAAGGGCAGAACTGCATGGCACTTCCTCCGCCAGGAGAGAGCTGCTGCTTTGTAGTTTGTGCTGGGAAACCTTGCTTTGGCAAGTGCGAATTGACCGCATTCAGGCAGAAAGAAAAGAGAATAGCAAGAGGCCTTTTCTCCCCGGCTGCTCTGCCAAGCCCTTCCAGCTCAAACTATGTCGTTGCTCCTCTGGAAGGATCCCTGCACCGCGGCGTAGTTTTTCCGAAGAAGCCCTGCGTTTGCAAGAGCAAATGAGGAATTCGTGGCAGGAAAGAGGAAGGAAAGAAAGTTTCTCTCCCTCTGCCTGCTTTGCTCAGAGGACCGGATGAAGTCAGGGAGTTCTCCCTTTCACTGAGAAACGTGCGGGCTGCTGTTGCCTGGGCGCTCTCTTCTTTGCAAAAGAGTCTGCAGTTCCACGCTTTGAACCGTGGAAAGGCGCCGGGCTCTGCTAAGATTTCCCCCGGCGCTTCGTTTGCCCTGGGCCAAAGCGAGCCTTCACAATAGCTGAACGCTAACACTGCATACTCGTTCTACTTCCAGAACCGGGCTACGGCGAGGCAGTTCTCCGGGGGAAAACGGCCCTTCGCGAAGGGCAGATCTGCCGAGCTCCTTGCGGGAAAGCGAAAGCAAAGGACGCTTTTCTCCCTCTAACCGCTTTCGTCAGAGGAACGGGGGAAGTCACAGTGTTCTTTCTCTCCCTGAGATACACACAATCTGACGTTGCCTCTGAGCGCCGTTGCTGGCAAAGAACTGAAAGTGACATACATTCCTGTGGGGAAACACAGGGCTTTGCTAGGATTTCTCTAGGCAGTGTGTTTTCCCTGGGCCTCACTGTAGCAACACTATCTCGCAAGGGCAACACTGCATGGGATTTCCTCCGCCAGGAGAGAGCTGCTGCTTTGTAGTTTGTGCTGGGAAACCTTGCTTTGGCAAGTGCGAATTGACCGCATTCAGGCAGAAAGAAAAGAGAATAGCAAGAGGCCTTTTCTCCCCGGCTGCTCTGCCAAGCCCTTCCAGCTCAAACTATGTCGTTGCTCCTCTGGAAGGATCCCTGCACCGCGGCGTAGTTTTTCCGAAGAAGCCCTGCGTTTGCAAGAGCAAATGAGGAATTCGTGGCAGGAAAGAGGAAGGAAAGAAAGTTTCTCTCCCTCTGCCTGCTTTGCTCAGAGGACCGGATGAAGTCAGGGAGTTCTCCCTTTCACTGAGAAACGTGCGGGCTGCTGTTGCCTGGGCGCTCTCTTCTTTGCAAAAGAGTCTGCAGTTCCACGCTTTGAACCGTGGAAAGGCGCCGGGCTCTGCTAAGATTTCCCCCGGCGCTTCGTTTGCCCTGGGCCAAAGCGAGCCTTCACAATAGCTGAACGCTAACACTGCATACTCGTTCCACTTCCAGAACCGGGCTACGGCGAGGCAGTTCTCCGGGGGAAAACGGCCCTTCGCGAAGGGCAGATCTGCCGAGCTCCTTGCGGGAAAGCGAAAGCAAAGGACGCTTTTCTCCCTCTAACCGCTTTCGTCAGAGGAACGGGGGAAGGCACAGTGTTCTTTCTCTCCCTGAGATACACACAATCTGACGTTGCCTCTGAGCGCCGTTGCTGGCAAAGAACTGAAAGTGACATACATTCCTGTGGGGAAACACAGGGCTTTGCTAGGATTTCTCTAGGCAGTGTGTTTTCCCTGGGCCTCACTGTAGCAACACTATCTCGCAAGGGCAGAACTGCATGGCACTTCCTCCGCCAGGAGAGAGCTGCTGCTTTGTAGTTTGTGCTGGGAAACCTTGCTTTGGCAAGTGCGAATTGACCGCATTCAGGCAGAAAGAAAAGAGAATAGCAAGAGGCCTTTTCTCCCCGGCTGCTCTGCCAAGCCCTTCCAGCTCAAACTATGTCGTTGCTCCTCTGGAAGGATCCCTGCACCGCGGCGTAGTTTTTCCGAAGAAGCCCTGCGTTTGCAAGAGCAAATGAGGAATTCGTGGCAGGAAAGAGGAAGGAAAGAAAGTTTCTCTCCCTCTGCCTGCTTTGCTCAGAGGACCGGATGAAGTCAGGGAGTTCTCCCTTTCACTGAGAAACGTGCGGGCTGCTGTTGCCTGGGCGCTCTCTTCTTTGCAAAAGAGTCTGCAGTTCCACGCTTTGAACCGTGGAAAGGCGCCGGGCTCTGCTAAGATTTCCCCCGGCGCTTCGTTTGCCCTGGGCCAAAGCGAGCCTTCACAATAGCTGAACGCTAACACTGCATACTCGTTCTACTTCCAGAACCGGGCTACGGCGAGGCAGTTCTCCGGGGGAAAACGGCCCTTCGCGAAGGGCAGATCTGCCGAGCTCCTTGCGGGAAAGCGAAAGCAAAGGACGCTTTTCTCCCTCTAACCGCTTTCGTCAGAGGAACGGGGGAAGTCACAGTGTTCTTTCTCTCCCTGAGATACACACAATCTGACGTTGCCTCTGAGCGCCGTTGCTGGCAAAGAACTGAAAGTGACATACATTCCTGTGGGGAAACACAGGGCTTTGCTAGGATTTCTCTAGGCAGTGTGTTTTCCCTGGGCCTCACTGTAGCAACACTATCTCGCAAGGGCAACACTGCATGGGATTTCCTCCGCCAGGAGAGAGCTGCTGCTTTGTAGTTTGTGCTGGGAAACCTTGCTTTGGCAAGTGCGAATTGACCGCATTCAGGCAGAAAGAAAAGAGAATAGCAAGAGGCCTTTTCTCCCCGGCTGCTCTGCCAAGCCCTTCCAGCTCAAACTATGTCGTTGCTCCTCTGGAAGGATCCCTGCACCGCGGCGTAGTTTTTCCGAAGAAGCCCTGCGTTTGCAAGAGCAAATGAGGAATTCGTGGCAGGAAAGAGGAAGGAAAGAAAGTTTCTCTCCCTCTGCCTGCTTTGCTCAGAGGACCGGATGAAGTCAGGGAGTTCTCCCTTTCACTGAGAAACGTGCGGGCTGCTGTTGCCTGGGCGCTCTCTTCTTTGCAAAAGAGTCTGCAGTTCCACGCTTTGAACCGTGGAAAGGCGCCGGGCTCTGCTAAGATTTCCCCCGGCGCTTCGTTTGCCCTGGGCCAAAGCGAGCCTTCACAATAGCTGAACGCTAACACTGCATACTCGTTCCACTTCCAGAACCGGGCTACGGCGAGGCAGTTCTCCGGGGGAAAACGGCCCTTCGCGAAGGGCAGATCTGCCGAGCTCCTTGCGGGAAAGCGAAAGCAAAGGACGCTTTTCTCCCTCTAACCGCTTTCGTCAGAGGAACGGGGGAAGGCACAGTGTTCTTTCTCTCCCTGAGATACACACAATCTGACGTTGCCTCTGAGCGCCGTTGCTGGCAAAGAACTGAAAGTGACATACATTCCTGTGGGGAAACACAGGGCTTTGCTAGGATTTCTCTAGGCAGTGTGTTTTCCCTGGGCCTCACTGTAGCAACACTATCTCGCAAGGGCAGAACTGCATGGCACTTCCTCCGCCAGGAGAGAGCTGCTGCTTTGTAGTTTGTGCTGGGAAACCTTGCTTTGGCAAGTGCGAATTGACCGCATTCAGGCAGAAAGAAAAGAGAATAGCAAGAGGCCTTTTCTCCCCGGCTGCTCTGCCAAGCCCTTCCAGCTCAAACTATGTCGTTGCTCCTCTGGAAGGATCCCTGCACCGCGGCGTAGTTTTTCCGAAGAAGCCCTGCGTTTGCAAGAGCAAATGAGGAATTCGTGGCAGGAAAGAGGAAGGAAAGAAAGTTTCTCTCCCTCTGCCTGCTTTGCTCAGAGGACCGGATGAAGTCAGGGAGTTCTCCCTTTCACTGAGAAACGTGCGGGCTGCTGTTGCCTGGGCGCTCTCTTCTTTGCAAAAGAGTCTGCAGTTCCACGCTTTGAACCGTGGAAAGGCGCCGGGCTCTGCTAAGATTTCCCCCGGCGCTTCGTTTGCCCTGGGCCAAAGCGAGCCTTCACAATAGCTGAACGCTAACACTGCATACTCGTTCCACTTCCAGAACCGGGCTACGGCGAGGCAGTTCTCCGGGGGAAAACGGCCCTTCGCGAAGGGCAGATCTGCCGAGCTCCTTGCGGGAAAGCGAAAGCAAAGGACGCTTTTCTCCCTCTAACCGCTTTCGTCAGAGGAACGGGGGAAGGCACAGTGTTCTTTCTCTCCCTGAGATACACACAATCTGACGTTGCCTCTGAGCGCCGTTGCTGGCAAAGAACTGAAAGTGACATACATTCCTGTGGGGAAACACAGGGCTTTGCTAGGATTTCTCTAGGCAGTGTGTTTTCCCTGGGCCTCACTGTAGCAACACTATCTCGCAAGGGCAGAACTGCATGGCACTTCCTCCGCCAGGAGAGAGCTGCTGCTTTGTAGTTTGTGCTGGGAAACCTTGCTTTGGCAAGTGCGAATTGACCGCATTCAGGCAGAAAGAAAAGAGAATAGCAAGAGGCCTTTTCTCCCCGGCTGCTCTGCCAAGCCCTTCCAGCTCAAACTATGTCGTTGCTCCTCTGGAAGGATCCCTGCACCGCGGCGTAGTTTTTCCGAAGAAGCCCTGCGTTTGCAAGAGCAAATGAGGAATTCGTGGCAGGAAAGAGGAAGGAAAGAAAGTTTCTCTCCCTCTGCCTGCTTTGCTCAGAGGACCGGATGAAGTCAGGGAGTTCTCCCTTTCACTGAGAAACGTGCGGGCTGCTGTTGCCTGGGCGCTCTCTTCTTTGCAAAAGAGTCTGCAGTTCCACGCTTTGAACCGTGGAAAGGCGCCGGGCTCTGCTAAGATTTCCCCCGGCGCTTCGTTTGCCCTGGGCCAAAGCGAGCCTTCACAATAGCTGAACGCTAACACTGCATACTCGTTCTACTTCCAGAACCGGGCTACGGCGAGGCAGTTCTCCGGGGGAAAACGGCCCTTCGCGAAGGGCAGATCTGCCGAGCTCCTTGCGGGAAAGCGAAAGCAAAGGACGCTTTTCTCCCTCTAACCGCTTTCGTCAGAGGAACGGGGGAAGTCACAGTGTTCTTTCTCTCCCTGAGATACACACAATCTGACGTTGCCTCTGAGCGCCGTTGCTGGCAAAGAACTGAAAGTGACATACATTCCTGTGGGGAAACACAGGGCTTTGCTAGGATTTCTCTAGGCAGTGTGTTTTCCCTGGGCCTCACTGTAGCAACACTATCTCGCAAGGGCAACACTGCATGGGATTTCCTCCGCCAGGAGAGAGCTGCTGCTTTGTAGTTTGTGCTGGGAAACCTTGCTTTGGCAAGTGCGAATTGACCGCATTCAGGCAGAAAGAAAAGAGAATAGCAAGAGGCCTTTTCTCCCCGGCTGCTCTGCCAAGCCCTTCCAGCTCAAACTATGTCGTTGCTCCTCTGGAAGGATCCCTGCACCGCGGCGTAGTTTTTCCGAAGAAGCCCTGCGTTTGCAAGAGCAAATGAGGAATTCGTGGCAGGAAAGAGGAAGGAAAGAAAGTTTCTCTCCCTCTGCCTGCTTTGCTCAGAGGACCGGATGAAGTCAGGGAGTTCTCCCTTTCACTGAGAAACGTGCGGGCTGCTGTTGCCTGGGCGCTCTCTTCTTTGCAAAAGAGTCTGCAGTTCCACGCTTTGAACCGTGGAAAGGCGCCGGGCTCTGCTAAGATTTCCCCCGGCGCTTCGTTTGCCCTGGGCCAAAGCGAGCCTTCACAATAGCTGAACGCTAACACTGCATACTCGTTCCACTTCCAGAACCGGGCTACGGCGAGGCAGTTCTCCGGGGGAAAACGGCCCTTCGCGAAGGGCAGATCTGCCGAGCTCCTTGCGGGAAAGCGAAAGCAAAGGACGCTTTTCTCCCTCTAACCGCTTTCGTCAGAGGAACGGGGGAAGGCACAGTGTTCTTTCTCTCCCTGAGATACACACAATCTGACGTTGCCTCTGAGCGCCGTTGCTGGCAAAGAACTGAAAGTGACATACATTCCTGTGGGGAAACACAGGGCTTTGCTAGGATTTCTCTAGGCAGTGTGTTTTCCCTGGGCCTCACTGTAGCAACACTATCTCGCAAGGGCAGAACTGCATGGCACTTCCTCCGCCAGGAGAGAGCTGCTGCTTTGTAGTTTGTGCTGGGAAACCTTGCTTTGGCAAGTGCGAATTGACCGCATTCAGGCAGAAAGAAAAGAGAATAGCAAGAGGCCTTTTCTCCCCGGCTGCTCTGCCAAGCCCTTCCAGCTCAAACTATGTCGTTGCTCCTCTGGAAGGATCCCTGCACCGCGGCGTAGTTTTTCCGAAGAAGCCCTGCGTTTGCAAGAGCAAATGAGGAATTCGTGGCAGGAAAGAGGAAGGAAAGAAAGTTTCTCTCCCTCTGCCTGCTTTGCTCAGAGGACCGGATGAAGTCAGGGAGTTCTCCCTTTCACTGAGAAACGTGCGGGCTGCTGTTGCCTGGGCGCTCTCTTCTTTGCAAAAGAGTCTGCAGTTCCACGCTTTGAACCGTGGAAAGGCGCCGGGCTCTGCTAAGATTTCCCCCGGCGCTTCGTTTGCCCTGGGCCAAAGCGAGCCTTCACAATAGCTGAACGCTAACACTGCATACTCGTTCTACTTCCAGAACCGGGCTACGGCGAGGCAGTTCTCCGGGGGAAAACGGCCCTTCGCGAAGGGCAGATCTGCCGAGCTCCTTGCGGGAAAGCGAAAGCAAAGGACGCTTTTCTCCCTCTAACCGCTTTCGTCAGAGGAACGGGGGAAGTCACAGTGTTCTTTCTCTCCCTGAGATACACACAATCTGACGTTGCCTCTGAGCGCCGTTGCTGGCAAAGAACTGAAAGTGACATACATTCCTGTGGGGAAACACAGGGCTTTGCTAGGATTTCTCTAGGCAGTGTGTTTTCCCTGGGCCTCACTGTAGCAACACTATCTCGCAAGGGCAACACTGCATGGGATTTCCTCCGCCAGGAGAGAGCTGCTGCTTTGTAGTTTGTGCTGGGAAACCTTGCTTTGGCAAGTGCGAATTGACCGCATTCAGGCAGAAAGAAAAGAGAATAGCAAGAGGCCTTTTCTCCCCGGCTGCTCTGCCAAGCCCTTCCAGCTCAAACTATGTCGTTGCTCCTCTGGAAGGATCCCTGCACCGCGGCGTAGTTTTTCCGAAGAAGCCCTGCGTTTGCAAGAGCAAATGAGGAATTCGTGGCAGGAAAGAGGAAGGAAAGAAAGTTTCTCTCCCTCTGCCTGCTTTGCTCAGAGGACCGGATGAAGTCAGGGAGTTCTCCCTTTCACTGAGAAACGTGCGGGCTGCTGTTGCCTGGGCGCTCTCTTCTTTGCAAAAGAGTCTGCAGTTCCACGCTTTGAACCGTGGAAAGGCGCCGGGCTCTGCTAAGATTTCCCCCGGCGCTTCGTTTGCCCTGGGCCAAAGCGAGCCTTCACAATAGCTGAACGCTAACACTGCATACTCGTTCCACTTCCAGAACCGGGCTACGGCGAGGCAGTTCTCCGGGGGAAAACGGCCCTTCGCGAAGGGCAGATCTGCCGAGCTCCTTGCGGGAAAGCGAAAGCAAAGGACGCTTTTCTCCCTCTAACCGCTTTCGTCAGAGGAACGGGGGAAGGCACAGTGTTCTTTCTCTCCCTGAGATACACACAATCTGACGTTGCCTCTGAGCGCCGTTGCTGGCAAAGAACTGAAAGTGACATACATTCCTGTGGGGAAACACAGGGCTTTGCTAGGATTTC
This sequence comes from Elephas maximus indicus, assembly GCF_024166365.1. Lineage (NCBI taxonomy): Eukaryota > Metazoa > Chordata > Mammalia > Proboscidea > Elephantidae > Elephas > Elephas maximus. Next base: position 558,851 of record NW_026060262.1, read on the forward strand.
TCTAGGCAGTGTGTTTTCCCTGGGCCTCACTGTAGCAACACTATCTCGCAAGGGCAGAACTGCATGGCACTTCCTCCGCCAGGAGAGAGCTGCTGCTTTGTAGTTTGTGCTGGGAAACCTTGCTTTGGCAAGTGCGAATTGACCGCATTCAGGCAGAAAGAAAAGAGAATAGCAAGAGGCCTTTTCTCCCCGGCTGCTCTGCCAAGCCCTTCCAGCTCAAACTATGTCGTTGCTCCTCTGGAAGGATCCCTGCACCGCGGCGTAGTTTTTCCGAAGAAGCCCTGCGTTTGCAAGAGCAAATGAGGAATTCGTGGCAGGAAAGAGGAAGGAAAGAAAGTTTCTCTCCCTCTGCCTGCTTTGCTCAGAGGACCAGATGAAGTCAGGGAGTTCTCCCTTTCACTGAGAAACGTGCGGGCTGCTGTTGCCTGGGCGCTCTCTTCTTTGCAAAAGAGTCTGCAGTTCCACGCTTTGAACCGTGGAAAGGCGCCGGGCTCTGCTAAGATTTCCCCCGGCGCTTCGTTTGCCCTGGGCCAAAGCGAGCCTTCACAATAGCTGAACGCTAACACTGCATACTCGTTCCACTTCCAGAACCGGGCTACGGCGAGGCAGTTCTCCGGGGGAAAACGGCCCTTCGCGAAGGGCAGATCTGCCGAGCTCCTTGCGGGAAAGCGAAAGCAAAGGACGCTTTTCTCCCTCTAACCGCTTTCGTCAGAGGAACGGGGGAAGGCACAGTGTTCTTTCTCTCCCTGAGATACACACAATCTGACGTTGCCTCTGAGCGCCGTTGCTGGCAAAGAACTGAAAGTGACATACATTCCTGTGGGGAAACACAGGGCTTTGCTAGGATTTCTCTAGGCAGTGTGTTTTCCCTGGGCCTCACTGTAGCAACACTATCTCGCAAGGGCAGAACTGCATGGCACTTCCTCCGCCAGGAGAGAGCTGCTGCTTTGTAGTTTGTGCTGGGAAACCTTGCTTTGGCAAGTGCGAATTGACCGCATTCAGGCAGAAAGAAAAGAGAATAGCAAGAGGCCTTTTCTCCCCGGCTGCTCTGCCAAGCCCTTCCAGCTCAAACTATGTCGTTGCTCCTCTGGAAGGATCCCTGCACCGCGGCGTAGTTTTTCCGAAGAAGCCCTGCGTTTGCAAGAGCAAATGAGGAATTCGTGGCAGGAAAGAGGAAGGAAAGAAAGTTTCTCTCCCTCTGCCTGCTTTGCTCAGAGGACCGGATGAAGTCAGGGAGTTCTCCCTTTCACTGAGAAACGTGCGGGCTGCTGTTGCCTGGGCGCTCTCTTCTTTGCAAAAGAGTCTGCAGTTCCACGCTTTGAACCGTGGAAAGGCGCCGGGCTCTGCTAAGATTTCCCCCGGCGCTTCGTTTGCCCTGGGCCAAAGCGAGCCTTCACAATAGCTGAACGCTAACACTGCATACTCGTTCTACTTCCAGAACCGGGCTACGGCGAGGCAGTTCTCCGGGGGAAAACGGCCCTTCGCGAAGGGCAGATCTGCCGAGCTCCTTGCGGGAAAGCGAAAGCAAAGGACGCTTTTCTCCCTCTAACCGCTTTCGTCAGAGGAACGGGGGAAGTCACAGTGTTCTTTCTCTCCCTGAGATACACACAATCTGACGTTGCCTCTGAGCGCCGTTGCTGGCAAAGAACTGAAAGTGACATACATTCCTGTGGGGAAACACAGGGCTTTGCTAGGATTTCTCTAGGCAGTGTGTTTTCCCTGGGCCTCTCTGTAGCAACACTATCTCGCAAGGGCAACACTGCATGGGATTTCCTCCGCCAGGAGAGAGCTGCTGCTTTGTAGTTTGTGCTGGGAAACCTTGCTTTGGCAAGTGCGAATTGACCGCATTCAGGCAGAAAGAAAAGAGAATAGCAAGAGGCCTTTTCTCCCCGGCTGCTCTGCCAAGCCCTTCCAGCTCAAACTATGTCGTTGCTCCTCTGGAAGGATCCCTGCACCGCGGCGTAGTTTTTCCGAAGAAGCCCTGCGTTTGCAAGAGCAAATGAGGAATTCGTGGCAGGAAAGAGGAAGGAAAGAAAGTTTCTCTCCCTCTGCCTGCTTTGCTCAGAGGACCGGATGAAGTCAGGGAGTTCTCCCTTTCACTGAGAAACGTGCGGGCTGCTGTTGCCTGGGCGCTCTCTTCTTTGCAAAAGAGTCTGCAGTTCCACGCTTTGAACCGTGGAAAGGCGCCGGGCTCTGCTAAGATTTCCCCCGGCGCTTCGTTTGCCCTGGGCCAAAGCGAGCCTTCACAATAGCTGAACGCTAACACTGCATACTCGTTCCACTTCCAGAACCGGGCTACGGCGAGGCAGTTCTCCGGGGGAAAACGGCCCTTCGCGAAGGGCAGATCTGCCGAGCTCCTTGCGGGAAAGCGAAAGCAAAGGACGCTTTTCTCCCTCTAACCGCTTTCGTCAGAGGAACGGGGGAAGGCACAGTGTTCTTTCTCTCCCTGAGATACACACAATCTGACGTTGCCTCTGAGCGCCGTTGCTGGCAAAGAACTGAAAGTGACATACATTCCTGTGGGGAAACACAGGGCTTTGCTAGGATTTCTCTAGGCAGTGTGTTTTCCCTGGGCCTCACTGTAGCAACACTATCTCGCAAGGGCAGAACTGCATGGCACTTCCTCCGCCAGGAGAGAGCTGCTGCTTTGTAGTTTGTGCTGGGAAACCTTGCTTTGGCAAGTGCGAATTGACCGCATTCAGGCAGAAAGAAAAGAGAATAGCAAGAGGCCTTTTCTCCCCGGCTGCTCTGCCAAGCCCTTCCAGCTCAAACTATGTCGTTGCTCCTCTGGAAGGATCCCTGCACCGCGGCGTAGTTTTTCCGAAGAAGCCCTGCGTTTGCAAGAGCAAATGAGGAATTCGTGGCAGGAAAGAGGAAGGAAAGAAAGTTTCTCTCCCTCTGCCTGCTTTGCTCAGAGGACCGGATGAAGTCAGGGAGTTCTCCCTTTCACTGAGAAACGTGCGGGCTGCTGTTGCCTGGGCGCTCTCTTCTTTGCAAAAGAGTCTGCAGTTCCACGCTTTGAACCGTGGAAAGGCGCCGGGCTCTGCTAAGATTTGCCCCGGCGCTTCGTTTGCCCTGGGCCAAAGCGAGCCTTCACAATAGCTGAACGCTAACACTGCATACTCGTTCCACTTCCAGAACCGGGCTACGGCGAGGCAGTTCTCCGGGGGAAAACGGCCCTTCGCGAAGGGCAGATCTGCCGAGCTCCTTGCGGGAAAGCGAAAGCAAAGGACGCTTTTCTCCCTCTAACCGCTTTCGTCAGAGGAACGGGGGAAGGCACAGTGTTCTTTCTCTCCCTGAGATACACACAATCTGACGTTGCCTCTGAGCGCCGTTGCTGGCAAAGAACTGAAAGTGACATACATTCCTGTGGGGAAACACAGGGCTTTGCTAGGATTTCTCTAGGCAGTGTGTTTTCCCTGGGCCTCACTGTAGCAACACTATCTCGCAAGGGCAGAACTGCATGGCACTTCCTCCGCCAGGAGAGAGCTGCTGCTTTGTAGTTTGTGCTGGGAAACCTTGCTTTGGCAAGTGCGAATTGACCGCATTCAGGCAGAAAGAAAAGAGAATAGCAAGAGGCCTTTTCTCCCCGGCTGCTCTGCCAAGCCCTTCCAGCTCAAACTATGTCGTTGCTCCTCTGGAAGGATCCCTGCACCGCGGCGTAGTTTTTCCGAAGAAGCCCTGCGTTTGCAAGAGCAAATGAGGAATTCGTGGCAGGAAAGAGGAAGGAAAGAAAGTTTCTCTCCCTCTGCCTGCTTTGCTCAGAGGACCGGATGAAGTCAGGGAGTTCTCCCTTTCACTGAGAAACGTGCGGGCTGCTGTTGCCTGGGCGCTCTCTTCTTTGCAAAAGAGTCTGCAGTTCCACGCTTTGAACCGTGGAAAGGCGCCGGGCTCTGCTAAGATTTCCCCCGGCGCTTCGTTTGCCCTGGGCCAAAGCGAGCCTTCACAATAGCTGAACGCTAACACTGCATACTCGTTCCACTTCCAGAACCGGGCTACGGCGAGGCAGTTCTCCGGGGGAAAACGGCCCTTCGCGAAGGGCAGATCTGCCGAGCTCCTTGCGGGAAAGCGAAAGCAAAGGACGCTTTTCTCCCTCTAACCGCTTTCGTCAGAGGAACGGGGGAAGGCACAGTGTTCTTTCTCTCCCTGAGATACACACAATCTGACGTTGCCTCTGAGCGCCGTTGCTGGCAAAGAACTGAAAGTGACATACATTCCTGTGGGGAAACACAGGGCTTTGCTAGGATTTCTCTAGGCAGTGTGTTTTCCCTGGGCCTCACTGTAGCAACACTATCTCGCAAGGGCAGAACTGCATGGCACTTCCTCCGCCAGGAGAGAGCTGCTGCTTTGTAGTTTGTGCTGGGAAACCTTGCTTTGGCAAGTGCGAATTGACCGCATTCAGGCAGAAAGAAAAGAGAATAGCAAGAGGCCTTTTCTCCCCGGCTGCTCTGCCAAGCCCTTCCAGCTCAAACTATGTCGTTGCTCCTCTGGAAGGATCCCTGCACCGCGGCGTAGTTTTTCCGAAGAAGCCCTGCGTTTGCAAGAGCAAATGAGGAATTCGTGGCAGGAAAGAGGAAGGAAAGAAAGTTTCTCTCCCTCTGCCTGCTTTGCTCAGAGGACCGGATGAAGTCAGGGAGTTCTCCCTTTCACTGAGAAACGTGCGGGCTGCTGTTGCCTGGGCGCTCTCTTCTTTGCAAAAGAGTCTGCAGTTCCACGCTTTGAACCGTGGAAAGGCGCCGGGCTCTGCTAAGATTTCCCCCGGCGCTTCGTTTGCCCTGGGCCAAAGCGAGCCTTCACAATAGCTGAACGCTAACACTGCATACTCGTTCTACTTCCAGAACCGGGCTACGGCGAGGCAGTTCTCCGGGGGAAAACGGCCCTTCGCGAAGGGCAGATCTGCCGAGCTCCTTGCGGGAAAGCGAAAGCAAAGGACGCTTTTCTCCCTCTAACCGCTTTCGTCAGAGGAACGGGGGAAGTCACAGTGTTCTTTCTCTCCCTGAGATACACACAATCTGACGTTGCCTCTGAGCGCCGTTGCTGGCAAAGAACTGAAAGTGACATACATTCCTGTGGGGAAACACAGGGCTTTGCTAGGATTTCTCTAGGCAGTGTGTTTTCCCTGGGCCTCTCTGTAGCAACACTATCTCGCAAGGGCAACACTGCATGGGATTTCCTCCGCCAGGAGAGAGCTGCTGCTTTGTAGTTTGTGCTGGGAAACCTTGCTTTGGCAAGTGCGAATTGACCGCATTCAGGCAGAAAGAAAAGAGAATAGCAAGAGGCCTTTTCTCCCCGGCTGCTCTGCCAAGCCCTTCCAGCTCAAACTATGTCGTTGCTCCTCTGGAAGGATCCCTGCACCGCGGCGTAGTTTTTCCGAAGAAGCCCTGCGTTTGCAAGAGCAAATGAGGAATTCGTGGCAGGAAAGAGGAAGGAAAGAAAGTTTCTCTCCCTCTGCCTGCTTTGCTCAGAGGACCGGATGAAGTCAGGGAGTTCTCCCTTTCACTGAGAAACGTGCGGGCTGCTGTTGCCTGGGCGCTCTCTTCTTTGCAAAAGAGTCTGCAGTTCCACGCTTTGAACCGTGGAAAGGCGCCGGGCTCTGCTAAGATTTCCCCCGGCGCTTCGTTTGCCCTGGGCCAAAGCGAGCCTTCACAATAGCTGAACGCTAACACTGCATACTCGTTCCACTTCCAGAACCGGGCTACGGCGAGGCAGTTCTCCGGGGGAAAACGGCCCTTCGCGAAGGGCAGATCTGCCGAGCTCCTTGCGGGAAAGCGAAAGCAAAGGACGCTTTTCTCCCTCTAACCGCTTTCGTCAGAGGAACGGGGGAAGGCACAGTGTTCTTTCTCTCCCTGAGATACACACAATCTGACGTTGCCTCTGAGCGCCGTTGCTGGCAAAGAACTGAAAGTGACATACATTCCTGTGGGGAAACACAGGGCTTTGCTAGGATTTCTCTAGGCAGTGTGTTTTCCCTGGGCCTCACTGTAGCAACACTATCTCGCAAGGGCAGAACTGCATGGCACTTCCTCCGCCAGGAGAGAGCTGCTGCTTTGTAGTTTGTGCTGGGAAACCTTGCTTTGGCAAGTGCGAATTGACCGCATTCAGGCAGAAAGAAAAGAGAATAGCAAGAGGCCTTTTCTCCCCGGCTGCTCTGCCAAGCCCTTCCAGCTCAAACTATGTCGTTGCTCCTCTGGAAGGATCCCTGCACCGCGGCGTAGTTTTTCCGAAGAAGCCCTGCGTTTGCAAGAGCAAATGAGGAATTCGTGGCAGGAAAGAGGAAGGAAAGAAAGTTTCTCTCCCTCTGCCTGCTTTGCTCAGAGGACCGGATGAAGTCAGGGAGTTCTCCCTTTCACTGAGAAACGTGCGGGCTGCTGTTGCCTGGGCGCTCTCTTCTTTGCAAAAGAGTCTGCAGTTCCACGCTTTGAACCGTGGAAAGGCGCCGGGCTCTGCTAAGATTTCCCCCGGCGCTTCGTTTGCCCTGGGCCAAAGCGAGCCTTCACAATAGCTGAACGCTAACACTGCATACTCGTTCTACTTCCAGAACCGGGCTACGGCGAGGCAGTTCTCCGGGGGAAAACGGCCCTTCGCGAAGGGCAGATCTGCCGAGCTCCTTGCGGGAAAGCGAAAGCAAAGGACGCTTTTCTCCCTCTAACCGCTTTCGTCAGAGGAACGGGGGAAGTCACAGTGTTCTTTCTCTCCCTGAGATACACACAATCTGACGTTGCCTCTGAGCGCCGTTGCTGGCAAAGAACTGAAAGTGACATACATTCCTGTGGGGAAACACAGGGCTTTGCTAGGATTTCTCTAGGCAGTGTGTTTTCCCTGGGCCTCACTGTAGCAACACTATCTCGCAAGGGCAACACTGCATGGGATTTCCTCCGCCAGGAGAGAGCTGCTGCTTTGTAGTTTGTGCTGGGAAACCTTGCTTTGGCAAGTGCGAATTGACCGCATTCAGGCAGAAAGAAAAGAGAATAGCAAGAGGCCTTTTCTCCCCGGCTGCTCTGCCAAGCCCTTCCAGCTCAGACTGTGTCGTTGCTCCTCTGGAAGGATCCCTGCACCGCGGCGTAGTTTTTCCGAAGAAGCCCTGCGTTTGCAAGAGCAAATGAGGAATTCGTGGCAGGAAAGAGGAAGGAAAGAAAGTTTCTCTCCCTCTGCCTGCTTTGCTCAGAGGACCGGATGAAGTCAGGGAGTTCTCCCTTTCACCGAGAAACGTGCGGGCTGCTGTTGCCTGGGCGCTCTCTTCTTTGCAAAAGAGTCTGCAGTTCCACGCTTTGAACCGTGGAAAGGCGCCGGGCTCTGCTAAGATTTCCCCCGGCGCTTCGTTTGCCCTGGGCCAAAGCGAGCCTTCACAATAGCTGAACGCTAACACTGCATACTCGTTCCACTTCCAGAACCGGGCTACGGCGAGGCAGTTCTCCGGGGGAAAACGGCCCTTCGCGAAGGGCAGATCTGCCGAGCTCATTGCGGGAAAGCGAAAGCAAAGGACGCTTTTCTCCCTCTAACCGCTTTCGTCAGAGGAACGGGGGAAGTCACAGTGTTCTTCCTCTCCCTGAGATACACACAATCTGACGTTGCCTCTGAGCTCCGTTGCTGGCAAAGAACTGAAAGTGACATACATTCCTGTGGGGAAACACAGGGCTTTGCTAGGATTTCTCTAGGCAGTGTGTTTTCCCTGGGCCTCACTGTAGCAACACGATCTCGCCAGGGCAACACTGCATGGCACTTCCTCCGCCAGGAGAGAGCTGCTGCTTTGTAGTTTGTGCTGGGAAACCTTGCTTTGGCAAGTGCCAATTGACCGCATTCAGGCAGAAAGAAAAGAGAATAGCAAGAGGCCTTTTCTCCCCGGCTGCTCTGCCAAGCCCTTCCAGCTCAGACTGTGTCGTTGCTCCTCTGGAAGGATCCCTGCACCGCGGCGTAGTTTTTCCGAAGAAGCCCTGCGTTTGCAAGAGCAAATGAGGAATTCGTGGCAGGAAAGAGGAAGGAAAGAAAGTTTCTCTCCCTCTGCCTGCTTTGCTCAGAGGACCGGATGAAGTCAGGGAGTTCTCCCTTTCACCGAGAAACGTGCGGGCTGCTGTTGCCTGGGCGCTCTCTTCTTTGCAAAAGAGTCTGCAGTTCCACGCTTTGAACCGTGGAAAGGCGCCGGGCTCTGCTAAGATTTCCCCCGGCGCTTCGTTTGCCCTGGGCCAAAGCGAGCCTTCACAATAGCTGAACGCTAACACTGCATACTCGTTCCACTTCCAGAACCGGGCTACGGCGAGGCAGTTCTCCGGGGGAAAACGGCCCTTCGCGAAGGGCAGATCTGCCGAGCTCATTGCGGGAAAGCGAAAGCAAAGGACGCTTTTCTCCCTCTAACCGCTTTCGTCAGAGGAACGGGGGAAGTCACAGTGTTCTTCCTCTCCCTGAGATACACACAATCTGACGTTGCCTCTGAGCTCCGTTGCTGGCAAAGAACTGAAAGTGACATACATTCCTGTGGGGAAACACAGGGCTTTGCTAGGATTTCTCTAGGCAGTGTGTTTTCCCTGGGCCTCACTGTAGCAACACGATCTCGCCAGGGCAACACTGCATGGCACTTCCTCCGCCAGGAGAGAGCTGCTGCTTTGTAGTTTGTGCTGGGAAACCTTGCTTTGGCAAGTGCGAATTGACCGCATTCAGGCAGAAAGAAAAGAGAATAGCAAGAGGCCTTTTCTCCCCGGCTGCTCTGCCAAGCCCTTCCAGCTCAAACTGTGTCGTTGCTCCTCTGGAAGGATCCCTGCACCGCGGCGTAGTTTTTCCGAAGAAGCCCTGCGTTTGCAAGAGCAAATGAGGAATTCGTGGCAGGAAAGAGGAAGGAAAGAAAGTTTCTCTCCCTCTGCCTGCTTTGCTCAGAGGACCGGATGAAGTCAGGGAGTTCTCCCTTTCACTGAGAAACGTGCGGGCTGCTGTTGCCTGGGCGCTCTCTTCTTTGCAAAAGAGTCTGCAGTTCCACGCTTTGAACCGTGGAAAGGCGCCGGGCTCTGCTAAGATTTCCCCCGGCGCCTCGTTTGCCCTGGGCCAAAGCGAGCCTTCACAATAGCTGAACGCTAACACTGCATACTCGTTCCACTTCCAGAACCGGGCTACGGCGAGGCAGTTCTCCGGGGGAAAACGGCCCTTCGCGAAGGGCAGATCTGCCGAGCTCCTTGCGGGAAAGCGAAAGCAAAGGACGCTTTTCTCCCTCTAACCGCTTTCGTCAGAGGAACGGGGGAAGGCACAGTGTTCTTTCTCTCCCTGAGATACACACAATCTGACGTTGCCTCTGAGCGCCGTTGCTGGCAAAGAACTGAAAGTGACATACATTCCTGTGGGGAAACACAGGGCTTTGCTAGGATTTCTCTAGGCAGTGTGTTTTCCCTGGGCCTCACTGTAGCAACACTATCTCGCAAGGGCAGAACTGCATGGCACTTCCTCCGCCAGGAGAGAGCTGCTGCTTTGTAGTTTGTGCTGGGAAACCTTGCTTTGGCAAGTGCGAATTGACCGCATTCAGGCAGAAAGAAAAGAGAATAGCAAGAGGCCTTTTCTCCCCGGCTGCTCTGCCAAGCCCTTCCAGCTCAAACTATGTCGTTGCTCCTCTGGAAGGATCCCTGCACCGCGGCGTAGTTTTTCCGAAGAAGCCCTGCGTTTGCAAGAGCAAATGAGGAATTCGTGGCAGGAAAGAGGAAGGAAAGAAAGTTTCTCTCCCTCTGCCTGCTTTGCTCAGAGGACCGGATGAAGTCAGGGAGTTCTCCCTTTCACTGAGAAACGTGCGGGCTGCTGTTGCCTGGGCGCTCTCTTCTTTGCAAAAGAGTCTGCAGTTCCACGCTTTGAACCGTGGAAAGGCGCCGGGCTCTGCTAAGATTTCCCCCGGCGCTTCGTTTGCCCTGGGCCAAAGCGAGCCTTCACAATAGCTGAACGCTAACACTGCATACTCGTTCTACTTCCAGAACCGGGCTACGGCGAGGCAGTTCTCCGGGGGAAAACGGCCCTTCGCGAAGGGCAGATCTGCCGAGCTCCTTGCGGGAAAGCGAAAGCAAAGGACGCTTTTCTCCCTCTAACCGCTTTCGTCAGAGGAACGGGGGAAGTCACAGTGTTCTTTCTCTCCCTGAGATACACACAATCTGACGTTGCCTCTGAGCGCCGTTGCTGGCAAAGAACTGAAAGTGACATACATTCCTGTGGGGAAACACAGGGCTTTGCTAGGATTTCTCTAGGCAGTGTGTTTTCCCTGGGCCTCACTGTAGCAACACTATCTCGCAAGGGCAACACTGCATGGGATTTCCTCCGCCAGGAGAGAGCTGCTGCTTTGTAGTTTGTGCTGGGAAACCTTGCTTTGGCAAGTGCGAATTGACCGCATTCAGGCAGAAAGAAAAGAGAATAGCAAGAGGCCTTTTCTCCCCGGCTGCTCTGCCAAGCCCTTCCAGCTCAAACTATGTCGTTGCTCCTCTGGAAGGATCCCTGCACCGCGGCGTAGTTTTTCCGAAGAAGCCCTGCGTTTGCAAGAGCAAATGAGGAATTCGTGGCAGGAAAGAGGAAGGAAAGAAAGTTTCTCTCCCTCTGCCTGCTTTGCTCAGAGGACCGGATGAAGTCAGGGAGTTCTCCCTTTCACTGAGAAACGTGCGGGCTGCTGTTGCCTGGGCGCTCTCTTCTTTGCAAAAGAGTCTGCAGTTCCACGCTTTGAACCGTGGAAAGGCGCCGGGCTCTGCTAAGATTTCCCCCGGCGCTTCGTTTGCCCTGGGCCAAAGCGAGCCTTCACAATAGCTGAACGCTAACACTGCATACTCGTTCCACTTCCAGAACCGGGCTACGGCGAGGCAGTTCTCCGGGGGAAAACGGCCCTTCGCGAAGGGCAGATCTGCCGAGCTCCTTGCGGGAAAGCGAAAGCAAAGGACGCTTTTCTCCCTCTAACCGCTTTCGTCAGAGGAACGGGGGAAGGCACAGTGTTCTTTCTCTCCCTGAGATACACACAATCTGACGTTGCCTCTGAGCGCCGTTGCTGGCAAAGAACTGAAAGTGACATACATTCCTGTGGGGAAACACAGGGCTTTGCTAGGATTTCTCTAGGCAGTGTGTTTTCCCTGGGCCTCACTGTAGCAACACTATCTCGCAAGGGCAGAACTGCATGGCACTTCCTCCGCCAGGAGAGAGCTGCTGCTTTGTAGTTTGTGCTGGGAAACCTTGCTTTGGCAAGTGCGAATTGACCGCATTCAGGCAGAAAGAAAAGAGAATAGCAAGAGGCCTTTTCTCCCCGGCTGCTCTGCCAAGCCCTTCCAGCTCAAACTATGTCGTTGCTCCTCTGGAAGGATCCCTGCACCGCGGCGTAGTTTTTCCGAAGAAGCCCTGCGTTTGCAAGAGCAAATGAGGAATTCGTGGCAGGAAAGAGGAAGGAAAGAAAGTTTCTCTCCCTCTGCCTGCTTTGCTCAGAGGACCGGATGAAGTCAGGGAGTTCTCCCTTTCACTGAGAAACGTGCGGGCTGCTGTTGCCTGGGCGCTCTCTTCTTTGCAAAAGAGTCTGCAGTTCCACGCTTTGAACCGTGGAAAGGCGCCGGGCTCTGCTAAGATTTCCCCCGGCGCTTCGTTTGCCCTGGGCCAAAGCGAGCCTTCACAATAGCTGAACGCTAACACTGCATACTCGTTCTACTTCCAGAACCGGGCTACGGCGAGGCAGTTCTCCGGGGGAAAACGGCCCTTCGCGAAGGGCAGATCTGCCGAGCTCCTTGCGGGAAAGCGAAAGCAAAGGACGCTTTTCTCCCTCTAACCGCTTTCGTCAGAGGAACGGGGGAAGTCACAGTGTTCTTTCTCTCCCTGAGATACACACAATCTGACGTTGCCTCTGAGCGCCGTTGCTGGCAAAGAACTGAAAGTGACATACATTCCTGTGGGGAAACACAGGGCTTTGCTAGGATTTCTCTAGGCAGTGTGTTTTCCCTGGGCCTCTCTGTAGCAACACTATCTCGCAAGGGCAACACTGCATGGGATTTCCTCCGCCAGGAGAGAGCTGCTGCTTTGTAGTTTGTGCTGGGAAACCTTGCTTTGGCAAGTGCGAATTGACCGCATTCAGGCAGAAAGAAAAGAGAATAGCAAGAGGCCTTTTCTCCCCGGCTGCTCTGCCAAGCCCTTCCAGCTCAAACTATGTCGTTGCTCCTCTGGAAGGATCCCTGCACCGCGGCGTAGTTTTTCCGAAGAAGCCCTGCGTTTGCAAGAGCAAATGAGGAATTCGTGGCAGGAAAGAGGAAGGAAAGAAAGTTTCTCTCCCTCTGCCTGCTTTGCTCAGAGGACCGGATGAAGTCAGGGAGTTCTCCCTTTCACTGAGAAACGTGCGGGCTGCTGTTGCCTGGGCGCTCTCTTCTTTGCAAAAGAGTCTGCAGTTCCACGCTTTGAACCGTGGAAAGGCGCCGGGCTCTGCTAAGATTTCCCCCGGCGCTTCGTTTGCCCTGGGCCAAAGCGAGCCTTCACAATAGCTGAACGCTAACACTGCATACTCGTTCCACTTCCAGAACCGGGCTACGGCGAGGCAGTTCTCCGGGGGAAAACGGCCCTTCGCGAAGGGCAGATCTGCCGAGCTCCTTGCGGGAAAGCGAAAGCAAAGGACGCTTTTCTCCCTCTAACCGCTTTCGTCAGAGGAACGGGGGAAGGCACAGTGTTCTTTCTCTCCCTGAGATACACACAATCTGACGTTGCCTCTGAGCGCCGTTGCTGGCAAAGAACTGAAAGTGACATACATTCCTGTGGGGAAACACAGGGCTTTGCTAGGATTTCTCTAGGCAGTGTGTTTTCCCTGGGCCTCACTGTAGCAACACTATCTCGCAAGGGCAGAACTGCATGGCACTTCCTCCGCCAGGAGAGAGCTGCTGCTTTGTAGTTTGTGCTGGGAAACCTTGCTTTGGCAAGTGCGAATTGACCGCATTCAGGCAGAAAGAAAAGAGAATAGCAAGAGGCCTTTTCTCCCCGGCTGCTCTGCCAAGCCCTTCCAGCTCAAACTATGTCGTTGCTCCTCTGGAAGGATCCCTGCACCGCGGCGTAGTTTTTCCGAAGAAGCCCTGCGTTTGCAAGAGCAAATGAGGAATTCGTGGCAGGAAAGAGGAAGGAAAGAAAGTTTCTCTCCCTCTGCCTGCTTTGCTCAGAGGACCGGATGAAGTCAGGGAGTTCTCCCTTTCACTGAGAAACGTGCGGGCTGCTGTTGCCTGGGCGCTCTCTTCTTTGCAAAAGAGTCTGCAGTTCCACGCTTTGAACCGTGGAAAGGCGCCGGGCTCTGCTAAGATTTCCCCCGGCGCTTCGTTTGCCCTGGGCCAAAGCGAGCCTTCACAATAGCTGAACGCTAACACTGCATACTCGTTCTACTTCCAGAACCGGGCTACGGCGAGGCAGTTCTCCGGGGGAAAACGGCCCTTCGCGAAGGGCAGATCTGCCGAGCTCCTTGCGGGAAAGCGAAAGCAAAGGACGCTTTTCTCCCTCTAACCGCTTTCGTCAGAGGAACGGGGGAAGTCACAGTGTTCTTTCTCTCCCTGAGATACACACAATCTGACGTTGCCTCTGAGCGCCGTTGCTGGCAAAGAACTGAAAGTGACATACATTCCTGTGGGGAAACACAGGGCTTTGCTAGGATTTCTCTAGGCAGTGTGTTTTCCCTGGGCCTCACTGTAGCAACACTATCTCGCAAGGGCAACACTGCATGGGATTTCCTCCGCCAGGAGAGAGCTGCTGCTTTGTAGTTTGTGCTGGGAAACCTTGCTTTGGCAAGTGCGAATTGACCGCATTCAGGCAGAAAGAAAAGAGAATAGCAAGAGGCCTTTTCTCCCCGGCTGCTCTGCCAAGCCCTTCCAGCTCAAACTATGTCGTTGCTCCTCTGGAAGGATCCCTGCACCGCGGCGTAGTTTTTCCGAAGAAGCCCTGCGTTTGCAAGAGCAAATGAGGAATTCGTGGCAGGAAAGAGGAAGGAAAGAAAGTTTCTCTCCCTCTGCCTGCTTTGCTCAGAGGACCGGATGAAGTCAGGGAGTTCTCCCTTTCACTGAGAAACGTGCGGGCTGCTGTTGCCTGGGCGCTCTCTTCTTTGCAAAAGAGTCTGCAGTTCCACGCTTTGAACCGTGGAAAGGCGCCGGGCTCTGCTAAGATTTCCCCCGGCGCTTCGTTTGCCCTGGGCCAAAGCGAGCCTTCACAATAGCTGAACGCTAACACTGCATACTCGTTCCACTTCCAGAACCGGGCTACGGCGAGGCAGTTCTCCGGGGGAAAACGGCCCTTCGCGAAGGGCAGATCTGCCGAGCTCCTTGCGGGAAAGCGAAAGCAAAGGACGCTTTTCTCCCTCTAACCGCTTTCGTCAGAGGAACGGGGGAAGGCACAGTGTTCTTTCTCTCCCTGAGATACACACAATCTGACGTTGCCTCTGAGCGCCGTTGCTGGCAAAGAACTGAAAGTGACATACATTCCTGTGGGGAAACACAGGGCTTTGCTAGGATTTCTCTAGGCAGTGTGTTTTCCCTGGGCCTCACTGTAGCAACACTATCTCGCAAGGGCAGAACTGCATGGCACTTCCTCCGCCAGGAGAGAGCTGCTGCTTTGTAGTTTGTGCTGGGAAACCTTGCTTTGGCAAGTGCGAATTGACCGCATTCAGGCAGAAAGAAAAGAGAATAGCAAGAGGCCTTTTCTCCCCGGCTGCTCTGCCAAGCCCTTCCAGCTCAAACTATGTCGTTGCTCCTCTGGAAGGATCCCTGCACCGCGGCGTAGTTTTTCCGAAGAAGCCCTGCGTTTGCAAGAGCAAATGAGGAATTCGTGGCAGGAAAGAGGAAGGAAAGAAAGTTTCTCTCCCTCTGCCTGCTTTGCTCAGAGGACCGGATGAAGTCAGGGAGTTCTCCCTTTCACTGAGAAACGTGCGGGCTGCTGTTGCCTGGGCGCTCTCTTCTTTGCAAAAGAGTCTGCAGTTCCACGCTTTGAACCGTGGAAAGGCGCCGGGCTCTGCTAAGATTTCCCCCGGCGCTTCGTTTGCCCTGGGCCAAAGCGAGCCTTCACAATAGCTGAACGCTAACACTGCATACTCGTTCTACTTCCAGAACCGGGCTACGGCGAGGCAGTTCTCCGGGGGAAAACGGCCCTTCGCGAAGGGCAGATCTGCCGAGCTCCTTGCGGGAAAGCGAAAGCAAAGGACGCTTTTCTCCCTCTAACCGCTTTCGTCAGAGGAACGGGGGAAGTCACAGTGTTCTTTCTCTCCCTGAGATACACACAATCTGACGTTGCCTCTGAGCGCCGTTGCTGGCAAAGAACTGAAAGTGACATACATTCCTGTGGGGAAACACAGGGCTTTGCTAGGATTTCTCTAGGCAGTGTGTTTTCCCTGGGCCTCTCTGTAGCAACACTATCTCGCAAGGGCAACACTGCATGGGATTTCCTCCGCCAGGAGAGAGCTGCTGCTTTGTAGTTTGTGCTGGGAAACCTTGCTTTGGCAAGTGCGAATTGACCGCATTCAGGCAGAAAGAAAAGAGAATAGCAAGAGGCCTTTTCTCCCCGGCTGCTCTGCCAAGCCCTTCCAGCTCAAACTATGTCGTTGCTCCTCTGGAAGGATCCCTGCACCGCGGCGTAGTTTTTCCGAAGAAGCCCTGCGTTTGCAAGAGCAAATGAGGAATTCGTGGCAGGAAAGAGGAAGGAAAGAAAGTTTCTCTCCCTCTGCCTGCTTTGCTCAGAGGACCGGATGAAGTCAGGGAGTTCTCCCTTTCACTGAGAAACGTGCGGGCTGCTGTTGCCTGGGCGCTCTCTTCTTTGCAAAAGAGTCTGCAGTTCCACGCTTTGAACCGTGGAAAGGCGCCGGGCTCTGCTAAGATTTCCCCCGGCGCTTCGTTTGCCCTGGGCCAAAGCGAGCCTTCACAATAGCTGAACGCTAACACTGCATACTCGTTCCACTTCCAGAACCGGGCTACGGCGAGGCAGTTCTCCGGGGGAAAACGGCCCTTCGCGAAGGGCAGATCTGCCGAGCTCCTTGCGGGAAAGCGAAAGCAAAGGACGCTTTTCTCCCTCTAACCGCTTTCGTCAGAGGAACGGGGGAAGGCACAGTGTTCTTTCTCTCCCTGAGATACACACAATCTGACGTTGCCTCTGAGCGCCGTTGCTGGCAAAGAACTGAAAGTGACATACATTCCTGTGGGGAAACACAGGGCTTTGCTAGGATTTCTCTAGGCAGTGTGTTTTCCCTGGGCCTCACTGTAGCAACACTATCTCGCAAGGGCAGAACTGCATGGCACTTCCTCCGCCAGGAGAGAGCTGCTGCTTTGTAGTTTGTGCTGGGAAACCTTGCTTTGGCAAGTGCGAATTGACCGCATTCAGGCAGAAAGAAAAGAGAATAGCAAGAGGCCTTTTCTCCCCGGCTGCTCTGCCAAGCCCTTCCAGCTCAAACTATGTCGTTGCTCCTCTGGAAGGATCCCTGCACCGCGGCGTAGTTTTTCCGAAGAAGCCCTGCGTTTGCAAGAGCAAATGAGGAATTCGTGGCAGGAAAGAGGAAGGAAAGAAAGTTTCTCTCCCTCTGCCTGCTTTGCTCAGAGGACCGGATGAAGTCAGGGAGTTCTCCCTTTCACTGAGAAACGTGCGGGCTGCTGTTGCCTGGGCGCTCTCTTCTTTGCAAAAGAGTCTGCAGTTCCACGCTTTGAACCGTGGAAAGGCGCCGGGCTCTGCTAAGATTTCCCCCGGCGCTTCGTTTGCCCTGGGCCAAAGCGAGCCTTCACAATAGCTGAACGCTAACACTGCATACTCGTTCTACTTCCAGAACCGGGCTACGGCGAGGCAGTTCTCCGGGGGAAAACGGCCCTTCGCGAAGGGCAGATCTGCCGAGCTCCTTGCGGGAAAGCGAAAGCAAAGGACGCTTTTCTCCCTCTAACCGCTTTCGTCAGAGGAACGGGGGAAGTCACAGTGTTCTTTCTCTCCCTGAGATACACACAATCTGACGTTGCCTCTGAGCGCCGTTGCTGGCAAAGAACTGAAAGTGACATACATTCCTGTGGGGAAACACAGGGCTTTGCTAGGATTTCTCTAGGCAGTGTGTTTTCCCTGGGCCTCACTGTAGCAACACTATCTCGCAAGGGCAACACTGCATGGGATTTCCTCCGCCAGGAGAGAGCTGCTGCTTTGTAGTTTGTGCTGGGAAACCTTGCTTTGGCAAGTGCGAATTGACCGCATTCAGGCAGAAAGAAAAGAGAATAGCAAGAGGCCTTTTCTCCCCGGCTGCTCTGCCAAGCCCTTCCAGCTCAAACTATGTCGTTGCTCCTCTGGAAGGATCCCTGCACCGCGGCGTAGTTTTTCCGAAGAAGCCCTGCGTTTGCAAGAGCAAATGAGGAATTCGTGGCAGGAAAGAGGAAGGAAAGAAAGTTTCTCTCCCTCTGCCTGCTTTGCTCAGAGGACCGGATGAAGTCAGGGAGTTCTCCCTTTCACTGAGAAACGTGCGGGCTGCTGTTGCCTGGGCGCTCTCTTCTTTGCAAAAGAGTCTGCAGTTCCACGCTTTGAACCGTGGAAAGGCGCCGGGCTCTGCTAAGATTTCCCCCGGCGCTTCGTTTGCCCTGGGCCAAAGCGAGCCTTCACAATAGCTGAACGCTAACACTGCATACTCGTTCCACTTCCAGAACCGGGCTACGGCGAGGCAGTTCTCCGGGGGAAAACGGCCCTTCGCGAAGGGCAGATCTGCCGAGCTCCTTGCGGGAAAGCGAAAGCAAAGGACGCTTTTCTCCCTCTAACCGCTTTCGTCAGAGGAACGGGGGAAGGCACAGTGTTCTTTCTCTCCCTGAGATACACACAATCTGACGTTGCCTCTGAGCGCCGTTGCTGGCAAAGAACTGAAAGTGACATACATTCCTGTGGGGAAACACAGGGCTTTGCTAGGATTTCTCTAGGCAGTGTGTTTTCCCTGGGCCTCACTGTAGCAACACTATCTCGCAAGGGCAGAACTGCATGGCACTTCCTCCGCCAGGAGAGAGCTGCTGCTTTGTAGTTTGTGCTGGGAAACCTTGCTTTGGCAAGTGCGAATTGACCGCATTCAGGCAGAAAGAAAAGAGAATAGCAAGAGGCCTTTTCTCCCCGGCTGCTCTGCCAAGCCCTTCCAGCTCAAACTATGTCGTTGCTCCTCTGGAAGGATCCCTGCACCGCGGCGTAGTTTTTCCGAAGAAGCCCTGCGTTTGCAAGAGCAAATGAGGAATTCGTGGCAGGAAAGAGGAAGGAAAGAAAGTTTCTCTCCCTCTGCCTGCTTTGCTCAGAGGACCGGATGAAGTCAGGGAGTTCTCCCTTTCACTGAGAAACGTGCGGGCTGCTGTTGCCTGGGCGCTCTCTTCTTTGCAAAAGAGTCTGCAGTTCCACGCTTTGAACCGTGGAAAGGCGCCGGGCTCTGCTAAGATTTCCCCCGGCGCTTCGTTTGCCCTGGGCCAAAGCGAGCCTTCACAATAGCTGAACGCTAACACTGCATACTCGTTCCACTTCCAGAACCGGGCTACGGCGAGGCAGTTCTCCGGGGGAAAACGGCCCTTCGCGAAGGGCAGATCTGCCGAGCTCCTTGCGGGAAAGCGAAAGCAAAGGACGCTTTTCTCCCTCTAACCGCTTTCGTCAGAGGAACGGGGGAAGTCACAGTGTTCTTTCTCTCCCTGAGATACACACAATCTGACGTTGCCTCTGAGCGCCGTTGCTGGCAAAGAACTGAAAGTGACATACATTCCTGTGGGGAAACACAGGGCTTTGCTAGGATTTCTCTAGGCAGTGTGTTTTCCCTGGGCCTCACTGTAGCAACACTATCTCGCAAGGGCAACACTGCATGGGATTTCCTCCGCCAGGAGAGAGCTGCTGCTTTGTAGTTTGTGCTGGGAAACCTTGCTTTGGCAAGTGCGAATTGACCGCATTCAGGCAGAAAGAAAAGAGAATAGCAAGAGGCCTTTTCTCCCCGGCTGCTCTGCCAAGCCCTTCCAGCTCAAACTATGTCGTTGCTCCTCTGGAAGGATCCCTGCACCGCGGCGTAGTTTTTCCGAAGAAGCCCTGCGTTTGCAAGAGCAAATGAGGAATTCGTGGCAGGAAAGAGGAAGGAAAGAAAGTTTCTCTCCCTCTGCCTGCTTTGCTCAGAGGACCGGATGAAGTCAGGGAGTTCTCCCTTTCACTGAGAAACGTGCGGGCTGCTGTTGCCTGGGCGCTCTCTTCTTTGCAAAAGAGTCTGCAGTTCCACGCTTTGAACCGTGGAAAGGCGCCGGGCTCTGCTAAGATTTCCCCCGGCGCTTCGTTTGCCCTGGGCCAAAGCGAGCCTTCACAATAGCTGAACGCTAACACTGCATACTCGTTCTACTTCCAGAACCGGGCTACGGCGAGGCAGTTCTCCGGGGGAAAACGGCCCTTCGCGAAGGGCAGATCTGCCGAGCTCCTTGCGGGAAAGCGAAAGCAAAGGACGCTTTTCTCCCTCTAACCGCTTTCGTCAGAGGAACGGGGGAAGTCACAGTGTTCTTTCTCTCCCTGAGATACACACAATCTGACGTTGCCTCTGAGCGCCGTTGCTGGCAAAGAACTGAAAGTGACATACATTCCTGTGGGGAAACACAGGGCTTTGCTAGGATTTCTCTAGGCAGTGTGTTTTCCCTGGGCCTCACTGTAGCAACACTATCTCGCAAGGGCAACACTGCATGGGATTTCCTCCGCCAGGAGAGAGCTGCTGCTTTGTAGTTTGTGCTGGGAAACCTTGCTTTGGCAAGTGCGAATTGACCGCATTCAGGCAGAAAGAAAAGAGAATAGCAAGAGGCCTTTTCTCCCCGGCTGCTCTGCCAAGCCCTTCCAGCTCAAACTATGTCGTTGCTCCTCTGGAAGGATCCCTGCACCGCGGCGTAGTTTTTCCGAAGAAGCCCTGCGTTTGCAAGAGCAAATGAGGAATTCGTGGCAGGAAAGAGGAAGGAAAGAAAGTTTCTCTCCCTCTGCCTGCTTTGCTCAGAGGACCGGATGAAGTCAGGGAGTTCTCCCTTTCACTGAGAAACGTGCGGGCTGCTGTTGCCTGGGCGCTCTCTTCTTTGCAAAAGAGTCTGCAGTTCCACGCTTTGAACCGTGGAAAGGCGCCGGGCTCTGCTAAGATTTCCCCCGGCGCTTCGTTTGCCCTGGGCCAAAGCGAGCCTTCACAATAGCTGAACGCTAACACTGCATACTCGTTCCACTTCCAGAACCGGGCTACGGCGAGGCAGTTCTCCGGGGGAAAACGGCCCTTCGCGAAGGGCAGATCTGCCGAGCTCCTTGCGGGAAAGCGAAAGCAAAGGACGCTTTTCTCCCTCTAACCGCTTTCGTCAGAGGAACGGGGGAAGGCACAGTGTTCTTTCTCTCCCTGAGATACACACAATCTGACGTTGCCTCTGAGCGCCGTTGCTGGCAAAGAACTGAAAGTGACATACATTCCTGTGGGGAAACACAGGGCTTTGCTAGGATTTCTCTAGGCAGTGTGTTTTCCCTGGGCCTCACTGTAGCAACACTATCTCGCAAGGGCAGAACTGCATGGCACTTCCTCCGCCAGGAGAGAGCTGCTGCTTTGTAGTTTGTGCTGGGAAACCTTGCTTTGGCAAGTGCGAATTGACCGCATTCAGGCAGAAAGAAAAGAGAATAGCAAGAGGCCTTTTCTCCCCGGCTGCTCTGCCAAGCCCTTCCAGCTCAAACTATGTCGTTGCTCCTCTGGAAGGATCCCTGCACCGCGGCGTAGTTTTTCCGAAGAAGCCCTGCGTTTGCAAGAGCAAATGAGGAATTCGTGGCAGGAAAGAGGAAGGAAAGAAAGTTTCTCTCCCTCTGCCTGCTTTGCTCAGAGGACCGGATGAAGTCAGGGAGTTCTCCCTTTCACTGAGAAACGTGCGGGCTGCTGTTGCCTGGGCGCTCTCTTCTTTGCAAAAGAGTCTGCAGTTCCACGCTTTGAACCGTGGAAAGGCGCCGGGCTCTGCTAAGATTTCCCCCGGCGCTTCGTTTGCCCTGGGCCAAAGCGAGCCTTCACAATAGCTGAACGCTAACACTGCATACTCGTTCCACTTCCAGAACCGGGCTACGGCGAGGCAGTTCTCCGGGGGAAAACGGCCCTTCGCGAAGGGCAGATCTGCCGAGCTCCTTGCGGGAAAGCGAAAGCAAAGGACGCTTTTCTCCCTCTAACCGCTTTCGTCAGAGGAACGGGGGAAGGCACAGTGTTCTTTCTCTCCCTGAGATACACACAATCTGACGTTGCCTCTGAGCGCCGTTGCTGGCAAAGAACTGAAAGTGACATACATTCCTGTGGGGAAACACAGGGCTTTGCTAGGATTTCTCTAGGCAGTGTGTTTTCCCTGGGCCTCACTGTAGCAACACTATCTCGCAAGGGCAGAACTGCATGGCACTTCCTCCGCCAGGAGAGAGCTGCTGCTTTGTAGTTTGTGCTGGGAAACCTTGCTTTGGCAAGTGCGAATTGACCGCATTCAGGCAGAAAGAAAAGAGAATAGCAAGAGGCCTTTTCTCCCCGGCTGCTCTGCCAAGCCCTTCCAGCTCAAACTATGTCGTTGCTCCTCTGGAAGGATCCCTGCACCGCGGCGTAGTTTTTCCGAAGAAGCCCTGCGTTTGCAAGAGCAAATGAGGAATTCGTGGCAGGAAAGAGGAAGGAAAGAAAGTTTCTCTCCCTCTGCCTGCTTTGCTCAGAGGACCGGATGAAGTCAGGGAGTTCTCCCTTTCACTGAGAAACGTGCGGGCTGCTGTTGCCTGGGCGCTCTCTTCTTTGCAAAAGAGTCTGCAGTTCCACGCTTTGAACCGTGGAAAGGCGCCGGGCTCTGCTAAGATTTCCCCCGGCGCTTCGTTTGCCCTGGGCCAAAGCGAGCCTTCACAATAGCTGAACGCTAACACTGCATACTCGTTCCACTTCCAGAACCGGGCTACGGCGAGGCAGTTCTCCGGGGGAAAACGGCCCTTCGCGAAGGGCAGATCTGCCGAGCTCCTTGCGGGAAAGCGAAAGCAAAGGACGCTTTTCTCCCTCTAACCGCTTTCGTCAGAGGAACGGGGGAAGTCACAGTGTTCTTTCTCTCCCTGAGATACACACAATCTGACGTTGCCTCTGAGCGCCGTTGCTGGCAAAGAACTGAAAGTGACATACATTCCTGTGGGGAAACACAGGGCTTTGCTAGGATTTCTCTAGGCAGTGTGTTTTCCCTGGGCCTCACTGTAGCAACACTATCTCGCAAGGGCAACACTGCATGGGATTTCCTCCGCCAGGAGAGAGCTGCTGCTTTGTAGTTTGTGCTGGGAAACCTTGCTTTGGCAAGTGCGAATTGACCGCATTCAGGCAGAAAGAAAAGAGAATAGCAAGAGGCCTTTTCTCCCCGGCTGCTCTGCCAAGCCCTTCCAGCTCAAACTATGTCGTTGCTCCTCTGGAAGGATCCCTGCACCGCGGCGTAGTTTTTCCGAAGAAGCCCTGCGTTTGCAAGAGCAAATGAGGAATTCGTGGCAGGAAAGAGGAAGGAAAGAAAGTTTCTCTCCCTCTGCCTGCTTTGCTCAGAGGACCGGATGAAGTCAGGGAGTTCTCCCTTTCACTGAGAAACGTGCGGGCTGCTGTTGCCTGGGCGCTCTCTTCTTTGCAAAAGAGTCTGCAGTTCCACGCTTTGAACCGTGGAAAGGCGCCGGGCTCTGCTAAGATTTCCCCCGGCGCTTCGTTTGCCCTGGGCCAAAGCGAGCCTTCACAATAGCTGAACGCTAACACTGCATACTCGTTCCACTTCCAGAACCGGGCTACGGCGAGGCAGTTCTCCGGGGGAAAACGGCCCTTCGCGAAGGGCAGATCTGCCGAGCTCCTTGCGGGAAAGCGAAAGCAAAGGACGCTTTTCTCCCTCTAACCGCTTTCGTCAGAGGAACGGGGGAAGGCACAGTGTTCTTTCTCTCCCTGAGATACACACAATCTGACGTTGCCTCTGAGCGCCGTTGCTGGCAAAGAACTGAAAGTGACATACATTCCTGTGGGGAAACACAGGGCTTTGCTAGGATTTCTCTAGGCAGTGTGTTTTCCCTGGGCCTCACTGTAGCAACACTATCTCGCAAGGGCAGAACTGCATGGCACTTCCTCCGCCAGGAGAGAGCTGCTGCTTTGTAGTTTGTGCTGGGAAACCTTGCTTTGGCAAGTGCGAATTGACCGCATTCAGGCAGAAAGAAAAGAGAATAGCAAGAGGCCTTTTCTCCCCGGCTGCTCTGCCAAGCCCTTCCAGCTCAAACTATGTCGTTGCTCCTCTGGAAGGATCCCTGCACCGCGGCGTAGTTTTTCCGAAGAAGCCCTGCGTTTGCAAGAGCAAATGAGGAATTCGTGGCAGGAAAGAGGAAGGAAAGAAAGTTTCTCTCCCTCTGCCTGCTTTGCTCAGAGGACCGGATGAAGTCAGGGAGTTCTCCCTTTCACTGAGAAACGTGCGGGCTGCTGTTGCCTGGGCGCTCTCTTCTTTGCAAAAGAGTCTGCAGTTCCACGCTTTGAACCGTGGAAAGGCGCCGGGCTCTGCTAAGATTTGCCCCGGCGCTTCGTTTGCCCTGGGCCAAAGCGAGCCTTCACAATAGCTGAACGCTAACACTGCATACTCGTTCCACTTCCAGAACCGGGCTACGGCGAGGCAGTTCTCCGGGGGAAAACGGCCCTTCGCGAAGGGCAGATCTGCCGAGCTCCTTGCGGGAAAGCGAAAGCAAAGGACGCTTTTCTCCCTCTAACCGCTTTCGTCAGAGGAACGGGGGAAGGCACAGTGTTCTTTCTCTCCCTGAGATACACACAATCTGACGTTGCCTCTGAGCGCCGTTGCTGGCAAAGAACTGAAAGTGACATACATTCCTGTGGGGAAACACAGGGCTTTGCTAGGATTTCTCTAGGCAGTGTGTTTTCCCTGGGCCTCACTGTAGCAACACTATCTCGCAAGGGCAGAACTGCATGGCACTTCCTCCGCCAGGAGAGAGCTGCTGCTTTGTAGTTTGTGCTGGGAAACCTTGCTTTGGCAAGTGCGAATTGACCGCATTCAGGCAGAAAGAAAAGAGAATAGCAAGAGGCCTTTTCTCCCCGGCTGCTCTGCCAAGCCCTTCCAGCTCAAACTATGTCGTTGCTCCTCTGGAAGGATCCCTGCACCGCGGCGTAGTTTTTCCGAAGAAGCCCTGCGTTTGCAAGAGCAAATGAGGAATTCGTGGCAGGAAAGAGGAAGGAAAGAAAGTTTCTCTCCCTCTGCCTGCTTTGCTCAGAGGACCGGATGAAGTCAGGGAGTTCTCCCTTTCACTGAGAAACGTGCGGGCTGCTGTTGCCTGGGCGCTCTCTTCTTTGCAAAAGAGTCTGCAGTTCCACGCTTTGAACCGTGGAAAGGCGCCGGGCTCTGCTAAGATTTCCCCCGGCGCTTCGTTTGCCCTGGGCCAAAGCGAGCCTTCACAATAGCTGAACGCTAACACTGCATACTCGTTCCACTTCCAGAACCGGGCTACGGCGAGGCAGTTCTCCGGGGGAAAACGGCCCTTCGCGAAGGGCAGATCTGCCGAGCTCCTTGCGGGAAAGCGAAAGCAAAGGACGCTTTTCTCCCTCTAACCGCTTTCGTCAGAGGAACGGGGGAAGTCACAGTGTTCTTTCTCTCCCTGAGATACACACAATCTGACGTTGCCTCTGAGCGCCGTTGCTGGCAAAGAACTGAAAGTGACATACATTCCTGTGGGGAAACACAGGGCTTTGCTAGGATTTCTCTAGGCAGTGTGTTTTCCCTGGGCCTCACTGTAGCAACACTATCTCGCAAGGGCAGAACTGCATGGCACTTCCTCCGCCAGGAGAGAGCTGCTGCTTTGTAGTTTGTGCTGGGAAACCTTGCTTTGGCAAGTGCGAATTGACCGCATTCAGGCAGAAAGAAAAGAGAATAGCAAGAGGCCTTTTCTCCCCGGCTGCTCTGCCAAGCCCTTCCAGCTCAAACTATGTCGTTGCTCCTCTGGAAGGATCCCTGCACCGCGGCGTAGTTTTTCCGAAGAAGCCCTGCGTTTGCAAGAGCAAATGAGGAATTCGTGGCAGGAAAGAGGAAGGAAAGAAAGTTTCTCTCCCTCTGCCTGCTTTGCTCAGAGGACCGGATGAAGTCAGGGAGTTCTCCCTTTCACTGAGAAACGTGCGGGCTGCTGTTGCCTGGGCGCTCTCTTCTTTGCAAAAGAGTCTGCAGTTCCACGCTTTGAACCGTGGAAAGGCGCCGGGCTCTGCTAAGATTTCCCCCGGCGCTTCGTTTGCCCTGGGCCAAAGCGAGCCTTCACAATAGCTGAACGCTAACACTGCATACTCGTTCCACTTCCAGAACCGGGCTACGGCGAGGCAGTTCTCCGGGGGAAAACGGCCCTTCGCGAAGGGCAGATCTGCCGAGCTCCTTGCGGGAAAGCGAAAGCAAAGGACGCTTTTCTCCCTCTAACCGCTTTCGTCAGAGGAACGGGGGAAGGCACAGTGTTCTTTCTCTCCCTGAGATACACACAATCTGACGTTGCCTCTGAGCGCCGTTGCTGGCAAAGAACTGAAAGTGACATACATTCCTGTGGGGAAACACAGGGCTTTGCTAGGATTTCTCTAGGCAGTGTGTTTTCCCTGGGCCTCACTGTAGCAACACTATCTCGCAAGGGCAGAACTGCATGGCACTTCCTCCGCCAGGAGAGAGCTGCTGCTTTGTAGTTTGTGCTGGGAAACCTTGCTTTGGCAAGTGCGAATTGACCGCATTCAGGCAGAAAGAAAAGAGAATAGCAAGAGGCCTTTTCTCCCCGGCTGCTCTGCCAAGCCCTTCCAGCTCAAACTATGTCGTTGCTCCTCTGGAAGGATCCCTGCACCGCGGCGTAGTTTTTCCGAAGAAGCCCTGCGTTTGCAAGAGCAAATGAGGAATTCGTGGCAGGAAAGAGGAAGGAAAGAAAGTTTCTCTCCCTCTGCCTGCTTTGCTCAGAGGACCGGATGAAGTCAGGGAGTTCTCCCTTTCACTGAGAAACGTGCGGGCTGCTGTTGCCTGGGCGCTCTCTTCTTTGCAAAAGAGTCTGCAGTTCCACGCTTTGAACCGTGGAAAGGCGCCGGGCTCTGCTAAGATTTGCCCCGGCGCTTCGTTTGCCCTGGGCCAAAGCGAGCCTTCACAATAGCTGAACGCTAACACTGCATACTCGTTCCACTTCCAGAACCGGGCTACGGCGAGGCAGTTCTCCGGGGGAAAACGGCCCTTCGCGAAGGGCAGATCTGCCGAGCTCCTTGCGGGAAAGCGAAAGCAAAGGACGCTTTTCTCCCTCTAACCGCTTTCGTCAGAGGAACGGGGGAAGGCACAGTGTTCTTTCTCTCCCTGAGATACACACAATCTGACGTTGCCTCTGAGCTCCGTTGCTGGCAAAGAACTGAAAGTGACATACATTCCTGTGGGGAAACACAGGGCTTTGCTAGGATTTCTCTAGGCAGTGTGTTTTCCCTGGGCCTCACTGTAGCAACACTATCTCGCAAGGGCAACACTGCATGGCACTTCCTCCGCCAGGAGAGAGCTGCTGCTTTGTAGTTTGTGCTGGGAAACCTTGCTTTGGCAAGTGCGAATTGACCGCATTCAGGCAGAAAGAAAAGAGAATAGCAAGAGGCCTTTTCTCCCCGGCTGCTCTGCCAAGCCCTTCCAGCTCAAACTATGTCGTTGCTCCTCTGGAAGGATCCCTGCACCGCGGCGTAGTTTTTCCGAAGAAGCCCTGCGTTTGCAAGAGCAAATGAGGAATTCGTGGCAGGAAAGAGGAAGGAAAGAAAGTTTCTCTCCCTCTGCCTGCTTTGCTCAGAGGACCGGATGAAGTCAGGGAGTTCTCCCTTTCACTGAGAAACGTGCGGGCTGCTGTTGCCTGGGCGCTCTCTTCTTTGCAAAAGAGTCTGCAGTTCCACGCTTTGAACCGTGGAAAGGCGCCGGGCTCTGCTAAGATTTCCCCCGGCGCTTCGTTTGCCCTGGGCCAAAGCGAGCCTTCACAATAGCTGAACGCTAACACTGCATACTCGTTCCACTTCCAGAACCGGGCTACGGCGAGGCAGTTCTCCGGGGGAAAACGGCCCTTCGCGAAGGGCAGATCTGCCGAGCTCCTTGCGGGAAAGCGAAAGCAAAGGACGCTTTTCTCCCTCTAACCGCTTTCGTCAGAGGAACGGGGGAAGGCACAGTGTTCTTTCTCTCCCTGAGATACACACAATCTGACGTTGCCTCTGAGCGCCGTTGCTGGCAAAGAACTGAAAGTGACATACATTCCTGTGGGGAAACACAGGGCTTTGCTAGGATTTCTCTAGGCAGTGTGTTTTCCCTGGGCCTCACTGTAGCAACACTATCTCGCAAGGGCAGAACTGCATGGCACTTCCTCCGCCAGGAGAGAGCTGCTGCTTTGTAGTTTGTGCTGGGAAACCTTGCTTTGGCAAGTGCGAATTGACCGCATTCAGGCAGAAAGAAAAGAGAATAGCAAGAGGCCTTTTCTCCCCGGCTGCTCTGCCAAGCCCTTCCAGCTCAAACTATGTCGTTGCTCCTCTGGAAGGATCCCTGCACCGCGGCGTAGTTTTTCCGAAGAAGCCCTGCATTTGCAAGAGCAAATGAGGAATTCGTGGCAGGAAAGAGGAAGGAAAGAAAGTTTCTCTCCCTCTGCCTGCTTTGCTCAGAGGACCGGATGAAGTCAGGGAGTTCTCCCTTTCACTGAGAAACGTGCGGGCTGCTGTTGCCTGGGCGCTCTCTTCTTTGCAAAAGAGTCTGCAGTTCCACGCTTTGAACCGTGGAAAGGCGCCGGGCTCTGCTAAGATTTGCCCCGGCGCTTCGTTTGCCCTGGGCCAAAGCGAGCCTTCACAATAGCTGAACGCTAACACTGCATACTCGTTCCACTTCCAGAACCGGGCTACGGCGAGGCAGTTCTCCGGGGGAAAACGGCCCTTCGCGAAGGGCAGATCTGCCGAGCTCCTTGCGGGAAAGCGAAAGCAAAGGACGCTTTTCTCCCTCTAACCGCTTTCGTCAGAGGAACGGGGGAAGGCACAGTGTTCTTTCTCTCCCTGAGATACACACAATCTGACGTTGCCTCTGAGCTCCGTTGCTGGCAAAGAACTGAAAGTGACATACATTCCTGTGGGGAAACACAGGGCTTTGCTAGGATTTCTCTAGGCAGTGTGTTTTCCCTGGGCCTCACTGTAGCAACACTATCTCGCAAGGGCAACACTGCATGGCACTTCCTCCGCCAGGAGAGAGCTGCTGCTTTGTAGTTTGTGCTGGGAAACCTTGCTTTGGCAAGTGCGAATTGACCGCATTCAGGCAGAAAGAAAAGAGAATAGCAAGAGGCCTTTTCTCCCCGGCTGCTCTGCCAAGCCCTTCCAGCTCAAACTATGTCGTTGCTCCTCTGGAAGGATCCCTGCACCGCGGCGTAGTTTTTCCGAAGAAGCCCTGCGTTTGCAAGAGCAAATGAGGAATTCGTGGCAGGAAAGAGGAAGGAAAGAAAGTTTCTCTCCCTCTGCCTGCTTTGCTCAGAGGACCGGATGAAGTCAGGGAGTTCTCCCTTTCACTGAGAAACGTGCGGGCTGCTGTTGCCTGGGCGCTCTCTTCTTTGCAAAAGAGTCTGCAGTTCCACGCTTTGAACCGTGGAAAGGCGCCGGGCTCTGCTAAGATTTCCCCCGGCGCTTCGTTTGCCCTGGGCCAAAGCGAGCCTTCACAATAGCTGAACGCTAACACTGCATACTCGTTCCACTTCCAGAACCGGGCTACGGCGAGGCAGTTCTCCGGGGGAAAACGGCCCTTCGCGAAGGGCAGATCTGCCGAGCTCCTTGCGGGAAAGCGAAAGCAAAGGACGCTTTTCTCCCTCTAACCGCTTTCGTCAGAGGAACGGGGAAGTCACAGTGTTCTTTCTCTCCCTGAGATACACACAATCTGACGTTGCCTCTGAGCGCCGTTGCTGGCAAAGAACTGAAAGTGACATACATTCCTGTGGGGAAACACAGGGCTTTGCTAGGATTTCTCTAGGCAGTGTGTTTTCCCTGGGCCTCACTGTAGCAACACTATCTCGCAAGGGCAGAACTGCATGGCACTTCCTCCGCCAGGAGAGAGCTGCTGCTTTGTAGTTTGTGCTGGGAAACCTTGCTTTGGCAAGTGCGAATTGACCGCATTCAGGCAGAAAGAAAAGAGAATAGCAAGAGGCCTTTTCTCCCCGGCTGCTCTGCCAAGCCCTTGCAGCTCAAACTATGTCGTTGCTCCTCTGGAAGGATCCCTGCACCGCGGCGTAGTTTTTCCGAAGAAGCCCTGCGTTTGCCAGAGCAAATGAGGAATTCGTGGCAGGAAAGAGGAAGGAAAGAAAGTTTCTCTCCCTCTGCCTGCTTTGCTCAGAGGACCGGATGAAGTCAGGGAGTTCTCCCTTTCACTGAGAAACGTGCGGGCTGCTGTTGCCTGGGCGCTCTCTTCTTTGCAAAAGAGTCTGCAGTTCCACGCTTTGAACCGTGGAAAGGCGCCGGGCTCTGCTAAGATTTCCCCCGGCGCTTCGTTTGCCCTGGGCCAAAGCGAGCCTTCACAATAGCTGAACGCTAACACTGCATACTCGTTCCACTTCCAGAACCGGGCTACGGCGAGGCAGTTCTCCGGGGGAAAACGGCCCTTCGCGAAGGGCAGATCTGCCGAGCTCCTTGCGGGAAAGCGAAAGCAAAGGACGCTTTTCTCCCTCTAACCGCTTTCGTCAGAGGAACGGGGGAAGGCACAGTGTTCTTTCTCTCCCTGAGATACACACAATCTGACGTTGCCTCTGAGCTCCGTTGCTGGCAAAGAACTGAAAGTAACATACATTCCTGTGGGGAAACACAGGGCTTTGCTAGGATTCCTCTAGGCAGTGTGTTTTCCCTGGGCCTCACTGTAGCAACACTATCTCGCAAGGGCAACACTGCATGGCACTTCCTCCGCCAGGAGAGAGCTGCTGCTTTGTAGTTTGTGCTGGGAAACCTTGCTTTGGCAAGTGCGAATTGACCGCATTCAGGCAGAAAGAAAAGAGAATAGCAAGAGGCCTTTTCTCCCCGGCTGCTCTGCCAAGCCCTTCCAGCTCAAACTATGTCGTTGCTCCTCTGGAAGGATCCCTGCACCGCGGCGTAGTTTTTCCGAAGAAGCCCTGCGTTTGCAAGAGCAAATGAGGAATTCGTGGCAGGAAAGAGGAAGGAAAGAAAGTTTCTCTCCCTCTGCCTGCTTTGCTCAGAGGACCGGATGAAGTCAGGGAGTTCTCCCTTTCACTGAGAAACGTGCGGGCTGCTGTTGCCTGGGCGCTCTCTTCTTTGCAAAAGAGTCTGCAGTTCCACGCTTTGAACCGTGGAAAGGCGCCGGGCTCTGCTAAGATTTCCCCCGGCGCTTCTTTTGCCCTGGGCCAAAGCGAGCCTTCACAATAGCTGAACGCTAACACTGCATACTCGTTCCACTTCCAGAACCGGGCTACGGCGAGGCAGTTCTCCGGGGGAAAACGGCCCTTCGCGAAGGGCAGATCTGCCGAGCTCCTTGCGGGAAAGCGAAAGCAAAGGACGCTTTTCTCCCTCTAACCGCTTTCGTCAGAGGAACGGGGGAAGTCACAGTGTTCTTTCTCTCCCTGAGATACACACAATCTGACGTTGCCTCTGAGCGCCGTTGCTGGCAAAGAACTGAAAGTGACATACATTCCTGTGGGGAAACACAGGGCTTTGCTAGGATTTCTCTAGGCAGTGTGTTTTCCCTGGGCCTCACTGTAGCAACACTATCTCGCAAGGGCAACACTGCATGGGATTTCCTCCGCCAGGAGAGAGCTGCTGCTTTGTAGTTTGTGCTGGGAAACCTTGCTTTGGCAAGTGCGAATTGACCGCATTCAGGCAGAAAGAAAAGAGAATAGCAAGAGGCCTTTTCTCCCCGGCTGCTCTGCCAAGCCCTTCCAGCTCAAACTATGTCGTTGCTCCTCTGGAAGGATCCCTGCACCGCGGCGTAGTTTTTCCGAAGAAGCCCTGCGTTTGCAAGAGCAAATGAGGAATTCGTGGCAGGAAAGAGGAAGGAAAGAAAGTTTCTCTCCCTCTGCCTGCTTTGCTCAGAGGACCGGATGAAGTCAGGGAGTTCTCCCTTTCACTGAGAAACGTGCGGGCTGCTGTTGCCTGGGCGCTCTCTTCTTTGCAAAAGAGTCTGCAGTTCCACGCTTTGAACCGTGGAAAGGCGCCGGGCTCTGCTAAGATTTCCCCCGGCGCTTCGTTTGCCCTGGGCCAAAGCGAGCCTTCACAATAGCTGAACGCTAACACTGCATACTCGTTCCACATCCAGAACCGGGCTACGGCGAGGCAGTTCTCCGGGGGAAAACGGCCCTTCGCGAAGGGCAGATCTGCCGAGCTCCTTGCGGGAAAGCGAAAGCAAAGGACGCTTTTCTCCCTCTAACCGCTTTCGTCAGAGGAACGGGGGAAGTCACAGTGTTCTTTCTCTCCCTGAGATACACACAATCTGACGTTGCCTCTGAGCGCCGTTGCTGGCAAAGAACTGAAAGTGACATACATTCCTGTGGGGAAACACAGGGCTTTGCTAGGATTTCTCTAGGCAGTGTGTTTTCCCTGGGCCTCACTGTAGCAACACTATCTCGCAAGGGCAGAACTGCATGGGATTTCCTCCGCCAGGAGAGAGCTGCTGCTTTGTAGTTTGTGCTGGGAAACCTTGCTTTGGCAAGTGCGAATTGACCGCATTCAGGCAGAAAGAAAAGAGAATAGCAAGAGGCCTTTTCTCCCCGGCTGCTCTGCCAAGCCCTTGCAGCTCAAACTATGTCGTTGCTCCTCTGGAAGGATCCCTGCACCGCGGCGTAGTTTTTCCGAAGAAGCCCTGCGTTTGCAAGAGCAAATGAGGAATTCGTGGCAGGAAAGAGGAAGGAAAGAAAGTTTCTCTCCCTCTGCCTGCTTTGCTCAGAGGACCGGATGAAGTCAGGGAGTTCTCCCTTTCACTGAGAAACGTGCGGGCTGCTGTTGCCTGGGCGCTCTCTTCTTTGCAAAAGAGTCTGCAGTTCCACGCTTTGAACCGTGGAAAGGCGCCGGGCTCTGCTAAGATTTCCCCCGGCGCTTCGTTTGCCCTGGGCCAAAGCGAGCCTTCACAATAGCTGAACGCTAACACTGCATACTCGTTCCACTTCCAGAACCGGGCTACGGCGAGGCAGTTCTCCGGGGGAAAACGGCCCTTCGCGAAGGGCAGATCTGCCGAGCTCCTTGCGGGAAAGCGAAAGCAAAGGACGCTTTTCTCCCTCTAACCGCTTTCATCAGAGGAACGGGGGAAGGCACAGTGTTCTTTCTCTCCCTGAGATACACACAATCTGACGTTGCCTCTGAGCTCCGTTGCTGGCAAAGAACTGAAAGTAACATACATTCCTGTGGGGAAACACAGGGCTTTGCTAGGATTCCTCTAGGCAGTGTGTTTTCCCTGGGCCTCACTGTAGCAACACTATCTCGCAAGGGCAACACTGCATGGCACTTCCTCCGCCAGGAGAGAGCTGCTGCTTTGTAGTTTGTGCTGGGAAACCTTGCTTTGGCAAGTGCGAATTGACCGCATTCAGGCAGAAAGAAAAGAGAATAGCAAGAGGCCTTTTCTCCCCGGCTGCTCTGCCAAGCCCTTCCAGCTCAAACTATGTCGTTGCTCCTCTGGAAGGATCCCTGCACCGCGGCGTAGTTTTTCCGAAGAAGCCCTGCGTTTGCAAGAGCAAATGAGGAATTCGTGGCAGGAAAGAGGAAGGAAAGAAAGTTTCTCTCCCTCTGCCTGCTTTGCTCAGAGGACCGGATGAAGTCAGGGAGTTCTCCCTTTCACTGAGAAACGTGCGGGCTGCTGTTGCCTGGGCGCTCTCTTCTTTGCAAAAGAGTCTGCAGTTCCACGCTTTGAACCGTGGAAAGGCGCCGGGCTCTGCTAAGATTTCCCCCGGCGCTTCTTTTGCCCTGGGCCAAAGCGAGCCTTCACAATAGCTGAACGCTAACACTGCATACTCGTTCCACTTCCAGAACCGGGCTACGGCGAGGCAGTTCTCCGGGGGAAAACGGCCCTTCGCGAAGGGCAGATCTGCCGAGCTCCTTGCGGGAAAGCGAAAGCAAAGGACGCTTTTCTCCCTCTAACCGCTTTCGTCAGAGGAACGGGGGAAGTCACAGTGTTCTTTCTCTCCCTGAGATACACACAATCTGACGTTGCCTCTGAGCGCCGTTGCTGGCAAAGAACTGAAAGTGACATACATTCCTGTGGGGAAACACAGGGCTTTGCTAGGATTTCTCTAGGCAGTGTGTTTTCCCTGGGCCTCACTGTAGCAACACTATCTCGCAAGGGCAACACTGCATGGGATTTCCTCCGCCAGGAGAGAGCTGCTGCTTTGTAGTTTGTGCTGGGAAACCTTGCTTTGGCAAGTGCGAATTGACCGCATTCAGGCAGAAAGAAAAGAGAATAGCAAGAGGCCTTTTCTCCCCGGCTGCTCTGCCAAGCCCTTCCAGCTCAAACTATGTCGTTGCTCCTCTGGAAGGATCCCTGCACCGCGGCGTAGTTTTTCCGA
The DNA here is from genome assembly GCF_024166365.1 of Elephas maximus indicus. NCBI lineage: Eukaryota > Metazoa > Chordata > Mammalia > Proboscidea > Elephantidae > Elephas > Elephas maximus. The sequence continues at coordinate 592,274 of NW_026060262.1, forward strand.
AGAAGCCCTGCGTTTGCAAGAGCAAATGAGGAATTCGTGGCAGGAAAGAGGAAGGAAAGAAAGTTTCTCTCCCTCTGCCTGCTTTGCTCAGAGGACCGGATGAAGTCAGGGAGTTCTCCCTTTCACTGAGAAACGTGCGGGCTGCTGTTGCCTGGGCGCTCTCTTCTTTGCAAAAGAGTCTGCAGTTCCACGCTTTGAACCGTGGAAAGGCGCCGGGCTCTGCTAAGATTTCCCCCGGCGCTTCGTTTGCCCTGGGCCAAAGCGAGCCTTCACAATAGCTGAACGCTAACACTGCATACTCGTTCCACATCCAGAACCGGTCTACGGCGAGGCAGTTCTCCGGGGGAAAACGGCCCTTCGCGAAGGGCAGATCTGCCGAGCTCCTTGCGGGAAAGCGAAAGCAAAGGACGCTTTTCTCCCTCTAACCGCTTTCGTCAGAGGAACGGGGGAAGTCACAGTGTTCTTTCTCTCCCTGAGATACACACAATCTGACGTTGCCTCTGAGCGCCGTTGCTGGCAAAGAACTGAAAGTGACATACATTCCTGTGGGGAAACACAGGGCTTTGCTAGGATTTCTCTAGGCAGTGTGTTTTCCCTGGGCCTCACTGTAGCAACACTATCTCGCAAGGGCAGAACTGCATGGCACTTCCTCCGCCAGGAGAGAGCTGCTGCTTTGTAGTTTGTGCTGGGAAACCTTGCTTTGGCAAGTGCGAATTGACCGCATTCAGGCAGAAAGAAAAGAGAATAGCAAGAGGCCTTTTCTCCCCGGCTGCTCTGCCAAGCCCTTGCAGCTCAAACTATGTCGTTGCTCCTCTGGAAGGATCCCTGCACCGCGGCGTAGTTTTTCCGAAGAAGCCCTGCGTTTGCCAGAGCAAATGAGGAATTCGTGGCAGGAAAGAGGAAGGAAAGAAAGTTTCTCTCCCTCTGCCTGCTTTGCTCAGAGGACCGGATGAAGTCAGGGAGTTCTCCCTTTCACTGAGAAACGTGCGGGCTGCTGTTGCCTGGGCGCTCTCTTCTTTGCAAAAGAGTCTGCAGTTCCACGCTTTGAACCGTGGAAAGGCGCCGGGCTCTGCTAAGATTTCCCCCGGCGCTTCGTTTGCCCTGGGCCAAAGCGAGCCTTCACAATAGCTGAACGCTAACACTGCATACTCGTTCCACTTCCAGAACCGGGCTACGGCGAGGCAGTTCTCCGGGGGAAAACGGCCCTTCGCGAAGGGCAGATCTGCCGAGCTCCTTGCGGGAAAGCGAAAGCAAAGGACGCTTTTCTCCCTCTAACCGCTTTCGTCAGAGGAACGGGGGAAGGCACAGTGTTCTTTCTCTCCCTGAGATACACACAATCTGACGTTGCCTCTGAGCTCCGTTGCTGGCAAAGAACTGAAAGTAACATACATTCCTGTGGGGAAACACAGGGCTTTGCTAGGATTCCTCTAGGCAGTGTGTTTTCCCTGGGCCTCACTGTAGCAACACTATCTCGCAAGGGCAACACTGCATGGCACTTCCTCCGCCAGGAGAGAGCTGCTGCTTTGTAGTTTGTGCTGGGAAACCTTGCTTTGGCAAGTGCGAATTGACCGCATTCAGGCAGAAAGAAAAGAGAATAGCAAGAGGCCTTTTCTCCCCGGCTGCTCTGCCAAGCCCTTCCAGCTCAAACTATGTCGTTGCTCCTCTGGAAGGATCCCTGCACCGCGGCGTAGTTTTTCCGAAGAAGCCCTGCGTTTGCAAGAGCAAATGAGGAATTCGTGGCAGGAAAGAGGAAGGAAAGAAAGTTTCTCTCCCTCTGCCTGCTTTGCTCAGAGGACCGGATGAAGTCAGGGAGTTCTCCCTTTCACTGAGAAACGTGCGGGCTGCTGTTGCCTGGGCGCTCTCTTCTTTGCAAAAGAGTCTGCAGTTCCACGCTTTGAACCGTGGAAAGGCGCCGGGCTCTGCTAAGATTTCCCCCGGCGCTTCTTTTGCCCTGGGCCAAAGCGAGCCTTCACAATAGCTGAACGCTAACACTGCATACTCGTTCCACTTCCAGAACCGGGCTACGGCGAGGCAGTTCTCCGGGGGAAAACGGCCCTTCGCGAAGGGCAGATCTGCCGAGCTCCTTGCGGGAAAGCGAAAGCAAAGGACGCTTTTCTCCCTCTAACCGCTTTCGTCAGAGGAACGGGGGAAGGCACAGTGTTCTTTCTCTCCCTGAGATACACACAATCTGACGTTGCCTCTGAGCTCCGTTGCTGGCAAAGAACTGAAAGTAACATACATTCCTGTGGGGAAACACAGGGCTTTGCTAGGATTCCTCTAGGCAGTGTGTTTTCCCTGGGCCTCACTGTAGCAACACTATCTCGCAAGGGCAACACTGCATGGGATTTCCTCCGCCAGGAGAGAGCTGCTGCTTTGTAGTTTGTGCTGGGAAACCTTGCTTTGGCAAGTGCGAATTGACCGCATTCAGGCAGAAAGAAAAGAGAATAGCAAGAGGCCTTTTCTCCCCGGCTGCTCTGCCAAGCCCTTCCAGCTCAAACTATGTCGTTGCTCCTCTGGAAGGATCCCTGCACCGCGGCGTAGTTTTTCCGAAGAAGCCCTGCGTTTGCAAGAGCAAATGAGGAATTCGTGGCAGGAAAGAGGAAGGAAAGAAAGTTTCTCTCCCTCTGCCTGCTTTGCTCAGAGGACCGGATGAAGTCAGGGAGTTCTCCCTTTCACTGAGAAACGTGCGGGCTGCTGTTGCCTGGGCGCTCTCTTCTTTGCAAAAGAGTCTGCAGTTCCACGCTTTGAACCGTGGAAAGGCGCCGGGCTCTGCTAAGATTTCCCCCGGCGCTTCGTTTGCCCTGGGCCAAAGCGAGCCTTCACAATAGCTGAACGCTAACACTGCATACTCGTTCCACATCCAGAACCGGGCTACGGCGAGGCAGTTCTCCGGGGGAAAACGGCCCTTCGCGAAGGGCAGATCTGCCGAGCTCCTTGCGGGAAAGCGAAAGCAAAGGACGCTTTTCTCCCTCTAACCGCTTTCGTCAGAGGAACGGGGGAAGTCACAGTGTTCTTTCTCTCCCTGAGATACACACAATCTGACGTTGCCTCTGAGCGCCGTTGCTGGCAAAGAACTGAAAGTGACATACATTCCTGTGGGGAAACACAGGGCTTTGCTAGGATTTCTCTAGGCAGTGTGTTTTCCCTGGGCCTCACTGTAGCAACACTATCTCGCAAGGGCAGAACTGCATGGCACTTCCTCCGCCAGGAGAGAGCTGCTGCTTTGTAGTTTGTGCTGGGAAACCTTGCTTTGGCAAGTGCGAATTGACCGCATTCAGGCAGAAAGAAAAGAGAATAGCAAGAGGCCTTTTCTCCCCGGCTGCTCTGCCAAGCCCTTCCAGCTCAAACTATGTCGTTGCTCCTCTGGAAGGATCCCTGCACCGCGGCGTAGTTTTTCCGAAGAAGCCCTGCGTTTGCAAGAGCAAATGAGGAATTCGTGGCAGGAAAGAGGAAGGAAAGAAAGTTTCTCTCCCTCTGCCTGCTTTGCTCAGAGGACCGGATGAAGTCAGGGAGTTCTCCCTTTCACTGAGAAACGTGCGGGCTGCTGTTGCCTGGGCGCTCTCTTCTTTGCAAAAGAGTCTGCAGTTCCACGCTTTGAACCGTGGAAAGGCGCCGGGCTCTGCTAAGATTTCCCCCGGCGCTTCGTTTGCCCTGGGCCAAAGCGAGCCTTCACAATAGCTGAACGCTAACACTGCATACTCGTTCCACTTCCAGAACCGGGCTACGGCGAGGCAGTTCTCCGGGGGAAAACGGCCCTTCGCGAAGGGCAGATCTGCCGAGCTCCTTGCGGGAAAGCGAAAGCAAAGGACGCTTTTCTCCCTCTAACCGCTTTCGTCAGAGGAACGGGGGAAGGCACAGTGTTCTTTCTCTCCCTGAGATACACACAATCTGACGTTGCCTCTGAGCTCCGTTGCTGGCAAAGAACTGAAAGTAACATACATTCCTGTGGGGAAACACAGGGCTTTGCTAGGATTCCTCTAGGCAGTGTGTTTTCCCTGGGCCTCACTGTAGCAACACTATCTCGCAAGGGCAACACTGCATGGCACTTCCTCCGCCAGGAGAGAGCTGCTGCTTTGTAGTTTGTGCTGGGAAACCTTGCTTTGGCAAGTGCGAATTGACCGCATTCAGGCAGAAAGAAAAGAGAATAGCAAGAGGCCTTTTCTCCCCGGCTGCTCTGCCAAGCCCTTCCAGCTCAAACTATGTCGTTGCTCCTCTGGAAGGATCCCTGCACCGCGGCGTAGTTTTTCCGAAGAAGCCCTGCGTTTGCAAGAGCAAATGAGGAATTCGTGGCAGGAAAGAGGAAGGAAAGAAAGTTTCTCTCCCTCTGCCTGCTTTGCTCAGAGGACCGGATGAAGTCAGGGAGTTCTCCCTTTCACTGAGAAACGTGCGGGCTGCTGTTGCCTGGGCGCTCTCTTCTTTGCAAAAGAGTCTGCAGTTCCACGCTTTGAACCGTGGAAAGGCGCCGGGCTCTGCTAAGATTTCCCCCGGCGCTTCGTTTGCCCTGGGCCAAAGCGAGCCTTCACAATAGCTGAACGCTAACACTGCATACTCGTTCCACTTCCAGAACCGGGCTACGGCGAGGCAGTTCTCCGGGGGAAAACGGCCCTTCGCGAAGGGCAGATCTGCCGAGCTCCTTGCGGGAAAGCGAAAGCAAAGGACGCTTTTCTCCCTCTAACCGCTTTCGTCAGAGGAACGGGGGAAGGCACAGTGTTCTTTCTCTCCCTGAGATACACACAATCTGACGTTGCCTCTGAGCGCCGTTGCTGGCAAAGAACTGAAAGTGACATACATTCCTGTGGGGAAACACAGGGCTTTGCTAGGATTTCTCTAGGCAGTGTGTTTTCCCTGGGCCTCACTGTAGCAACACTATCTCGCAAGGGCAGAACTGCATGGCACTTCCTCCGCCAGGAGAGAGCTGCTGCTTTGTAGTTTGTGCTGGGAAACCTTGCTTTGGCAAGTGCGAATTGACCGCATTCAGGCAGAAAGAAAAGAGAATAGCAAGAGGCCTTTTCTCCCCGGCTGCTCTGCCAAGCCCTTCCAGCTCAAACTATGTCGTTGCTCCTCTGGAAGGATCCCTGCACCGCGGCGTAGTTTTTCCGAAGAAGCCCTGCGTTTGCAAGAGCAAATGAGGAATTCGTGGCAGGAAAGAGGAAGGAAAGAAAGTTTCTCTCCCTCTGCCTGCTTTGCTCAGAGGACCGGATGAAGTCAGGGAGTTCTCCCTTTCACTGAGAAACGTGCGGGCTGCTGTTGCCTGGGCGCTCTCTTCTTTGCAAAAGAGTCTGCAGTTCCACGCTTTGAACCGTGGAAAGGCGCCGGGCTCTGCTAAGATTTCCCCCGGCGCTTCGTTTGCCCTGGGCCAAAGCGAGCCTTCACAATAGCTGAACGCTAACACTGCATACTCGTTCCACTTCCAGAACCGGGCTACGGCGAGGCAGTTCTCCGGGGGAAAACGGCCCTTCGCGAAGGGCAGATCTGCCGAGCTCCTTGCGGGAAAGCGAAAGCAAAGGACGCTTTTCTCCCTCTAACCGCTTTCGTCAGAGGAACGGGGGAAGGCACAGTGTTCTTTCTCTCCCTGAGATACACACAATCTGACGTTGCCTCTGAGCGCCGTTGCTGGCAAAGAACTGAAAGTGACATACATTCCTGTGGGGAAACACAGGGCTTTGCTAGGATTTCTCTAGGCAGTGTGTTTTCCCTGGGCCTCACTGTAGCAACACTATCTCGCAAGGGCAGAACTGCATGGCACTTCCTCCGCCAGGAGAGAGCTGCTGCTTTGTAGTTTGTGCTGGGAAACCTTGCTTTGGCAAGTGCGAATTGACCGCATTCAGGCAGAAAGAAAAGAGAATAGCAAGAGGCCTTTTCTCCCCGGCTGCTCTGCCAAGCCCTTCCAGCTCAAACTATGTCGTTGCTCCTCTGGAAGGATCCCTGCACCGCGGCGTAGTTTTTCCGAAGAAGCCCTGCGTTTGCAAGAGCAAATGAGGAATTCGTGGCAGGAAAGAGGAAGGAAAGAAAGTTTCTCTCCCTCTGCCTGCTTTGCTCAGAGGACCGGATGAAGTCAGGGAGTTCTCCCTTTCACTGAGAAACGTGCGGGCTGCTGTTGCCTGGGCGCTCTCTTCTTTGCAAAAGAGTCTGCAGTTCCACGCTTTGAACCGTGGAAAGGCGCCGGGCTCTGCTAAGATTTCCCCCGGCGCTTCGTTTGCCCTGGGCCAAAGCGAGCCTTCACAATAGCTGAACGCTAACACTGCATACTCGTTCCACTTCCAGAACCGGGCTACGGCGAGGCAGTTCTCCGGGGGAAAACGGCCCTTCGCGAAGGGCAGATCTGCCGAGCTCCTTGCGGGAAAGCGAAAGCAAAGGACGCTTTTCTCCCTCTAACCGCTTTCGTCAGAGGAACGGGGGAAGGCACAGTGTTCTTTCTCTCCCTGAGATACACACAATCTGACGTTGCCTCTGAGCTCCGTTGCTGGCAAAGAACTGAAAGTAACATACATTCCTGTGGGGAAACACAGGGCTTTGCTAGGATTCCTCTAGGCAGTGTGTTTTCCCTGGGCCTCACTGTAGCAACACTATCTCGCAAGGGCAACACTGCATGGCACTTCCTCCGCCAGGAGAGAGCTGCTGCTTTGTAGTTTGTGCTGGGAAACCTTGCTTTGGCAAGTGCGAATTGACCGCATTCAGGCAGAAAGAAAAGAGAATAGCAAGAGGCCTTTTCTCCCCGGCTGCTCTGCCAAGCCCTTCCAGCTCAAACTATGTCGTTGCTCCTCTGGAAGGATCCCTGCACCGCGGCGTAGTTTTTCCGAAGAAGCCCTGCGTTTGCAAGAGCAAATGAGGAATTCGTGGCAGGAAAGAGGAAGGAAAGAAAGTTTCTCTCCCTCTGCCTGCTTTGCTCAGAGGACCGGATGAAGTCAGGGAGTTCTCCCTTTCACTGAGAAACGTGCGGGCTGCTGTTGCCTGGGCGCTCTCTTCTTTGCAAAAGAGTCTGCAGTTCCACGCTTTGAACCGTGGAAAGGCGCCGGGCTCTGCTAAGATTTCCCCCGGCGCTTCTTTTGCCCTGGGCCAAAGCGAGCCTTCACAATAGCTGAACGCTAACACTGCATACTCGTTCCACTTCCAGAACCGGGCTACGGCGAGGCAGTTCTCCGGGGGAAAACGGCCCTTCGCGAAGGGCAGATCTGCCGAGCTCCTTGCGGGAAAGCGAAAGCAAAGGACGCTTTTCTCCCTCTAACCGCTTTCGTCAGAGGAACGGGGGAAGTCACAGTGTTCTTTCTCTCCCTGAGATACACACAATCTGACGTTGCCTCTGAGCGCCGTTGCTGGCAAAGAACTGAAAGTGACATACATTCCTGTGGGGAAACACAGGGCTTTGCTAGGATTTCTCTAGGCAGTGTGTTTTCCCTGGGCCTCACTGTAGCAACACTATCTCGCAAGGGCAACACTGCATGGCACTTCCTCCGCCAGGAGAGAGCTGCTGCTTTGTAGTTTGTGCTGGGAAACCTTGCTTTGGCAAGTGCGAATTGACCGCATTCAGGCAGAAAGAAAAGAGAATAGCAAGAGGCCTTTTCTCCCCGGCTGCTCTGCCAAGCCCTTCCAGCTCAAACTATGTCGTTGCTCCTCTGGAAGGATCCCTGCACCGCGGCGTAGTTTTTCCGAAGAAGCCCTGCGTTTGCAAGAGCAAATGAGGAATTCGTGGCAGGAAAGAGGAAGGAAAGAAAGTTTCTCTCCCTCTG